>NC_090321.1:154569438-155769438 GCF_040869045.1 Eurosta solidaginis
GTGATGGTAATAATGAATAATGCAGGTAACCATATGGGCTCAGTAACCACCCTGCAAAAACGCTCCACGTCATTTTACTAGTCATTTTACGGTCATTGTGACTTTCTGCAGCGGTTATATTCATAGTCACGTTTGCATGGGCGTGATGAACTTTTGTGACCAAATTTTCCGTTTCGTTCCTATTAATGTGATCGTGCATTCCGCTCCCACTTATAGGATGTGAGCATAGCACTGTGCTGCTCACACACGTTACAATGCTCGTCAAATGGCGGTCATTTTTCCGTCATTTCACTCTACATTTTCGAGTCATTTGACAATCAATTTTACTGCGGTTTTACCATTTATATAACCGCCATATAATGTGAATTTTACCTGCAGATTTACTTTACCTGGAACAGCCATATGAATAAAATATGAACCAAAAAAATTGAATTTTCAATATTTATTATTTTCAATATTATTATATATGTACATGAACTTGGAACTTATATTAATCCAGTTCATATAAAACAGAAGAACTTTAATAATAAATAAACTCGCTTAATTGGTTTTTGTTTTCCAATTGAAATCTCTTCTAAGCGAGCAAAAAATAATTTTAAGCTTCAGAAAAAACTCCAATTATTTGAATAATCTACAACTTAAAGCTTAGTAGAAATTCAGATCAAGAATATTCAAAGGTGTCGTGGATCCGATTGCTGTCATAATTGAAGAACTTAAAAATGTACGACTATTAATTGAGTCAGACTTATTATTGTTCTAAATCTAATCATTCAAGCAATAATTCTGCAACCCAAAGCAGGAGTATTGATTGGTTTCAAATCTAATTCCGACAGCAATCGTATCACATCCCTTATTATATATGTACGTGATATTGCAACTTAAATTAATACAATTGATATAAAGAAAATTAAGTACTTTAATAATAACATAAACTCTCTTAATTGGTTTTTGTTTTCCAATTGAAATCTTTTCTAAGCGAGCAGAAAATAATTTTAAGCTGCAGAATGAACTTCAATTATTTGAATAATCTACAACTTAAAGCTTAGTAGAAATTCAGATTACGTTTACTCTTTTTTCAAATCAAGAATATTCAAAGGTGTCGTGGAATCCGATTGCTGTCGTAATTGATGAACTTAAAAATGTACGACTTGTAATAAAGTCAGACTTATTATTGTTCTAAATCTAATTATTCAAGCAATAATTCTACAACCCTTAGCAGGAGTATTGATTGGTTTCAAATCTAATTCCGACAGCAATTGTATCACATCCCTTATTATATATGTACGTGATATTGCAACTTAAATTAATACTGTTGATATAAAGAAAAGAAAATACTTTAACAATAAATAAACTCTCTTAATTGGTTTTTGTTTTCCAATTGAAATCTTTTCCTGTGCAAGCACATCGCTAACCTGTGTTGGCAAAAGATATGATTATACTGTCTTCGATAGATAGTCGGACGAGCCGCTACTCGGCGAAGTAGAGATGACCGTTGTGTCGGTGGCAGCTGTTACAACAGCAGTTTCTAACTTTACACCATCCGTACAGTGTTATGAATGCTTCACTGCCTTTTCCAATTGCTTGGCGCCAGCAATTTTGCTGTTTGTAAAGCTTTAGCTGTAATGCAAATATATAGATGGGTTAAAGTGGTTTTCGTATGTTATTCAACAACTCACCCTATACCATCATCACAGCCTCCTCATCGATTTTGAATATGTGTACTGTTTCAGTATTCAGACCCAGTTCGTGCAACCGATTCATTCATATACTGTGGGTATTTGAGCCGTAGACGCAATGGAAGATATTTTGATTCTTTTTGAAGTGTAACATTTGTAAACAGTTGGGTTTCTCTGCTGTCACCATCACCACTAGAGAGCTATTGAAGAAACGCTCGACCAAGATAATATGTGAGATTTACACGCATAGATTTCTTCCACCTTTTCACAGTTATTGATGGAGAAAATGCGAAAGCCATATTTACCATCCAATACCGAAATAGAACTGTAGAGGAAGAAACATTTTATAAAATTTAATAAAATCAAAAAATGATAGTTGTGCTAAAATGGGGTAACGTATTGTATGTTAAAGTATAGCGAAGTCTCAGCGGCTTTGTCCTGGTGAAAATTGAGTTTGAATAGGTTTTATTCTTCATTCTTAGAAACATGTACGAAGGTACCTGGTAAGATATTAAAAATCCTCAACGCTTTTTTTGCTATAACTTAAAAAAACTCATATTCAAACTTCTGCTTAACTTCTACATATCAATAGCTACCTTTACCACCAGGAGTCACTATTGCTTCTACGCCTATGCTATTGTTTCCTACATCGATGAACTTTGTAATAAAATAAACAGCTATCTCCCCAATCTCTCCAGTTTTGTCGCCTCGCGAAACCTGATATTTTCATCAACCAAATCATCGGTGACCTTATTTAAAACATGCCAAATGTCGACCGTGCTTGGGAGCAGTGGTGGACCCAACAGAAGAGGAGATCGAGCGCTTGGCATGGGCTCATGAGGCGGTAGAAGTAGGTCGAAGGCAGTTCAAAAGGTTTGCTGCGAGAAACCCTCGGTTCTGCAACCGGTATGAGGAAGAAGCGTCGAATGGCAGAAAGGGCCCAGTCCCAGAGCCGCGACGCAGGGCAGTCCCATAGACAAGACAAGTAGGCCCAAAGCTGTAAGACAGATGGGCCCCAATAGCGAGGTAGCAACTACCTCGAAGGCTGCGAGTCAGAGGGAAGTTCCAACTATGGAAGTAGGAGATAAGCCAAAGGGAGATAACGCTAAGACTCCGACTTTCTCGGAGGTGCCAGAGGGAGCTAAGACTCCGGCTTTCGCGGAGGTGCCAAAGGGAAATAACACTAAGACGCCGGCTTTTCCCGAGAAAATGAGTGATGTGGCAAAGCAGTCACTGACTGTGGCGCTGGTTGATCGTAGCAGTCCTTTCGAACAGATGACTAGTGAAAGGTGGAGATCTGTAGAAAAGGAGCTTAAGATGATGCGGGAATAACCAAGTAAGCTCCTTCCAACCTTTGATTCGGGGGATGGTATAATGGTATGAAGATGATAGCGTGCGACAACATCGCGAGCTTGCGTGGCTGGAGGAAGTGGTTCCAAACCTCCAAAGGCAGGGCACGAACGCGCGTTTTGAGATGGTGGATAAAGCGCAAATCCCCAAGGTACCAAAAGTTAAGGTATGGATACCATGCGTGATGAAGTCGGAGGATACACTGCGACTTTTGCAGAATCAGAATCCGAACATACCGACACAGGATTGGAAGGTACTTACTGTATCTCGGCCTACGGAGGAAGGTCAGTTATACATCTTCCAAATAAACAAGCAGGCGGAGGATATATTGTAAGCGCAGCTTGGAAAAATGTCCTTAGGTACAGGCAAAATTTATATGCGACTCAGGAAAAGAAGTCGCGGGTATTAAAGTCCTAACACGCTGGACGTGGGCGAAGTCGAAAAGGACCTCAAAAGCCTAAGGGAAAAAAGACAGGTGGAGGTAGCCCACGTCACCCCGAATGTGTTAGAAGGGGACCAACAGCCAGATGGTGCTGTGAGTCGCACAGAGGAACACCCGGCACAACAGGTACAAGAGTCTGAAGGGGGCTTCGAACACTCTAAACCAAAAGGGCTAGGGGAGGACGACGACGTCCCGATGAAGGTGCTGGAGGGGGACAAGCAGCCCATTGGTGCTGCGAGTCCTACAGATAAACCTCCAACACAGTAAAGTGGCGTCGAGCGAACTCCTCCTCCTAACGCGCTGATCCAGGAGCCGTGGCTTCCATCGGGAGGAAAGGTTTCTGGAATTAGCGCGCGCGGATTTGGCGTTTACTATGCGCAAACGGAAGGACGGGTGCGAGCTGTAGTAATGGTAAGGAAACAGCTGCATTCATATATGCTGCCTAATTACACTACTGAGGACCTCGTAGTGGTGGTGAAATCGCCGGGCTCAGATGGTACATGTCCGGCCATGCTACAAGTTTCAAGTAGGGCGGTCGTGGGATGGCTTAAAATAATATTCGATGGGTGCATAAACTGAATCATGTACCGCACTCTTAGAGAACTGCTCGTGTAGCTTTCCACCCAAAGGCGGGGAAGATCGGTCACGTGTATCCCAAAGATTATAGACCCAATAGCTTACCATCATTTCTGCTCAAAACCTTTGAGAGGCTGCTAGATGTGTACATAAAGTCCCACGTGGATGAAAAGCTGCTCTCCACAACACAACAGGCGTACACCAAAGGCAAGTCAGTAGACACCGCATTGCATAGGGTGGTAATAGGCATAGAAAAAGCCCTGGAATATAAGGAATATGCTCTAGAAGTCTTCTTAAGCATTGCCGGGGCTTTCTAAATGAGCGATTATTGATGGCCTTAATTACGTTAAAGTACATCCAGCCTTACCCAGATGGATCGACTGCATGTTAAACTGCAGTAAGATTACATCGCAATGGGGATTGTACGCGGCCACGAAATTAGGGGACAGGGGCACTCCGCAGGGAGGGGTGCTATCAGCTCTGCTGTGCACGCTGGTCATTAACCAGCTGCTTAGGGGATTCTACGAGGGACCAGAAAAACTTACGGTTTACGCAGATGACGTTGCATATGGTCTTGTTTACAAAGAGGTACAAGGTCCCTAATTGGACCAGGCCTAAGTTAGGAGGGGCGACCCTAAGGGAGAAACCTTGCACAAATTATCTAGGAATGATCCTAGACAGTAAGCTGTCATGGAAGCTCAACGTGGAGGAGAGGGTGAGGAAGGCTTCAACGGCACTTTATGCATGTAAAAGAATGCAAAAGAACCGGCATATACGATCAGAAGGAACTCGATGACGATGCCTCAAAACTAACAACCAAAAGTAATAATTATCATTTCACTGACACAAATTTTATAGTTTTTTTTCGGGATTTGGACACAATGTTGTTGTTGTTTTTGTAGCGATAAGGTTGCTCCCCGAAGGGTTTGGGGAGTGTTATCGATGTGATGGTCCTTTAGCCGGATACAGATCCGGTACGCTCCAGTAACACAGCACCATTAAAGTGCTAGCCCGACTATCTTGGGAACGATTTATGTGGCCACATTAAACCTTCAGGCCATCCCTCCCTATCCACCCCCCCCCCCCCCCCCCCCCCACAGATCCTTGTCTGTTAGTGAAACAGGATTCGCCGCGGATAGGTGAGGTTGACAATTGGGTTTGGAGAAGCTATATATTGCGCTGGCAACCTGAAGGGTTGCGCTACACAGCCCCTTGAATCTGGTATTTTAGTCGCCTCTTACGACAGGCATACCTACCGCAGATAAATTCTGACCCCTAACCCGCTGGGGGTATTTGGCTTCATTCTGTATTGCGAACGATAGCTCAGACGAACGATTCGCCTCCAAACGATATCGTCTAGCAATGGTATTCTCTATCATTTTCGTTCGGTCTTTACCTTTCTAACTAACAGGAAGGCAAAAGTAATTGTCAAGTGATAAGTTGCCATTGTTTAACATAGTGCAAATACACTAGCGATTCGTCTCTGATCCGCATCGAAAGTTCGTTTCGTAATAGAGAATGAGGCCCTAAGATTAGACATTTTTTTCAATTTGTATTTTGACTTACCAGCAACAACAGAATCATGTTTAATTGTACGCCGCACAAGCAATTTAGCATCATGTAACGAAGCCCAGTTTCTTCCAAAAATTGTTCAACACTGCCACATAAAATCAATGTACTTGTTCTAGCATTAACGCAACCTTTAAATAATTATAAACTATAAAAATGAAATTGATGTCAAACCTTGGAAAATGCTGAAACGTTCACCACCAACCTGACGTTCTTCAAAGTAATCACATTGACCCAAAACACTTGAATTAATATCATTAGCTGTAGTCATAACAGCACCACCACAAGCTTTCATTCTACGTTTCCAATCTTCTTCTGGTACATGAATAGCACAGAACATATCACGATCTGCAAAATACTGTGTATCAACATCACCAATTGGCAATTTAGAAAACACAACATTGGCGCCTTACTTAGCTAGTTTATTCTACAGAATACGCCATTCAGCATCAACAATTTTCTGATACTCTTGGACATTAGAGGACATTGCTGTGGCAGATCATTTTTCCAATAACACTTTGTTGCTCCTTTGATTGGCGCTTCGACATGTACAGCCATGTCATATTTTAGCATGCATAATTGTAATGCTTTACGTATAGCTTTAATGATGATACGTGCATGCACGCCTTCCGCAACATCTGGCTTAACTTGTTTTAAGATTTCACATGCTTAAAATACTACTGCAGTGGTGCCATCGCCGACCTGATAAGAGAAACATTTTTATTCTACACATTCTAATATAACAAAAAACTTACTTTGAGATTTGGCGATGTCTACTAGAGTTTTAAGGCTGGATTCACAATATCCAATGGTTTCATAATGGTTTCCCCATCATTTGAAATTGTGGCCTTACCACTGGAATCAACAATATGCTTGTCAATACTACGTGAACCCAATGTAGTGCTTACAGTGCCACAATTGAATGCGAGGCATTGATGTTGGATATGAGTTGAGGTTTACCATGAGAGCTATCGGTACCCAAGCATTTTTTACACAAATACTCATGTACCCAATACAAAATCAAGACATTCATATTTATCGACACGCTGTCCGGTATGGCCCAAATGTTGGAAATATGCAGTTGGCACTGTTGAGAAAAAATATGGATCAATGAAGACAAGTAAAAGTGAAATATTTTTTTTACCATCTCTTGTTACTTTACACATTAGACATTGGAAACGACGACCAGCATCTACAAGTTGCTATTGAGCCTTGCAACGATTGCATCTAATTGCACCCAATTCACCAAAATTTACAATGGGTGGCTCATATTCACCCTCAACCGTGCGTGCCATTGGTGAGACGGTAAGTTTAATGGGCAAAGCTGTTGTTTTTAACAAATCAGCTGTTGCAGGTATGCAATACAAAGACGACCTGCAGAGAAGAAAGATCAATGTAATTGCCAAACAAAACATTAATTTCGATTATCGATACCTAACGTAACGTGGCGAGGAGTTACCCTGATCTTCTACCACATATTTTGTGGTCACCAATGGTGGTAATAAACCCTGTTCATTAGTAATAAAAGCACCACCAGCGCTATTTTTATTTTCAATGATAACGCTTATCGGATTTGGCATCTGATCGGGATCTAAACGGCGTTGGGCTTGATCATACTGTTGCGGCTGTAACAGGTGCAGGTGGTTGCTAAAGAAAATAACACAAAAATAATCATCAGCAAATTTGTAAATTATTAGTTGTATTAACATACATTATAACCAGAACGTCCGGACGTGTCCGGGTATTGAAGGTTGACCCGGCTTGGGTGGTTGACTGAGCATTGGCGTCTGTCCAGGTTCGTTGGTGGCATCATAAAAGCCATCAATAACAAGTGCCAAGAATATATCCGCGGCATACCTGCCGACCAAAATGATTCAGGGGGTTGTGATTGCCAACCTCACCTACCCGTGGCGAATCCTGTACCTAACAATTTGGTGTGAACAATTTGGTGAACAATTGGTGCCAGTTAACCCTCTGAAATAATCGGCGCAATTGTACGCCATTGTGTTGGCATTAATTTGGCAAAATGCAAAAGCTTTTCATCCTTCTCCCATGACCATTCTGTCTTCTTTATGCTAGGATCAAGCCATTCGTACCAGCGTGCCTTACATTGCTTGGCAGATTTGCGGTGCAGCAGTTATGCAATACGTGACCACTGGTTTTTACCATATTTCATTACAGCTGCTTTGAGGATTTCATGCTGAAAGTTATCAATTTAGTTAATAAATGGCCAAGAGTAACCAGTCACGTCAAATGCTTACCTCAGTGTTTCTCCACACACCATCTTTTATCATAATTCGCGGCATGGTGCTACATAATTGTGATGTCTTTCGATGAGCACAAAAATCAAATAAAAAACTGTTGTCGAAATAAACAGCAAAAATCATTGTATATTAGACTTTGGTAAAATTTTAGAAAAGCACCCCCCGAGTTAGGGGTAAAACTTGGTATCAAATGAAAGAGGGAGTTATCCCGATCACAAATATATATATTTTAAAGTGTGCAAACTTATAACTTAAAAGTTATTTGTTGTTAAAGTTTGCAAATTTAGCAAATTTCTATAGCACTTTAAATTACAATTTACACATCTTTCAAAACCTTAATCCACATACATATCTATATAAATTGGCAACGATAAACTTAAATTGCATTTTTGTATATTTCACATTTCATTTTTGCATTGTTTTCACTTATTATAAATGTTTTTGGTAAATCAATCGCGCTTTTGTAGCAACATGCACATATATATATATATATATATATACACATATATTTTATTGATGAAATTACAAAGCTGTGCTGCCACATATATATACGTATACACATAAAATTTGTATAGAAATTTGCAAACTTTAACACCAAATAACTTTTAAATTATAAGTTTGCGCACTTTAAAATATATATATATGTGATCTGGAGAACTCCCTCTTAATTTTAAATCTTTCCGGAGATATTCCATTTAAAACTCTCAAAATTGAAAAAATTTTCGACCACCAAATGTTTTGCTGTCTCTGCTAAATTAGAAATGGCGGATTTTTTTGCACGCAAAAATGACGTATTTTGCTATCCCAATAAAAATAATAGGTGCGAGAGAGCACGATACATTGTGGGAAAGCTAAATTTGTCAACATGCTATTTCATTTGGAGAATTTTTCATTCCAAATCGTCACCCCTGTCAAAATTTCGTGTGTCTGTGTGCGTTTTTGGTCACACGATTTTTGCAGGGCAGTAACTAACCAAAAATCGTTTATAAATTTATTTGTAAACTATGATAATAACAGGGATGCACCTTAACGTTAAGCTAATCCATTGTTTACTATATAGTTTGGCAGCTTAAGTGACATTCGACCGCCTAGTCCACTGCCTTCGACTCTATTCGCAACATAAGCTCTATTTAAGCTGCCAAACTATAAAGTAAACAATGCACCAGACTTTCTTTCTTTAAAATATCATGTAATTAGCGTAGTACATTAATATGTATATTGACCATATAACATGAATTCGGCCATAGTACAGGTTTACAAGTATGATATGTATGAGAAGGAAACGATTCCGTTCTCTTTCTAACACACTGCCGTTTGACACTTCGGTCAGTATCACAATTTGTAATTAAGTGCTCGTTTCGAAGTAAATAAGGAAAATTATTTGTAAATTTACGATAAAAATTTTACGCAGTTTTCGTTAGCAGCTACTACACTTTTCTTGGACCTAAAAAGTACAACAGTGCCAAATAGCATCCACAAAAAAAACGAACAAGAACAAGGATTTTATCAGGTAAGCGTGGCTGTGTATGTGCGTGCTGCTATATATCGTACTTGTAGATCTTTACAATGGCTGCAAGTATGCACCGACGTATGTCGTACGCATAGATGATTGGATTTGCAACTCTTTGTTTTGAGAGAGCGCTGTCAAAATGCAAATTTTTGTCAATTGTGCCATTCCAAACGAAAATGAATAGATCTGAATATGGGGATTTTTGACATACATTTCGGCGATTATAGTTTCAATCATTTAATAAAATGATAGTCGTAAAATATTCATTTCTTTAAACTTATTTTACAATAATACCACTAGTTAGAGTTAAAAATAAACAAATCTAAGTAAAATTTACATTTTGATTAAATCAATTGGTCAAAAATTGTAACGCATTTAACTCACAGTGAAAACCAAATATTCTTTTGAAATTTGAGTAAATCGGACCTAGGATATAATAATTAACATCATTTAGTGGATAGGTTTTATCTTACATGTCTGATGTTCCAGGTTCTGTGATCAAAATGGACTGGTTGCATCGGGACTTCATATTTACAAAACCTGTTTTTAGTGATAAATTTTGATTGGGAAATAATATTTACCTTCCGCCTTCGAACTAATAATATTTACACTAAAAAAAGTATTTTTATCCCTTTTCCCATAATGTTTGAAAGCTATTCTACAGTTTTAGGTCAAACAAAAGTTTACCGAAATTTTTGGCCCGTTTTCCGTTTTGGCTCGCACATTTTTTGTTCTGGCACCCGCTTCAGCTGGCGCGAGGTATTTATCTGTGATTGTTTCCAGCACAAATTTGAGATAAATCCCTCGTGAGAGCGCAAAAAGTGAGAGAGTTTCGTATCAAGTCATCTTTGGCAGGTTTACAAGTATGATATGTATGAGAAGGAAACGATTCCTTTCTCTTTCCAACACACTGCCGTTTGACACTTCGGTCAGTGTGAAACTATTGTGGAACTCAGTGGAACGGGCGTGGAACATGCGTTTGACAGTGACCGAAATGTCAAAATTATCGGGGTTGCCGTCGTAGAAAGCGACGCAGGGAAACAAACAAAGGAGCGGAATATTATATATGGGTTGCTGTGATGGTAAATTTTTTTGAACGAATTTAGTATGAAAATGTAGTTTACCTATAAGGGTTCTACAGAAAATGATACAAAAGTCTTCAATTAGGGTATCTGAGGACGCGTACTTATTCCAGTATTAAGAATACAAACACCGGTGCTAAGTTTTTCTACCCGTTCAATAGTTCTCCGCGAAAAAGTTTGAAACCGAGGTCTGGGAGAGAAATGAAAAGACGGATTTTGTCCTGTTATCAATAGTCCAAAGGCGAAAAAGTATTCAAATTATTGGAAGCGAGGCAAAAACGCGTCTATTAAGACCTCCCCCGACGGATTTAGTCGTGTTTTATCAATCGTCCCCGGTAATAAAGTATTACAATTTGTTAATTAAAATTGTCCAAAACATATGGATTTTAAAGAGAGATGTAATTAAGTGCTCGTTTCGAAGTAAATAAGGATATTTCTTTGTAATTTTACGATAAAAATTTTACGCAGTTTTCGTTAGCAGCTACTACACTTTTCTTGGAAATAATTTTAATTATCGTACTGGTATGGAATCATTAATGGTTGTAACGATTTCTAAAGCAACAGATTTAGCATCCACAAAAAAAACGAACAAGAACAAGCATTTTATCAGGCGAGCGTGGCTGTGTATGTGCGTGTTGCTTCATATCCTACTTGTAGACCTTTGCAATGAAATCAGCAACTATTTTGTGTATACAAAATTATCCATTGGTCTGGTTAGCTGCTGTATAAATAGGTTTTATGAATTTGTATCCGTTGGCTTAAATGCAGAAAACGATGAGTTGTTGATGCTAGTGGACGGATTATAGATGATAATATTCATTGAAGTAGAATCCTGCTGAAGTATGCCATTGTTGCAGGAAATTAGGTCGTTCCTCCGCTGGAACTGCTTAAGAATGTTCTTTTTATCGGGGTCACCAATTTATTGGAATAGTCACCAATTTTATTAGTTGTTTTAATAAATATTTTATTTTATTAACAAATATTTTATTTAACTGAACTTTTTAAGTTGAGAAAATATTGTAGAATAATTTTCGTTTTACAAATTTTTATTAACATATTTTCTAAAGCCTATTTGATTTCTTTTTATATATTTAAAATATCAATAAATAAACAAAGTTTTAACAAACAAAGTGAGTAAAGCCCGTTACACCTTTTATGAAAATGAAATTGTATATATTAATTTCGTCACGAATCCCAAAATTGTAAGTCCTTAAAGGAAAATAGATAAGCCCACCATTAAGTATACCGAAATAATCAGGATGAAGAGCTGAGTTGATTTAGCCATGTCCGTTTGTCTGTTTGTATGCAAACTAGTCCCTCAATTTTTGAGATATCTTGATAAAATTTGGTGTGGGTGTATTTAGGTGTCCGATTAGACATTTGTAGGAACCGGCCGGATCGGACCACTTTAGCATATATCCTCCATACAACAGATTTTTCACAAAAAGAGGATTTTTGTCATATCTTCCTCAATTTATCAGATTGAAGCTTCAAACTTCACCATATTGTATATTCTCGCACGGTGGGTGGTAGCACGGAGAATATATATATATATATATGTGGATATGGAAAAAGAAATAAAAGGCAAATAGTTATATTAGTAATGATGACAATAATTAATTTTGTTTTGTGTTAAGTTGGTAAAATATTTTACCTTTGGTATATGATGTGGCGTGACAGCAGCAGCGACTTTCTTCCTCCTTGGTTGAAATAGAACAGAAAATGGAAAGTGATCTCCGTGTTGTCGAACCGGAGATCGTGCGAGGGTTTTCCAATGGATATTTGTTATCCGATGGAAAACTCAGTTACCCGTGTTAACGTTGAATATATGTGATGAACATACATGAATGTGTATGAATGTGGGTGTGCAGTACATGAAAGGATGTAAGAATGTATTTGCACTAAATAAGTTATGTATTAGGGTGGCCGTGTTTGCAGTATAAAGATATTTAGGTCCTGACCTAAACATGCCGGCCCCCTTGCGGTAAGCAACATCTTAAAATGAAGGAGTCATGCTGAAGCGGTCACGCGGACGTATTACTTAAAACTAGATACAATATGTTTGTATTATTGAATGAAAATTTGTTGGCTGATCACGTCCGGACTTGTTTGCATATAGTAGCCGCTGTAGGAAAAAGAAGCAACATATTAAAGCTGAAAACAAGAACGGGTTATAATTCAGCGCACCTTATACAGTATACATATTTGGACTGTATTTATCTCTTTTGTGTTCCGAGATTTTTCGTAGTCTGGACGTCTCCGTTCCAGATTTCGACGAATGTAAATTAATTTTCCATTTGGACAAAGAGCCCAAGTCTCTCTTCCAGATTTTACTTTATGAGGTTAAATGTTATATCCAGACGAAGAGGACGCGTCTCCGTGCCAGATTGGATTTATTTTGTTAGATTATGTGACAATTAATTTTCCATCTGGACAAAGAGGCCAAGTCTCTGTTCCAGATTTTAACTTTATGAGGTTAAATGTTATATCCAGACGAAAAGGACGTGTCTCCGTGTCAGATTGGATTTATTTTGTTATATTATATGTGAATTTTAATTTTTGGTTTGGTGGCGAACGCTGAATGGCATACATATTGATATGAAACTCTTTATATTCGTATTGACCCTCCGACAGGCGCTTATAGCAGATTGACCATGTGCATGGACCTGCTTATGGGTTGTCCAAAGTTCGGACAGTGATGCAAGAATGACCGCGTGAGCGCACAACTGTTTATCAATGGGTTATTGATCACTTTCTAAGTGCTCCCTGAGTACATCCTATCTCTTCTTTGTATTAAATTTCGTGTTTCTGCATTGGATACATAGAAAATCAATAAATTACACTTGCGAGTGATTAATTCATAATTTCTACTGAAAACAATAAATAAAAATTTGTATATTCGAATCTGATCGAAAATTTATAATTTGGTTTTTATTTTTGTGATTTAATTTGTCACAAAGTTTCCTGCCACCCAAGAAAGTTTCGCCTTTTCCAGCTAAGTTCGTGGATTTCGGTGAAAATATTGTAGTTGAAAAAATTTTTGTTGCGAAAAAATTCAAGCCTTTCGAGTTTTGAACGATTTTCTTGCAATTTGTACTTATTTTGTAATACTGTTTTCACTAAAGTATTCGTGAAATCAGTAGTTACAAACATTAAAAAAAATTTGGAACGGATCATGTTCCACTTAAACAGCCATATTGGTGTAAAAAAAAATGTTCGCTATGGCAATACCATACCACGTAGATGAAAATGTCATGTAAATGACAAAAGCGAAATGTAAACATGCCGGTAGGTAAACATAGAGGAATTTTGTAATTTACATTAATTGTATGATTTCACTAACTTGTATTTACCTTTCTTTTCAGATTATGCCAATTAAATGATGTCCCTGTGTGTACATATGTATGCATATACACTATGCTGCAATTAACACCCAAGAAGGGATTTAAGTTGCAGTATTACCGGTCGCTGCACAGCCAACAACAACAAAGAGTAGGCAAGAATAGACCTTAAGGACTAATTAATGGAGTTCGTCCATCTGGTTTGCATAATTTAATTGATTAGGAAATCCGGAAATAAATGCTTTGTGCACAATTGTGTTATTTTGAGTGGAAAATAAGCACGTTATTTGTATTATTTTTGGTTCATTTGCTGTGTCTCCCAATACCCTACACAAAATGTTGTAAGTTATTATGAGCAATAAGAAACAGCAATTAAACTCTAAAAATATTATAATCGATTCCCGTTTAAAATAAAGATGTAAATTTGTTTGCAATTTCAATGCTACGCATTATTAATACTCTGAACGAGTGGTGGGTTTATACCCGATTGCATGTGAGGTTTATACCTACTTGCGAATTTGGTTTTTAATGAAAAATAATGGAATTGAATAAGAAAAAAATGCTTATGTATGGTAGTTGTCCAATTACACCAACGTGACGTGAAATTTTTAAGTTGTTGCAGTTGTACCTTGTAATTGAAACATTAAACCCTTTTTTATTTAGGTACATTTTGATGAAGAAAATAAAGATGGCCGATTTTTGAAATAAAAATGGCGAATTGAATTTATTTTCCTGCAGCTTATGGACGAAAACGTGGTAAACTGTTTGTAGATTGTTGTGTAGTTCGGCTTGTAGTTAGTTAATGTTTTTAATTATTATTTTTCATTCTGTGGCGGATAAGCTTGGCTATCTGCGAGGGTTTCGTTTCAATAAATTTTTATTTTATGCCGATAATTCGAAGTGGCATTACATATTTTAAAGAAGTGTAATGTCCTAATTTAAGGATCGGTTTGGTCATCGGTGGATACCTCTCCACTTGTTTCATTGGCTGGTGGAAGTAGAATCAGTTTGGCCAAGGGCCTTGTAATTTGAACTTTTTCAGTCGTGATGTCGACAACTCGTACAAGGTCATCTGCTCCCGGGTGGAGTTTGACCACTCTTCCAAGTCTCCATTCGTTTGGAGATGCATTGTCGTCTTTCACGACGACGAAATCCCCTATTTTGATGTTTGCTTTCGGGTGTTTCCATTTGACCCGCTTTTGCATTTCTAAGAGGTATTCTCTTTTCCATCTTTTGCAAAAGGTTTGATGCAAAGCTTTTAATTTATGCCACCTATTGACTATGGAGGCAGGATTCTCGTTGGAATCTATTTCTGGAAGAGCGAGAAGAAGTCCGCCTACCAGGAAATGACCAGGGGTTAAGGGTTCTAAGTCGGTCGATTCGTTCGACGCTGGACTTAATGGTCGCGAGTTGAGGCAAGCCTCTATTCGACAAAGTAGGGTTGTGAATTCCTCAAAAGTATATTTATCCCTACCTGCCACTTTTCGAAAGTGGCTTTTGAAACTTTTTACTCCTGCTTCCAACAGATCTCCCATATGAGGAGAGGCAGTAGGGATGAAATGCCATTGCAGAAGTTGATGAGCATATTTAGACAATGCGTTCTCACGCGAATCAGCTATAAATGCTTTAAACTCAAATCTAAGTGATCGTGAGGCTCCGACAAAGTTAGTCCCATTGTCGGAATATATATTTTTCGGACATCCTCGCCTGGCGATAAATCTGGAGAGTGCCGCGAGAAAGGATTGGGTGCTAAGGTCGGTCGTGGCTTCCAAATGTATGGCTTTCGTAGTCAAGCAGACAAACAGACAGACATAACTTTTCGAAATTCGACAACCTCTACCTCTATAACTGTTTATGTCGAATGGTCCTGCAAAATCTACCCCTGAATTAGTAAATGGTCGGGAAAATGTGGTACGTTCCTTGGGAAGGTTACCCATAAGTTGGGTTTGTACACGTTTTTTATAGATTGTGCAGACCTTACAATTGTGAATGATGGATTTTATCATATTTTTAACCCTAGGAATCCAGTATTGGGTTCTAATAAGCCTAAACATTAGTTGATTTTCTCCATGTAAAGAGATTTCATGGATAAACTGAACTAAAAGGCGAGAAAATTTGCTTGTGTAAGGTAGGATTATTGTATGGCGTTCATTGTATGGTAGGTCTAGAGCCGCGCGGATGCGACCACCAGTCCTTATAATGCCATACTTGTCTAGAAAAGGGTCAAGAGGAAGCACTTCGCTTTTACAATCTAAGAGCTTGCCTGACTTCAGATTTTTGTATTCTGTGGGATAAAACACTTGTTGCGACATCTTAACTAAGCGTTGCGTAGCGGTTTCGATTTCATCTGATGAAACCAGATATGACGTTTTATTAAAATAATATTTTGTCTTTGGATGAGTTCTTTCGAGAAATCTCAAGACATAACATATCACCCTTAAGGCTCGGGGTAGGTTCGAAAATCTATCCAGAATATCAAAATCCGTTTTGGTAGTTACTGCATGTGCTTGCACTCGTTTCTCCTCGATGGTTGTGTTGGGAGATATATCTTGTGTAGGCCATTTTGAGATGTCTTCTTGTAACCAAGAAGGTCCCTGCCACCACAAGGAATTGTTGACCAGTTCATGTGCAGGGAGTCCTCTGCTAGCCATATCGGCTGGATTTGATCCCGAATCCACATGACGCCAATTATCCTTTCCTACCTTTTCGACGATTTTCGTGATACGGTGTGCTACGAAAGTTGACCACGAACAAGGGGGTTTTCGTATCCATGCCAGTACAATCGTTGAATCGGTCCATAAGTAGGTTTTTGGATTCCCTAAGTTGAGATTTGTTAGAATTGTTTCCATCATTTCGGAGAGTAGTGCGGCTCCGCATAATTCCAGTCGGGGATGCGATATAGTTTTTACAGGAGCTACTTGGTCAGAACTTGGTCGTTGTTTTCCACTCGCAGGTATACCGCCGCGGCATACGCTTTCTCTGATGCGTCACAAAAACCGTGAATTTCCACTTTGTTGTGCGGGGAAAAGTGAGTCCAGCGCGGTATCCCAATGTTATTAATTTCATGATACTTTTCCATAAGGGTGTTCCAACGTTCCCTAGTAGTTGGTGATACATCTTCATCCCATTTTGTACCTTCAAGCCAAATGTTTTGCATGATTATTTCGGCTACAACTACTATTGGAGCAAGCCATCCTAATGGGTCGAACAGTTAACGGATTGCCGATAAGATCACTCTTTTGGTTAAAGTGTCGCAATTTTCCATTGGTTTTGCGATGAAGTAAAACTCATCATTATGTGCATTCCACCTGATTCCTAGTGCCTTCACTGAACTTGCGTCTTCGAATTCCAGGAAATCTTTGTTAAGGAGATGCTGTTTAGGGATATCCTTTAGTATTTGGTCGGAATTGGCTGTCCATTTTCTTAGTGGAAAGCCGGCTGATTGCAATGCCTGAGATATTTGATCTCTGGCAGTAATTGTTGATTGGATGCAGTGTCCACCAGCAAGAATATCATCCACATACATGTATTCTCTTAGTATTGTGGATGCAATTGGAAAGGTGTCTTCGACGTCCTTTGCCAATTGTAAAAGTGAGCACAGTTAACCCCGAATGTCACAGTCTTCAGTTCGTAAAGGCTGACAGGGCTTTCAGAGCTAGTACGTAATACTATGCGCTGGTATATGGTTTGGTTTGGTTGTACCATAATTTGTCGGTACATTTTCTCGATATCGCTGTTGAAGACATATTTGTAAAGTCTCCAGCGAAGCATAAGAATAGTTAGGTCAGCTTGTAGCGTAGGACCTGTATACAAAACGTCGTTCAGACTTACTCCGTTTGCGGTCCGACTAGATGCGTTAAAAACAACGCGAACTTTCGTGGAGGTACTTTCGTCCTTGATGACGGCGTGATGAGGTAGAAAATAATGGTCAGAGAAGTCTGGTGGCACACAGCTGTTGATCCTTGACATATGTCCCAATTCCTCGTATTCGGTCACAACTCGATTGTACTCCGTTTGTAAAGTAGGATTTTTCGCGAGGCGTGTCTCGTTCCGGAAGAACTGAGAGCATGCTCTTTTAAGAGAAGGCCCTAGGGATATATTTGAGAGGAATTCTCGTTTAAAAGGTAATGAGACTGTGTATTTCCCGGTATTATCCCTAGTGGTGGTACTTCTGTGTAATTCCTCGCAGTATTGTTCGTCCGCATTAAAGCGTTTGTTTTTAGGGATTTCTTCCAGTTCCCAAAAGGTGGATAATTGCTTATCCAATGATACGTCACTGTAATAGGAGGCGATTTCTAGGGTTGCTCTTGCACATCTTTACGGCCTGTAAGTATCCAGCCGAAAACAGTTTCTTGTGCTAAGAGCGTACCAAGGACATTCTTCTGCAATCCGTTCAAGATGATTTGAGGGTAAATGTCCCCTCCAAGAACTAGATCCACTGGTTCGTTGACAAAGAATCTTTTATCTGCCAACTCGAGATCAGGGAATGATTGTCTGGTCATCGCACTGATCTGTCATGTTGGAAGATCCCCTGTAAGCTTTGGCAGGACAAGAACTTTTGTGTTCAAAGAAAATAATGGGTCAATTAGTGACCGCAATTCTATTGAACAAGACTCTTTGACCTGTGCAGAGAATGAGTTAGTTATTCTGGAAACTTGAGCGCGAATTTTCTTGGATGCCAGGTTAATTCGACGTTTGAGACGTTCGGTAATAAATGAACATTCAGAACCTGAATCAATTAGGGCTCTGGCTGAAAAATTGGTATTGTTATAATGTATGTTGATACGAGCGGTGCCTAACAGTACACCAGCGGTATTATGCGCATGGCAAGATTGCACATTGGAGGTTTGCTTGTCATTGGACTTTGAGTTTTGCTTCTCTCGTGCTTGTCGCGATGTTGAAGGGGTATCATCTTCCTTACTTTTATGAACTGCTGCTTTTTGATGAATTTTTTGTATATGTAGGAGCGTGTTGTGTCGAGAATGGCATGTACTACAGTTATAAGAACTAGTACATTTCGACACAGTATGTCCAGACGATAAACAATTCAGGCAGCTATTATTGCTCTTAATAAAATCGACTCTACGGGCAGGTGAAAGTTTAAGGAATTTCGTGCAGTTGCGTAGTTTATGCTCATTTGTGTGACACATTTTACAATTAAATTTCTTGACGCTTGTTTGGAAGCTGCCAACCTTTTTTTGTTGGGGTTCAGGAGTTGGTTTTGTAATATGAGGCTTAAAACTTTTTGAAGTCTTATTGCCTCTATGGCCAGACACGTTTTCCAACGGAAGAAATCGGTCAGAAAGAAATTTATTCATGTCCTCCCATTTAGCTATCTCTGTCTTGTTCCCCAAAGACTGTTCCCAAAGCGAGAGGCTGCTTTCGGGCAATTTTTCTGCGCAAAGGTACACAAAAAGTGCATCCCATAAATCTATCTTATGCCCTTTTAATGCATTCATGCAATTATTTAATTTTAATTGTAAATCTTTAATAGATTTACCGCAATCCGTTTCAATAGGTTTTATTCCGAAGACAGTGTCGAGCTGAGCTTTAACTAAACTACGCATGTTTTCATACCTTTCAGTGAGGTTCTTCCACGCCATTTCAAACCCTTCATTTGTGACAGGTGCGTTGCTAACAATTTCGTTGGCCTCCCCCTTTGTTTTCTGACTGAGGTAATATAGTTTCTCAATGGGGTAAATATCGTCGTTCGAAATGTAAATGGCCGTAAACATATCTCGGAATGTTGGCCAAGACAAATAGTCACCCTTGAAGACTTCGGTATCACATGGAGGGAGGCGAAGATGGTGTTTGCGATCAGTCTGTTTTTGGGCAGGCTGGTCAATTTTCTCTGTTTCTGCCTTATTAAGGGTCTCTGTCTGAGCCGACATAGCAGACATACATTTAAAATAACTAGCCATAGAAAGCTTATGCTTCTTTTCTATGGCTTTAATTTCATCTTTGGACAAACCCGCGGAGATTAACGCGTCATAAGCATTTTTGGTTTTTACCCACATATTTTTTAACTCTTCTTGTTGAAAGGAAAAAGTGTGTTTATCGAGATCAGCCACGTTACCGATATCTGATTCGAATTCGACAATTGCCTCAGCAAAAAGTATGTATGCATCCATTTTTACTTATGATATGTATACAGATAGAAATCCGGAAGATTTAATGTATACTTTTGAGGTAAAAACCTCTTGTTGCCCTCTCTGCTCAGCTAGTGTTATGTAATTAAGTACCGCAAGCAAGGTAGAAACCCTCAGTTGCGTTTTGATCGGTGGTAGAAACCCACCGACTCGTATACCTAGCTAAGTGCTACCGCAAGTAAGGTAGAAACCCTCAGTTGCGTATTGATCGGTGGTAGAAACCCACCGACTCGTATACCTAGCAAAATGTTAACGCAATTAAGGAGAAACCCTCAATTGCGTAATAATAGGTGTTAAAATTCCACCGACTCGTATAACTAGCTAAGCTACTGAAAAGAAAGCTAGAGAAAGGAGGGCAACAAAAGCAAACGCAGACTAAAATGCAATGCAGTTTTTAAATTTTCACTATCTATTTCTTTTAGTGTAATTTTGTATGCGCGGATGTATATAAAAAATGCCGATTCGCCACCCACACAGATGTAATGGTTATTTTTTACAACAAAAAACCTGGACTTCGTTGTGTTAATCCAGTATATGTTAACCGCAAAAAAAAAGGCAAAGTGTAAAAATAATAAGCAACAAATAAGCAGTTAAAATTATTGCAGAATTTTTTGTTGGGTATGTGAACCAAAGTGAAGTGCTGTTGTTGTTGTTGAAACTTAACAAACAAGGAAACTAAAAAGAATATATGGTTATGTGAAACCGAAAATAGTGCAGTTTAAGTTAAAATTAATATTGTTTCTACTAAAAATTCTGCACTATGTTACCTTAAGCTGTGTCAGCAAAACCTTACCGCGGGTGGGGGGATAATGCTGATAGACAAAAGGCCTTTTTAACACTTAATTCACTTAAAAAAAAATGTTCACTTAAAAAAAATTGTGCGCTGTAAATTATAACCACGTACCTTGTTTGTTGTTGCGGCTATCTATGCTTGGTAGATGGTTTGCAAAGATGATTTTGTTTTTATTCCAAATGCTGCTCTATCTCGAAGGTCTTGTTTGTTGTGCCAAAAATTATAATAGATAATCTTGATTTGCCTTTTCTGTGATGTGGACTGTATATGTAAAGTTCTTGTCGCTTGTAAAAAAAATCTCACGGTGAGAAAGGACCAAATGTATATTCTTGCACGGTGCGTGGTAGCACGGAGAATATATATATATATATGTGGATATGGAAAAAGCAATAAAAGGCAAATAGTTATATTAGTAATGATGACAATAATTAATTTTATTTTGTGTTAAGTTGGTACAATATTTTACCTTTGGTATATGATGTGGCGTGACAGCAGCAGCGACTTTCTTCCTCCTTGGTTGAAATAGAACAGAAAATGGAAAGTGATCTCCGTGTTGTCGAACTGGAGATCGTGCGAGGGTTTTCCAATGGATATTTGTTATCCGATGGAAAACTCAATTACCCGTGTTAACGTTGAATATATGTGATGAACATACATGAATGTGTATGCATGTGGGTGTGCAGTACATGAAATGATGTAAGAATGTATTTGCACTAAATAAGTTATGTATTAGGGTGGCCGTGTTTGCAGTATAAAGATATTTAGGTCCTGACCTAAACAATATTGCACATATTGTTGTCTGAAAAAATGGATGAGATCGGTCGTATATATACCATATATCCCCCACAACCGATTGTTCAGATAAGAAACTTTTCGTAATTACTGCCCCATTTTAAAAGCTATAAGATTGAAATTTCAACGATTGCTTACGTATATAGCATATATTGTTGTCTGAAAAAATCATAAAGATCGGTGGTATATAAAGTATATATCTCATACAAACATTTGTTCAGATAAGAAACTGTTCGCAATTTCTACCCCATCATAACAGCTAGAAGCTTCAAATTTCACCAAATGCTTACTTATATAGCAGATATTGTTGTCTAAAAAAATCATAGAGGTCGGTGGTACACAAATCACTTACCAAGATTGCGCATTAACGAGCATAGTGTACCTATACAAGTGTGTCAGCTAAGCGATAAACGTCAAAACTACAAAGAGCCTCGCTCACCTGATGCAAATCTCAGGTCTAGGGTTGCATTTTTGGTACGCAAGAGTACTTCAAGCTGAGTTGCATTTGATAGTTTAATAAAACTTTGTAGTATTTACAGATGAAATAGTTGCATATATTTCCGCGGAAATAAGAATACTAGAAGATTTCTAGCCTGCAACAACATACGGGAAGAAAAATTTATTTAAATTAGAGTCAAAATATAAAGCGCCACACGAGTAACATGGAAAAATTTCACTTCCAATACTGTTTTCACACAGAAACTTAATGATCTCATTTCACCTGCTAATGAAATCGTAATTTTTTTGCTTTCACACAGAAGTAACTGCTCGATTAGTATGAAGGATGAGACAGACAATCATGGCGGAATGATACAAGGTGGGAGCATGGTGACATACCTACAAACAAAAAAAATTCCATGTACTTGTAAATTCGATGGACAAATGTCAAAATCGTACTGCGCCGGCAGTTGATGTATCAAATCAAATAAAAAAGGTTATAATCAGCTGTTCGATGCGGCCACCTTGTATCGTTCCGCCATGCAGACAATGACATTTGCTTTGAAAACTAAGAAGCGGAAACGGAAGCAGAACGCTGCCAACAGAGTTGCATTGTGCTTTTGACTTCATTAGGCATTCGATTAGCTACTAATGAAATAATAATAGATTCGAATTTTGTAGGGAAGATTGAGCTCAATAAGCGTCTTAATGTAGAAAATTGCCTTTATTATTCAATAAGCCGTCTGTGTGAAATTAGTATAAGGCTGTTTATACAAATGCATAAGGGCAAAATTATATAAAGGCTTTGGTCGCTTCAATGCAAAGATAACGTACGGCATTTCATTGTTTTTGTCTGGCGTTGTCAAAGCGTAGGCACGCAACCAAAGCATTTATGTAAATTTTTCGATACTTTGCCCGACAGATGAACTAATGAATGCAACACAACCAAAGCGTCTGTGTAAATCCGCCTTAATTGTTGTAGCTGTAAAAGTCTCCTGCAAATAAAATGGTGCTGTAAGTGCAAACAAATCAAACTCCTATATGACACTACTTTATTTTCTATGTATTTTTCTTGTATTTTCTCTTATATTTTTTGTCGAGGGAGCCAATAAGGTTTCAGCATTGGTGTAAATGTGTGAACTATATTTAAAAAAAACTAACGAAATACAAGAAAAATACAACGTAGTTCATAAGAAACAAACAAGCCAGTTTGTATTTCGAAAGGGTTTTTTGACATTAGGCTGTTTTTTCTTTATTTTTTCTGACAAATGAAAATTTTATTTTTAGTTTAAAAATTTTCTGCATAAAAACACAACTTAATTCAAAGTGTAAATTGTATGTGCAAATGAGTTTTCAATAAGTGTACATTTTTCAGTATTAAGGAATTGACCTCCAGATTCTTGTGTTACACAGATATAGTGAACTTGGGTACAGAAATTCAAATTAAAAAGTTTTTCACAATAATTTGAAAAACTTAACGTTTTCTCTGCTTTTTAAACTTAAAGGAGTGACCCTCCGTAATAAATTAAACTTTTAATGAAAATCAATAACTCTGAACTGAACACTTTTCCACATGATATAAAATTAAAATGCTGTGGAACAGGAGCAACACTTTTGTGACTACATAAACCCTGTTTCAATCTTATACGTCTCTGCACAGAACCCTAAGATCCGTTTTCAACCGAAACAACAATGGCAACTCAGATTTTCCCGTTATGCTCACTT
The DNA here is from genome assembly GCF_040869045.1 of Eurosta solidaginis. Classification (NCBI taxonomy): domain Eukaryota; kingdom Metazoa; phylum Arthropoda; class Insecta; order Diptera; family Tephritidae; genus Eurosta; species Eurosta solidaginis. The sequence continues at coordinate 154,593,146 of NC_090321.1, forward strand.
AATCGAGTGCCTGTCAGAAAGAAGTCAACACACTTGTACACTATGTTCACGAGTTCAAAATTGCTTCGAACAGCTGATATGCTGTTTTTATTGAAAAATACAAGAGCATGTTTTTTTGTAAATTTATTCTATTTTAATTAATAATTTAATCACTAAAATGTTTTTAACCGTAAATATATCGTTCTTATCGGTCAACTATAATTGTATCATATCTAAACAAATATCGCCGAAACTTCGCTCACAATTGACAACATTATATACATATGTGATAGATCCTGGTTTTGCCAAGCGAAATAATTTTAATTATCGTACTGGTATTGAATCATGTACCGATTTCTAAAGCAACAGCAAATCAGCGTGGAGAACGTACTGGACGCACTGCGCCAGGCAAATGCTTTCGCCTCTATACTGCTTGTGCTTACAAACATTAATCAGAAGATAATACTGTACCAGAGCAGAGCTATAAAAAGATTGAATCAATTGAGTGTGCATTATCTCAGCATTCTTTTAAAAATTGTAATTGTTTGGTTGCATATTATAAATCTCCATTCCTGAATGGCTTAAAATACTTTCAACTCAAAACCAAATTGTGTATGTTATTGAATGCTAAAATATAATTCAATGTAGAGTGTGAATTTACGAACCATTCGCAATCTTTATTGAGTGTAAACTTGAAATGAATGCACATTTTTTTTTCATTCAGTACTAAATATTTTTCCCCAAGGTTATTTTTTTGTATACTTTCATTGCCCCCAGATATGTTAAATCAATTTAGGAGTTGGGTGCACAAAAGGCGTAAAACTGGTCAATAGAAATAATAACCCCTTCTAAATATTCAAGTTAATTATTATAAAACTAGAAAGTCTTAAATCATCTTCATGGTGTCCAAACATAAGACTTACAAGAAATAGTACTTCATAGCAGATTTTGTATACATCATGATTGGCTTGATGTTTCTTTCATTAATCGTGTAAGATAAAAAAAATTTTAGGCTCTTGTGGGTTGACTGGTTTCCTTTTTTGGTATATCTCGCGGATAACTTGCATATATAAAAGCATAGGGCTCTTGATTATATAAAGTATACTAAAAACATAAAGATATAGTCGAATTTTGCTGAAACTTCGCAAAGACAATCTATTGCTTTCTCCCTATGTGTCAAGATGTTACTATATGTCCTACTTATTTTGCTATTGCTGTAAAATGGATTATGTAAATGAACACATTGTGCATTGACCAAATAGAGTAATATGTGGTTGTTTTTTGTCGATCATATAACAAAAACAAATACTTGAGTTTAAGTCATTTAAATTCATCAAAGTATATAGGTCTATCGGCGATTTCTTTGGAGCTTCCTAGTTCAGAGAATTTCGATAAAATTATGTCTATTTCCATGGCATCGTCCTACAGCGATTCAGGCTTTTTCTATTCACCTCAGTCACCTTCCCCGTTTTCTTTCATCTGTGCCACAAAAATTGGTAGAAGCTCTGCAGACGTTATTAATTTCCCTCCCCACAAAGTGATTGACTGGCTCCATCGGACTACAGTTTTTTTAAAGCTGATGTTTTGACAGTATTTGACGGGATATAAATATAGGACCCGAGTGATTGACAAGGACCATTAGTCTCTATGCCTATTTGCACAGCATTGGTAAAATATTGAAATTGCTTTGGATGGTTGAATTCTATCTTAAAATAAAAAATAAATGTAAGGCGCGATAACCTCCGAAGAGATCTAAGGCCGAGCTTCTCTTCCAATTTGCGTCGTGCTCCTCTTGATTTTCCCTACAAATTGGCCGGACGGGACCTTCATGTTTTATGCCGACTCCGAACGGCATCTGCAAGGCAGATGAGTTTTCACTGAGAGCTTTTCATGGCAGAAATACACCCGGAGCGCTTGCCAAACACTGCCGAGGGGCGACCCCGCTTAGAAAAATTTTCTTCTAATTTAAAAACCTTATTTCTAAAATTTTGATGTTGCTTTGCCCAGGGTGCGAACCCAGGGCATACGGTGTGGTAGGCGGAGCACGCTACCATCACACCACGGTGGCCGCCGAATTCTATCTTACTTGAGCAGATTTTTATTCAAAGTCACTTTTCTTTGCTACCAAAAAAGCTACAACTACCAATAGAGCCTAGGTTAGTTGATTGTAATTACAAACTATTGTGTTTAGAAGAATATTTTTCTTAGAAATTAGAGAAAAATAGTATATTGCTATTACAATTTACAAACCCACAAACCAGTATAGATACAGTATTTGACCATATACCGCTAAGAAGAATATATGAAGGAACTTAAGAGCTTTTTTTTTTGAATTGCCTTTTCTTCAATTGTTTAATCACCAACTGAGGACTTTCAAATGTAGGTTAGTAGTTTTTCATGCAAGCACCTTTTATGTGGCACATTGGCAACACTTATTTGAAACGATGACAAACAGGGATGTTGTAATATTTGTCATTTGCTTTTTTTATTATTAAATTTTTAGGAAAAGTTCAATAAAAATACTTTTCAACTTCTTTGTGCTTTATTACCATTTAAATAACGAATAAACTGGTCATCACGGACAATAATTAAGTTTTTGGGTTTATATTTTGAAGGGGCTTTAATTAAATACAACCATGTGTTATTTGAGAGGGTTTTGTGCATGTACGACATTTTTCATAATTGATTGGTACTAGAAAAGTGTGTGCACACTCAGCAAAGGCTGCATACATTTGAACGCTTATTCTGTGTTGAAAAATGTTTGTTTCATTCAATTACTTCATTGTTTTTCTAATGAGTTCAGGAATGATTCTTTTTTTCCACTACTGAACGAAGAATGGGTTTACTTTTAAGCCACATTCCTTAGTACGGCCCATACATGACACAAAAGCCATGCGCAAATATAAAACGACGAAATTTGTGCAAATGAAAATTTTGACATAAACGGCTCAAAAACACTGCGCAATATTCAGTTTTATAGTAGCGCAACAAATGAAACATGTGTTTTAAATGTATAAAAAAGGCACTAATTGTATAAAAAACCAGTCTTTATTTTCCACAGTGCTGGTAATTCACAGTATAAGTCGAAAAACTCGCACCAGAAGTGTTTATTTTCCATTGCATTTATAATATATATATTTTAGTTGCAAGACCAGTTCAACTCATTGCAGCACTGCGCAATATTCATTTAAATTATTATGTATTATTGAATTTGTGTGAATTCCTGTTACAAGCTAGAGATGGTCCTTACGCCTTCGATATTAACATTTTTAAGCAATAATTACTGATTTTATATTATCAGAAACCACAGGTAAACTGTATAACATTCACCACACACGAAGAAAAAAGCATGTGCGATATTTGCAGACATGCGTAAATATCAAACTCGTTTTGATTTAAGCGAAGTTCTCTGCGCAAATAGCGCAACCAGTGCATACACCGGGCAAATCCTTGTGCAAATTGGTAATTGGCACAAGGATACTTTAGCCGTGTAATTGGCGTATAACAAGGAATGAATGATTGAAGAGCAAGCATTCTTAAATCAATGATAACAAATTTCAAATGATTGCACAGTTTTACAGCTCTGTACCAGAGATACGGCGCATAAATCTTGGGAATGCTGTGCTTATGCTTAAAGCACTTGGTGTAAGTTATCTAATTCACTTTGACTTTTTAGATCCACAGCCACATGAACCGCTTGCCTTAGCTTTAGAATAATTATACGCTTTGGGTGCTCTCAACCATCATGGTGAACTAACGAAATTGGGTAGACGTATGGCCGAATTTCCAGTTGATCCAATGATGGGTAAAATGCTATTTGCTAGTGAGAAGTAGTAGAAGTTTGGAAAATTTTGCTTTACGAGTTTGAAATGTAATTAACTAATGCGTATAATTTAGTTTGATTTAATACTCGGAATTCCATACTTTGTAAACCGGATTATTAAATTTGAATTCCGTAATTTTAGGTACAAATGTTCCGAAGAATTGGTTTAAATTGCAGCGATGCTTTCTGTGAATAGCGCAATATTCTATCGTCCAAAAGATAAAATACATGCCGGTACAGCTCGTAAGAACTTCAATCATATGCATGGTGACCATTTGAGTTTGTTGCAAGTCTATAATCAATGGCTTGATACAGATAATAGCACGCAATGGTGCTAAATTATATTCAATATCGTTAATCCATTTAAAGAGGATCTAATAGCTGCAGTAAAGGAGCATCAGGTAAAATATATCAGAATTTGAAAAATTAAAAACTTAATATCTCATATTCTCAGATTTGAATAGTTGTGGCTGGTTTTACAAATATGTTTTACACAACCTGGACGTGTAGGTGCCATGTGGGTTGCAGCGCCTATAGCTCAGAAATGGGCGAGGAATTGGGAAATGAAATTGGCTTCAGTACGATCACAAAATCGGTATGTGTTGTTCGATAATATACACAGCTTTTGCATGTGACTGTTCAGTCTACAGTGTCCTGTAAGAATAGCTGTTAGGATTCTTAGGTTATCTTTCGAGAGGTCTATTAATGCCCTATACACTTTTAATAACCACTTTAATTTTTACAGAACGCAGAATTGAAGGACACCATCCGAATAGCACCGGATCAATTTCACTTGGAATTGATGGAGGCAATAAGGGACGAAAATTGGCCAATAAAGTAAGTTCAATATATGTGTATGTGTATGTGAAATTACTAAACTTGCATTTTAATGTAACAGGTTTTATTAAATTTGGGTCTCTGCATTGTGCTCAAAGATATCGTGTCGCTTAAAGATTTAATAATCCTACAGGGGGATGGCGCTTCCCATACATACATACCCTTGGATTTCTTGATGATATATTAATGCCGCCATCTGTATTACAACATCCTTCCCAGTACGAGGAAGCTGAACAAGCTTGGGTGTGGGAATATCCACTAGAATATGGTGTTAAGCATGATTTATTCGTGGATATAGGAGAACCAAACACATTTCGTGTTTTACGTGAAATTTTCGAGGAAAATTTATCAATTAAAAAAAAAAAAAAATAAATAAATGTAAGGCACGAGCTTCTCTTCCAATTTGCGTCGTGCTCCTTTTGATTTTCCCTACAAATTGGCCGGACGGGACCTACATGTTTTATGCCGACTCCGAACGGCATTTGCAAGGCAGATGAGTTTTCACTGAGAGCTTTTCATGGCAGAAATACACTCGGAGCGCTTGCCAAACACTGCCGAGGGGCGACCCCGCTTAGAAAAATTTTCTTCTAATTGAAAAACCTTATTTCTAAAATTTTTGATGTTGCTTTGCCCGGGCTGCGAACCCAGGGCATACGGTGTGGTAGGCGGAGCACGCTACCATCACACTACGGTGACCGCCAAATTTACCAATCGGACCACCAAAAAACAGACACACCACAATCAGGTTCAGCAGCGGGTGCATCCGCCGAACAACCAGCATCTACACAACAAACAGAAGACTCCATACCGGACAGTGGTGTTTATAAAAAGATGTGGATATATTAATAATCATATCATATATCAAATTTATTTTAGGCTGCTATTAATAATTATATTATATATGTAATTATAAAATATTAATTCATATTGTATATTTCTTTCGAAATCTTCGGGACTGAATTGCACTTCACATATGCATGCTGTTTTGAGATTCACTACGCCCCTTCGGTGGCAAAAACTAAGCAAGTTCTTAGCCACTACTGCATCCTTTGGAAAATGGAAAAATCTCCATTTCTTTTCACTGGTTTTCTTGTTGTCGTTATCACACCCAAACACAGAACAATGCATTATTAATATAATTATTTAATTAAAACCTTCAAAAATATACGTATATCAAAGCGCGGCTAAATGAAAATGAGCAATTGCTACGTCATCAAAAACAGCTGATCTTTTGTTTACATGTGCAATGCGCAATCTTCTGTGTGTGATTTGTGTCGGTGGTACATATATTATATACCCCATATAAACTGTAATTTTTGTCCCTTTTTTACGGCTAGAAGCTTCAAATTTCATCAGATACTTACGTTTATGTAATATATTGTTGAAATACGTGATTCTTAATCATAGTTTATACATGCAGACCACAAAACACGTGAAACTTTGCATCCTCACACAAAGTACCTACCTATTTTTTTATTTTATATTTATCTTATAGGTATGTACATCTGTTCATTATATATTTCTTATCTTATACAGCGGATTATTTGGAGATTACGAATGGGATAAGATTATTGTTCACGCTAATTCATGAAAGGTATGAAGTCTTCGGCACAGCCCGTCCTCCCTTTTTTTTCATTTCTTTTTGAAACTTCTTTATCCTTATTGCCTACTCATCATATATATATATATGGGGTATTCCATCCCATTTCGACCAATTTTGAACCCGACCCCTTTAGAATTGGCTGAAAGTGTTTCTTCTTCCAACGAAATTCGAAAAATCTCGAAAACTGAAAAATTACAAAAAAAAAAATCTTTACAAATTTTTTTGTATTTTTTCCGAAAAGTACATTTAAAGAAAAATAAAAAAAAAAGATCCCAAACGGTCAATTTTTGAAAAAGTTATAGAATTTGAAAGCAAGAACGGTGTTTTTTTAAAAATTCATAACTTTTTTTGAGTTGGATGAAAAAATTTGAAAAAATTCTGAAAAACGTCTTTCGTAAGCTAGAAAAAGAAGAAAAACTTTCAGCCAATTCTAAAGGGGTCGGGTTCAAAATTGGTCGAAATGGAATGGAATACCCCATATATATGTTTGAATTTATCCACAATGGAAGTGAAGCAATTTGGTGATGGGGCATCCACTTCAAACACCCAATCCAACAATGTAAGTATGCCAGCCAAGGATTCCAATGCCACTGGAATCGCCAATAACGCCGAGCACCGTAATGAAATCAGTATAGTCATCAATCTCCAACCCATGGAGAAACGTCTTGCTCAACTGGAGACCCACCTATCAGCCTCGCGATTGAAAACGGCGCCCTAAGAGCAGCCTAGGCAGTAGGTTCTATGTAACGGAGCTACTCGGGATTTTCGCGACCAAGGACTGTCATTTCAGTGAAACCCCATTTAATTTGTTGCGTCCCTCCCACAAATTGTCATTCTCCCACCAGCTCCTTGCAGCGGGACTGCTCCATATTCTCTTGCCCCGTAGGTCAGGGAAACAGGCAAACAGACTCTTAGTCCCTACCTCCTTTTGCACCGTTTGGCAGCACAGTATATATATGTTTGCGACATCCGCCCAATGCAGCTCCTGCCTTGGACGGTGCCACTTTCCTAGTTCTTCTGGTTTTCGCGACGGCAACCCCCGACGGGTTTCAGTGCGCCATGTTGCCAGGTCGCAAACCCAAACACACCGGGTACCCCAATGCTTACCCAAGGACGTCCAGTCCCAGGGCCACAACAGCAATTGCCTCCTAGCCTTTCACAACCAGGCATAGTCACCCATCACTTACTCCTAGAGTGACGACGTCCCCCCGTTGCACTTCAGAATTCTGCAGTTAAACTGTAAAGGATTAACTGGGAAGATCACGGAGATAGCCGATTTCATGAAGCGGCACAACATCCGTATTGCTGCGATTCAAGAGACTAAACTCACAGCAAGATCTGCTCTGCAGACCTGTTCTGGGTATAATGTCCACAGAAAAGATCGCGAGAGCGGAAATGGAGGCGGCCTCGCGTTTATCTTACACCACTCAGTGCAATATCATATATTTGATCCCGACATCGGCCGCAGGGACAGTGTCTTAGAACGTAAAGGCTTATCTGTCCGTTCAGGCGATGCAAACCTAGAAATCAGCAACATCTACATCCCTCCTTCCACCTGCTGCTCCAGTGGATACCGCCCTAACAAAAGCGCTTTACTCACTGGCAATAATCGCATTATTTTAGGCGACTTCAATGCCCACCACGACCTATGGCATTCAAACTTGCAGGCATACAGTAGGGGTCAGATGTTAGCGGATAAAATAGAAGAAACCACGTTCTGCACAATAAACGGAGACGATCCCACACGTATGGTCGGAAGCTGTCACAGTTCGCCAGATATACCAATCGTGAGCGCAGGACTCGTAAACTGCATCAACTGGCAACCGATGGTAACATTGGAATCCGACCACCTGCCTATACTTATTTCGCTCGATCGTACCGCCGCACAGTGTATTATTTTGCATGTTATAGAAAATATTAATTAAAACAAGTAAGAAAGGCTAAGTTCGGGTGTAACCGAACATTACATACTCAGTTGAGAGCTGTGGAGACAAAGTAAGGGAAAATCACCATGTTGTAAAAAGAACCTAGGGTAACCCTGGAATGTGTTTGTATGACATGTGTATCAAATGGAAGGTATTAAAGAGTATTTTAAGAGAAAGTGGGCCATAGTTCTATAGATGGACGCCATTTAGGGATATCGCCATAAAGGTGGACCAGGCCTGACTCTAGAATTTGTTTGTACGATATGGGTATGAAATGAAATGTGTTAATGATAATTTTAAAAGGGAGTGGGCCTAAGTTCGCCTTTTCGAGATATCGCCATAAAGGTGGACCAAGGGTGGCTCTAGAATTTGTTTGTACGATATGGGTATCAAACGAAAGGTGTTAATAAGTTTTTTAAAAGGACGTGGGCCTTAGTTCTATAGGTGGACGCCTTTTCGAAATATTGCCATAAAAGTGGACCAGAGGCGACTCTAGAATTTGTTTGTACGATATGGGTATCAAATGAAAGGTGTTAATGAGTATTTTAAAAGGGCGTAGGCCTTAGTTCTATAGGTGGATGCCTTTTCGAGATATCGCCATAAACGTGGACCAGGGGTGACTCTAGAATTTGTTTGTACGATATGGGTATCAAATGAAAGGTGTTAATGAGTATCTTAAAAGGACGTGAGCCTTAGTTCTATAGGTGGACGCCTTTTCGAAATATCGCCATAAAGGTGGACCAGGGGCGACTCTAGAATTTGTTTGAACGATAGAAAGGTGTTAATGAGTATTTTAAAAGGGCGTAGGCCTTTGTTCTATAGGTGGATGCCTTTTCGAGATATCGCCATAAACGTGGACCAGGGGTGACTCTAGAATTTGTTTGCACGATATGGGTATCAAATGAAAGGTGTTAATGAGTATCTTAAAAGGACGTGGGCCTTAGTTCTATAGGTGGACGCCTTTTCGAAATATCGCTATAAAAGTGGACCAGGGGCGACTCTAGAATTTGTTTGTACGATATGGGTATCAAATAAAAGGTGTTAATGAGTATTTTAAAAGGGCGTAGGCCTTAGTTCTATAGGTGGATGCCTTTTCGAGATATCGGCATAAACGTGGACCAGGGGTGACTCTAGAATTTGTTTGTACGAAATGGGTATCAAATGAAAGGTGTTAATGAGTATCTTAAAAGGACGTGGGCCTTAGTTCTATAGGTGGACGCCTTTTCGAAATATCGCCATAAAGGTGCACCAGGGGCGACTCTAGAATTTGTTTGTACGATATGGGTATCAAATGAAAGGTGTTAATGAGTATTGTAAAAAGGAGTGGGCCTTAGTTCTATGTGTGGACGCCTTTTCGAGATATCGCCATAAACGTGGACCAGGGGTGACTCTAGAATTTGTTTGTACGATATGGGTATCAAATGAAAGGTGTTAATGTGTATCTTAAAAGGGCGTGGACCTTAGTTCTATAGGTGGACGCCTTTTCGAAATATCGCCATAAAGGTGGGCCAGGGGTGACTCTAGAATTTTTTCGTACGATATGGGTATCAAACGAAAGGTGTTAATAAGTGTTTTAAAAGGGAGTGGGCCTTAGTTCTATGTGTGGACGCCTTTTCGAGATATCGCCATAAACGTGGACCAGGGGTGACTCTAGAATGCGTTTGTACAATATGGGTATCAAATGAAAGGTAATAATGAGTATTTTAAAAGGGCGTGGGCCTTAGTTCTATAGGTGGACGCCTTTTCGAAATATCGCCATAAAGGTGGGCCAGGGGTGACTCTAGAATTTTTTCGTACTATATGGGTATCAAATGAAAGGTGTTAATGAGTATTTTAAAAAGGAGTGGGCCTTAGTTCTATATGTGGACGCCTTTTCGAGATATCGCCATAAACGTGGACCAGGGGTGACTCTAGAATTCGTTTGTACGATATGGGTATCAAATTAAAGGTATTAATGAGGGTTTTAAAAGGGAGTGGCCCTTAGTTGTATATGTGAAGGCGTTTCGAGATATCTACCAAAATGTGGACCAGTGTGATCCAGAACATCATCTGTCGGGTACCGCTAATTTATTTATATATGTAATACCACGTACAGTATTCCTTCCAAGATTCCAAGGGCTTTTGATTTCGCCCTGCAAAACTTTTTCATTTTATTCTACTTAATATGGTAGGTGTCACACCCATTTTACCAAGTTTTTTCTAAAGTTATATTTTGCGTCAATAGACCAATACAATTACCATGTTTCATTCCTTTTTTCGTATTTGGTATATAATTATGGCATTTTTTTCATTTTTCGATATCGAAAAAGTGGGCGTGGTCATAGTCGGATTTCGGCAATTTTTTACACCTATACAAAGTGAGTTCAGATAAGTACGTGAACTGAGTTTAGTAAAGATATATCGATTTTTGCTCAAGTTATCCTGTTAATGGCCGAGCGGAAGGACAGACGGTCGACTGTGTATAAAAACTGGGCGTGGCTTCAACCGATTTCGCCCTTTTTCACAGAAAAGAGTTACCGTCCTAGGAGCTAAGCCTCTACCAAATTTCACAATGATTGGTTAATTTTTGTTCGACTTATGGCATTAAAAGCATCCTAGACAAATTAAATGAAAAAGGGCGGAGCCACTCCCATTTTGAAATTTTCTTTTATTTTTGTATTTTGTTGCACCATATCATTACTGGAGTTGAATTTTGGCATAATTTACTTATATGCTGTAAAGATATTAACTTTTCTTTTAAAATTTGAATAAAAAAATTTTTTTTTAAAAAGTGGGCGTGGTCGTTCTCCGATTTTGCTAATTTTTATTAAGCAGACATAAAGTGATAAGAGTAACGTTCCTGCCAAACTTCATCATGATATCTTCAACGACTGCCAAATTACAGCTTGCAAAACTTCTAAATTACCTTCATTTAAAAGTGGGCGGTGCCACGCCCATTGTCCAAAATTTTACTAAATTTCTATTCTGCGTCATAAGTTCAACTTACCTACCAAGTTTCACCGCTTAATGCGTATTTGGTAATGAATTATCGCACTTTTTCGATTTTTCGAAATTTTCGATATCGAAAAAGTGGGCGTGGTTATAGTCCGATATCGTTCATTTTAAATAGCGATCTGAGATGAGTCCCCAGGAACCTACATACCAAATTTCATGAAGATACCTCAAAATTTACTCAAGTTATCGTGTTAACGGACAGACGGACGGTCGGACGGACGGACATGGCTCAATCGAATTTTTTTTCGATGATTTTGATATATGAAAGTCTATATCTATCTCGATTCCTTTATACCTGTACAACCAACCGTTATGCAATCAAAGTTAATATACTCTGTGAGCTCTGCTCAACTGAGTATAAAAAGTATATCATTGAATTTAAAAATTCTTTTGAAATTCTATTTAGAAATGCGGAATTAAGCGAAAAAATAAAAAACTAGGAAATTTTAACTAAGTTGAATCGACTAACGGAGCTTTATTTGGAAGCGTATCAATTGAGAAAAAGTTTTAACTCGGATTTTTGTCATTGACTGTGAAATTGCTGGCCTGCTGTGAGTTATACTTCAATTGCTAAAATATTGTAACGAATTTACTTGCAAATCCTCTTATTTGCCCTTTTGCTAAGTTCGTATCACTAAACTGTTGAATAAATAACTCCAATATTGAATAATGGAAAAATGGCCTTTATTAAAGTACTTCAGAATAACACTTATACTTTTCAACTAGCTGGCGCAATAACCAAACTGATAGCTTAAATGATAGCTCGCTAGATAGCGTCTTAATCGAAACTGCTTGATAGCTCAAATCAAACTGAATTCCAGCGCCTCTACATTTGCTGCCTTTTATACTCTCTGATTTCAACGTTCGCATCTTCTAGGCGCTTCCATTTCCAGAATCTACTTGTTGCCATCAGCTCTCAAATTTCTCAGCTGTAACTACAATTACACGATTTTATAGCTTCTCTCATTGCATACTTTTAGGAGTATCTCAGATATATGCATGTGTTTGTGCATTGATTCTCCGCTGCTCGTATACGTACATGGTACATATGTGTAGACGCAATTATTGTTTCGTTTATGTATCTACATAATGATTGATCTATGGATGTGCATGATATCACTGTTTAGCTTAGAGATAGCAGCACCCCTTAGTTCTGCGAATATTCGTAACATTATTATATTGTTTTTATTTTCTGAGATATGCTAATTTTAGTAAATATAAATTTTTGTGATTTTAATTGAACAGGAATTAGTTTTTCATGTTATAGTGGGATAATGATAAGTAAAATTTTTTAAATGTTTTGAATTCATAAGACCAGCAGTCTCGTTATCCGCGTTTATCCGCCTTAATTTTTATCTAAACTTGTTTGCTACTATTCGTATAACTAAAATAGTACAACTTTAGCTGCAGGAAAATGCAGGTTTTCATGTAATACTTTGTTTTCAGGAAATATGACAATTTCAGAGGACGAACTTTTCGAGATTCGGTATAAGCAAAATAACGCAAAAGAAAAAAAGACAGCTCAAAGTTGACTCCAATAAAAAAGGCCGTTTCAAAATTTGTGAGTGGAAAAGTTGCGGACATATTTTAAAGATGAAGGGATGAACACTGATATCTTTTTCGGAGACTAGTCATCAGTCCAAAAGGAAAAAGTTATCACATTTGATAAGAAACTTTTCAAAAGAAGGTTGGCCTTTGCAACTGTTTCTAGCTTGAGGTTATCAGGTCAGCGGGATGCAGCATTAATGGTAGAAGCCATCACCAAAAATGCAGACGCAACTAAAATATAACATGCCCTTACTCGTCCAGCCTCAGTGATAGTTAAATATACACGAGAAGAGGCAGTAGATCTATACATATATCGAAAGTTTACAGTTAAAACGCATTTAGAAATACGATCTGGGGCTAAATAAAGTTATGCTGACATTTACCCAGCATATGAATTCCTTAGAAAAGCAAAAATTGTATGATATCCTCCAAAATAATCAATTCTTATAACTGATTTGTCAGCGGAAGTCCACCTGCAAGCGTTGGTGAACAAAACTCTTGAAGGAACGGAAAAAAAGATTGTTGAAGAGAGAAAAAATAGATTTAAAGAAGACATGGGGTTATTAGTAGATCTACCAAAACAAGGTTTTGGGACGACCAATGATGACACCACAGCCAACCGTTTTTCCAATGCCCTTCAAATGCTGCGGAGATAAAGGGAGTTGACGACAATCTAATTAAGCGATTTGCTTTCATACTTCAAACAATGTCATGTTGATTCGCCGTTGAGTCCGAAGCATTTCGAAAGTATGCGATTTTGACCACAAAAATGTTTGTAGATTTGTACCAATGGTATCACATGCCATCGAGCATTCACAAAATTTTGATTCATGGGGCAGATATTATTAATAAAGCATTACTTCCAACAGGAAAGCTCTCAGAGGAAGCACTGTGGGCCTATTCAGTAATTATGATTTTTAAAATGCAGACTTTTTCTTCATATAATTTGATGAAAAAAAATGTACATTTCAAAACTCATAGTTACTGAAAGGGGCCTCTGGAGAATAGAAATAAAGATTTTAAGAGCTACAGGCAAAACATTATAACAAAGATGTCTCGTAAATATACAATGGCAGATTTATTCAATATTTGTTTTTTGTCGCGAAGCCCTAATATAATCTATTTCAGAAAAGAGCTCGAATGAATTTAAGGCAAATGAGGCATTCGACAAAGAAGTACTTAAACTATTGTCAAACCCAGAAGCAAATTTTGATCAAGGTTCCGACATCTCAGACCTAGATGAAGAGTTCCACTCAAGTTTCAGCGATTAACTTAACGTTATCGACTTAAATTTTTTTGATTTTGATTACATTTATTTAAGTTTATTGCAATTACTTATTATTACATACAAACATATGTTTTTCTTCACGATAATACGTTATCTCTAGTAAATTTTTCTAACTTTGATATAACCTTTCATAATTAAAATTTATTTGGCTCAATAAAAATTTAAAAAGTGGTGAAATAATAATAAATGTTTACAAATAATATATTTATTTTTATGTAAAAGCGTTAGCTGGTGAGTAGAGCTAGAAAAATTAATTATTTATCCCAAGCGGGCGTAATGGGAGGAGCACCTAAGCGGTTGTAACCTCTCTGCCTGTGTAGGTAAGCTTTGGTCCCACGTAAAGTCCCTATCGAATCCGTCTTAGCACAATGACCAAACAACAATATACAATATGTAATGCATTCTACGGTCGACAAAGATAGACGGAGGGCCAACAGACACGCGCATAAACATAAATTCAGCGCGTCACCAATTACCATCATCGCCAAAGAGGTTGAGGATGCCATCGGTCATGCTAAACCATCCAAAGCACTGCGCCCAGACGGCATAGCCATGTCGATGCTTAAAAGCCTAGGGAAAGGTAGTCCCGCTACTAAAGCCTGGGAATCCAGCTAACATAGGAGAGTCATATCGCCCGATATCTCGCCAGTAGCCAAGACGCTTGAAGCCGTTTTGCTCCCCTACTTCAAATTTGCAGCTAGCCTGTCATCAGCATGATTTTAGAAAACTCCATAGTGCTACCACCGCGCTAAATGCCATTAGCACCCAGATAAATTGGGGTTTAAATCAAAAGCCCCACCATAGAACAGTACTCGTTGCGCTAGACCTATCGAAAGCTTTTGATACGGTCAACCATGGCACGTTACTGCAAGACCTGGAAGGGTCTACCCTTCCCCCATCTCTTAAAAGGTGGACTGCAAATTATCTGGGTCGTCGGCAGGCATCGGTGCAATTCAGAAACGAAACATCAAAGCCAAGAAGAATTAAACAAGGGGTGCCACAGGGCGGTGTCCTATCCCCACTTTTGTTTAATTTCTACATATCAAAACTAACTTCGCCACAAGAAGGAGTTACTATCGTTTCTTACGCCGATGACTGCACAAAAATGGCCACAGGTCCGGGCCCACAGATCGATGAGCTTTGCAACAAAATAAACGGCTACCTCCCTGAACTCTCCAGTTTTTTCGCCTCGCGAAACCTGGCATTATCAACTACTAAATCATCCCCGACCTTATTTACAACATGGGCGTCCCAAATGTCGACAATTTTGAACATCCACGTCGATTGCACTACGCTACCGACTGCCCTACACCCCAAAATCTTGGGTGTGACGTTTGATCAAGATCTACATTTTTGTGAGCATGCAGCCGTAATTGTACCGAAAATCCAGAGCCGTAATAAAATCCTCAAATCTCTTGCTGGCAGTACTTGGGGAAAAGATAAAGAAACGCTCATTACTACTTAAAAAGCAATTGGCCAGCCGATTGCATGCTACGCGTCCCCTATATGGTCACCAAGCCTTAAAACTACTCACTGGAAGAAGCTACAGGCCTGCCAAAATACTGATCTCAGAATCGCCATGGGCTGTCTTCTGATGTCGCCAGAACACCATCTACATAATGAGGCGAGAATACTCCCCATCAGGGAGAGAAATGAGATGCTAACCAAACAGTTCCTGCTGAATACCCAGAAACTTGGCCATCCCGACAGGTATCTGATTGATGAGCCAACACCGCCTAGGGGCTTAAGGAGTCATCTTCGTAAGCATTATGAGGAAATACGGCACCTGAGAACTCAGCCGTATGAAGCCAAAAAACACTAGCAGGTCCTCAGTGAACTCCACAAACAGGCGTCGGACCTTTATGCCGGGAACTGCCCGGTGAATCCAGTACTTAAAGAACAGTACCCAAAACTTGCGGAAGAGGAACGCACACTCCCCAGGGAAACACGAGTCACTCTAGCTCAACTTCGATCTGGATACTGTAACAGGTTAAACTCTTACCTATCCAGAATCAACCCCGACATACAAAATGTATGCCCCGATTGCAATGTGTCCCACATGACACCATCTCTTTAATTGTAATGTGGAACCAACGCCCCTAACACCCCTCTCATTATGGTCCACCCCTATTGAAACAGCAAGTTTCCTTGGACTCCCAAGGAGGATATTGATGACAATTTGTGATCGGTCGCACCTATTGGATGGGGATACGCACTGCTACAACAACAACAACAATCAGCCTACACGGCCATAGCCTACGCAAACGCCACTGCATTGCAGCGGTAGTTCTGCCGTCACCTACGCCAGCAGCATGGTGGCTCATGGCCCTGCCTACGGCCCCACAGTTGCAGCCATCACAAACGGCGTAACCTGAAGCACTACAATCCCGCGCAAATTCAAACGCCAGCCTGCCGTTCGCCGAGGTTCACAAAAGTTCTACGCATAGTACAGGTTTACAATAGTTCTACGAATCAGCCAGTTATTTGCGGAACGGCATCGGCAACAAATAATTTGTACAGTGCTTTCCATACAAATGGAAAATTTTCGGAATTACCATCACAATCGCCTAATTTTTCGATGCCGCCTAGTACAAATAGTGGGCACATCCACATCAGAATACGTTTTGTTATGGAATCGCATTTTCTACGGGAGCAGCAAGGAAGGCAGTCGGCATGATCTGGTCGTGCACAGGCTGGGCGGGGTCCTTGCCAACCTTACTGTTCCTGCGCCATAACAAAAAAAAATTCTTATCATGCCTTTAAAAAATCAACTGACAAAAAAGCGCAGAGACGACTCAAAACGCTTGAAATTCACATTAAAACAACATCCGGCCGAACCGGATGTCACGGACAAACCAAAAAGAAAAAAAAAGGCTGAAAATTAAAATAAAAAAAGCTGAAAATTAAAACAGAAAGGAGAAAGGGCCGAATATATAGAGCGGCGCCGCGGGTGTTGTTGCGACGCCCGGTGCATTTACCCACCCTCAAATCCATGGCCACCGACGCACCTATTTTTCGGTGGCCCCTTACCTGAAATACCTAAGTGCCTTCTAAATCAATAAGGACGTCAGCATTCCCATTTATAAACTTTATTAATTACAATTCATTTTGCTTAATTAATATAACCCTACAGCTCATGGAAGCAATTCTTATGTTTATACATATACAATTTTTGTAATAGGGAAACGTTGCAGTTCATATAATTTTATGTAATTCCCTTTCTACGATTTTGCATGTACATACATTTATGTATATTTAAATGACGTTATTTCAAGAATCTAAGATGAGTTCATTAAATTGAATAGAAAAAAAAGGTTTGAATTGGGTACAGCAGTGAGCACGAACATAGCATCGAAAATTAATAATAAATGTTTTATGTTATTATCTCCCTTCACTTATTTTCGTTAAAAGTTCGAAGGTGTTCAAAACAAAGCTACGTTAAAGGTCAAAAAAAAACTTTCGGAACCATTACCGAAAAAGCTAATGTTGGAAAAAAAACGTTCATCTATCCTACTACGTAGGATAATGCAAAAAAAAGATTGCATCTAAATACTAAAATCAACTGCAACTGAGCTCCAATGGAGCTAGGCTGTAGTGTACTGAATGAATCCACACGCGCCACTGTGCATCAAATTTATATGCATGTACTACCCTTAGGTACTAAAATTCACACAAAAAAACAATATTATTTAAATGCTTAAGTACACTTATATATCCTAGTGGTCTATTCCTGACTTAATTTTTTCTTTTGGTTTATGTTAATTTACAAAATATATATATCTACTTGTGTCAAATGTCTCCTGTGTATGCTACTAAATACTTGGCGGCGACTCACCCGGTGTCTGGTACTTACATAGCCGGCCAGAGTACGTACCGTGGGCCTCTGCCGGCGTGGTTACTGGTGACGTTGCTGTTACTGGTGAAGTTGTCGCGGATGGTGGTTGTGGCGCGCGGTGTTGACGCTGTTGGTGGTGGTGGCGGTATTGGCGCACAAGGTTGGCAATGTTGGTGGTTATGGCGGTTAAGTTCTTCTTCCTTTTCAAGTCTAACCTCTATGCACTCTACGCTTGGGAATATTTCGGGAGCTAACGCAAATGCTTTCCAAAAATCTACCCCGAAGTAAGCTTCTTGGAGAAGTGAAGGAACAAGGTAAAAACGAATAATTTTTGTGATATTCTTGAAAGTAACCGGTAGAGACACTGAGACTAAGATTTTTTGCTTGTTGCCACCCGCGGTATATACGAATGCATGCAAGGGCTGATAATCGAGGCCGTTATCCCTTAGGAATTCTACTCCATTTTTTTCCAAGATGGAGACGTTGGCTCTCGAGTCCAACAACCCTATAATGAAACTATCTTTTATTTTAGCCTTTACGAGAGGCCTTTCATCCTCTGTAAGCGTTAACATGGTGGCTTTCAGCAGTATACGCTCCTGTACTCTCCTGTGGTATCTTTTCATGCACTTCAAAATATTTTCTGATACCGGGTATTATTCAAAAATGCCATTTCTTATTTGTTCGTACCTATATTCCCTTTCTTCTAGACTTGGTGAAAACTGCGTCTGGCAAGCGAAATCCCTATGCTGGCGTCGCAGAATTCTGGTCGGTTCGCCCTTCGCGAATGAGGACGTTTGATTATCGGACTCAGAACTATTGGAATTGTCCGTGCTGTCTGGGAAGGTTATTATTACATTCGGGGATTCTTTCGTCAGGGTACTACTGCACCAAGGAAGCTCACCACCTACATGCAACTCGGTACCTGCGAGAGATCCACCCTCTGGTTCAGTGCACGGGACGACGCCTCGAGCACTGGCTGGTGTGGGAGCTATGATGCCGAACGAGGTTCCCCCGCCTTCTCGCTCGGGTACTGGTTTCACTGCCTGCGATGGTCCATATGGCATTTTGGAGTTAATACTCCCCTATGGCCACATTTAAAACAAAAAGGGTTCCTA
The DNA here is from genome assembly GCF_040869045.1 of Eurosta solidaginis. NCBI lineage: Eukaryota > Metazoa > Arthropoda > Insecta > Diptera > Tephritidae > Eurosta > Eurosta solidaginis. The sequence goes on from NC_090321.1 coordinate 154,612,093, forward strand.
ATGGGTTCCTCACAGTAGATATAGGAATGCCCCATAGTATGACAATTCCAGCATTGGATCCCTGAATATTCCGGTCTCCTGATGCGTCGATATTCCAGCGCCCCTATCTGCGGATCCACTTCACAATCCTCGCCTTCCATCCTCATGTCCGGGGTTGTCACACGGGCTTCGTTCACATGCCGTCCTGGGTAAGTGGCTCCCAACAGCTTGCTTTCCTTCAGCACTTGTTCTCCTCTGCGTGCTAAATGGCGGAGATCATGAAGGGTTCTTACATCCTCGTTGAAAAGCATCAGCTTAAGGCTACTGTTGACGTTCCTTTTTATGATGTCGATCAGCAATACCTCTGACAGTGGTTCTCTTAAGCGCGCGTTCAAGGAGATTATGTCCGTGTGAAATACGTCATAGCACTCACTTGCTTTTTGCTTCCGCATGGAGATCCCCATCATGATCTCGTGGTCAGTTTTTAGAGTACCGGTTTCTCTCTTCAAGGAATAGCACAAAAAGGCATATTTCGCCCTTGGGTTCTGTTTTGTGAACAACCAGTACCACTCTTCGGCCCGCCCAGAAAGGAATAAGTGGAAACTAGCCATTATTTGTTCGTTCGTGCATTGTGTGCGCTCACACAGGGTGTTTAGCTTAAAAAGAAAATCTGCCACGCTTCCAGTACTGCGAACGATATCTTCCGCTCTTGAGGTTTCACTACTATGCTGCTCGGAGCAGGGTACACCGGTGGTACTACTGTTGAAAGTGGGTTACGTTCCATTCTATTCGCGTTCCTATTCAAATTTATGGACTGCTGCGCAGATTCGAGCGCGGCGTTAAGCTGGTCCATATTATTTCGGATTGACCCCATCTCCCTCCGCATTTCTTCCTGCGAGGTCCGGAACAGCTGGTGTATCACTTCCACCCACGAGTGCCCACGAGGAGTTTCGTTATATATCCCTGGGGTATTCGTCCGGTCACTTGCAGCTTCTCTAATATTTCCCATTCCATAATTTGGTGGTAAAGCACCAGCTCCATCCGGTGCGTAGGTCGACACATTGGTCATTAGCCCCGAGATATCATGAGCATTTAGTAGGGGCGCGTTCAAAATACTGGTACCTCCATGTCCATCCAATTTTTCGCGGTGGTCGTTCAGGGCTGAGCCTGTATGAGTCCCCGCGGGATTTCCGTATTGCCCCCCCCCCCCCCCCCCCCCCCACTGGAGTATGCATCACCAGGGGACGCTTCGTTTTCGAAAAGGCCCCCCTATTATTTCCGCCTGGGTGCCCAAATGACTGGTCATGCGACATGATGATTAAAAAACATGGTCGTAGTTTGGTATTACAAAGACTTCTGCTCAGACAAAACGCTAAGCAGTTAGGTTCACCCTATATCCTAAATGATGGGTTGAGAAAAAAAACGTATAAATATATGTAAGGCAAAAAAAATTTTACGCGAGGGAATAAAAGAAAATTCGCGAGAATAACTACAATATCCGCTTCTTCGATAATCGTATCGAAAAACGGTCAAACCTGTAAAAAAAGGTTATTGGTTATTTACAAATTTTATATGAACAAAGGGAATGCTGACGCATCTTTTTAATAGAAGGCAGCAGGGTACAGGGAAAAAATAGAAAAAAAAAACATAAACTCATTCATACTTGTCCCTAGTGCACCCAACCGCAATTCGAGGGGATCTTAAGGCCCCCCTCCGAGACTGGTTGGGACCACTAGGATCAGTTCCAGACACAAACGCCCAGCCCCAATGCGGGCATTCTCCAGGGGCTCGCCCCTGGGACTGGTTGGGGGTGTTGAGGCCTCCCGTTCATTCTCACTGGACACTCGTCCTGCTTCCGCCGAAATGGGTGGAGCGGTTTCGGAGCCGCTCCCAGTCTGGTGGGACAGGAAGTGGTGCCACTTTGAATCCCAGCTCAACCCGTCACAATCCAGTTGGCATTCTGAGTTACCACCTGAGCCGTGGGCTGAGCTGGGGTCCTACCATTCGCTCACACACTTACGCCAGACGGCACAAAATTCGGAAGCAAAAGAAAAAAAATTTAAACATCACAAAAGGAAATATAAAAATCCCAATTAGCGGACACATTTATACCAAGCCGACTAACGGACAACTTCCGGGAAAACTAAAAGTCCCAATTACTAAAAAAATAAAGTGCGTTCAGCACTGCCTCATCGGGTGAATGCAAAAATCCGGAGCACTGACGTGTAGTCACATGGCGCCTTCGACTACTGCCCCCGATGACCAGTCCGGACAACCTGATCCGTCAACCATTCCACCGCAACGCAGGTGGCTGCTCCTGCGGCTGCGCACCTCGGACTGGTGGAATGGTCAACTTCACACGTTGCCCGAACTGACCACTGGGACCAGCGCCTCGGGTGCCACGTTGGGAGCCATCTGTTATGGATTAGCATCTACAATGGGAGCAGCAAGGAAGGCAGTCGGCATGATATTGTGGTGCACAGTGGCTAGTCATGTCGGCTGGGTTGGGTTCTTGCCAACCTTGCTGTCCTGCGCCATAACAGGAAAAAGTTCTTATCATGCCTTTAAAAAAATCGACTGACAAAAAGCGCAGAACAAATTCAAAACGCTTATAAATTCAAAAGAAACGACATCCGGTCGAAACGGATGCCACGGACAGGCCGTTAAACATTCAAAAATTTAAAATTCAAAAATACTAGTCAAAAGAAACTTCAGAAAAAACTAAACGCAAAAAAAAACTACCGAACCGGAGATGACCTGTTACTAATAGCTAAAATCAAACTAAAAAAAAAAACTGCTGAAAAATAAAATTAAAAAAAGCTGGAAAGGAAAAAGAAAAAAAATAAACAAAAAGGCCGAATATATAGAGGGGTGCCGCGGGTGTTGTTGCGACGCCCGGTGCATTTACCCACCCTCAAATCCATGGCCACCGACGCACCTATTTTTCGGTGGCCCCTTACCTGAAATACCTAAGTGCCTTCTAAATCAATAAGGACGTCATCATTCCCATTTATAAACTTTATTAATTACAATTCATTTCTTTTTTTAAAGAAAGTCAATAATACAATTTTTGTCTGTTGCTTAATTAATATAACCCTACAGCTCATGGAAGCAATTCTTATGTTTATACATATACAATTTTTGTAAGAGGGAAACGTTAAGGAAGAATTCTAAGCTTTTAATAAGAACCGCTCTCTGTTTTCGCGGATTTAGCTATAAATGTACTATGCTCTCAAACAATTGCAATTGTTGTCAAACTTCTACAGTATTCTTGAGAATGTTCAATGCATTTTACCTGCATCTGGGCAAAAAAAAATTGTTTGTATGTGTTCAATGCGTTCAATTATTTCATTTAATTTTAAATTTAATAATGATCTTAAATTTAATTTTCCGATTTGGGGTTGCTGTAAATAATGACGTTTCGATAATCATAAATAGATGGTGCAAAAAGTTCAATGCCTATTGGCCGTCAACGTCATAGTTTTCGCCTTTCAAAAGTGCGCTTCCTTATAATCTAAGTATATTTAAATGAGCACGCCCTAGGCGTCATATACGTACGTAGTGTATAAAGAATAACTTTTATGCAAAAAAAAAAAATTATTTGCAGCACATATAATTTTATGTAATTCCCTTTCTACGATTTTGCATGTACATACATTTATGTATATTTTAAATGATGTTATTTCAAGAATCTAATATGATTTCATTAAATTGAATAGAAAAAAAGGTTTGAATTGGGTACAGCAGTGAGCACGAACATAGCATCGAAAATTAATAATAAATGTTTTATGTTATTATCTCCCTTCTCTTATTTTCGTTAAAAGTTCGAAGGTGTTCAAAACAAAGCTTCGTTAAAGGTCAAAAAAAAAAACTTTCGGAACCATTACCGAAAAAGCTAATGTTGAAAAAAAAAACGTTCATCTATCCTACTCCGTCGGATAATGCAAAAAAAAAGATTGCATCTAAATACTAAAATCAACTGCAACTGAGCTCCAATGGAGCTAGGCTGTAGTGCACTGAATGAATCCACACGCGCCACTGTGCATCAAATTTATATGCATGTACTATCCTTACATATGTGCAAACAAATTCGCAAAAGGGAAAAAAACCCCCCTTAGGTACTAAAATTCACACAAAAAAACAATTTTATTTAAATGCTTAAGTACATTTATCTACTTGTGTCAGATGTCTACTGTGTATGCTACTAAATACTTGGCGGCGACTCACCCGGTGTCTGGTACTTACATAGCCGGCCAGAGTACGTACCGTGGGCCTCTGCCGGCGTGGTTACTGGTGACGTTGTTCTTACTGGTTAAGTTGTCGCGGTTGGTGGTTGTGGCGCGCGGCCTTGGCGCGCGGTGTTGACGCTGTTGGTGGTGGTGGCGCGCAAGGTTGCCACTGTTGGTGGTTATAGCGCGCGGTATTGGCGCGCAAAGTTGATGGTTGTACGCGGCTTTGGCGCGCAGTGTTGACGCTGTTGGTGGTGGTGGCGCGTGGTATTGACGCGCTGGGTTGGTACTGTTGGTGATTATGGCGCGCGGCATCTGAGAACACAGCCGTATGAAGCGAAAAAACATAAGCAGGTCCTTGGTGAACTCCACAAACAGGCGTCGGACCTTTATGCCGGGAATTGCCCGGTGAACCCAGTACTCAAAATAAAGTATCCAAAACTTGCGGAAGAGGAACGCATACTCCCCAGGGAAACGCGTGTCACTCTGGCTCAACTTCGTTCTGGATACTGTAACAGGTTAAACTCTTACCTATCCAGAATCAACCCCGACATACAAAATGTATGCCCCGCTTGCAATGTGTCCCCACATGACACCAACCATCTCTTTAATTGTAATGTGGAACCAACGCCTCTAACACCCTAACACCCCTTTCCCTATGGTCCACCCCTGTTGAAACAGCAAGTTTCCTTGGACTCCCGTTAGAGGATATTGATGACAGTTTGTGATCGGTCGCGTCTGTTAGGTGGGGCGAAGCACTGCTACAACAACAACAACAACAACAACATGGCGCGCGGCCTTGGCGCGTGAATTTGATGGTTGTACACGGCTTTGGCGCGCAGTGTTGACGCTGTTGGTGGTGCTAAATATTGATGGTGGCTACTGGTGGCGGCTAAATATTGATGGTGACTACTGGTGGTGTAGCTTATGAGGTGGTTGGCTTTTGCCGTTGCCTACGACGATTATTGTTACCACGGCCATTTCCAATTCCACCCGATGAACGTGCCAATTCCAAAGTGCCTGTGACGGCACTTGGCCCGCCTCTCCCAAAACAGAAGTTAAATCTCGTACCTGCTTTCCCTTGTCGGGAGTGAAGAAGGTATACGCAGTACTTAATTGTCGACACAACCAGTACTATCAATGTGATGTACGTAGTTTTCAGATGAATTTGGATCCTCGTAATTGATGACGTATTGCAAATCTTCTACATCTGAAGCACGAGAGGCAATCTCAGTTGCAATTAAAATATTGGATTTGCCCTTACGGAAGTCTTTCAATACTGAATCACGTTCAGGTTGTGATTTATTGCCATGGATGGAAGTGGCGGTGTAACCTTCTTAACGTATTATCGATAAGATTTCTTCGACCTTAATTTTTGTTTAGACGAAGATATTACCTTTTTGTGTTTATGACGTTTATTTGAAGCCAATAAATCATTTCCACGAACAAAATGTGTACATATGTATGTATGTTTTCATATTTTCTCCGCATAAATCTTGAACTAAATTGATTAAACATACAACAGCATAAGGTGGATCAGAGTAGCCCCAAAGTAATTCGGTTTTCTTTTTTTTTAGCCTTTCCGTCTTCCTAGCTGTGTTTGTATTAGCTTAGGTGCACTTAACCATGGCAATGGCGACTTGGTTTTGATTTATTGAATAAAAAGTACTTCTACTAATGCTTACTTAGGCTCTTTTGACCATTAGCGTTTGGTGCAAATAAAAACAAACTTATTTCGCCATTCCAACCCGACGTTTCGCTAGTCTCTCTAGCTTTTTCAAGGGCGATCTGTGTATTTTAATAACAAAAAGCAATACATTAATATAAAAACAGAAAAGGCATAAGTGCGTAACATTTCAATATTAGTAATCACAGTATTACATACATACAAATATCACAAAACAAGAGGCAAAAAACACTTTGAATAATATAACACGATTTATATAGAAAACTCACATAATTGGACTATTTAAACAAATTTGTTAGAACTAAAAATATTTTCGGTACCATTCCATAGTGGTATCATTGTCATACTAAAACGAATTAATGTTAGAGACAGAGGGTGTAGGCAGCAGCAACGTCATCTGTATCTTCCTTTTTGTTTATTGTTTTGTATCTTCTTTGCAATATTCGCAGGCTTTCTAATGTGTACCTGGCTTTTCCTTGTTTATTTTTGTCTATGATTCTTGTGTTTTGTAGATCAGCTACATGCCCAGTTTGCGTTGTGTGTTGACATAATGCTGTGCTTTGTTTTTTCTTTCGTATATCTGCTTCATGTTCTGCGAGCCGAACTCCTAGTGGCCGTTTTGTTGTTCCTATGTATATTTTCTTGCATTCTTCATTTTCATTGCCTTCACATGGTATTTCATATATAACGTTTTGTTGGAGCTTCTCTATAGGGCTTTTTGTTTTTGTGAATATCGTCGATAATGTATGATTGGATTTGTAGGCAAATGCAATTTTGTGTTTGTTGTTGGTTAGCGTTTTGCTGAAGTTCTCCGTAAGTTTAGGTATGTTTCTTTTTCTCTTTGTATTGTTATTTTATTTTGTTCGTTTTTTATTTCCATTATTTTGTGATCAACTAGACTTTTTATTAGAGTGCCCGGATAATCATTATTTTTAAGGATTTCGGTAATTTTCCTTAAGTTTTCATCCCAAAATTGTTCGTCGCTTATTGTTATAATTTTGCTTATAAGATTTTTCGCCGTGTTTATTTTATATTTTAGGGGTTGTGAAGAGAAAAAGTTTATTAGACGTCCAGAAGATAGGGGTTTTGCATACCAATCAAAAACGAGATTTCCATTACATTTGTGTATTTTGACGTCGAGGAAGATAATGCTGCAGTCTTTTTCCATTTCATATGTAAATTGAATTTTGTTATGATAATTGTTTAGGGCTTCTAAGATCTGTTCCACGTCATTTCTTTTAACTATCGCGAAGATATCGTCAACATATTTGACTAGAAATTTTATATTAATGTCAAGTTTTTCCTTAAGTGCCTTAAGTGTGTTGTCAAGTAGGTCGTCCATAATTATATCAGCTATTGTCGGGGAGAGAGGGTTACTCATTGGTATGCCAAACGTTTGTGCATAAATTGTGTCATTGTATTTAAAATAATTGTTGTTTAACAAGCAGAATTTTAATATGTCATGGAATTTGATCTTTGGTATATATATTGTGGATTTTATTTGGTCCCATTTTTGCATTATTATTCGGATGGCGAGATTGGTGGGGATATTAGTGAACAGGGACACGACATCAAATGACACTAGCACTTCTTCATCATCTACAATAATATTTTGGAGTCTTTCCTTTAATTTAAACACATTCTTGACATTATACTCTTCGGACGTTACATTTTTAATTCTAGCTCCTATATATTTTGCTAAATGGTAACAGGGAACATTTACGGACGATACGATAGGACGTAAGACCTAAGATCAAATTCCATGACATATTAAAATTCTGCTTGTTAAACAACATTTATTATTAAGGTTGGAACTACACAATCTGTGCGAAAAGGGTATTATCGGAAGTGCGAAAAGCCGAGTTCTTGGGTATCGAATATCGTAATAGTGGAGAGGCCGAATAAAAAGCTGCGCATTTGCATTAATCCAAAAGAGTTAAACATGGCTATTAGGGACCACTATTACGAGATACCCACATTTGAGCAAATAAAGACTAATTTAATAAATAAAAATTTTTTTTCGGTTTTCGACCTTAAAGAAGGATTTTGGCAAATTGCATTAAGCGAAAAATCTAAGGAATTTTGCACATTCAGCACGCCGTTTGGATGCTATAGATTTAAAAGGCTGCCATTTGGTATTAAAATAGCCTTTCAAAAACTGAATGAGGAAAATTTTGGGGACATCAAGGATGTCACAGTTTACTTTGATGACATCCTCATAGCAGCAGAGACAGAAAAAGAACATGATACTGCAGTCCAGTTGTTGTTAGAAAGAGCAAGTGAGCGGAACATAAAATTTAATAAAGATAAGATTCAGTGGAAAAAGAAAGAAGTCGTCTTTCTGGGACATAGAATATCAGAAGCAGGAATTGAATGTGACAGGAATAGGTTGAAAGGAATTGTAAATTTAGGTGCACCGAAATGTAAGAAAGATTTACAACGACTTATGGGATTTATTAACTATTTAAGAGATTATATACCGAATCTGTACGATATAGCTAGCCCACTAAGGGAGCTGATGAAAAATTCAGTACTGTTCGAATGGCCGCCTACACACGAAAAGTGTTTAGAAAAAATCATAAAACGAATTTTAAAAGCACCGATTTTGTAACCATTCAATATGAGAGAAAAGATTTATATTCAAACGGATGCGTCCAAATCTGGCCTGGGCTGTGCGCTGTTTCAAAATAAAAGGCCGGTTTGCTTTGCTTCGAAAAGCTTAAACGACGCAGAAACTCGGTACGCCCAAATAGAAAAAGAAATGTTGGCTGTAGTATTTGCTTGTCAAAAGTTTCATAATTTACGGTCAGAAAGTTGAAATAATAACTGACCACGAAGCCATCAAAATCGTCTTTTAAATATTACATGGCGCAGCCGGTGAACAATTGAATGGGAAGAGCAATGCTTAACACTTCGATAACAAAAATCACAAGCCTTTGCTCGGAATCATGAAAAAAGACTATAACAAAATACCATCCGCGAAGTTGCAGCGAGCGAAGTTAAGGTTAGAAAAATATAATTTAAATTTTACGTATCTGCCAGGAAAGTTTTTGTATGTAGCTGGGATAGCCATCATAATACATACATAATTTTCTATGAGCTATCTGTCAAAAAAGCTGCAACTAAATTTAAAACCTATTTTATTTCGACTATGAATATGCGCCATTATTGATAAAGAAATTATCGAGATAAATTGTATCTCGTTTTTAACCGAAACGAAAAGCTTTCGTTAACATTAAAAACGTTAACAAAAACGTGATACTTTATGTTTGAATTGTGCTGGCAATGCTATAGCCATGGTGAAGCCGTAAGGTGGTAACATCGAGCGGACATACACACAAACTCCATATAATTTGTTTGTGTAATTCGTTGGCGGTAATGTCAAAAATACTCTGAGAAATGTTCGTACTGTCAAAATTCACGAGAAAAGTTGCAATCAGCTTGGCTAATGCTTTCACCTTTAATGACTCCGCCATCAATCAGCTTTGCCAGCATAGTTTGAAATTAATACCCTGCAAAAATCGTGTGACCAAAAACGCACACAGCCACACGAATTTTTGACAGGGGTGACGATTTGGAATGAAAAATTCTCCAAATGAAATAGCATGTTGATAAATTTAGCTTTCCCACAATGTATCGTGCTCTCTCGCACCTATTATTTTTATAGGGATAGCAAAATACGTCATTTTTGCGTGCAAAAAAATCCGCCATTTCTAATTCAGCAGAGACAGCAAAACATTTGGTGTTGGAAAATTTTTTCAATTTTGAGAGTTTTAAGTGGAATATCTCCGGAAAGATTTAAAATTAAGATGGAGCTCTCCAGATCACAAATATATATATCTTAAAGTGCGCAAACTTATAATTTAAAAGTTATTTGGTGTTAAAGTTTGCAAATTTCTATACAAATTTTAGGGGGACTCATGTAACCTTATAAATGCCTTATAAAGTGTGTAAACATATAAATTTATCTAGTGCGTAAACGAGCTGTCAAATTTTGTATGAAAAATCATTTACACAATTTGTATAAATTTACGCGCACATTTCATTGTGTAAACGCGGTAAACTCAAAGGAATGCAACCTTGCAGACATTACAGCAGGCATTTTCATCAGAAATCTCCAACATCAGGAAGTAAAGGCGTTTTAGTTTTAATTTTTCACTTAATCTTGGCATTTTCTAATTTGTATAACAATCAAAAAAAAAATTTGTTTGGCAATAATACAGCTGATAAAAAATCAAGTTTATCAAGAGTATTACTAGGTGCGTTCATATAACCGCGTGTGTAAATTGATATAATTTTACACCTTATAAGTTTATATGCTTTCATGAGTCCCCCTTTTATATGTGTATACGTATATATATGTGGCAGCACAGCTTTGTAATGTCATCAATAAAATATATATATATGTGCATGTTGCTACAAAAGCGCGATTGATTTAATAAAAACATTTATAAGTAAAAACAATGCAAAAATGAAATGTGAAATATACAAAAATGCAATTTAAGTTTATCGTTGCCAATTTATATAGATATGTATGTGGATTAAGGTTTTGAAAGATGTCTAAATTGTAATTTAAAATGCTATAGAAATTTGCTAAATTTGCAAACTTTAACAACAAATAACTTTTAAATTATAAGTTTTCGCACTTTAAAATATATATATTTGTGATCGGGAGAACTCCCTCTTTCATTTGATACCAAGTTTTACCCCGAACTCGGGGGGTGCTATTCTAAAATTTTCCCAGTCTTTAATATACAATGATTTTTGCTGTTTATTTCGACAAAAATTTTAGATTTGATTTTTGTGCTCATCGAAAGAATTCACAATTATATAGCACCATGCCGCGAATTATGATAAAAGGTGGTGTGTGGAGAAACACTGAGGTAAGCATTTGACGCGACTGGTTACTCTTGACCGTTTATTAACTAAATTGATAACTTTCAGGATGAAATTCTCAAAGCAGCTGTAATGAAATATGGCAAAAACCAGTGGTCACGTATTGCATCACTGCTGCACCGCAAATCTGCCAAGCAATGTAAGGCACGCTGGTACGAATGGCTTGATCCTAGCATAAAGAAGACAGAATGGTCACGGGAGGAGGATGAAAAGTTTTTGCATTTTGCCAAATTAATGCCAACACAATGGCGTACAATTTTCAGAGGGTTAACTGGCACCAATTGTTCACACCAAATTGTTAGGTACAGAATTCGCCACGGGTAGGTGAGGTTGGCAATCACAACCCCTTGAATCATTTTGGTCGACAGGTATGCCGCGGATATATTCTTGGCACTTGTTATTGATGGCTTTTATGATGCCACCAACACAACCTGGACAGACACCAATACTCAGTCAACCACCACAAAAAAGCCGGGTCAACCCCCAATACCCGGATACGTCCGGACGTCCTGGTTATAATGTATGCTAATACAACTAATAATTTACAAATTTGCTGATTATTTTCTTTAGCAACCACCTGCACCTGTTACTGGTAAATATCAACAGCCGCAACAGTATGATCAAGCCCAACGCCGTTTAGATCCCGATCAGATGCCAAATCCGATAAGCGTTATCATTGAAAATAAAAATAGCGCTGGTGGTGCTTTTATTACTAATGAACAGGGTTTATTACCACCATTGGTGACCACAAAATATGTGGTAGAAGATCAGGATAACTCCTCGCCACGTTACGTTAGGTATCGATAATCGAAATTAATGTTTTGTTTGGCAATTACATTGATCTTTCTTCTTTGCAGGTCGTCTTTGTATTGCATACCTGCAACCGCTGATTTATTAAAAACAACAGCTTTGTCCATTACACTTACCGTCTCACCAATGGCACGCACGGTTGAGGGTGAATATGAGCCACCCATTGTAAATTTTGGTGAATTGGGTGCAATTAGATGTAATCGTTGCAAGGCTCAATAGTAACTTGTAGATACTGGTCGTCGTTTCCAATGTCTAATGTGTAAAGTAACAAGAGATGGTACAAAAAATCTTTCACTTTTACTTGTGTTCATTGATCCATATTTTTTCTCAACAGTGCCAACTGCATATTTCCAACATTTGGGCCATACCGGACAGCGTGTCGATAAATATGAATGTCCTGAACTTGTATTGGGTACATGAGTATTTGTGTAAAAAATGCTTGGGTACCGATAGCTCTCATGGTAAACCTCAACTCATATCCAACATCAATGCCTCGTATTCAATTATGGCACTGTACGCACTACATTGGGTTCACGTAGTATGGACAAGCATATTGTTGATTCCAGTGGTAAGGCCACAATTTCAAATGATGGGGCAACCATTATGAAACTATTGGATATTGTGAATCCAGCCGTAGAACTCTAGTAGACATCGCCAAATTTCAAAATGCTGAGGTAAGTTTTTTGTTATATTAGAATGTGTAGAATAAAAATGTTTCTCTTATCAGGTCGGCGATGGCACCACTTCAGTAGTATTTTAAGCATGTGAAATCTTAAGACAAGTTAAGCCAGATGTTGAGGAAGGCGTGCATGCACGTATCATGATTAAAGCTATACGTAAAGCATTACAATTATGCATGCTAAAATATGACATGGCTGTACATGTCGAAGCGCCAAACAAAGGAGCAACAAAGTGCTTTATTGGAAAAATGATCTGCCACAGCAATGTCCTCCAATGTCCAAGAGTATCAGAAAATTGTTGATGCTCAATGGCGTATTCTGTAGAATAAACTAGCTATGTAAGGCGCCAATGTTGTGTTTTCTAAATTACCAATTGGTGATGTTGCTACACAGTATTTGGCAGATCGTGATATGTTCTGTGCTGTTCATGTACCAGAAGAAGATTGGAAACGTAGAATGAAAGCTTGTGGTGGTGCTGTTATGACTACAGCTAATGATATTAATTCAAGTGTTTTGGGTCAATGTGATTACTTTCAAGAACGTAAGGTTGGTGGTGAACGTTTCAATATTTTCCAAGGTTTGACATTAATTTCATTTTTAAAGTTTATAATTATTTAAAGGTTGCGTTAATGTTAGAACAAGTACATTGATTTTACGTGGCAGTGTTGAACAATTTATGGAAGAAACTCAGCTTCGTTACATGATGCTATAATGCTTGTGCGGCGTACAATTAAACATGATTCTGTTGTTGCTGGTAAGTCAAAATACAAATTGAAAAAAATGTCTAATTTTAGGGCCTCATTCTCTATTACGAAACGAACTTTCGATGCGGATCAGAGACGAATCGCTAGTGTATTTGCACTATGTTGAACAATGGCAACTTATCACTTGACAATTACTTTTGGCTTCCTGTTAGTTAGAAAGGTAAAGACCGAACGAAAATGATAGAGAATACCATTGCTTGGCCTGAAGGTTTAATGTGGCCACATAAATCGTTCCCGAGATGGTCGGGCTAGCACTTTAATGGTGCTGTGTTACCGGAGCGTACCGGATCTGTATCCGGCTAAAGGACCATCACATCGATAACACTCCCCAAAGCCTGCGGGGAGCAACATTATCGCTACAAAAACAACAACAACATTGTGTCCAAATCCCAAAAAAAAAACTATAAAATTTGTCAGTGAAATGATAATTATTGCTTTTGGTTGTTAGTTTTGAGGCATCGTCATCGAGTTCCTTCTGATCGTATATGCCGGTTCTTTTGCATTCTTTTACATGCATAAAGTGCCGTTGAAGCCTTCCTCACCCTCTCCTCCACGTTGAGCTTCCATGACAGCTTACTGTCTAGGATCATTCCTAGATATTTTGTGCAAGGTTTCTCCCGCAGGGTCGCCCCTCCTAACTTAGGCCTGGTCCAATTAGGGACCTTGTACCTCTTTGTAAACAAGACCATATGCAACGTCATCTGCGTAAACCGTAAGTTTTTCTGGTCCCTCGTAGAATCGTTGTGTTGAGTTCATAACTGCATATCTATAATGTTATAAGTTAGTTCCTACAGGGGTTAACGCGCAAGCACGAAACATATGTTTGACAGTTCCTTATATCTTTGTTCGTTGTTATACTTTTTACTTGCTTATTAATTTTTCCGTGCAACTACCGCAAACATATTCTGTGCTCTACTAAATAATCGGAAAACTGAATAAATGTTAAGTAGTACAATTAAATGTACATTAAGTGTGTTCACCATTATTTATTCTTTGGAATTTGGTAAGCCGCTACCCGCATTCCACTGCGTAAAGCAAACCGCCTCAACATTTTTTGGTCCTTCGAGCCGGATATCTCGCACCGCATTATATTACATTTGCTTCAAAAGCTGAAGAAACTATTTCTCATCATAGCTTTCAAATTTGAAGCACCGCATTGTCCGCATTTACTTCAAAAGTCTGAAGAAATCATCGCAATCAGAACCTTCAAATTTGAAGCACCGCATTGCCCGCATTTATCTGAAGAAATCATAGCAACATAACCTGCAAATTTGAGACACTGCATTTTCAACATAATTGCCAGAATATTTCGCCAACTAGCTACGCTGCTGATACCGCATATTTCAACAACAACAAACCGTATGTATTAAAACATATTTGCTTATAATACTACGAATTTATTGCAACCAATAAAGCTATTGTTACATATTATAATTCTACGCTGTAATTTTCATACATATATACTTACAATTTTTAAACTAACTCGCCCTTGCATAACCTCGAAAAAATAACCTACAACATGTCGACACATGTAAAACCCCGTGACTCTGCACTTAATGCAATTAAAAGGTACATGGTAAAGAGCAACGACGAGGCATTTTTGTTGGACATTGATAATGTCGAAAGCTATTTGGTGCTCCTTAACGAACAATGGGTGCGCTTCAATTCAGAGCAAGACGAAGTTGAAAAGTCTTGTGGAGTTGAAAATGTCGCGGTAGAAGAAGAAGTACGCATACAGGCAGAGACTTATTATGATACAGCCTTGGCAAACTTTAGGAGAGTTCAGAAATTCCGCGTTAGCTCACCAAATCAACCGACACATGCACCAGAAAATGCTCATGTATCAGCATCGATTCGTTTGCCAAAAATGGATCTCCCAACTTTCGCGGGTGATTCCACAGAATGGGTCGCTTTTTATGATGCCTTTACCTCATTGGTGGATGTCAACGCTTCCTTGTCGGGCGCTCAGAAACTCCATTATCTACGTACCTGCTTAAAGGGGGATGCTCTTAGTGTAGTCGGTGGATTTAAGATAAGCGATGCAAATTATACAGAGGCGTGGGAACTTCTTAAGTCGCGTTATAAAGTAATGCAAGTTATGGTCGACGCACATCTCAGGGCAATATCACAGATTCCCAAAGCTACAAACGACACCGCCGACTCCATCAAGAGCGTTCTTAACGTGTTTCAACAGCATATACGAGGACTCAAGGCATTAGGGCGTCCTATAGACTTTTGGGATGATTGGTTAGTTTACGAAGTTGTAAGCAAACTCGCGTTCGAGACGCGCAAGCAATGGGAGTTGTCGCTCATCAGCGATGAGCCTCCTACTTTCGAGCCGCTTACGACATTTCTAGAAGTGAGGTGTCGTTCTTTATCGATGCTCATCACACCAGCAACTCAATCGTTGACAGTCAAGCCAAAAACTTTCTGCAAAGCAACCAAGTCGCACCACACGCTATCAAAGCCACATCACGCGCGTTGTACGTATTGTAACGCTTCACACAAAATTTACGCTTGCGAAACGTTTCGGAATTTGGACTCATCAGCTAAATCCAAGTTCATCAAAGAAACTAAAGCATGCACAAACTGCCTTAGTACGGGGCATTACAAAAATAATTGTAATAGCTCATCCACATGTCGCGTATGCCATCAACGTCACCACACTCTGCTTCATAATGCTCTAGGTTCGCCCGAAGCTAACCGCACCGCAGCAAATACCGCTCTCGTCAACACTCCTGTACGCGAATCTCTCGACGCAGAAATAGCTAAGAATACTGTTGCTCCTTGTGTCTCGTCCTGCATGAGTTCTCACCCGCTACCCGCTCCGCCAAAAACAGTCCTCTTAGCTACCGCTCTAGTTAGAGTTAGGGACAGCGCCGATCGTTGGCAAACCGCTCGTCTTTTGTTTGATACCGGATCGCACGCATCCTTTGTTAGAGAGTCATGCGTACAACGCTTGGGGTTACCACGCATATCTTCGAACGTAACGGTAACTGGTATCGGTTTAGCTCAAAGTGGTCGCTGCAGAGGCGAAACTGCTTTATCCCTTGCTTCTCATTATTCCAACGAATGTTATGTTATCAACGCTTTAATTTTACCCAAAATTACGTCTGAGCTGCCAACACATCCAATTAATATCACCAATTGGTCGCACATTCAAGATCTCTTCTGAGCTGATCCTCAATATATGAAGCCTGGCCGCATCGACTGTTAATTGGGATGGATTTTATGGATGAATTGATCTGCGAGGAGCTTCGAAAGGGTCCTCCCAGCACACCGATGGCACAGAAAACGGTCTTTGGATGGACGTTGTTCGGTAGCCTAGAAAGGACACGCGCGATAAATCTACAGTCGCTGCACTGCGACGTGCAAATAGAAAGAGCGCTCACTAGGTTGTGGGAGCTTGAAGAATCGCCACGCAAATCGTATTTCACGCACGAAGAACGCATCTGTGAAGAGCATTTTGAAACCACGCACCACCGCACTCTTGATGGGAGGTTTGTAGTTGAACTACCGCTCTAACCCAACGTTATACTGGGCGAATCGCGAGAATTCGCCATTCGCAATCTGTTGCGAATCGAGCGTAGGTTTTCCAAAGATAACTCTTTACGACTGCGCTAAAACGAGTTTATGACCGAGTTGCTTGAAATGAATCATATGGAAGTTGCGCCCGAACCCGCCAAGGATGCATACTACATGCCGCACCATCCCGTCTTAAAGGAATCTAGCATCACCACGAAATTGAGGGTTGTTTTCAACGCGTCTGCCAAGACTTCATCTGGCAATTCTTTGAATGATGCATTGTATGTCGGGCCACAACTTCAGCAAGATCTAGTTTCGATATTGATGCGATTTAGAACGCACCGTTATTCAATTACTGCGGACATAGCAAAAATGTACCGCCAAGTTTGCGTCGATAAGAAGCACGTAGACCTTCAGCGCATTGTGTGGCGCTTCGATTCCAACTCGCCCATAAGGGATTATCGGATGCTGCGTGTAACATTTGGTGTTGGGGCTGCATCTCACTTAGCCGTTAGATCGTTACAGCAGACAGCTAAGGATTCGGCCAACCCATGCAACCCAGCCATTTCTGCAATTACGCAGGATTTCTACATGGATGATCTGCTGACAGGTGCATCCTGCAGTGATGACTTAAAGGCCATACATCAGAATGTATCTACAATTCTTCACGAGGGTGGTTTCGAGCTGCGGAAATGGGCCACGAACTGCGCGGAGGTTAGGGAGAATATTTCAAACATATCTCAGTCTATTTCGCATTATATCGTCGATGACAAAAACGTCAATGCATTGGGAATCATTTGGAATACTGAGGAAGACTACATTGCGTTCGCAGTTAATTTACGAAACCCTCCTATCGCTTTAACAAAGAGAGCATTCCTTGCTGACGCCAGCACATTATTCGACCCTCTCGGGTTACTGGCTCCGGTGCTAATCAAATCGAAGATGGTTCCAAGACATATGGCGCGCTGAAGTTGGTTGGGACGACTTGGTACCACATGAAATAGCAAGACCTTGGAAGGAACATCGTACAGAATTAGAATCGCTAGCCAATGTGAGAGTTTGCCGCTGGATCGGCTCTGGAGTCGATGAATCCTTTACCGAACTGCACGTCTTTTCTGATGCGTCAGAGCGAGCATATGCCGCTGTATTGTACGCGCGAACTGTCTACAACGATGGTCGATTCACTGTGGCACTAATCTCCTCAAAGACTAAGGTGGCGCCTATCAAAACGACCACGTTACCGCGATTGGAATTGTGTGGTGCTCACCTCGCTGCGAAGTTAGTAAGAAACGTATTGAGTAGTTGGAACAACATATCATATCCCATCTTTGCGTGGACCGATTCGACGATAACGCTAGCGTGGTTTCAATCTCATCCGAGTCGGTGGGAAACGTTTGTTGCCAATCGCGTCGCAGATATACAAGACACTCTCGTACCTTATTGTTGGAATCATGTGCGCTCGGAACGAAATCCCGCGGATTGCGCCTCAAGAGGCATCTCACCGGTCAATCTCTTGGGTCACGAGCTTTGGTGGTCCGGACCAGACTTTTTGAAGGTGGCAGAACCGTTTCAAAACCAAACTTCTTCGAAGCTTCAGACGACCGACATAGGTTTACGAAAGAAAGTTCACTCTCACGTTTTAAACCCCAGTACTCAATGGACGATACTCACGAAATATTCATCGTTTTCGAAGCTTCGCAGAATCATAGCTTATGTTTTGAGATTTATTGGCAATTCACATGCAAATAAGCTACACGTCATGAAACTGAGTGGGCCTCTTACTTGCCACGAAGTATCAGAAGCAGAACACCGCTTAATCAAATATACGCAACAACTCTATTTTGGGAATGTGCAAAAAATAAACCTATCCCGCTGCGAAGTAGCCTGTTACGGTTGCACCCTTTTCTCGATCAACGTGGTATTCTTCGGGTAGGAGGTCGACTTAAATCGGCAAACGTTACTTACGACACAAAACACCCTTGCATACTACCTAAAGATTCTCCGTTGGCAAAATTAATTATCTCCGATATACATCATTTTACATTGCATGCGGGCCCTCGCATAATCCAAGCAGTGCTACAACGCCGATATTGGGTTGTCGGTGATCGTAGCTTAATACGCAATATTTACCACAAGTGCGTCAAATGCACTCGACTAAACCGAAGTCTCGCTACCCAATCAATGGGCGACCTTCCTTCGGTGCGCACTACGTACGTCCGCTGTTTTACGCATACCGCTGTAGATTTCGCAGGCCCTTATTTGCTCAAATTTACGCATGGGAGGGGGGCAAAATCCACCAAGGGGTATATATCCTCATTTATTTGTATGGCAACTGGCGCAATGCACCTCGAGCTCGTCGGGGATCTTTCCAGTTCGTCTTTTCTCAACGCTCTAAAGAGGTTTGTCAATCGCCGAGGGCTTTGTAAAGATATGCTCTCCAACAACGGTACGAATTTTGTCGGTGCTGAAAAGGAGTTACGTAATCAATACGAGTCGTGCATGAAAGACGACAAGATACAAACATTTTTTGCAAGTTCAGCCATTGAATGGCCATTCAATCCACCCAACGCTCCACATATGGGTGGCTATTGGGAGACTGGGATCAAAAGGATAAAATATCATTTGAAGCGCGTTTTGGGTGACAATTTATTATCGTATGAAGAATTCAGTACGCTTTTAACAGAAGTCGAGGCATGCGTAAATTCTCGCTCTCTTTGCGAAAACTCTACTCATCCTAGCGACTTGGAAGTCCTTACGCCCGGACACTTCCTTGTGGGGGAACCACTAAAATCACTTCCAGAGCCTGAGGGTCAAGGGTTCTCTTGAAGTGTACACCAAAGATGACAGCTAATCTCTGCAATGAGGCAACACTTCTGGCGGCGCTGGCACAACGAATATCTTATCAGCTTGCAACGGCGCACGAAATGGTTTCGGTCTTCACCTAACCTACAACAAGGAGACATCGTAACTGTGTGCAACGAGTCCACCCCTCCTAGTAAGTGGACACTTGGTCGAGTAACACAGTGCCATCCCGGTGCTGACGGTCAAGTTCGAGTAGTTACTCTGAAGAAAGCAAATGGAGAAATATTGCGGCCGATCGCTAAGCTATGCTTGGTACCTGCCAAGGGAGACCTATTTTGCGACAAGCCTGTTGCAACACATCAACAATAACATACAAATTCTGCAAAAAATTTTGTTTTTATACAGTACAACTGCTCACAGAATGGTTTTCACATCTCTTCATAAACGTATACATGTTATATGTATTTCGCATTTGAAAGCTACTGGTAAACACAATTAACTAATAATAAATTTACCTTTCAAGGAAGAACCAAGCAAATAGGATAGCCACGATGACACGCTAAAGGGAAGCCGAGATGATGAATTTGCAATTTCGCTGTTTATTAGTTTAATTGAATTTCTAATGCTTTTTGTAAACTAAGATAAGATTAATTTTGAACTTATCATATTTCATAGATAGTTCAAGGGCGGCGGTATGTTGAGTTCATAATTGCATATCTATATTATAAGTTAGTTCCTACAGGGGTTAATGCGCAAGCACGAAACATATGTTTGACAGTTGCTTATATCTTTGTTCGTTGTTATACTTTTTACTGGCTTATTAATTTTTCCGTCAACTACCGCCAAAATATTCTGTGCTCTACTAAATAATCGAAAAACTGAATAAATGTTACGTAGTACAATTAAATGTACATTAAGTGTGTTCACCATTATTTATTCTTTGGAATTTGGTAAGCCGCTACCCGCATACAGTCCACTGCGTAAAGCAAACCGCCTCAACAAGTTGGTTAATGACCAGCGTCCACAGCAGAGGTGATAGCACCCCTCCCTGCGGAGTGCCCCTGTCCACTAATTTCGTGGCCGCGTACAATCCCCATTGCGATGTAATCTTACTGCAGTTTAACATGCAGTCGGTTCATCTGGGTAAGGCTGGATGTACTTTAACGTAATTAAGACCATCAATAATCGCCCATTTAGAAAGCCCTGGCAATGCTTAAGAAGACTTCTAGAGCATATTCCTTATATTCCAGGGCTTTTTAAACGGTTTTATTTAGCTTGAGTTGACAGGCTGCACGGCCGCATTCACGGCCGTTGTGAACGAATCTTGTAATTGAAATTTAAGTAATTTCCCGATAAGCTACAAGCTTGAAGCTTGGAATATAGTTCAGAACCCGATGACCATGCAATAATAAGAAAAAAATCGCCGCTAGGTGGCGCATGGATCGAGATATTCACAAAAATCGTATTTGTTGTCCGATTTGGCTCATATTTGGAACACATAATACATACATGAATAGAAAGCGACCTATGATGCCCGATTTGGCTCATATTTGGAACAAATATTGCATACAGTCCAGTAGAAGTGACATCAAAATATTTTGGAGTTGGAGGAGGGACAAGCATACGTGGCGCAGAGTCGAGTAAAGTCTTTGGAAGGATTATGTATTGAGGACTTAGGTTGTTACAAATTGTCAGGAAAGAGTCCTTGTAATAATGAGTCACTAAATAGAATGAGAAATAATAGGCAATTAAATAAAGACTAAAAACTTGAAAATAAAATAATTAAAAAAAATTTTTTAAGTTAAACGGTTTTATTGAAAACAATACTTACATGAAATAATAAAAATACGAAAAGCTAGAAAATAATGAGTCGCATATAAATTTTGCCTGTACCTAAGGACATTTTTCCAAGCTGCGCGTACAATATATCCTCCGTCTGCTTGTTTATTTGGAAGATGTATAACTGACCTTCCTCCGTAGGCCGAGATACCGTAAGTACCTCCAATCCTGTGTCGGTATGTTCAAAAGTCGCAGTGTATCCTCCGACTTCATCACGCATGGTATCCATACCTTAACTTTTGGTACCTTGGGGATTTTCGCTTTATCCACCATCTCAAAACGCGCGTTCGTGCCCTGCCTTTGGAGGTTTGGAACCACTTCCTCCAGCCACCGCAAACTCGCGATGTTCTCACACGCTATCATCTTCATACCATTAAACCATCCCCCGAATTAAAGGTTGGAAGGAGCTTACTTGGTTATTCCCGCATCATCTTAAGCATTACGCTAATAAGCTCCTTTTCTACAGATCTTCACCTTTCACTAGTCATGTGTTCGAAAGGACTGCTACGATCAACCAGCGCCACAGTCAGTTACTGCTTTGCCACATCACTCATCTTCTCGGGAAAAGCCGGCGTCTTAGTGTTATTTCCCTTTGGCACCTCCGAGAAAGCCGGAGTCTTAGCCCCCTTTAGCACCTCCGAGAAAGTCGGAGTCTTAGCGTTATCTCCCTTTGGCTTATCTCCTACTTCCATAGTTGGAACTTCCCTCTGACTCGCAGCCTTCGAGATAGTTGCTACCTCGCTATTGGGGCCCATCTGTCTTACAGATTTGGGCATACTTGTCTTGTCTATGGGACTGCCCTGGGTCGCGGCTCTGGGACTGGGCCCTTTCTGCATCTTGAAAGCAGGCTTGTCGCCTTCCGCCGAACGTTGCCTTTTCATTCTGCCATTCGACGCTTCCTCCTCATACCGGGTTTCTCGCAGCAAACCTTTTGAACTGCCTTCGACCTACTTCTACCGCCTCATGAGCCCATGCCAAGCGCTCGATCTCCTCTTCTGTTGGGTTCACCACTGCTCCCAAGCGTTGTAAATTTCTTAGTACTGCACGGTACTTCGAGAGAGCTCTTTGATCCGTCGCCTTCTCCACTCTTCTTCACCTTTTTCCTTTGTGTGCTTCTCCAACACGGAGTTCATTGAATCAGCACTACTCTCGCTCCCCGAGTCCGACGCATCGCTTAATGCGTATTTGTCGTCCTTGGCTTGCGGCTCAGTCCTCTTCTTATCATCGTCCTTATGAAAATTAGGTAATCAGTCGTTCATCTTGGTCGTACGACCACCAGCCCGACAAGGCGGGCTCAGCGGTCCAGTATTATATACGGGGAAAGAACCGTCGGCCACAGCAGCGCCCCTTACTGTGGTAAGGCCATCAATACTTCCCGATGTGGTCCGGTATCGGGAAAGCTCCGTTCGAATACAGCCGAATTTATCCCCTGGCTACAAATCGTCCAATAGGCACGGTCCGCATAACACCCTGGATTAGGGGGTTGGCAGTTCTTGGTCACCGACATCCCGCCGCCCTCCTATGAGGCGAAACGGCGTAGATGCCAGTCCTAAACAGCTTCTCCTCATAGTCGGGCGCTATGGAGATCGGCTAAGCCCTCACACCAACGACGATTTTCGTTACAATTGCTAGTGCATGCTCTCCAAGATGTAGATCCTGATCGAAAGTCACACCCAAAATTTTAGGGTGTAAGACAGTCGGTAGGGTAATGCCATATGGTCGACATTTGGCGCGGTCATGTTTTAAATAAGGTCACCGATGATTTGGTTGGTGACAATATCAGGTTTCGCGAGGCGACAAAACTGGAGAGATTGGGAGATAGCTGTTTATTTTATTACAAAGCTCATCGATGTAGGAAACAATAGCATAGGCGTAGAAGCAATAGTGACTCCTGGTGGTAAAGGTAGCTATTGATATGTAGAAGTTAAGCAGAAGTTTGAATATGAGTTTTTTTAAGTTATAGCAAAAAAAAGCGTTGAGGATTTTTAATATCTTACCAGGTACCTTCGTACATGTTTCTAAGAATGAAGAATAAAACCTATTCAAACTCAATTTTCACCAGGACAAAGCCGCTAAGACTTCGCTATACTTTAACATACAATACGTTACCCAATTTTAGCACAACTATCATTTTTTGATTTTATTAAATTTTATAAAATGTTTCTTCCTCTACAGTTCTATTTCGATATTGGATGGTAAATATGGCTTTCGCATTTTCTCAATCAATAACTGTGAAAAGGTGGAAGAAATCTATGCATGTAAATCTCACATATTATCTTGGTCGAGCGTTTCTTCAATAGCTCTCTAGTGGTGATGGTGACAGCAGAGAAACCCAACTGTTTATAAATGTTACACTTCAAAAAGAATCAAAATATCTGCGTCTACGGCTCAAATACCCACAATATATGAATGAATCGATTGCACCTAATTGTCTGCCTAACGGATAGTATACATATTCATCAAATCGAAAATATTGCACCAAACGAACTGGGTCTGAATACTGAAACAGTACACATATTCAAAATCGATGAGGAGGCTGTGATGATGGTATAGGGTTAGTTGTTGAATAACATACGAAAACCACTTTAACCCATCTATATATTCGCATTACAGCTAAAGCTTTACAAACAGCAAAAATTGCTGGCGCCAAGCAATTGGAAAAGGTAGTGAAGCATTCATCACACTGTACGGATGGTGTAAAGTTAGAAACTGCTGTTGTAACAGCTGCCACCGACACAACGGTCTTCTCTGCTTCGCCGAGTAGCGGCTCGTCCGACTATCTATCGAAGACAGTATAATCATATCTTTTGCCAACACAGGTTAGCGATGTGCTTGCTCAGGAAAAGATTTGAATTGGAAAACAAAAACCAATTAAGAGAGTTTTTTATTATTAAAATATTTACTTTTCTTTATATGAACAGTATTAATTTAAGTTGCAATATCACGTACATATATAATAAGGGATGTGATACGATTGCTGTCGGAATTAGATTTGAAACCAATCAATACTCCTGCTAAGGGTTGCAGAATTATTGCTTGAATAATTAGATTTAGAACAATAATAAGTGAGACTTAATTACAAGTCGTACATTTTTAAGTTCATCAATTACGACAGTAATCGGATTCCACGACATCTTTGAATATTCTTGATCTGAAAAAAGAGTAAACCTAATCTGAATTTCTACTAAGCTTTAAGTTGTAGATTATTTAAATAATTGGAGTTCTTTCTGAAGCTTAAAATTATTTTCTGTTCGCTTGGAAAAGATTTCAATTGGAAAATAAAAACCAATAAGGCGAGTTTGTTTATTATTAAAATTCTTACTTTGCTTTTTTATCAACTGTATTAATTTAAGTTACAATTTCATGTACATATATAATAAGGTATGTCGTGATACGATTGCTGTTGGAATTAGATTTGAAACCAATCAATACTCCTGCTAGGGTTTCAGAATTATTGCTTGAATGATTAGATTTAGAACAATAATAAGTCTGACTCAATTACTAGTCCTACATTTTTTAATTCATATTTTACTTTATTACTTTCAAATTCAATTACGACAGCAATCGGATTCCACGACACCTTTGAATATTATTCTTGATTTGAAAACAAGAGTAAATCTTATCTGAATTTCTACTTAGCTTTAAGTTGTAGACTTAAATTGATTCAAATAATCAAATTTTGTATTCGAAACCATGTAAACAACTCAAATTATACATGAATATAACACACTTCTGAATTGTCCAAATGTAAAGTTATCTGCAGCAGCAATATAGCTCAAAGCAATTAATATATTTTTATGTTATTATTAAAGTACTTACTTCCTTTTTAAATTAAATGTATTAATTTAAGTTGCAATTTCATGAATATATGAGGCTCCAAGGTGCAAAACCAGATGAATCCATGATATGTAAAACTTAGAAAAGCACAAAAAAGCTGAAAATTTTGTAAATTGTTATGAATTTTCAATACGGGTTTTTAGAATGTTGCTAGGCGATGCAATATTGTCGCAATTTAAATATTATTTTAAAATTTTTAAATATCTGGTTTTGCATCTAGGCGCCTCATATATTCTTTATTTGGCAAAAATTGACTAAACCTAATGATATGTTTTAAATAAATGTTTATATTATATGTTATGTTTGGTTATTATAATTAAAAATAAATATTGAAAATTAAATTTTTTGGTTCATATTTTATTCTCGTGGCTGCTACAGGTAAAGTAAATCGGCAGGTAAAATTCAAGTTATATGGCGGTTATATAAACGGTAAAACCGCAGTAAAATTGATTGTCAACCGAAAATTTGACCGCCTTTTGACGCGCATTGTGACGTGTGTGAGCAGAGCAGTGCTATGCTCACATCCTATAAGTGGGAGCGGGATCCACAATCACATAAATAGGTACGAAATGGGAAAAAAGTGTAAAAACGTTACCGACATCTGAACAAACGTAACCAAAATTTAATAAGGGGCGTGACCGCACAATGACGGTCAAATGACTAGTCAAATGACGTGGAGCGTTTTTGCAGGGTAATCAACATAAACGATTTGATTTCGTTTTGATATGGCAAAAAACGAAACAAAATCGTTTCCTAAATTTGACGTTCTTAACGTTAATAAACGAAACGAAACCAAATGACTTTGTTTCGTTTATTAACGTTAATTATCGTAACGAAATGATATCGGTTCGTTGGTTAAGCATGCCTGTAATAGATTTATTGTAAAGAAATAGCTGTGGTCCTCAACAATGAAGAATTCCATTGTTTCCACATAAAAACTCCATTTGAATTTTCGGATCTGAGTAATGAAAATCAACGACAAGCTAATTGGTTAATGTTACACCACCATAATTTATTATGGTCCTATGGAAGCGATAGTTTTAAATCTGTAAAAAACTATTTGATGTCAACATTGAAGAACATAAAATATGTTAAGGGGCGACAAAAAATTGTATGGATAGCATAGTTCCTCCAAAAGCCGGTGTTTAACATTGAAGAGGAGAGCACAAGGTGTGATGGAATGAATCTCTCTAGATTATATAGTTTACACCCAGATGTTGTGCGTTGTCAATATCATTTTCATACTGATTGTAATGTGAAAATCAACCAACGCCAAATTCGTTGTGCTTTAAAATCAGCATATACTTTGTTCAAATACATATCGGGTAGTAATTTTAATTTATAATGAAATAAAATAGAATTAGAAATTTTAACTTTAGTGTTTTTATTTTAAAATGGTGAGAATTAGAAGAAGAAGAAGAAAAGTGAGCATATAAATACATTAAGGGGCGACAAAAAAGCGTATGGATAGCAGAGTTCCTCCAAAAGCCGGTGTTTAACATTGAAGAGGGGAGTACAGGATGTGATGGAATGAATCTCTCTAGATTATATAGTTTACACCCAGATGTTGTGCGTTGTCAATATCATTTTCATACTGATTGTAATGTGAAAATCAACCAACGCCAAATTCGTTGTGCTTTAAAATCAGCATATATTTTGTTCAAATACATATCGGGTAGTAATTTAAATTTATAATGAAATAGAATAGAATTAGAAATCTTAACTTTAGTGTTTTTATTTTAAAAGGGTGAGAATTAGAAGAAGAAGAAGAAAAGTAAGTATATAAATACATTGTTTTCTAATATCAACCTCATTTTTAATTGACGAAAACAAAGGGATATATCACAATGAATTTTAAATTTTATATCTCATTATTCTTATTATTTGTCTTCAAAACTACCTACGGAGCACTATTTTAGGAAAACCTAGATAGTAATGCGCTTGCGATAAACCAAAATTTGAAAAGTATTCAATTAAATTTAACATTACCGAATAGTAATGATATTTTATCAATCAATATTTCATTATTATTACTAAAACAAAGTGAGCCTCTTTTAACTAATGAGGAAGAAGAAATTGAAGTGTTGTCAACGATACCATTATTTTCACAATACACAACAATCGCACCATCGTCTAAAGATGATTTTTCAACGGAAGGGAAGCCTATGAGAACTTTTACTATAGATGAAGCTATAGAGGCATTCCGTAGAGAGCTCATTGAAAAGGAATCTGATATTGGAGGAATAATTGAGGCAAACAAGCATTTTATTGACATTTTAAATTGGAATATGAAAATTTGGATCTACCAATTCGTTGTACTTATGATAGTAGATACGTGGAAAAAATGTTGAGCATCAAGTGCTTTGAATATCGTGAAATTTAAACTGAACGAATTCTTAGTAATGGTGATATTGAAAAGATTCTAGCCCAGGATACTTTATTTAAAAGACCACATATAAAAATAATTGATGTGAAAAACTATAGACAAACATATAATATGATCATTGTATAATGTGACTCACACAGGTATAGATAAATATAAAAAATAAAAACCGATATGAAATTAAATAATTTAATACAAATTTTACTTATTTGCCTGTTTCACTTAAGTTATGGAAAAAGTTATCTCTATAATCAATTTATGAATCAAGAACAAAATATAAACAGCTTTAGAAATTTTGAAAATAGTAAACAGACTAGTTTTGAATACAATATTCCAAACCCTTCATTACGTTTAAAAATAAATGTAACAATTCAATTGTTAGATCAGAGTTTTCCTGAGCTCAACCCCAACAACAAGAACGCAGAGCCCTGGGGGATCTTATAGACCAACTATCCGCGATCAAAGGAGTGAGTCACATGGTGTGAAAAAAAGTGAATACACCATTCTAGAGGCTATTCACAATTTTAAAGAATTACTAGTTGAAAAGGAAAAGAGAATAGGAGGCATTCTTGAAAGCCCAGAGGTTTTTTATAGACATTTCAATTTAGTTTACGATAATTGTGAAATACGAATTAAATGCTCTTATTACAGCAATTATATACAGCGTACTTTAAATATCTATTGCTTTGAATTTCCGGAAGACCATACGGAGACATTACATAAACGAGAAGCATTATATGAGCACACTTCGTACGATATAAATCCAACAATAATTCATGTTGATCATTATTATCAAACATTGCATATGAAGGTTCAGTAATCACAAAAATGTCATCGTCGTCGTCAGCAGCAGTAGACATATTTAATTTTCTGAAACAATTTAAACATATTTTACCTGAAGAGCAGAGGAAAAGACTTTACGAAATTTATTCAAAAATTGTGTATAGAGATAAATTAAGTAAAATAAAATATCATTTCGGTGAACACTATGAAAACTGTGTTTAGTCGAATTCTAATAGCACAGATGGTCCAGACACTTGCAATTGCTCACACCTAGAGCGTTTGGATGAGGAAGCCTACGAAATTATCAACACTTACACAAAATATTTATAAAGTAGCTCTAAGCCATATGGATGATAACGAATTGTACGAGGAAATCATATTGATACTTATGCTTATGGTCATTTCGAAATCTTATAGTAGTACATTACTGTAATACATTTGAGAAAAAAATAATAAGCAATTTATATTTTATATAATTTATTTTTATTAAATAAAAATTTTAAACATAATTGATCACATATTACTGTGTTGTATTTTTCTTTCTGCTCATAATTGTAATGTATTCGTGACTTCAGATAATTAATCAGTTCAGTCGGTGGCTGTAAATTTCCAAAACTATCAAAATATTCTTTTCAGTTTTTCTTAATACTTTCATGGTCTTAGCAAGATTTGCTAATACAGTCATATGATTAGTTGACATGATTTTAAACGAGCGATCGAAAAAGTCTGTTTTCTATCAGCTGTGTATCTGATAAGAATCTGCTAAATTTGTTACCTATCAGTTGTGTATCTGATAAGAATCTGGTCTGATACCAATTTTACTTATTTTGAACTGTTATATATTAAACTTGTCTCGGGGTTTCCTAACAAGGTCTCTGTAACCTTTCATAATGTTACCGGTAATTTCCTTGTACATATTTGTTGTGAAGATCTCTTCTAATTATGCATCGATTTTGTTTTTGCAGATGGTAGGTTTTTATGTGTATATTAATCCACAAGTTGATTAACACACCGATGCACATATATACAGCAAAACAATTTCGTTGCCTACATTTGGTGCATCCGTTCTTTCGGTTTGTGTTCTGGCCGATGTATATCATTTAGGTGCATGCGTATGACACCGCAAAACAACAAAACAATGTCGTTGCCTACGTTTAGGCGCATCCGTTCAAAACCGCAAATGTGTGCATGTGTGTGCGTTGTATGTGTGTGTGCGTTTGAACTTTGTAAGCCCAGCAAATTTTTTGCTCTCAAACCAATCAATTCCTTCATTAATTTGCCATTATATTCATCTTTCATCATACCCAATCTAATAAAATGCTAAACAAGGTGTTTAATCTGCCTTGATCGGGTGCCCGACAGGCCCGTTTTGCAGACGAGAAAAAAAGGGGGCGGTACTATAAGTGCCCGGGGGTTGGTGTTGGTGGTTGGGCGGTTGGGGTTGGGGGTTGGGATTGGGCGGTACTACAGGTGTCCGACTGCTACTTCTTGTAGACGAGAAAAAAGGCGGGTGGGTGGGGGGGATTGGGGAGCTGTCGCTCGGTTAGGTATCTATGGGACTCTTTTAAAACGGCTCGGGTGAAGTGGAGGACTCATTTGAAATATGAGGGGACATTTAAAAATTTGCAGCCCTTTAAAAATATAGGGCCCCCCCAAATAACAATCCTCATGTTTTTTTTACTCAAAAGATATCCAACTTATATACATTGAGACAAGTAGCCCTTATCTAAATGTATGTATATGGATGGGTGTGTCTGTGTCGGTATGTATTTTGCGGTTTGTAGATATATATATATATATATATAATTTATATGCTGTCATGTTTACCGTAAAGCTCTGCTAAAAGTGAAAAGCTCTAAGCTTTTTCTTATACACCACTAAGCTTTTTCTTATGCGCCACCTAGCGGAAGTTAGCCAGAACACAAACCAGAAGATCAGCCAGAACACAAACCGAAAAAACGTATGCGCCACCTAGCGGAATTGTTGAATGATCTTGAGAGGTGGTAAAATTTTCAGGTCAAGATAAATATAGACCTGGGGGCCTACTCTGTATTGCGATGCGAAAGGCAGTGCGATACGAAAATAAATTGCGATGCGAAAGGTAATTGGAACTCTGTAGCGCTATCGCATCGCTAACAATGTGCTTGAGTGTGCATCACTGACCAAACGTCAAAGAAAGAGAACAAAAGCAACTAGGTGATTACAATTTCGCAGATCTCTGCTCAACTGGAAGAGCAAGAAGGACGTATTTCCTCGAAGTTGGAGGCGCAAGATACAAAAATTTTGCAACTCAAAGACAAAGTCGAAGCCCAGATTGAAATACTGAGAGGTCGCCCAGCAGTTTCAGCGAATAATCCAAAGGTAAAAACTCCATCTTTTGACGGTTCTGTTCCTTTCCAGGTCTTTAAGCTTCAGTTCGAGAAGACCGCAGCAGTGAACAACTGGAATGCTGAAGATAAAGTTGCTGCACTCTTCGTGGCATTGAAAGGGCCTGCAGCTGAAATCTTGCAGACAATTCCAGAGTACGAACGGAACAGTTATGAAGCATTGATGGGCGCACTAGAGAGGCGACACGGAATCGAGCATAGGAGACAGATATATCAAATGGAGTGAGTTACTGAACCGCTTCCAGAGGCCTGGTGAAACATTGCAAGAATTTGCGTCGGATGTTGAAAGGCTGGCACATTTAGCGAGTGCGGACGAACCCGTGGAATCAGAGCTGTAAAAAGATTGAATCAATTGAGTGTGCATTCTCTCAGCATTCTTTTAAAAATTTGTGATTTTTGGTTGCATATTATACATCTCCATTCCTGAATGGCTTAAAATACTTTAAATCAAAGGTAAAATGTGTGTGTAATTGAATGGTAAAATATAATTCAATATAGAGTGTGAATGTAAGAACCATTCCCAATCTTTAATGAATGTAAACTTGAAATGAATGCACACTTTTTCTCCATTCAGTACTAAATACTTTTCCCCCAAGGTTATTTTTTGTATACTTTCATTGTCATCAGATATGTTAAATCAATTTAGGAGTTGGGTGCAGAAAAGGCGTAAAATTGTTCAATAGGAAAAATAGCCTCTTCTAATTATTCAAGTAGTTTAATATTTAAGAATTCGTGAGCTTAACACCGGCTTATAATTATTGAATATCACTTATTATGTTTATTTAAGAGCAAGTCCCTGATCTCTACAGTTTTTTCGCCTCGCGAAACCTGGCATTATCACCGACTAAATCCTCCGCGACCTTATTTATAACATGGACGTCCCAAATGTCGACCATTTTGAACATCCACGTCGATGGCACTACGCTACTGTTCTACACCCCAAAATCTTGGGTGTGACGTTTGATACGGATATACATTTTGGTGAGCACGCAGCCGCAATTGTTCCGAAAATCCAGAGCCGTAATAAAATCCTCAAATCCCTTGCTGGCAGTACTTGGGGAAAAGACAAAGAAACGCTCATTACCACATACAAAGCAATTGGCCAGCCGATTGCGTGCTACGCGTCCCCTATATGGCCGCCAAGCCAAAAACTACCCACTGGAAGAAGCTACAGGCCTGTAAAACTACTGCTCTCAGAATCGCCACGGGCTGTATTCTTATGTCCCCAGAACACCATCTACATAATGAGGCGAGAACTCCCCATCAGGGAGAGAAATGGGATGCTAAGCAAACAGTTCCTGTTGAATACCCAGAAAGCTGGGCATCTCAACAGACATCTGATTGATGAGCCAACATCGCCTAGGGGTTTAAGGAGTCAATTCCATAAGCATTTTGAGGAAATACGGCACCTGATAACTCAGCCGTATGCTGCAAAAAAACACAAGCAGGTTCTTGCTGAACTCCACAAACAGGCGTCGGACCTTTATGCCAGGAACTGCCCGGTGAATCCAGTACTCAAAGCACAGTACCCAAAAATTGCGGAGGAGGACCGCATACTCCCCAGGGAAACGCGAGTCACTCTAGCTCAACTTCGCTCTGGATACTGTAACAGGTTAAACTCTTACCTATCCAGAATTAACCCCGACATACGAAATGTATGCCCCGCTTGCAATGTGTCCCGACATGACACCAACCATCTCTTTAACTTTAATGTGGAATCAACGCCTCTAGCACCCCTTTCATTATGGTCCACCCCTGTTGAAACAGCAAGTTTCCTTGGACTCCCGTTAGAGGATCTTGATGACAATTTGTGATCGGTCGCAGCTGTTAGGTGGGGCGAAGCACTGCTACAACAACAACAAGCAGCAGCGGTTACTTGTTGTGGCTTGCTGAGCAGTGGGGCTGCTGGAAGGTAGTGTGGGCGCTAAGGCGTAGACTACGGGACGCCCTAGGGCGTGAACAGCAAGGAGCCACAAAAAATTTATAGAAGTTACGTGGACGTCTGGTTTTGGGATCTAGCCCAGAACAACCTGTCCGATGCAACCATCCCTTACACGAGACACACTGAAAAGAGTATGACCGTCCTAAAAAGATTCTTTTCCGACAGATGCAGCAAAACCATTTCTCAGGACCGGGGCCGGGAGCAGCAAGTGGCTTAAGTCCTAGGAAGCTTCTAGTATTTATCAAGGGGATGGAGTTATTTTATAACATATGTTCTGGTTGTTGACAGGGTTTTCAGCTTGGTCGTTAAACCAAACCTCTAGTAACACTACGCACTCATTCAGTCTATGTGAGGTCCTCATGAACCGGCCAGTTCAACCTAACCTATATTTTGATTTGGTTTTTACTTTAGAATATACCGGTTAAGTAAGCGATGTCAGTTAACATAGCGCCTTCAAATGTAGATCCATAAGGAACCTGAGGTCGCCAGAGCCTCGGCTGTTAAAGAAACAGGATTCGCCACGGGTAGGTGACTTTGACAATTTAGTTGGAGAAGCTATATATTGCGCTGGCAACCCACTGAGAGGGTTGCGCTACAAAACCCCTCGAATAAATTTGGTATTTTAGTCGCCCCTTACGACAGGCATAGCTACCGCGGGTATACTCTAAGCCTACTAATCCGACGGAACCATGAGAAGCGTGAGTGCACTTTGGGTGTCGCAAGACAAGTTCCGTCGTGCTTGGTGTTGTTGGGTGCACCATACAGGAGGATACCCTTGCTGAGCCCAGAAAATGTGGGAAAATTAGATGTACTGGTCAGATCCAGCAAACGAGTAAGTTCTGTACTGGCATATGATAAACTTGTAGACAACCAAACGTTTACTTTCCTGTCCAAAAGGAAACTGGTGCTCGGTACTGCTGCTAAAGAAGAATAGACGTAGTCATATCAATTCGTTCCAGGGTTACGCGGGGAAAGCAGTTTTAGCAGTACTTTGCCCGTTTAAATTTGCACATCCATTAAAAGAACTTCGCATAATGGATTAAACAGTCATCTGCATTTATTCTATATCTATATCTATCTATATATATTATCCCAACATCAATTATCACTTGTTATAATCTTCGGGTACCCCCGCCACCGGAAAAAGCCATGGCATGGTGGAGGTTCACTTGAATTTACTTTACAGGTCCTGATTCTGGTTATCTGAAATATCCTTGATTATCTTGTATTTATTAAGCACTTTTCCGGTTATATAAAAACTTTTTATCTATCCTTGCTGATATTTTTTTTTTTTATTCTAGGTAATTTGATTTGACGATGTGGGCATAGCAATATTCCAGCTGTGGCTGTAAGAACGTACATTTGCTCAAACTACAAGAAAACTGCGACAACTATCCCTCGGCCTTTTTAGTATCACATATAAGGCCCTACCACTCATATTACGGAAAATGGTCAAGTTCAAAGGCTCAACATCACCTGCAAATCGACCTTGATAGCACGAAGTGGGGCTGCATATATTCCGGTTTATATCTGCAACACTAATATCTCTGCAAACTGATGCTAACAACACCACCAGCGTAGGAAAAATTGGGCACCATCACTCTGAGCTTCGAAAATCAAAATGGGCTCAGAAAGGGCACGACTACGAATGAGTTTATGTATGTATTTACATATTTAGGTTGTACATATCAATATGCACATATGTAATATTTACTAGAAAATTAGGGAAATTATTTGT
Source organism: Eurosta solidaginis (assembly GCF_040869045.1). Lineage (NCBI taxonomy): Eukaryota > Metazoa > Arthropoda > Insecta > Diptera > Tephritidae > Eurosta > Eurosta solidaginis. Next base: position 154,646,374 of record NC_090321.1, read on the forward strand.
AAAAACCATTGTATACATAATTTATTTATAATTAAATGTTATTTAAACAAAAAGAACGCCTTTCATTCATGCAAACAGCGATTTGACAGAAGGTAACCTGTACGGGTAACCTACAGGCCAGTTACCCGTTTTGTTGTTATTGCATATGTTTTGGTTAGCGATAACGAAAACATACCTAAAGAAGTAACTTCAAAATGTAAAAAACATCGAGCGAGAAGGAATGTCGAAAACACAATAGGTAAGAGCGAGAAAGCGAGTCACACGTAGCCTATTTTGAGAGAGCGCGTGCGTTACTTCTTTCACGACATCAATGTAAAAGTGATTAAGACGCTAATCATTGTGAATGATAACTAAGTGTGATATCTTCTGCATAGACGTCAAAATTCCAAAATGATTGGGTCACCTGATTTGTAATTGACTATCGCTATCTCATTCTGCATCTCTTTCTATCACCCGCTGAAGATATGCGCCGCCATATTGAACACCCTGTCAAAACGCTAAAAAGTAGCCATATTGAACATCCTGTCAGGCAGTTCACAGATAAGATATCACACTTAGTTATCATTAGCCGTGTTTTTTTTTACACGCGTATACGTTTCGTTTGCGCGTGAAAAAAAAAACGCCTATCCTCACTTAGATAATGCTTAGGAGACTCATCTAGCGGCTGTGGTTAAACAACTAGCTACAGCAACAGGGTGTACCGAAAAGCGGAGACACAACGCTCTGATGGCCATAGGGTATAACATATAGCTGAATCAGTTGCGATGAATTGTGGACACACACAGAATACATAGAATTAGTGTAGAGGGTGAGTGTAATGAGTATAATGCGTATTGAAATTTAGTAGGACAAAATTTATGCGCAGCAATTTCAGAGTTGTATTTAAAGTTTGTCGCTTAGCAGTCCATATCAAGTTTAAGCGTAAACGGATATACGCGTGTTAAAAAACACGGCTATTGACAATGACGCTAATTGGTGACCAAGTTATCGGTGACGATTAAGTAATCGATTAGGTAACGAGTACCTGTCTTGTAGGGAAGAAGTTAATCATAAACCAGGAAACTCTTATATCATCTTCATGGTGTCCGAACATAAGACACACAAGAAATAGTACTTCATAGCAGATTTTGTATACTTCGTAATTGGGTTGATTTTTTTTAAATTAATCGTTTGAGATTAAAAAATGTTAGGCTCTTGTAAGTTGATTGGTTTCATTTTTAGGTAGATCTCGCGGATAACTCGCTTACATAAAACCATTGGGCTCTTGATTATATAAAGTATTCAAAAGAAATGAAGATATAGTCGAATTTTGCTGAAACTTCGCAAAGACAATCTATTGCTTTCTTGCTATATGTCAACATGTTACTACTTATTTTGATTTTTCCAAAAATTTACTTGCCAGCATATTTTTGCATCATATGCATGTGGGGTGCTTGCGATTCACGCTCACCCTCCCTTTTACTTCACCAGCATTCCGCTTCCACGGTGATAAGCTTCAAGTCATAACCAGTTCCTGAAAATATACATGCCCCTGATCTTCATCTAGGCCGTATATAAAATCTCGTCTTAACATACATACTCTCATCATCGTTGAAGTCTTCAAAACCCCAAATCATATAAGGAAATTTGAATTATAAAACTAAAGTTAAAAATTTGATTTTTAATATACATACACATAATATATCTATAAAGTAAATTTGTTTAAGAGTTTCAACTCAAACTCGAGAAACGAGTTCTTCTTCTTCGTTAGTTTAGGTTTAGAAACATAAAATTTGGATACATAAAATGTTGCAGAGAAACTGGAATTAATTTTATAAAAGTTAATGAAATAACTAGTATTGTTATACTAGCAGCTAGACTTAAAGAAAGCCTCAAGGAGATTTAGGCCCTTTATTTTTACGATCCACTATGGCTTAAGTTAGCCAACTTCGAAAAGTTGGTCAAAATGCATTACTTACCAAAGAGTAGTTAGCTAAACGCAAAATATAATATTTTTGTTGTTTTTGTTGCACAGCAGACTCTCAAGCATTTCACGATCAAACACATGTGAGTGAAGTGGACATGTTTGAGAGAGCTGTATGACGCAATATTAACAAATGTTGTATGACATCGTTCGAAGCAACCATTTATTAAAGAATTTTTTTCTTAACTGAGTTCTCTTCATAATACTTTAATATTTAACATGATTGCCATCATTTGCGGTTAGCTAATATTATTAAGTCATTTTCTTTTGATAATTTAAACAATTATATTTTGTAATTGGCTTAGGAAATATTTTAATTCTTATTTAAGGAATGGAAACACATCTCTCCAAGCAAGAAGATCTTCGAAGCTAGGTAAAAATGCTATATATATATGAAAATGAAATTATTTGTGATTACCTAATGCCCCATATACCTAATGTAAATTTACCGATTTATTAATATTTTATTTTTCATTATATATGCATATATACATTTCCTCACACGTACATACATATGTGTGTACATATGTACATAAATAGATATTAATATATCAAGTGAAGTTTCTTTTTCTTCGAACATACAGTTTTTGGTTTAAAATGATTTTTCTGCATATGCGTAATGATATGCGCGCATACATTTTTATATACATATGTATATTCATTTTTAGTGGCAAGATACTATTCAGTGTACACTCAGGAATGATTATTGTAATACCATGTCATTTTTAATACTCAGTTGAGCAGAGCTCACAGAGTATATTAAGTTTGATTGGATAACGGTTGGTTGTACATATATAGAGGAATCGAGATAGATATAGACTTCCATATATCAAAATAATCAGGATCGAACAAAAATTTGATTGAGCCATGTCCGTCCGTCCGTTCGCCCGTTAACACGATAACTTGAGTAAATTTTGAGGTATCTTAATGAAATTTGTTATGTAGGTTCCTGGGCACTCATCTCAGATCGATATTTAAAATGAACGATATCGGACTATAACCACGCCCACTTTTTCGATATCGAAAATTTCGAAAAACCGAAAAATTGCGATAATTCATTACAAAAGAGAGATAAAGCGACGAAACTTGGTAGATGAGTTGAACTTATGACGCAGGATAGAAAATTAGTAAAATTTTGGACAATGGGAGTGGTACCGCCCACTTTTAAAAGAAGGTAATTTAAAAGTTTTGCAAGCTGTAATTTGGCAGTCGTTGAAGATATCATGATGAAATTTGGCAGGAACATTACACCTATTACTATATGCACGCTTAATAAAAATTGGCAAAATCGGAGAAGGACCACGCCCACTTTTAAAAAAAAAAATTTTTTAAAGTAAAATTTTAACAAAAAATTTAATATCTTTACAGTATATAAGTAAATTATGTCAACATTCAATTCCAGTAATGATATAGTGCAACAAAATACAAAAATAAAAGAAAATTTCAAAATGGGCGTGGCTCCGCCCTTTTTCATTTAATTTGTCTAGGATACTTTTAACGCCATAAGTCGAACAAAAATTAACCAATCCTTTTGAAATTTGGTGGGGGCATATATTTTATGACGCTAACTCTTTTCTGTGAAAATGGGCGAAATCGGTTGATGCCACGCCCAGTTTTTATACACAGTCGTCCGTCTGTCCTTCCCCATGGCCGTTAACACGATAACTTGAGCAAAAATCGACATATCTTTAATGAACTTAGTTCACGTGCTTACTTGAACTCACTTTATCTTGGTATGAAAAATGAACGAAATCGGACTATGACCACGCCCACTTTTTCGATATCGAAAATTACGAAAAATGAAAAAAATGCCACAATTCTATACCAAATACGTAAAAAGGGATGGAACATGGTAAGGTAATTGGATTGTTTTATTGAAGCGAAATATAACTTTAGAAAAAACTTTATAAAATGGTTTTGACACCTACCATATTAAGTAGAAGAAAATGAAAAAGTTCTGCAGGGCGAAATAAAAAACCCTTAAAATCTTGGCAGGTATTACATATATAAATAAATTAGCGGTATCCAACAGATGTTGTTCTCGGTCACCCTGGTCCACATTTTGGTCGATATCTGGAAAACGCCTTCACATATACAACTACCACCACTCCCTTTTAAAACTCTCATTAATACCTTTAATTTGATACCCATATCGTACAAACTCATTCTAGAGTCACCCCTGGTCCACCTTTATGGCGATATCTCGAAAAGGCGTCCATCTTTAGAACTAAGGCCCACTCCCTTTTAAAATACTCATTAACTCCTTTCGTTTGATACCCATATTGCACAAACGAATTCTAGAGTCACCCCTGGCCCACCTTTATGGCGATATCTCGAAACGGCGTCCACCTATGGAACTGAGGATTACTCCCTTTTAAAATACTCATTAACACCTTTCTTTTGATACCCATATTGCACAAACGAATTCTAGAGTCACCCCTGGTCCACCTTTATGACGATATCTCGAAACGGCGTCCACCTATGGAACTAAGGATTACTCCCTTTTAAAAAAATCATTAACACCTTTCTTTTGATACCCATATTGTACAAACAAATTCTAGAGTCACCCCTGGTCCACCTTTATGGCGATATTTCGAAAATGCGACCACCTATATAACAACCACCACTCCCTTTTAAAACCCTCATTAATACCTTTATTTTGATACCCATATCGTACAAACACATTCTAGAGTCACCCCTGGTCCACCTTTATGGCGATATTTCGAAACGGCGTTCACCTATAGAACTAAGGCCCACTCCCTTTTAAAATACTCATTAACACCTTTCGTTTGATGCCCATATTGTACAAACTCTAGGGTCACCCCTGGTCCACCTTTATGGCGATATCTCGAAACGGCGTCCACCTATGGGACTAAGGATTACTCCCTTTTAAAATACTTATTAAAACCTTTCTTTTGATACCTATATTGAACAAACAAATTCTAGGGTCACCCCTGGTCCACCTTTATGGCGATATCTCGAAAAGGCGACCACCTATAAAACGAGGGCCCACTCCCTTTTAAAAATACTCATTAACACCTTTCGTTTGATACCCATATCGTACAAACAAAGTCTAGAGTCACCCCTGGTCCACCTTTATTGCGATACCTCGAAAAGGCGTCCACCTATAGAACTAAGGCCCACTCCCTTTTAAAAGACTCATTAACACCTTTCGTTTGATACCCATATTATACAAATGTATTCTAGAGTCACCCCTGGTCCACCTTAATGGCGATGCCTCGAAAAGGCATCCACCTATAGAACTAAGGCCCACTCACTTTTAAATCCCTCATTAATACCTTAAATTTGATACCCATATCATACAAACACATTCTAGAGTCACCCCTGGTCCACCTTTATGGCGATATTTCGAGACGGCGTCCACCTATAGAACTAAGGCCCACTCTCGTTTAAAATACTCATTAACTCCTTTCGTTTGATACCCATATTGTACAAACAAATTCTAGGGTCACCCCTGGTCCACCTTTATGGAGATATCTCGAAACTGTATCCACCTATGGAACTAGGGATTACTCCCTTTTAAAATACTCATTAACACCTTTAATTTGATACCCATATCGTACAAACAAATTCTAGAGTCAACCCTGATCCACCTTTATGGCGATATCCCTAAATGGCGTCCACCTATAGAACTATGGCTCACTCCCTCATAAAATACTCTTTAATGCCTTTCATTTGATACACATGTCATACAAACACATTCCAGGGTTTCCCTCGGTTCATTTTCCTACATGGTTATTTTCCCTTATGTTGTCACCATAGCTCTCAACTGAGTATGTAATGTTCGGGTACACCCGAACTTAACCTTCCTTACTTGTTTATACTTTCATTCATACTACTTTCACTTGTTTAAAATCAAAATCAATTTTGTGAGTTAAATTCAGGTCAGCTACGCTAAAACTAAAAAAATGTGTATAAGGCATTCAATTTGTGAATAATAATTACTAATGTGTACATAATTTAGTTTTACTTTGGTTTGTGACATGGGAGGTTAGTGGTAATATAACAGGGCCTCAATAACATCCATGAGGCCAATGGTAGGGCGTGTACAGAGGCAGCCACGAAACGTTGCAACAACTAGCTGCCAAGCACAAAGGTAAGTTGAGGTATATGGTGTATCGTGTTGGCGAAGTGTGGCATGCAAGTGCGTTTGTTTTTTTTTATTGTATATTTTCTTTTTGGTTGAATATCCACAGTGTGCAAAATAAATTATCCTATTTGACAATTGACTGGGGAGAGCAGTGCTGTGACCATGTATAAGAATCCACAAAGCTGAAGCTCCGGGCCTAACCGCCAGTGCACACGCCGTGGTCATTGCACCTTGCCTTAAGCACTGCTGCTCTTTTGTCCCTGAATGTGTCTATCGCACACTCAGTCAATGAAGATCATAACAGATAAAATGGCGCCTAACGTGAGGCCCGATAGAGGAAAGCAACTTTTGTGTCATATTGGCTTCACATGTATGATTCACTCCTTGAATCAAATAGTCTGTCTGCTTTTGGAATTCTGTATTAGATTAAATTTTTATAAATTTTTCGATTTTTTTTCGATTGTTGTTGTGTTCAAACAGTTTTGTATGGATGCGAACAATTTTCGCTGGAATTGACCATCCTATAGGCTAGATGCCTTGAATTGCGTACCGCGTTAAAACTTCGCCTTTAGGGAATTATTTGGGCATAGCTCCTCTTTTGGTTTTGTTGCAAAAAATCGTTATACGCTTTTTGGGAATTTTTGTCATTAAGGCTAAATGCCACTTGGCTTACAAGGCGTTCACGTTTGCTACAATCCAATGGAAAAACTCATCGTCGAGATGCCACCTCAATTTTACCCTTTTTTTAATTTTAATTTAATTTATTTGAGAAAGATTGTGAACATGTCGGAATTTGTGAGTTTAAATCAAATAAATCACAACCGATCTTTCTTTATCAAAATGTTGCATGCCAAGCACACTATGACATTATGCCCTTACTTAGACCTTTGTGCCACATTACCAATACAGAGACTCTCAAGGTCTCAAACCGAGTTTATTTTTGATGATTTTTTGTTTTTTTTTTATAAAGAACTTTTTTTTGCGTTGATTACCAAGCGAAAAAGCTTCTAATATTTTTGGTGATTTTTTTTTTGGTTGTCTTAAAAACAATTTTGTTTGTGTTAAACTATTTTTTTTAACACTGCGTTAAAGGGTCATATCTTTTGTTTTTTGCGAGTGCAAATATACATATACCTTTTTTTTAAACTTTTTTTGGGAACATGCCATTGCGTCACAGCGACGAACACGCTCCTTTCAAGACTGGGTGTTTTCTATGTAGGAAGGCTTTTACGAATAGGGATAACATACTAACTACCGCATGTGACCACCGCTTCCACCGCAACTGCCTATTGCCGTGGCTTTAGAACAATTCTTCTTGTCCACTCTGTAGAGCTCCTTGGGGAGTTTTATCAGAATATATATAATACTAGATTATTGAAGACGATGTCTCAGGGCAACGCAGGTAATACCAGTGGCAGTGGCAATCTGCATATGTCCCATAGGGAAGAGCAACAAGAGCTGCAACAAGGAGCAGGAAATGGTAGTAGCTTGTCAGCTGAAGGAGCGCATGGAGGTGACGTACCACCGGCAAATGATGATGAAGCTCGCATCAGAAACATGGTATCAGCAATTGTGTTTGCGAGGTCAGCGACGGTTTTTGATAGTTTGGAAAATCGCGTAGCCCAAATAGTAGAGGCGAAGATAGAAAACACCTTATCCAGTTTTTTAGAACGGTTAAATATTAACCCTGCTCAACAAGTCCCTGTAGGCAATGATATAAGTCAGCCAGCTAATTTATCTGCTGCGCAACACCTACCAAGTAAGTCTACACCAGTGTGGCCTAGAAATGTACCTCTATTCCCAAATCAAGGTAGTAGTAATTTTCATAACCAGATTGACCAAATTCGATTGAGCGAATTGTCCACTGTTCCTTATACGAGTAGGATAACGCATCTAATTTTTAGTTGGGATGTAAAGTTCGACGGCACCTCTCGTCTATCAGTCGATAGTTTCTTGTCCCGAATAGAGTTACTTGTGATAGACACCCTTAATGGTAATTTTAATATTTTGTGCGAACACGCACAATGTCTTTTTGTGAATGAGGCCAAAGACTGGTACTGGCGTTACCGTAGGTCGATAGAACGAATTACCTGGCCAGCCCTTTGCCAAGCTTTGAGGACTAATTTTCAGCAGCTTAGGAGTGATTTCGAGATTAAGGAGTTAATTCGCGCGCGTAAGCAAGGTCAAAATGAATGTTTTGATGAATTCCGTAACGCCATATTGAAAATCGCGGAACCTCTTGAAACCCCACTTTCAGAGGTAGATTTACTCGAAATTCTCAAACATAATTTACGGCCACGTCTTCGGCAACAACTTCTTTCTGTACCAACTAATTCTGTAGCAGAGTTGCGCCGACTCTGTTTGAAAGGCGAGAGTCTTGCTAACGAAATTGCTAAGACCACACCCTTTTCTCAAAGAACAGCTCTCGACCATTACCAAGAAGGCAAGTGAATGAAGCCTACCTTGACTCAGACCTAGATGAGGAAGCAATAGCGCAAGGCGAATTTGCTCAAGTAGAAGCTGTTTCTCAGCCAGCTACCAAATTAAAACCTGGTTGCTGGAACTGCAACAAAGAGGGGCATAGATACTACGATTGCCTTGAGGAGCGTACTGTGTTTTGATACGGCTGTGGCGCACCAAACACGCTCATGCAATATCAATTATCCAAGTCGTTCGGAAGTCGTAGGTCGTGTTTTTACGAAGTGTCTGCTGGCTTGAGTCTTAAGCGAGCAGGCACTCCCGTTTCTCGGAACCGGACGCAGCTTTAAATTTTTTTTGCGGTAATAAATTGCCAATAAATGTAATATCAATTATTCAAGTAGTTCGGAAACTGTAGGTCGTGTTTTCACGAAGTGTCTGCTGGCTTTATTCTTAAGCTAGCAGACACTTCCGTTTCTCGGAACCGGACGCAGCTTTAAATTTTTTTTTGCGGTATTAAATTGCCAATAAATGTAATATCAATTATGCAATTCGTTCGGAAGCTGTAAGTCGTGTTTTCACGAAGTGTCTGCTGGCTTGAGTCTTAAGCTAGCAGACACTCCCGTTTCTCGGAACCGGACGCAGCTTTAAATTTTTTTTTGCGGTATTAAATTGCCAATAAATGTAATATCAATTACCCAAGTCGTTCGGAAGCTGTAGGTCGTGTTTTCACGAAGTGTCTGCTGGCTTGAGTCTTGTCGGAACCGGACGGAGCTTTAAATTTTTTTTGCGGTATTAAATTGCCAATAAATGTAATATCAATTATCCAAGTCGTTCGGAAGCTGTAAGTCGTGTTTTCACGAAGTGTCTGCTGGCTTGAGTCTTAAGCTAGCAGACACTCCCGTTTCTCGGAACCGGACGCAGTTTTAAATTTTTTTTGCGGTATTAAATTGCCAATAAATGTAATATAAATTATCCAAGTCGTTCGGAAGCTGTAGGCCGTGTTTTCGCGAAGTTTCTGCTGGCTTGAGTCTTAAGCTAGCAGACACCCCCGTTTCTCGGAACCGGACGGAGCTTTAAATTTTTTTTGCGGTATTAAATTGCCAATAAATGTAATATCAATTATCCAAGTCGTTCGGAAGCTGTAGGTCGTGTTTTCACGAAGTGTCTGCTGGCTTGAGTCTTAAGCTAGCAGACACCCCCGTTTCTTGGAACCGGACGGAGCTTTAAATTTTTTTTGCGGTATTAAATTGCCAATAAATGTAATATCAATTATCCAAGTCGTTCGGAAGCTGTAAGTCGTGTTTTCACGAAGTGTCTGCTGGCTTGAGTCTTAAGCTAGCACACACTCCCGTTTCTCGGAACCGGTAGCAGCTTTAAATTTTTTTTGCAGTAATAAATTGCAAATAAATGAGGTATAAATTATTTAATATATAATATTGTTGTTTGCTATAGTGTGTCTGCCACCTTAATAGGACCGATTTTGACACACATATGTCCGTCCTTGCTGAAGTTGCTCTACATTTAAGGAAAGCGGGGTTGACCATAAACGTCAACAAAAGTAAATTTTGCATAAAGGAAGTGAAATATCTGGGGTATATGGTGGGCAACGGAACTATACGTACCGACCCCGAAAAGATTTCGGCTGTAACGCAATATCCGGTTCCAATAAACAAGCAACAATGCAAGTTAGACGGTTTTTGGTAATGGCGGGCTGGTATCGCCGATTCGTTGACAATTTCGCTGCATTGACAAGTCCTCTTACTAACATATTAAAGAAGTCCAAAAGTTTTGAATGGAACGACGACGCTCAACTAGCTTTCGAAACACTGAAAGAAAAACTTTGTACAGCACCAGTACTGGCTAGTCCAGACTACGCAAAACCTTTCATCATGCAATGTGATGCGAGCAAGTTAGGAGTTGGTGCGGTGTTGGTCCTATAGCCTATTTTTCGCAAAAGCTGAACAAAGCGCAAAGTAACTATAGCGTAACAGAGCTCGAGTATTTAGCAGCTCTGCTAAATTTAAAGGAATTTAGAGCTTATGTCGAGGGGCAGGAGTTCACTATAATTACTGACCACGCTAGCTTGCAGTGGATTATGCGACAAACTGACTTATCCAGCCGACTAACGCGTTGGTCTCTCAAACTGCAAGGTTTTAAATTTAATATTGAGCATAGGAAAGGTTCACTCAATGTGGTACCTGCTTGTCTGTCACGAAAAAATTTCGAGGAAGTAGGTGAAGTCCGTGAAATTGAGATCCGTCCGTTAGTTGATTTACAGTCGTCCGAGTTTTCGTCCGAAGATTATCAAAAATTAATATCATGTCCGTGAGAATGATAGCAGATTACCTGACCTACAGGTAATCGACAACCTCCTTTATAAAAGGACCGAACACGCTGATGGCAATCCGGAAATGGATCGTTTAATTGGAAGCTTTGGATTCCCAAATCTCTAGTTCCGGGTGTCATAGAAAACGCCCACTGTCCGCCAAATAAATGCCATGGTGGTATTGCGAAAACATTGGGGCGATTGCGAACAAATTTGTATTGGCCAAATATGACAGTTGATGTCAAGAACTACATCAGCCGATGTGAAACTTGCAAACAAAGCAAATCGCCCAATGTAACGCTAAGACCACCAATGCCCGCCCAATACACGGTACAAAGACCCTTTGAGAAATTCCAACGACGGAGTACCCAAACTATGCCCGAGTACACATGGGCACGGAACTGAATACAGCACTTCGCATTTTAATATGTCCAAAGCAACCTGAAGAATTACAATTCAACGAAATTAAAGAGGTGCTAATCAAAAATTTCGGCGGCAAAAGAAAGATATGCGCTGAAAGCTTCAAATTCCGCAAATTAAAGCAGGAAGCAGGAGAATCGATATCCACGTACACACTACGATTGAAGCAAGCAGTAACTTTTTGCGATTATGGCGCGTTCCTAGATAGGATGCTTACAGAGCAAATGCTTTTCGGTATGGAGTCACGCAGTATCTGTGACGAAATTATCACAAAACAACCGAAAAGTTTCTCAGAGGCATATGACATTGCATGTTCAAAAGAACTGACCCAACGAGCCACGGGTATGGTAAACGCGACTGAAGGACTGGAAACAGAACCGACACACAAAGTGGGACTGACGTCTATTAAAAAGAAGCCTAACAAGAATACAAACTCTTCACTAACCGGGACTTGCTTTGGATGTGGAGATCAACACTTACGCAAAGAATGCAAATTCAAAAATGCCAAATGTTTTACATGCGAAAGCCAACGGACCGCCAGTTTTCAAGTTACACGGGACATAAAGTTAATTGCATTGGACGTGCAGTTGTCAACGTAACATACGGGAAAACCACACGCAAACTAAATATATATGTTGTTGAGGGTAATTTCGAGACGTTGTGTGGACGAGACTGGATTTCACATTTCGTACATGAAATCAATTTCACTGAAATGTTCGCATCAGATACAACAACAGACACATCATTTCAAAAAAATAGTTCAATAAAAACAGTTTCAGTGCAAACAGCTAACCTCGTTGGAAATGAAAGACTACGCTTGCAACAGATTTTGAGACATTGGGAGGCCGCCTTTGGTTCGGTAGCAGGAACGTTTAAGGTCCCTGCAGCAAAGGTGCACCTTAAACCAGATGCTAAACCCGTATTTGCACTAGCGAGAGAAGTTCCATTCGCATTACGAGATGCGTATGCTAAGGAAATTGACGCAACAATAGCTGCAGGTTTCTACGGACGGGTCGAGTATTCTGAGTGGGCATCTACTACACATGTAGTTACAAAGAAAAATGGTGGAATACGTATAACTGGGAATTACAAGCCAACAATCCGCAGATGATAATTGATGAGTATCCAATTCCCAAAGCAGAAGACATTTTTAACCAAATGAAGGGCGTCACAGTATTTGCTCATTTGGATGTGACCGACGCATACTCACACCTACGAATCGATCAAGAGTTTGCCCATGTACTAACACGGAACACTACAACGCACGGCCTCATTCGTCCAACACGTGCAGTTTATGGTGCTGCTAACATACCTGCAATTTGGCAGCGCACGATGGAAACGACATTACAAGATATACCAAAAGTTAGACATTTTTTCGACGATATCATCATATACGCCAAAAATATCAATGAACTACTAACAACGTTGGATCGGACGTTAGAGAAACTCACGAAAATCGGGTTCAAATTAAATAAATCCAAATGTGTATTTGCTGCATCTGCAATCGAGTTCTTAGGAGACAGGATCGATGCCCAAGGCATACACAAATCAACCAAACATATCGAAGCTATAATACATGCACCGAGACCCACAACAATCGACCAACTACAACTATTCCTAGGTAAGGCAACATACTATTCTAATTTTATACCGAATTTAGCAACACTAGAAAGACCATTACGTGATATTATCAAAAAATGGAAGTTTTATTGGCCACGGGCCGCCGAATTGGCGTATAAGAGCATAAAGCAAATTTTGGTTTCACTAATGCCGTATGACCCAGTACTCCCACTAGTATTAGCAACGGATGCGAGTAAAACAGGCTTAGGTGCTGTGTTGTTGCACCGCGTAGACAACAACACGGAACGACCAATTGCATACGCGAGTCGTACCATGAGTCAAACAGAACAACGCTACTACCAAATTGACAAAGATGCACTTGCAATTCTATGGACCGTGCAAAGTTTTTCAAATACTTATATGCGAGACAGTTTACATTGATAACAGACAATAACCCGCTGGCTCAGATATTACATCCAACGAAATCCCTGCCGGTATTATGTATATCTCGAATGGCAAACTACGCTGATTTCCTGAGCAACTTTAACAACAACACAGCACGGTATGTGGTGATGAATTCGATAATTTTATGATACGGCAGATTAGCCAACTACCAGTTACAGCTCCACTTATCGCCCAAGAAACCCGTAGGGATCAAAGTTTGGGAAAAATACTTCAAATACTAGAAAAAGGTCAATGCCTCACCAGACCGGGGTACAAAGCCCCAGAATGCCAGTACCAAATATCATTTGGCTGTCTTACATTCGAGCATCGGATCGTTAGTCCTATGAAACTTCGAAACTTATTACTTCAAGAATTACACAAGGCACACCTGGGTGTTGTTAAAATGAAAAGCATCGCACGTTCTTTTATATACTGGCCAGGTATCGATAAAGACATCGAGAATTCGGCTAAATCATGCGAATGTTGCGCAAAAAATGCGAATAAACCACCGAAGATCACCAACCATCATTGGGAGTACCCAAAAGGCCCATGGGAACGAATTCACATCGACTACGCAGGACCTGTCGAAAGTATGATGCTGCTCATTATCACCGACGCTTACTCCAAGTGGCTCGAAGTAAAGACTACCAAAATAATGACCTCAACCGCTACAATGCCCTGCTGGGTGACGTATTTGCTGCGTATGGGGTCCCGGAAGTACTAGTTTCTGACAACGGAACGAATTTCAAGTCTGCGGAGTTCAAAGAATTCTTAAGCCAAGTAGGCGTCAAATACCATAAAACTACGGCCCCTTATCACCCAGCCACAAACGGTCAAGCGGAACGCAATGTGCAAACGGTGAAAAATGCCTTAAAAGCGATGGGGAGCACAACGAAAACGTTAAAACAAAATATAAATGAGTTCTTACGACAATACAAAACTGCTCCACATAGTACAACAGGCGAATCCCCAGCAAAACTGTTCTTAGGGCGACGACTATGCATGCGCCTAGATTTTATTCGACCAGAAAACGTAAACGAGCGAGTGTCGGCAAAACAGTTCATCCAACAAGAAGACGGGTGTCGCGAATTCGCAACTGGCGATTCGGTGTATTTCCTTTCGGGAAATCCACAGCAGAAAAAGTGGCTGCGCAGTAAGGTAATAAGGCGTATGGGTGATCTGCACTACGAGATCTTATTCAACAACAAGTACTACAAGAGGCATGTAAACCAAATACGGGCTGCCGGCGCACCAAGCACCCAACAACCAAGTTACCGAGAGGACGAAGGGAACTACATGCAAAGCACCAACACCGAAGGAAACTACATGCAAGGCAACAACGGCTACACGAGAGAGGAAATAAGTGAAAGAACGGAGCCAAGCCACACTCCGGGGAGCGAAGATAGTAAACCACATATAGCTATGCTGAGCATAGAGAGTACCAACACAGAAAATGATATCCGCGAAGCAAGTAGAGCTTCACGTAATAGAAATGAGTCAAATGATCGGCAAGTGCAACTACCCCCTAACCTTCACAACCTGATAACCCAGAATAGTTCCACCAGAGGTAGAAGCCGAACAAACACCACGGCGATCAACGAGAGTACGTAAGCTGAAGATTATATTTTCACCAACAACTTAGAAGGGGGAAAAATGTTATTTATTCATGTAGGGTTAAATATTTATAACATCTCGGTAACTCTGTTACCCAACTTTATTATCGATAAATCTATATCATATCTATGTAGTCACTTTATGTAATTCTTACAATAAAGACATCTAGAACAAAAACGTTTCCCCTTTTAAAAACTGTTAAAAAGTTCAATACTTTCTCTATTTGCGACTATTTGCGTGACAATGTTTTCAATATTTTCGGAACTTCCGAAATTGTAATGAGTGACAATGGAAAACAGTTCAGATCCTCGCAATTTAACACGTTGTTGTCGGCCCGTGGAATTAGACATGTTTATACCGCTTTGTACAGTCCGCAAGCCAATGCAAGCGAACGTGTTAACCGTTAAATAATCGCTGGTATTAGAGCTTACCTGAAGAAGGATCAGTCACACTGGGACAGGAATATCTCCGATATCGCTGAAGCCCTCAGGAGCTCGTATCATCAAACGATCGGAGCATCTCCGTACTTTGCATTGTTTGGACAGCAAATCATGTCTCATGCTGGCTACTATGAACTCCTAAGGAAGCTCAAAACATTGGATGATACCGTACTCGACAGAAGCGACACTCTGAAACTAATAAGGCGAAATATTACCGAAAACATCACCAGAGCTTTTGAAAACTCGTCAAAGCGTTACAATGTTCGTAGCACTGACAAACGCTTTGAAATTGGTGATTTTGTTTTTCGTCGTAACTTTGTCTTAAGCGATGCCTCAAAGAAATTTTCCGCAAAACTAGCTCCAAAGTTCGTTAAATGTAGGGTGGTTTCCATAAAAGGCAACTGCATGTACGAGTTGGAAGACGTAGATACAGGCAAAAAAGAAGTTTATCACAGAAAAGACATCCAACATAGCACTTAGATCACACCGTACCAACTCTCTAGGTGGGGGGATGTGTACCGTAGTACTAAGCCGCAAATATAATTTCATTTATTTTCACTTTAATTTATAGCTGCTTTTGGTTTTCATTGATATTTTTTCCATTTTTTTTGCTTGGCCACCACTGTTTCAACTTCAATATTCTACCTTTGTTAATGTCAAAATGGGAATGACGCATATGGGAAACTCGAGAGTCTAATATAACTTCCTGAATCAGCCATCGTTTCCTCCTGTGGATATCTAATAGAATCAACATCGTGGTCGTGGTAAAAGTTATTTAGTAAATCGGAGTGAATTTAATAATAGACTTATAAAAGTCTAAATATTTAATAAAAGTGAAGATTGAATCGATTAATTCGGCAAGCCCGTACGACTTAATACACATTTTTAATTTTACAAACGTTCCTGTCGTCAGCTTATCAAAAACAACTTGAGCAGAAGAACATACATGTATATGGTAGGTTTTTATGCTTTTTCTTTAAAGAATTAAACCCTTTTTATCCCTTGTTTAATATTAAATTGTGTGGTGTTAAAAGTGAAGTAAAATTTCTAATAGAGCGGTATCGGTTTCTTCTGCAGATTCTTTCTACACGAAAATTGACACCACATTTTTCCAAAAATTTACTTGCCAGCATATTTTTGGATCATATGCATGTGGGTTGCTTGTGTGAATCGCAAGCAACCCTCCATTTTACTTCACCCGCATCCCGCTTCCTCGGTGATAAGCTTCAAGTAATAACCAGTTCCTGAAAATCTACATGCCCCTCATCTTCATCTAGGCCATACATAAAACCTCGTCTTAACATACATACGTTCGTCATCGTTGGAGTCTTCAAAACCCCAAATCATATAAGGAAATTTGAATTATAAAACTAAAGTTAAAAATTAGGTTTTTAATATACATACACATAATATATCTATAAAGTAAATTTGTTTAAGAGTTCCAACTCAAACTCGAGAAACGAGTTCTTCTTCTTCGTTAGTTTAGGTTTAGAAACATAAAATTTGGATACATAAAATGTTGCAGAGAAACTGGAATTAATTTTATAAAAGTTAATGAAATAACTAGTATTGTTATACTAGCAGCTAGACTTAAAAAAAGCCTTAAGGAGATGTAGGCCCTTTATTTTTACGATCCACTATAGCTCAAGTTAGCCAACTTCGAAAAGTTAGTCGAAATGCATTACTTACCAAAGTGTAGTTAGCTAAACGCAAAATATAATATTTTTGTTGTTTTTTTTGCACAGCAGACTCTCAAGCATTTTAGATCAAACACATATGAGTGAAGTGGACATGTTTGAGAGAGCTGTATGACGCAATATTAACAAATGTTGTATGACATCGTTCGAACCAATCATTTATTATAGAAATTTTTTCTTAACTGAGTTCTCTTCATAATACTTTAATATTTAACATGCTTGCCAGCATTTGCGGTTAGCTAATATTATTAAGTCATTTTATTTTGATAATTTAAACAATTATATTTTGTAATTGGCTTAGGAAATGTTTTAATTCTTATTTAAGGAATGGAAACACATCTCTTCAAGCAAGAAGATCTTCGAAGCTAGGTAGAACTGCTATATATATATGAAGATGAAATTATTTGTGATTACCTAATGCCCCATATACCTAATGTAAATTTACTAATATTGTATTTTTTGATTATATATGCATATATACATTTACTCACACGCCTGTACATACATATGTACATAAATAGATATTAATATATCAAGTGAAGTTTCTTTTTCTTCGAACATACAATTTTTGGTTTAAAATGATTTTTTTTGCATATGCGTAATGATATGCGCGCATACATTTTTACATACATATGTATATTCATTTTTAGCGGCAATATACTATTCAGTGTACACGCAGGAATGATTATTGTTCTACATGTCATTTTTTTATACTTTTTTTCAGACTATTTTCTCTTGTTTAAAATCAAAATCAATTATGTGAGTTAAGTTCAGGCCAGCTAGGCTAAAACTAAACAAACTTGTATAAGGCATTGAATTTGTGAATAATAATTACTAATGTGTACACAATTTTGTTTTACTTTGGTTTGTGACGTGGGAGGTTAGCGGTAATATAACGGGGCCTCAATAACATCCATGAGGCCAATGGTAGGGCGGGTACAGAGGCAGCCACCAAACGTTGCAACAACTAGCTGCCAAGCACAAAGGTAAGTTGAGGTATATGGTGTATCGTGTTGGCGAAGTGTGGCATACAAGTGCATTTGTTTTTTTTTTATTGTATATTTGCTTTTTGGTTGAATATCCCCAGTGTGCAAAATAAATTATCCTGTTTGACCATTGACTTGGGAGAGCAGTGCTGTGTGATGACCATGTATAAAAATCCACGAAGCTGAAGCTCCGGGCCTAAACGCCAGTGCACACGACGTGGTCATTGCACCTTGCCTCAAGCACTGCTGCTCTTTTGTCCCTGAATGTGCCTATCGCACACTCAGCCAATGAAGATCATAAAAAATTTTCTCTAATTTCTAAGAAAAATATTCTTCTAAACACAATATTTTGTAATTACAATCAACTAACCTAGGCTCTATTGGTAGTTCTATCTTTTTTGATAGCAAAGAAAATTGACTTTGAATACAAATCTGCTCAAGTAAGATAGAATTCAACCATCCAAAGCAATTTCAACCTTTTACCAATGCTGTGTAAACAGGTATATACACTAATGGTCCTTCTCAATCACTCGGGTCCTATATTTATATCCCGTCAAACACTGTCAAAAGATCAGCGTTAAAAAAACTGTAGTCCGATGGAGCCAGTCAATCTCTTTGTGGGGAGGGTAATTAATAACCTCTGCAGAGATTCTACCAATGTTTGTGGCACAGATGAAAGAAAACGGGGAAGGTGACTGAGGTGAATAGAAAAAGCCTGAATCGCTGTAGAACGATGCCATGGAAATAGACATAATTTTATCGAAATTCTCTGAACTAGGAAACTCCAACGAAATCGCCGATAGACCTATCTACTTTGATGAATTTAAATGTCTTAAACTCAAGTATCTGTTTTTGTTATATGATCGACAAAAATAAACCACAATTTACTCTATTTGGTCAATGCACAATGTGTTCATTTACATAATCCATTTTACAACAATAGCAAAATAAGTAGGAGATATAGTAACATTTTAACACATAGCAAGAAAGCAATAGATTGTCTTTGCGAAGTTTCAGCAAAATTCGACTAAATCTTCATGTTTTTGGAACACCTTAAATAATCAAGAGCCATATGATTTTATATAAGCAAGTTATCCGCGAGATATATGTACCAAAAAAGGAAACCAGTCAACCCACAAGAGCCTAACATTTTTTTTATCTTACACGATTAATGAAACAAAAATCAAGCCAATTATGATGTATACAAAATCTGCTATGAAGTATTATTTCTTGTATGTCTTATGTTTGGACACCATGAAGATGATTTAAGACTTTCAAGTTTAATAATAAACTACTTGAATTTCTATTGACCAGTTTTACACCTTTTTTGCACCCAAATCCTAAATTGATTTAACATATCTGGGGCAGTGCAAGTATACAAAAAAATAACCTTGGGGAAAAAGTATTTAGTACTGAATGGAAAAAAAGTTTGCATTCATTTCAAGTTTACATTCAATAAAGATTGGGAATGGTTCGTATATTCACACTCTATATTGAATTATATTTTACCATTCAATAAGACACACTTTAGCTTTGAGTTGAAAGTATTTTAAGCCAATCAGGAATGGAGATTTATAATATGCACCCAAAAATCACAATTTTTATAAGAATGCTGAGATAATGCACACTCAATTGATTCAATCTTTTTACAGCTCTTTTGAGGACGTGCAAATCTAGGCTAGTACTTTTTAATGCAAGCCTTTTATATGGCACATTGGCAACACTTATTTAGAATGATGACAATTTCCGGAAAAGATGTTGCGATATTTGTAATTTGCTTTTTTTTATTATTAAATTTTTTGGAAAATTTAAATATTAATACTTTTCCAGTTAACTTCTTCGTACTTTATTGTCATCTAAATATGGAAAAAACTGGTCATCACGGACAATAATTAAATTTTTGTGTTGATATTTTGAAGTAGCTTTAATTAAATCCACCATGTGATATTTGAGCGGGTCTTGTGCATATACGACATTTTTCATAATTGATTGGTACTAGAAAAGTGTGTGCACACTCAGCAAAGGTTGCATTCATTTGAATGCTTATTCTGTGTTGAAAAATGTTTTTTTTTTTTCATTCAATTAGTTCATTCTTTCTCATTTCATTTTTTTTTAAGTCAAATTTTAACAAAAAATTGTTTATCTTTACAGTATGAAGGTAAATTATGTCAATATTCAACTCCAATAATTATATGGTGCAACAAAATACAAAAATAAAATAAAATTTCAAAATGGGCGTGGCTCCGCCCTTTTTCATTTAATTTGTCTAGACTAAGTTTAATGCCATAAGTCCAACAAAAATTAACCAATTGTAATTTTTTCCTGTGAAAATGGGCGAAATCGGTTGAAGCCACGCCCAGTTTTTATATACAGTCGATCGTTCTTCCGCTCGGCCCTTAACAAGATAACTTGAGCAAAAATCGATATATCTTTATTAAACTTAGTTCACGTACTTATCTGAACTCACTTTATCTTGGCATAAAGAATGGCTGAAATCCGACTATGACCACGCCCAATTTTTCGATATCGAAAATTACGAAAAATTAAAAAAAAATGCCACAATTCTATACCAAATATGAAAAAAGGGATGAAACATTGTAATTGGATTGGTTTATTGACGCAAAATATAACTTTAGAAAAAACTTTGTAAAATGGGCGTGACACCTCCCATATTAAGTAGAATAAAATAAAAAAGTTCTGCAGGGCGAAATCAAAACCCTTGGAATCTTGACCGGAATACTGTTCCTGGTATTTCATAAATAAATCAATTAGCGGTACCCAACAGATAATGTTCTGGGTCACCCCGGTCCACATTTTGGCCCATATCTCGAAAACGCCTTCACGTGTAAAACTAAGGGTCACTCCCTTTTAAAACCCTCATTAATACCTTCAATTTGATACCCATATCGTACAAACACATTCTAGAGTCACCCCTGGTCCACCTTTATGCCGATATCTCGAAAAGGCGTCCACATATAGAACTAAGGCCCACTACCTTTTAAAATGCTCATTAACGCCTTTCATTTGATTCCCATATCGTAAAAGCACATTCTAGAGTCACCCTGTTCCACCTTTATGGCGATATCCCGAAATGGCGTCCACCTATAGAACTATGGCCCACTCCCTTTTAAAATACTCTTTAATACCTTCCATTTGATACCAATGTCATACAAACACATTCCAGGGTTAACCTAGGTTCATTTTCCTACATGGTGATTTTCCGTTATTTTGTCTCCAAAACTCACAGCTGAGTATGCAATGCTCGGTTACACCTGAACTTAGCCTTCCTTACTTGTTGTTTGATGTTTTTATTGTCTCCTCAGGCCCAGGCATAAGATTATTATCAATATTCGTTGCTTTTGAAATTCGGCTTATAATTTGCACACGGAACAACTAAAGACTCTCCTGAATTAAAAAAAAAAATTCTTAGTACCTCGAAATCGCGGGCCCCCTGAGAAACCCCGGGCCCGGGGAATCCCCCCCCCCCCCCCCCCCCCCCCTCTCGATGGCCTGTATACCAGTACATTTAACGCACTCTCCATACCAGCAGTCCATTGAAGGTATATCACACAAGAACTGTACAAATCTATTTTCATAATCTTGTACGTGGGCAACAAATTTATGTAAAGCAGAGACGGCATCTATGAAATTAGCATGGTATGAGCATAAGCACATGTTGTGCGGCAATTCTTTTATAAGGTTGACATGATCCGGTTGATGCCTTAGGAAAAAATAATACCACACCTAACATCTCCTGCTAACATCTCCGCCGCATATCTTTTATGTTTATAAAGTTTTTGTTTACATTTTCACATTCTTAGGTATTCCCAAAACACATTCTTTCATACATACGTACATATGTAAACAAAACATACCAATTATGTTTGATGATCAAAGTCCAGTTTAATGACAAGTAGTAGTACATATTACTAGTACCATTTTTATACTTTTAATTTTTATGTATAACTTAGTTAGCTTATACTAAAATTGTGCAATTTGTGACGCCTAATGTAATCTAGGGATACATACATTTATACATGTAAGTTTTCTACTAAACAATCTGTTTGCTTAATTCTAACCGAAATTTGTTTTAATAACGTTCTTTCATGTACATTGTTGTTGTGATAAAATTACTTGTTTGTGAAAAAAATTACTAAATAAATTCAGTTTCGCTCCTGAAGAAGCTAAGGTGCTTAGCGAAACGTTGAGCCGAAATAGTGGAGTTTAATTTAGCTTTGCACTAAGCAAATAATGGTCAAGAAGCCTTTTTATACTGCTGTTAAACACATAATTGACGGGCTATCTTTTAATTAATAAATAACTTTCTTTCCAAGGCTGATATCAAAAATTTTACTCCTGTCAAGAGCTTTGTGCAAAAAGCATTTGCACATTATATTGTGGTTCTTGTGTTTTTTTTTTTCATATAAAAAATGTATAGTTTTTCTATCATGATTTTATATTAATGTAATTTAATTATTTTGTGGCCTTAGTAATTAGTTTTAAGACCTGAAATTTAAAATTTATGGGTTTAAGAGTGGAAGAGATGTGTTAAATATCGATGCCCTAGTGCATATGACTGTAAGTGTTGTAGACGGCAAGACTTCGAAATAAAACGCACGACAATATTTGTAACAATACTAGTTGTAATGTTTTTATATCTGATAAAAAAGGATTCATAAATTACGAGAAATTTGTTATATCGAATTAATTCAGGACTTACTTGTTCGTGCTCTTCACATGTTTCTTTTCAAAACAAAGAACCAGATGCGCACAAACAAAATGGCTATCAGTTCAACCGAGTTGCTTATAAAGTACGTATTTTAAAGGAATATAAGAACAGGTTTAAAGTACTCGGTACATAACTACTTGGTATTAATTTCTATCTGTAACATCTTCCTCTCCGTGATTCGATTCACTGCCGGGAGAAACCCTTTACATCGCGTACGGCAATCTTTGAAGCCGGCCTATGTAAATTTCCCGCAGCAGTTTCACAAGTCTGTCGTAACCTGACCATCGGCTGCCGCATTTGCTTCCAGGACGTTGCCTTTCTTCCATTGCCCACGGCTTTCGTTGTCGTCGCATACAACCACCGCGTCGACAACACATATCGGCTTTACTTGTTTGAACCATTTTCCGCGCCTGGTCAAAGTCGGAAGATACTCGAGAACCCATCTCTTCCAGAACGTTTGCTTTAGTTGCTTTGATATATGCCACTGCTTTCTTAAACATCCCACTTCTGGTACCTCAGATGCTTCGACGAAGTTGGGAAACCCCAACAGAAAGTGGTTTGGTGTAAGCGGTTCATCGTCGATGTGCTCAAGCGGAACATGTGTTAACGGACGAGAATTCACAAGATTCTCCGCTTCTATAAGGAGGCTATGTAAAGTATCCAGTTACGGAGCTCTTTCATTAAGGTAAACTGCAGCACCCTTTTTACCGTGCGAACCATTCGTTCCCACACACCACCAGCTGACGGATTTGCCTGAGCATTGAACAACCACTCGATGCCTCTGCGGCAGCATTCATTAGAACTGCCCTTTTCAACCTCTACCTACGTTTCTTTGCTAGCACCCACAAAATTTGTGCCTCGATCGCTTCTCATACGAATTGGAACGCCTCTACGGTTAATAAAGTTGCGACATACTATAATGGCGGCGTCGGTAGATATGTCTTTCGCTAGCTACAGGTGAATAGTCCTAATCGTAAGACAAGTAAAGATGGCCACCCATCGGTTTTCATGACGCCGTCCAACAGATACCATGACTGGACCGAAGTAGTCCACGCCTGTGAATGAAAATGGTCTTACAAGCGAGGTAAGCCTGTCCTTGGGGAGTTGACCCATCAAAGGTGTTTGCGGAGCGGCTACCAAATTTTTGCATAGTTGACAACTTATTTTAATTGATCTTAACAGATGGCAAACGCTTGAGTTGCAATACTTGTATCGTATAGCGGCAACCTTAGACTGGAAATTATGGTGATGAAACATTTCATGGTAATGTTTACCTACCAAGAAAGACAGCGGATGGCAAGTATGCACCGACGTGTGTCGTACGTACGGGCGTTTATCGTACGAAACACGTTTGACCGACGTAGAGACGTACATAACATATTCGTGTGTATATTGTTTACAGCAAAGCACTGTTGCCATTGACGTGTTTGCATGCATGCTTATGCAAACATCAACTTTTGGAATTACAATTTTTCATGGTGCAAATGGCAGAACCAAATACTGAATAATAATTTTAGTTCATTTATTTGTAACCTCCAATTTTATATAGTAATTTTAGGATATTTCAACAAAATTTTAAACAATCATTAGGCCTTTTTGTATAATAACTGCAATTGGTCCAAACATAGCACACAAAATATTTAATATGCAACTCTGGCCTGTGAGAGAGCGATCAGCTGACACGTTCTTACGGAAAAAATCAAAATTGTTTTGATTTCTACGTTCCGGGCTACGTACGTACGTGCGTTGAACGTCGGTGAGTTTTCGTTTACATTGCACACTCATAAGATAGGTCGTGGCAGCTGACACGTTTTTTGTACGTACGTTCGTGGGTAACTGAGGTATTAGGCAGTATCACTGGGGCCCTATTCAGTAAGTGTGAGTTTTAAAATGTACACTTTTTCTTCATATAATTTGTATGAAAGAAAAATGTACATTTCAAAACTCATAGTTACTGAATAGGGCCCCTGGTCGCTTAGTTGATGCGGGGACGCAATCGAAATCATTGTTTACTATATAGTTTGGCAGCTTAAATTGAGGTTATGTTGCGAATAGAATGGAAGGCACTCGAATTCAGTGAAAGAAGGCACCCGAATGGAGTGGAATGAAGAACAGTAGGAAGAGCAGAGTTGCATTGGATTAATATTCCTTCAATCATTGTATCAATATTAAAGATAAATTTAGAAAAAATAATTAAATACTTGAGTATAAGCAAACATTTTCTTTCAATTACTGCTATTAAGGTGTCCTAGATGCTATATATTCCAAAATTATAAAATTTTATGTCTGTTTAAAAATTTAACTTGAATTTCCCTAAAGATTTCCATAATATGGCCATTAGTGATGTTTGTGTGTGTGTGCTAATTTTGAGCGATCAGCTGTTAGTTGCGCTACTTGGTAAAGTTTACGATGGGCGTAATCGATTCGGCCACCCAAGCGCACAACCCCATCTCCATCCAATGTTGGACATAATTTGTGAATCGAACTGCCTTTACTTCTGGCGAACCACTGAACAACATTTGCATTTCGTCCGCCAACTCAGTATTTTGAACTACGTGGTAGATAAAAGACTCTGTTTGCTTTATTTGTGTCTCCGATACTCATTTATGTACAACCAAATCTTTTTTGTTTGCCAGCGAACGAAATTTCGATACTGCTAATTGCGCCCACGTCATTATTCGGAGAAATTTGTACAAGTTGGTATATTTAGCAAAGTGCAAAACATGATCGTATGTCTGTATTGTATACAGTGTTTTAGATCGCAGCTCGTTATCTGAGGGAGGTCCTCAGCAAGGTCTTTTGAAACAGCAGGCCACGATCTTCGTCCCAATTTAAAAATTGAGGACCATTAATCCATTTACAATTTGAGTCAAACTTCTTTGGATGCGTTGCATCATCAGAGGGATTGACACTTCCTGGCACCCATCTCCACTGGTGCACCTCGGGTGACTACAGCACTTCTGATACGCGATCAGCGACGAACGGCTTATAGCATCTAGGGTCGGATCTAATCCATTGGATCACAGCCTTGGAATCCGTCCAAAATAGTATAATGTTATGTGTAACGTCGTGGCTGGTGATTATGACTTCCTTCAGCCGAACGGCTGTAACGGCAGACTATAACTCCAGGAGAGGTATTGACAGCGGTTTAAGTGGGCTACACCTTGACTGTCCAGCGATAAAGATGGCATCTGTTTTATTTTCGTATCTCAAGCGCCAGTAAGCAACAGCTGAATATGCAAGCTCACTTGCGTCAAAAAAATGTGCAGCTGAATGTCTGCCTCGTCATTAAAAAACTCCTGATTAACATCGTGGCATCTTTAAATCTTCTATGGTTCGCAAACCTTTGTACCAATCAAACCATTTTTCATATATGTCATCAGGAATGGGGTCATGCCAACCCACGTTCCGCTGCCACAGCCGTTGCAGCAATAATTTAGCGCAGACTGTAGCCCTACAAAGCAAACAGAAAGGATCAAATATTGACATTAATACACTAAGCATTTCCCCCTTTGTGGGTTTACGCATACCATCTAGCACCGCCTTTGTTACCCTAGCAAACGACAACTTAAAACAGAAGTAGTCTCTTTTCGGACACCAGTGCATACCAAGTAACTTTTCAGTGGTACCTTCCCCCTTACAGGTGCTAATTTTCCTCTGCGAAAGCGGTGCTGAATTACCCCCTACAGCTTGCATAAGCTCATCACAGTTGGAGATTACGTTTCCCAGTTCAAATCCTCCACAAGCGTGTATTTCTATCACCTTCTTAATTACCTCAATAGCATCCTTAATGTCGTTGAAGCTATCCATACAGTCGTCGACATAGTGGAATTGAATAATAGCTTCGACTGCCCTCGCCTTTCAGCGTTTAGATTCTTAATGTATTGGATGGAACAGGGCGAACCAATTGACCCAAATATCATAACTCTCATTACATATATATCTGGAGGCTGGAGAGAATTTCCTCCTCTCCATAGAAAACACTGTGAATTTTGATCGTCGTCGTGAATCAATACCATGTGAAACATTTCACCTATATCTCCACACACGGCTATCTTTCCTAGTCGAAAATTAAATAAAATATTTAACAATGATTTCGGTTGGTATTCAGATGGACCTTTCAATAAAGCACTATTTAGTGACACATTTTTAATCTTTGCGGCAGCA
This sequence comes from Eurosta solidaginis, assembly GCF_040869045.1. NCBI lineage: Eukaryota > Metazoa > Arthropoda > Insecta > Diptera > Tephritidae > Eurosta > Eurosta solidaginis. Next base: position 154,673,252 of record NC_090321.1, read on the forward strand.
TCAAAAACTAAACTAAACCCTTTGTTTGGCTTGGTTGCTACAAAGTGTTGCAAGTACCAAGTACGATCATCAGCATTGTCAATCTCAGCCACTGATAACTTTTTTACATAACCTTTGTAAACGTAATCATCAATTTTTCGTATATACCAATCACGATATTCGACATATGCATTCATTTTCGATTTAATTTGTTGTAAACATTTTACAGCTGTGTCAAAGCTTTGCGGAAAGCTAACATTATCACTGCGCCACAGTAACCCAGTTTCGTATCTATTGTTTATAAATTTTGTAGTATCCTTGAGCAATTTTTCTGCTCGGATGTCTGCATCTGATCGGACTATTGGTACTGATTTTACTTCGAAATTATCGGCAACGAAATACTCGGCGATTTGCTGAACGCTAGTTGGTCGAATTAAATGCTAATGTGGCCAGCCGACCAATAACTGTGGAACTGCATTGCAATAATCAATAATATTTTTATCTCTAAAGCTGCAGATACCCACGAACGTACGTACAAAAAACGCGTCAGCTGACACGACCTATCTTATGAATGTGCAATGTAAACGAAAACTCACCGACGTTCAACACACGTACGTACGTAGCCCGGAACGTAGAAATCAAAACAATTTTGATTTTTTCCGTAAGAACGTGTCAGCTGATCTCTCTCTCACTAGACAGAGTTGCCTAGTAAACCTTTGTGTGCTAATTTTTGACCGTTTGTAGTTTTATGCAAAAACACCTAATTAAAGTTTGAAAAATTGTGAAAAAATTTCGAAATAATTATTTAAAAGTGCAGATTATAAATATTTAATCTATTTAAACTTATTTGATATTAATTCCAGCCTTTAAAAACATCAAAAATTAAAATAGAAAAAGTTGATGTTTTCATAAGCATGTTTGGAGAAAATAGTCTTCTGATACTTTAATTAATTTGATTTATTAAGAAAAACGTTACAAAGCTAAATATATTAATTTCTATGAAAAAAAGGCAAGTCTCTTCAAGCGCGTAAGTTCCAGAAAGAGTATCATGACGCGCCGAGTAATCGATGATGATTCCAGATCGATATTACATACCAAATGTGGCGTTCCCACACATGCATTAAAACAGGTCAATGGCAAAAATTTTTCTTTGCCACTACGGGCATAAATTTCGCTCAAATGTGTGTACGTACGGCATACGTATACGTACGTTACACCCATCGGTGTGTAAATGTAGCTTAAGTTGTTTCTGATTACGTATAAATTCGCCTAAGTGCAAAGACTGTTCAGGCAAATACAATTTTTTTGTTGTTTGTACCAAAGAGGATAGATATAATAAGAGCAGTCACTCGTTATTTTTTAGGCATTTACTTGATGTAAATTGTGAGGTAGTCGCTACTTTTTTTTGGGCGAGATGTTTATAAATGTCTTCTATACATTTTCATGGGGTATTTGTGTTTTTTTTTCCGACTGTATTTAATTAATTATTTAATTCTCTTTCTAAAAATCGCGTTTGCATAAATTGACAACACCGCGTGGATAAATGGGAGGCAATTCAAAAATGTCCCCCCACTAGAAGCAAAAAGGATATATATAATAAGAGCCGTCCCTCGTTATTTTGTGGCGAGTAACTCGCTGGAAATCAAAAAATTCATGCCGAATGTTTTCTAGGAGGGACATTTTTGAATTGCCTCCCACTTATCCACGCGGTGTTGTCACTTTATGCAAACGTGATTTTTAGAAAGAGAATTAAATAATTAATTAACTACAGTCGGAAAAATAAACACAAATACCACATGAAAATGTATAGAAGTATTTATAAACATCTCGCCCAAAAAAAAAAAGTAGCGACTACCTCACAGTTTACATCGAGTAAATGCCTAAAAAATAACGAGTGACGGCTCTTATTATATCTATCCTATTTGGTTTGTACACCGGTTATTTGGCATTTTGTGGATTCTGCAAAAATATCGCCGATCTCAAATGAAACTCGATGGTTCACTCGTTGTTTGATTGTCTATCCACTTAAGGCGAAGCATGTCAGTTTTACCCTTCACTCCTATGGCGTTTGCGATGCTTTCTTCTATCAATGAGATTTTCGCTCCTTCGTCGATGAATGCAATTACAGTGACTTCGCCTTTGGCCCTATCAATTTAACAGGCAAATAGTTCAGAAGTGTTTGTTTTGTGTCAGCTGATTTATAAAATGAATGCAGCGAAGTTTGAAATTCACTGACTGTGGCTACTGGCTTGCTATCTTGTTCGCATTTATTATTTGTATATGTATTAGGGGGACTCATGTAACCTTATAAAGTGTGTAAACGTATAAATTTATCTAGTGCGTAAACGAGCTGTCAAATTTTGTATGAAAAATCATTTACACAATTTGTATAAATTTACGCGCACATTTCATTGTGTAAATGCGGTAAACTCAAAGGAATGCAACCTTGCAGACATTAGAGCAGGCATTTTCAGCAGAAATCTCCAACATCAGCAAGTCATTTACAATTATATATTACTAAAGACGTTTTAGTTTTGATTTTTCACTTAATCTTGGCATTTTTTAATTTGTATAACAATCAAAAAAAATTTTTTGGCAATAATACAGCTGATAAACAATTAAGTTTATCAGGAATATTACTAGGGGCATTCATATAACAGTGTGTGTAAATGGATATAATTTTACACCTTATAATTTTATATGCATTCATGAGTCCCCCCATTATTATTTGAATTTTCTTTGTGCAACAATCTATTGTGGAATCTATCACAGCCTTACACTCCACATTGTCGTCGTTTTGTGCAGCTATACAAATTATGGCCTGGTTGCAAACAAGAGAAGCACAAGTTGTTTTTCTTCACAACATTCCATCGATACGAATACTCAGCGTCTTTAAAGTTTTGACATTTGAACAAATTGTGGTTTGCTTCGCACATTGAACACTTTTTGTCATCTTTGTTTATAGACATTACTGGTCTTGTTTGCAGTTTATTTTTGGTAAAAGATTGCTCATGTGCAGAAGATTGTTTCACTGGCATAACATCAGTGGCCATTGACACATACAACGCAACTGTTTGAAGCCAGTTAGCAAAATCTCTTACAGATGGGTACGGTTGCTGCAATGTTAGCGAATCCACTCTTCTCTTTTGCTAAACGGTAGCTTGCTCAGTAACTCATCCAATAAAATTGGATTGTTCAAATGAGGGGCCGCACCGGAACTTTCAAGGAAAGCTGCCAATTTTAAAACCATTGTACTGAAATTCAGAATGCCAGATATCTTCATGCTACTGATGGTAGGGTATGCACGTGCCTTTGCAATCTGGCTACGAACGATTAACTCTGGGCGCCCGTAGTGGTGCTCCAAAGTGCTTATTAAAATATTTACATTCGCGGGATGTATTAAAAGTGATTCAACTTGTTGGCGCGCTTTAGTTTTAAGCGCTTTCTGTAGACGTTACAAGTTTTCCAAATCTGTGTAGGCATATAACCTAGTGGTTTCCTTATAGGCTACTGAAAACATTGACAGCTCTTCTGGTGAGCCATGGACTTCGGGTAAATCGATTACTTTGCGTATGGGTGGGTGGACTCCAAGGTTTGCTGGCAATTGGTTATAATTAACAATTGGATTTGTGGATGAAACATGACTGGAAACGTAAGGAGTTCCTGCTGCGTATATTGATGGCGTGGCTATTGAGGGAGGATTCTAGTTATTGGCGACGTAGGGGAAAGTGGGATTGACGAATGTGGTGTTATGCGGTATTGATTAAACCGCACTACCGGATGAGGCGACAAAAATGTTTGGGCATATGCTAGCATTGGCATGAGTGGTGTTAAATGCAAGGATATGGGCGGCGTCTGAATAAATTGAATATTGATTTGCATACATACTATTGGCGGCGCTGTTGACGTAAGCGCTGGCAGCATTATTCGTTGAAGCGATTGTGTTCAAAAGTATTGTACTTTTCGAGCTAGTGGCATAAGAGGCAGTTGTTGAGGTTATGTCAGCTACTGTGCTGACGACGGATGTGTTGGCGGATACAGCTTCCGTGCTTTGTCCATTACCGATATTGTGGACATTTTCATTTTGTTGGCGACTAATTATATTTTGGAGATGGACCTTTTCCTGCTCCGATGAGGCTTATGCCAATTGCAACTGCTTTACGTGCTGTCGAAGCCCTTCTTCGGAATTTTTGTGCGGTGTAATTGTGCGATTGGTTTCGTCGTCACTGACTTCGCTGCTGCTAGGCATTTCGATGATTGTCGTTCTATCAGAGATGAATTTTTCATCGAGTGCAAATAAAATAGAATGCGGTACAACTCTCGTAGAACAAATATTATTATTAAATAAAAAGAATGTTGTATACGGCAAGACTTCAAAATAAAACGCACGAAAATATTTGTAACAATACTAGTTGTAATGTTTTTATATCTGATAAAAAAGGATTCATTAATTACAAGAAATTTGTTATCTCGAATTAATTCAGGACTTACTTGTTCGTGCTCTTCACATGTTTCTTTTCAAAAGAAAGAACCAGATGCGTACAAACAAAATGGCTATCAGTTTAACAGAGTTGCTTATAAAGTACGTATTTTAAAGGAATATAAGAAAAGTTTTAAAGTACTCGGTACATAACTACTTGGTATTAACTTCTATCTGTAACAGTAAGTGCTACCAAAAACAGAGGGCATGCATTACACAAAAAACCAAATAAACAGAACAACCCTGTTGATCCGAAACTAATCCATATAGACATAAGGATCACAGCGTTGTTGTTGCATATGCATGTTAAATTTCTATCCGTATCTGGATCACGCAACTATTATGACGCTTATTCGATGAATTTCGATAAATTTAGAATTTCACAAAGCACATTTTCATCAGTTGTCCAATGAATTTAAAATAAACAAAATCAAAATAAGTTATTGATTGCAAAAATGTAAACAAAAGTATGACTTAGACGAAATTTTGGTTTGACGATTCGTTAGACGAAAAGAAAAGCTTAATGGAATAGCCAGAAGTAGAAAACAGCTGAGGTATGCTTCCAATAATTTAGACGTGAATTCCACCGCTTGTTGCTTTGAGAACCAGTTGCGAAATTCATTACAATTATAAATTTTGTTTATTGATTTCTTCAAAACTTGAGACAGTCCAAAGAAGGGTTAATGGAACTGCTGTCCAGAACACTAGAACCAAGTCTCTTGCAAACATTTTAAAATTGGCAACAGTTTTCAGATTTTGTGCTCAGGGATCCTATCCGTGCTTTGAAAACGACAATGCATTCGAATTTTTTAGCCGTCTGAACCTTTGTGCAAGTTGATGAGCGTGTGTACATTTTAACCGATTACCGAATTGTTGTCGGCCGTTGTCGTTTTTCACTGCCGATAAATTGCGTGCATTTACTGTGAAAAATTAATTATTTGTGCGATGGACTGAAAAATTGATTAATTGTGTGCAAAACAGGCGCCCTTTATGGGATAAGCACATAAAATCATAAACGCAAGCGCATTTTTGCTAAAAAGTAAAATGTAAGGAAAAAAGCTGACGGCCGATAATCGGTTGCAATTCTAACACCAGCCCGGCCGATTTCATTAAGCGCCAAATACACGACACGAACATTTCCGCGAACATTCCGCAATCTTGTTCGCAGCTTTGGCCATACACCATACGAACTTTTGGCCGAACATTAGTTCTTTTTCAGACAGCGATGAATACGGACAACAATTGTGCTGCAGCAATATTGCTCGCTGTGGCAATTAAGCGTGGCATCAGGATCTACTTCTTTTAATTTTTCGATTAAAGTCGCATAATCATTATTCTTTTTAATTCTATTACAATAATCTTTGCTTTTTACTTGCCACAATGATGGCAAAGATTTATACATTTCAATAAATTCACTCAGAAATTTTTTATTGTCCATTTTACTTTTCCGCGCACGTCTGTTCCGTTCCGAAATTACTACGATTATGAGCTATTTCGCCATACACGCACGAACAGTTCGCGCTGATTGCAATTTTTCGGTTTATCGGTGGCTGTGTAAAGCGCCAAATACACGACACGAACATATCCGCGAACATTCCCGTTATGTCATGTTTCTGCGACCTTTTCTGTCGTGTATGGTGGTGTTTGCCAGTTCGCGCAAATGTTCGCCAAAAATCAAAATATTTTAATTTTTGGCGAACATTTGTGCGAACTGTTCGTGCGTGTATGGCGAAATAGCTCATAATCGTAGTAATTTCTGAACGGAACAGACGTGCGCGGAAAAGCAAAATGGACACTAAAAAATTTCTGAGTGAATTTATTGAAATGTATAAATCTTTGCCATCATTGTGGCAAGTAAAAAGCAAAGATTATTGTAATAGAATAATTTTGTGACGTGAATCCCAGTTCTTTAATAAGCTCACTTTGTCCAATAACTGCTCGTTTTTTAAACCATTCTTTGCACCAAATTCTTTTTTTGCGATCTTCTCTCTTTTTTTACGCTTAATTGCCACAGCGAGCAATATTGCTGCAGCACAATTGTTGTCCGTATTCATCGCTGTCTAAAAGAGAACTAATGTTCGGCCAAAAGTTCGTATGGTGTATGGCCAAAGCTGCGAACAAGATTGCAGAATGTTCGCGGAAATGTTCGTGTCGTGTATTTGGCGCTTAAGCGTACCCTATGTCATTCAAATCGGCCGTCCATTTCTGTTGAATGTCGGCTTTACTTGACCCCCAGGTAAAATGTGTGTCTAATAAATATGGGATTTCTATATGTAATAATGTGTGTTTATATTAGTTACTTGGCTCATGGCGGAAGCAAACCACTACTATGAAGAACATAGTTGCAGAAACATGTGAAGGGCTATGGGAATTACTGGGGTCATTTATTTGTCCGTACCACAAAAAGATGAGTGGAAACGAATTGCCACGGACTTTGCAATATGGGATTTGCCAAATTGCGTTGGATCAATCTGTCAAAAATACATAAACATACTTTGCCCATCAAATTCAGGCTCACAATTCTTTAATTACCAAGTGAACTTTTCTTTAGTTCTGCTTGCATTTTGTGACGCGAACTATACGTTTACCTGCATCGACATTGGCGCATACGTTTCCCAAAGCGACGGTGGAGTCCTATGGAATTCTGGGTTTGGTAAAGATCTTTATGGAACAAACTAACGCGAGATGGCTCATGAAACCAACATGCAGAGTGTTCAGGCAAATCTGGCCAAAGCTAGACGAAAAGAGATCGCAATCGGTCATAATTCTGAATCTTCTCTTTATAACCCCATTAGTGGGTGTTCCAACAGTTCACTGTCTTATGGGCGCGCATGGGACTCATATGGGCCTGATAACAAATGACTTCTGCCACGCTGCAGGGACGAGGAAGAGAAAGAAAGCATATCTATGCCATTGTCCCACCCCGTCGAAGATTAGGTTCGGATGTCTCCACATACACTTTTTTGGGTGCATTGCAGAGCTATAATCCGCAAATGGAAATGAAATTCTGTACTACATTGGCCAAACGCACTGGTTAAGCTTTATGGGTGTATGAACCACATTCTACAGAAGGAAAATTTGGGGTCCTTCGTGGTTTCACAACGGGCCACAATGGCATAGATGAGTCTCCGCTTGGGCAGCGGAGGCGGCCACTTTAACCTAACTTAACCTAGCCGTTTAGAGCCGGACGCGTATTTTGGCTGCGACGAAATAATGGTCCGAGTCCGGCGAGACGTTCATCCACAGTGGTGAACGCCAGTACGTGGCGAAAAAGTCTCTCGCGCCACGAACCCCACGTCGAAATTGGGCTTATTTGTATGGCCACTCCAAAAGATGTCACAGTTTTTAATCTTCATTCTTCCTTGCTTCGTCCAACGCATTTCTTGGATGGCGGTGATGTCAGATTTTGCTTTGACAGCCGGGTATCTGCACCAATCCCATTTAGGGAACGAACATTCCAGGTGCATGCCCTCAAATCATTGTCCTTAAACGTTTGCCATGGTCATAATCATAATGCCATGGTAAAACACAAACAATAAAAATTAATGAACCAATTAAAGTCAAAAATAATTCAAAAATAAACAAGTACTATTTGTAATTAAAAATTACATCTATAAATTCTAAATTTGATGCACTAATCTGCCAAAATAGTTAATCAAATTATATTAATAAAATTCATATAAATAAAATATAATTATTTTAATAACTGGTCCTTTCGTACTAAGATATTATAGTATATTAAAGATAGAAACCAACCTGGCTCACGCCGGTTTAAACTCAGATCATGTAAGAATTTAAAAGTCGAACAGACTTATCATTTAAGCAACTAAACTTAAAATTATATCTTAATCCAACATCGAGGTCGCAAACTTTTTTATCAATAAGAACTCTCAAAAAAAATTACGCTGTTATCCCTAAAGTAACTTGCTCTTTTAATCATTAATAATGGATCAATAAATCATAAATAAATGATGAAAATTAATTAAAAGTTAATTAAATTTTAATATCACCCCAAGGCCTTATTTTTTTTTGTCAGCGCACAACCTGCTCAGTGGGAATGGAAGTATTATTTGCACGTTTTTATAGCGAGCCGATTGATCCCAGACAGACTGAAAAGTAAAAAAAATTAAAAAGATACGTTGTATTTGGTTGTCAGATCAATATTCCCTTTATTACAAAAATTCTTTCCCTTTTTATAGCTAATTACTTAACCTACACATTTACAAATATCCTAATACTAACAACTAAAAATAAGTACATTTGTATTACAGAGTATATATGTGAATTTGTATTGTTTATGCATATATGTAGATTTGTATTAATATGCATATATGCAGTATATGTAGATTTGTGTTATTATGCATATATGTAGATTTGTATTGCTATGCATATATGTATATTTGTATTACTATGCATGCATGTAGATTTGTATTAATATGCATATATGTAGACTTGTATTATTGTGCATATATGTATATTTGTACTACCATGCATGCATGTAGATTTGTATGCAGAGTCAGCAGATCGATATTCATGTGCAATGGGAATATTTGGTTAATTCATATTCTTGGTTGTATGTAAGTACTAAGCAGAATTTATTAGCTGTGAACGGACAAAGGTTTCATATTCGGCATTACATTGATGTTAGCTAACCGCTGGGTTAGTTCAATAATTTATGTTGTATAATATTGTAATATGATTGTTACTAAGAAATATTTAGCATAGAAGTTAATGATGCGTAATGCCGTAAATGTATTGCATAGGTGGGCATGACGCATAATGCTACACCATCCGCCTTGGAAAAAGAGTATTATATAACTGTTTTGTGAACAATTGTATAAGACTCTTTGTTCGCATTTAAGTGATCTTGGTATTTTACCTTAACTTGAAATTGTAGTGAGAGAGGTTGTGTATTTTGTTTCTAATTTGCTGACCTTGATACTTTTATTATGTTTACATTTTATATATGTTTTTTTTTCAATATTTTGTACAAATCTTTTTTTTTCAAATTTAAAATTTAACGATTATTTTACGTATAGGAAAAATTTTAAATTTAACAATTATTTTATTTATTTTACTTATTTATACATTTTATTTATTTTATATTTATTTTACAGCCGGATTTTAAATGTGTGCACTCACTTAAAATCCGCTTGTCTTTGGAAATTTTTATTAACTAACCGAGTAAATTGGAATACTATGGTTGAACCTGGTTTTTATTAAATTCTGAGTTAATAATAGATTTTTTTTGTATTGGTATTACCGTTATCATTTTCTAGTCAATTGAAGTAAGAATATTTCTTACTACTATTCAATTCTATTTAGCGTAAAAGATATTTCCTATTACTATTGCCTATTCTATTTTACCGGAGTTAAAGTAAAAAATATTTTTCCTAAAATTATGATATCTATAAAAGCGAGTTTTTATAGCTGAAACACCTCATAGTTATATATATTTCTTTAATTATTTTTATTAAATAACACCTTTTCATAGTTATATAATTTTATTAGAGTTACATTAAACTTAGAACCAATAAAAAATTGTATAGTTAATTATTCGGAAAATTTAGGAGCTGTAGTTGGTGGAAGAGCGGGGTAGCTATGTATCGATAGTAGTTCTATTAATGGATGAGTGGAAGGTACAGTGGGTGCAAAGAAAAAAGTTTCGTATCTTTTAAATGTTATTTTTATATTTTCGATAATTTCCCTATTTTCCAGCAATATATTTGATCTTATATGTCATGAGATTTCTGCGGCGGCCACCAAGACAGAATCGTCATGACTTTTATGAAGAATTATTTTTATTTCTATACCGGGATTGTCACATGCACAACCTCTTTGGTTAGTGCAATTATTTGATCTTTGAGAACTTGGGTACCAATTATTATTTTATAAATTCGTCTACAGCAGTAAATATTCAATTATTTTCACCAATTTGTCCCTCAGGACAACTGTGTATCTGGTTGCTTGAAAATTTTCTACGCTACCATTTTTCTATCCTAAGATGAAAACGAGCGCGACTAGTCTTTTATTGCAAATTTATATAGCGCTTTATTATATATATATATATGTTCTCTTTGTGACTTTTTCTTCATGCTTGTTGTTATGGGCTGGTTTATTTTTTTTGTTTTTTTTTTTTGTTTTGCGTATCTCCACTGGCACGGGGTTTTGTTTTTTTTTCAGGTATAATTTGAAAGAATTATTTTTTTTTTGGTGTAAATTTTCGACCGTGCTAGCCTTCGTGGTTGGTATTTTCATGTGAACTACTGTGAGTTTTTGGAATTGCTTCCTGATTTCTTTGTTTTTAAAGATATCAGGAGCATTCATGGGAATTATGCAGATTCTTGATTTGCCGTTGAATTTAGGCGGGGCTAATAAAGCTGTCTTTACTGTCAATTGAGACATTCGAAGGTTACTTTTACTTGACTTGTATATTGCTCTTCCTCAACATAGAAAAAAAAAATTTTAGACGCGCTGTTGCACGTTATTCATTTGCCTATATTTGATTTTCATATAGTTTTTAAGAATAGCGGCTATCCCTATGATTAATAGCCCTATCGTGCATATTAAAGCACCTAGCCAAATGTCTGTAGTTCTTGTGTCCACTTGGGCTTGTGGCTCATATTTTACCAATTTGTTGTCAACTGTTTCCTCTTCAGAGGTTTCTTTGCCGAATTCATAGCCAGCTATGGCTATCATAATGCCTTGGGTTATTTTTGTCCACCAAGACATTTTGGCTATCTTCCTGCTTCTATGAGTAATGAACTAAATTTAAATTTTTAATAAAATTTTTCGATTTTATTCTTTTATCCTATGAATTCCATTTTACTCTTGATATTCATTGATTTTTAATAAATTTACTATATTTAATTAATTGATATTTTAACAATTTACTTTTAAAATTGTAATTTTTGTTTTACTTTAGAATTTTTCATTTCTGATTTAGGTATTTTAAATTTTTCCTTAAACAAAATTTTTCTAATTTTTATTTTCTTTTTTTTAATTAATTTTACAAAGTAACTAATATTTTCTTTAGATTTTAGAAATAGTAAAATTTCTTTTTTTTTTCAATATTTTAAGAATTAATTTTTATAACATTTTGCTGATTTATTTTTCTTTATTTAATTAACATTATACAAAAATTTGTTTCTAAAGTTTTTAATTTCCTTAAAGAGTTTTAAATTTAATATTTTTGACACTTCCTAAAATTGAAAAAAAAATTTTTTTTTTCAAAGTATTGTTTATATTTTTTTTTTCTACGCCACATTGGGCTTCAATCTATATATATATATTTTTTTTTTTGGTTTGTGTCATTTTCAAACTTTTGTAAAAAAAATTAGTTTATCCTACCATATTTAAAAACAAAAAAATGCCTAAGCAAAAACTTTCGTTTTTGCTAATGGTTTAGCGTCCGCAAAGGCCGCCCAATTTGTTTCTAAATATACTTATTAGTACTGCTTTCAGCCAGTCATGCCACCAATTGGTCCTGCAGAATATTGCTGTTTAAAATGTGTCCTTTCAATCCGTTTATTCCACTTCGCCTTATGCTTTATTCATCCTTGGTTGCCTTTTCTAAAATGTGTCCTTTAAATCCATTTATTCCACTTCGCCTTATGCTTTATTCATCCTTGGTCACTGCTGTTGATTAATTTTGTTCCTCAATGTTATTTGCTTTCTGCGTTTGTTTCTTCGTTATTGTGCTGTGATAGCAGTTGTAATCCTTTGTATCAGGATCCTTTCAACTTTTGCCCGGATGGTAAAATTATTAACTTTTTTATACTTTGTTTTTTAAAGTTTCTTGGGCAGGATCTCTGAGCAGCTAAATCTTAAGCGATATTTGCTTGGTCAGCAAATCTTATGCTTATTGCAGATAAAACTGGCAGGATCTTTTCCTCCAGCAAGATCTTTAGCTAATTTTGCCTAAAAGCAAATTTTCAGCTGATTTAAGATCAGGCTGGCAGGATCGCCATGAAAAGTAAAAAATTAAAAAGATGCGTTGTCTTTGGTTGTCAGATCAATATTCCCTTTATTACAAAAATTCTTTCCCTTTTTATAGCTAATTACTTAACCTACACATTTACAAATATCCTAATACTAACAACTAAAAATAAGTACATTTGTATTACAGAGTATATATGTAAATTTGTATTGTTATGCATATATGTAGATTTGTATTAATATGCATATATGCAGTATATGTAGATTTGTGTTATTATGCATATATGTAGATTTGTATTGCTATGCATATATGTATATTTGTATTACTATGCATGCATGTAGATTTGTATTAATATGCATATATGTAGATTTGTATTATTGTGCATATATGTATATTTGTACTACCACGCATGCATGTAGATTTGTATGCAGAGTCAGCAGATCGATATTCATGTGCAATGGGAATATTTGGTTAATTCATATTCTTGGTTGTATGTAAGTACTAAGCAGAATTTTTTAGCTGTGAACGGACAAAGGTTTCATATTCGGCATTCCATTGATGTTAGCTAACCGCTGGGTTAGTTCAATAATTTATGTTGTATAATAATGTAATATGATTGTTACTAAGAAGTATTTAGCATAGAAGTTCATGATGCGTAATGCCGTAAATGTATTGCATAGGTGGGCATGACGCATAATGCTACAAGACGCTGCCGATGAAAAATCCCCCAGCTAGCCCTTAAACCGAGTATATCAGAGTGGCCTAGACAAGTTGTCGCCTTCTCACATTACCTCACCACTAAACGGATGTTCAGTGGCTACCTGGCCGCAAGCGACCGGAGTGAGCTGCTTGAACATTATTTACACATATTTAACGTGTTTATAAGCGTGTATAATCCCTACTAAACCTAAAGCTAGAGAGTTTCCATGCATATCTTATATTTACTTTGCTTTAAAAACTACTGGCGGAGAATATTACCGCCGCTTGCAAATAGATATGTATGTCCATGTAGATACGTGTCTGTGCCAATTTGGGCCACTTTCATCAAAGAATATCACCAGACATAAGTTTATACATATACATATGGGGTATTCCATTCCATTTCGACCAATTTTGAACCCGACCCCTTTAGAATTGGTTGAAAGTGTTTCTTCTTTTTCTAGCTTACGAAAGACGTTTTTCAGAAGTTTTTCAAATTTTTTCATCCAACTCAAAAAAAGTTATGAATTTTTAAAAAAACACCGTTTTTGTTTTCAAAATGCTATAACTTTTTCAAAAATTGACCGTTTCGGATCTTTTTTTTTAAATTTGTTTTTAAATGTACTTTTCGGAAAAAATTCAAAAAAATTTTTAAAGTTTTTTTTTTTCAATCAATTCAGCAATCATCCCCACTAATCCCGGAGTGCGCCGAGAATTTTTTTTTTTAATTGAAAAAAAAAAATTTTTTTTGTATTTTTTCTGAAAAAAAAATGATCCCAAACGGTCAATTTTTAAAAAAGTTATAGCATTTTGAAAAAAAACACCGTTTAAAATATTTAAAACTTATTTTGAGTTGGAAAACGGTGTTTTTTTCAAAATGCTATAACTTTTCCAAAAATTGACCGTTTGGGATCATTTTTTTTGAAATATGTTTTTAAATCTACTTTTCGCAAAAAATACAAACAAATTTTAAAGTTTTTTTTTTTCAATTAAATAAAAAAAATTCTCGGCCCACTCCGGGATTAGAGGGCATGATTGCAGAATTGATTGAAGTTTTTTATGAGAAAAAAAGGGCAAAATTCAAAAAATCTCGAAAAACTGAAAAATGACAAAAAAAAAACTTTAAAATTTTTTTGAATTTTTTCCGAAAAGTACATTTAAAAACAAATTAAAAAAAAAAGATCCCAAAAGGTCAATTTTTGAAAAAGTTATAGCATTTTGAAAACAAAAACGGTGTTTTTTTTCTTAAATTCATAACTTTTTTTGAGTTGGATGAAAAAATTTGAAAAACTTCTGAAAAACGTCTTTCGTAAGCTAGAAAAAAAAAGAAACACTTTCAGCCAATTCTAAAGGGGTCGGGTTCAAAATTGGTCGAAATGGGATGGAATACCCCATATACTACTAATATGGAAATGCTTTGAATGAAATTGTTCGATGGTTCTTCTGTTGGATTTTCCACTGTAATGTAAGAGTTTTAAATTTAATTTTGCAAAATTAATTTGCTGAAAAATAAAATTTGCATAAAAATGTTTACAGTTTCAGCAAAGTTAAAATCAAATATGTGGAATCTTTCACTATTTAGTTAGTAGATATAAATACAAATAGACAAACTAAGTGATAAACTCTGAGTAAGTTATTATCTCTTGGCACAGTTTTACTATTAACAATTTAAAGGTTATATGCATTGATGTACATACTCGCATGCATGTATCATACATCATATATATTATTTCTAATTGCTGTTTTTATGTACGGGTCCCTTTTTCGCTCTTATTTGGAATCCAAATCTATAAATAAAGTTTTGGTTGTAAAGGTGTAGATTCGGGCTATTAGCGAACTTTGTGCACATTTGGTCGTAGTGCTTTTGTTTAGCTATATTTTATTAAAATAATTTGTTAAAAATAAACGATTGCGAGCGCACAAAGAAATCTATTTGTACTACGACACTATTGTGAATATTTGCACTGCGTTACCGCCAGTTGCTATTGTACGCCAGATGGCAGCGCAAGCTGTAGTATACGCTAGATGGAAGCACAAGCTGTAAGTTTTAATTGAATGCCATTATACGATAGATGGCAGCGCAAGCTGTAAGTTAATAGAACAGCTGATTTCTGTTGATATTTGATAAGATGCGCACGGGTCACGCTCGCACATATATAATACTAGATGTTTGGGAAACGTATTCCTTATCAGAGAATTGAGACACATAAGAATTACATCGCCAACAGAAATGATATGTAAGGGATTACTTTGACTCTGATGCTTGTTAATTAGATGTTGGGATAATAAAATCATCTTATTGGTAGTGGTTTAGTTGTAGATGAAAAATCAATGAGGTAGGACGTATGCACGCATGTTTGTTAACACACAAAAAGTAATTCGTAAATATGCCATACAAATACTACTTTATTGCTTGAGTGTAAGGAAAATTTTAAACTAAATAAATTGTTAACATTAAACCATGAAAACATTCTGCGCATGAGAGCAGAAAAAATTTAAAAATTTTATTGTTTTTTTGTGTGAAAGTGAAAATAAAAAATTACTAAAGAATTGGAGTGCCAAGAAGAACTAGGCCTTGTTTGTTTTTTTTAGAAACTAAAAAAAATCATGGATTCAGAAAAGCACTCCGAAGCTCGTGAGAACTTGTTCGTTGAAATTACAGGCAAGTTCAATGAATTTCGCTTAGATACTGCAAAAATTATTTTGAAAATATAAAAGGTATTTATGATAATATAGATATTGTGACGAATATTAGCATTACTAAGCTGTTAGTAAATAATCACGCAACAACAAAAACATGAATCTTATGCACGTGTACACATTAAAGCTAACAACACTTATGTAGAAGGCGACGAAGAGCTATCTCACACACACTGATGTAGTCATCAGCCGAAGTAGTTACTCACATATACACATGCATATGGCTATAAACTACAAATATACATGCACTTATATAGCTGGCAACTAACCAAGCATGATCTACAACGGTTCGGGAAATTACTAGACTTTAGGAGAAATGGGTTAACGAGGGAACCGAGAGTATAAAAGCAGCACAAACTGAGTAATAACGAATCAGTTTTATTTAAACACGCTATCATTTGCGAAATGAAGTATAATTGTGAATTATAGTTGTACTACTCCCAAAGTAGTCTAATAAATACCATTTTGCAATACAGAATATTGGAGTGATTTATTGAACAGTTAGCAGAAGGTTTCGAATAAGCGGAATTTCCCAAAATTCGTTACAATATTATCAAAGAAAAACTACTTAAAGGTGCAGCTGGAGGAGACAAAACGGGTTTAAATATTTCGAATCAGATGGCAACAATGGAAATTGATCCAGTTCGAAATAATGCTAAAGTTTTATTAACCAAAAGTATTGAAACTAATTGGAAACTGTCGTTGGTGTGAGGGCTTAGCCGAACTTCATAGCGCCCGACTATGAGGCGGAGCTATTTAGAACCGACATCTACGCAGTTTCGCCTCATAGGAGGGTGGCGGGATGTCGGTGACCAAGAACTGCCAACCCCCTAATCCAGGGTGTTATACGGACCGTGCCTATTGGACGATTTGCAGTCAGGGGATAAATTCGGCTGTATTCGAACGGAGCCTTCCCGATACCGCGCCACCTCGGGAAGTATCTATGGCCTTACCACAGTAAGGGCGCTGCTGTGGCGGACGGTCCTTTCCCGCATATAATACTGGACCGCTGAGCCCACCTTCTCGGGCAGGTGGTCGTACGACCAAGATGAACGACTCATTACCAAATTGTAATAAGGAGGATGATAAGAGGACTAAAGTCGCAAGCCAAGGATGACAAATACGCATTAAGCGATGCGTCGGACTCGGGGAGCGAGAGTAGTGCTGATTCAATGAACTCCGTGTTGGAGAAGCACACAAATGAAAACGGAGTAGAAGAGTGGAGAAGGGTACGGAGCAGAGGAAGTAAAAGAGCTCTCTCGCAGTACCGTGCAGCACTAAGAATTGTACAACGCTTGGGAGCAGTTGTCGACCAAACAGAAGTGGAGATCGAGCGCTTTGAATGTGCCGATGAGGCGGTAGAAGTAGGTCGAAGGCAGTTCAAAAGGTTTGCTGCGAGAAACCCTCGGCTCTGCAACCGGTACGAAGAGGAAGAAGCGTCGAATGGCAGAATGAAGAGGCAACGTTCGGCGGAAGGCGACAAGCCTACTTTCAAGAGGCAGAAAGGACCTAGTCCTAGAGCCGCGAGGCAGGGCAGTCGTATAGACACGACAAGTAGGCCCAAAGCTGTAAGACAGATGGGCCCCAATAGCGAGGTAGCAACCACCTTAAAAGCTGCGAGTCAGAGGGAAGTTCCAACTACGGAAGTAGGAGATAAGCCAAAGGGAGATAACGCTAAGACTCCGGCTTTCTCGGAAGTGCTAAAGAGAGTTAAAGCTAAGACTCCGGCTTTTCCCGAGAAGATGAGTGATGGGGCAAAGCAGTCACTGACTGTGCGCTGGTTGATCGTAGCAGTCCTTTCGGACAAATGACTACTGAAAGGTGGAGATCTGTGGAAAAAGAGCTTATTAGCTCAATGCTTAAGATGATGTGGGAACAACCAAGTAAGCCCTTTTCAACCTTTGATTCGGGGGGATGGTATAATGGTGTGAAGATGACAGCGTGCGACAACATTGCGAGCTTGCGGTGGCTGGAGGAAGTGGTTCCAAACCTCCAAAGGCAAGGCACGAACGCGCGGTTTGAGGTGGTGGATAAAGCGCAAATCCTCACGGTACCAAAAGTTAAGGTATGGATACCATGCGTGATGAAGTCGGAGGATACACTGCCACTTCTACAGAATCAGAATCCGAACATACCCACACAGGATTGGAAGGTACTTACTGTATCTCGGCCTACCGAGGAAGGTCAGTTCTATATCTTTCAAATAAACAAGCAGGCGGAGGATATTTTGTACACGCAGCTTGTCAAAATGTCCTTTGGCACTGGCAACATGCGACTCAGGGAAAGAAGTCCCGAGGATAAAAATCCTAACACGCTAGAGGTGGGCGAAGTCGAAAAGGACTTCAAAAGCCTAAGGGAAAAAAGACAGGTGGAGGTCCCCGACGTCATCACGAAGGTGTTAGAAGAGGACCAACCGCCAAATGGTGGTGTGACTCGCACAGAGGAACACCTGGCACAACAGTTACGAGAGGCTGAAGGGAGCCTCGAATACTCTAAACCAAAAGGTCAAGGGGAGGACGACGACGTCACCATGAAGGTGCTGGAGGGGTACAAACAGCCCAATGGTGTTACGAGTCCTACAGATAAACCTCCAACACAGTAAAGTGGCGTCGAGCGAACTCCTCCTAACCCTTGAGGAGGGTTCGTTTGACGTGGCGCTGATTCAGGAGCCGTGGCTCTCCTCGGGAGGAAAGGTTTTTGGACTAAGCCCGCCTGAGTTTGGCGTTTACTACGCGCACACGGAAGGACGGGTGCGAGCTGTGGGAATGGTAAGGAAACAGCTGCATTCATATATGCTGCCTAATTACACCACTGAGGACCTCGTAGCGGTGGCCGTTGAGCAAAAGAATAAGCAGGCATTTATCCTGGCGTACTGCTACATAGCCCATGCTGCGGAGGTTCCACCGATGGAGTGTAAAAGGCTCGTACAGGAGGAAGGGCGCGAAGGGCGGTTGGTCATAGGCGCAGATGCAAATGCGCACCACAATGCGTGGGGAGGAGCAGATTCGAACGAGAGAGGCGAATCTCTATTTTGTTACAACCTGCAAACCAATTTGCCAACAGGGGAAATGTCCCTACATACATTGGTCCAACATCCAGCAATGTTCTGAATATTACATTGAGCTCCGACCGTGATATATCAAGGTATGATTGGATGGTTCTTGATAGACCATCCTTCTCCGACCATGCGTATATCAGCCTCAGCATCCCCCTAATGAGGGTAGAGAAGGGAAGAACCTTTAGAAACCCTAGGTCAACGAACTGGACTAAATTCCAGAAACATGTAGAAACGAAACTGGGACAACCCAAAAAGGTTGCCAATGTGGAGGAACTGGAGGAGTCGGAAGAATTCCTATCAAGGACGCTTATGAGGACGTAAAACAAAGCTTGCCCTCTAAGAAGATTCAGAAGAAAAGCAAAGCCGCCATGGTGGAGAAATGAGCTGAGTCTTCTAAGAAGACAAGTAAAAGAAAGTTTAAAAGAAATTTTAAGCTCGCAAAGACCGCGGAAAGCGAAGCGTGTCGGGACGAGTACAGAGATCTGCTGAGGATCTACAAGCGTGAAATTTCCAGGGCGAAGAGAATTTCATGGAAAAGTTTCTGTACAGACATAGAGTGCTCCAGCGAAACAGCACGGTTGGAAAAAGTCATAGCAAGGCGAAACATAGTCCAGGGACTAATAAAGAAAGAGAACGGGGAATGATCACGTAATAATGAGGAATCCCTTGGCGTGCTTCTCGATACACATTTCCTATCGGGAGATGGTTTAGAAGAGCCAGCAGACATCACCCACACTTCGATCACGGAGCGGGTAGGTCCGGGCTTGGTGACCGATACCAAGATCGAATGGGCAGTGAAAACGTTTTCTAAGTTTAAATCGCCGGTCGCAGACGGTATATTCCCGGCCTTGCTACAAGTTTCAAGTATGGCGGTCGTGGAATGGCTTAAAATAATATTGGATGGGTGCATAAGGCTGAATAATAAACCGCACTCTTGGAGATCTGCTCGTCTAGAGTTCCTACCAAAGGCGGGAAGATCTTTCACGTGTATCCCAAAGACTATAGACCCATTAGCTTAACATCATTTCTGCTTAAAACCTCTGAGAGGCTGATAGATGTGTACATATAGTCCAACGTGGATGAGCTGTGGGAACACAGCATGCGCACACCAAAGGCAAGT
This sequence comes from Eurosta solidaginis, assembly GCF_040869045.1. Classification (NCBI taxonomy): domain Eukaryota; kingdom Metazoa; phylum Arthropoda; class Insecta; order Diptera; family Tephritidae; genus Eurosta; species Eurosta solidaginis. The sequence goes on from NC_090321.1 coordinate 154,693,227, forward strand.
CGGTAGACACCGCATTGCATAGTGGTGTAATAAGCATAGAGAAATCCCTGGAATATTAAGAGTATGCTCTAAGGGTCTTCCTGGACATTGCTGGGGCTTTCAATAATGTTTCTAAATGGGCGATTATGGATGGTCTTAATTACATTAAAGTACATCCCGCCTTAATCAGATGGATCGGCTGCATGTTAAATTGCAGGAAGATTACATCACAATGGGGATTGGGAGGGGTGTTATCACCTCTGTTGTGGACGCTGGTCATCAACCAACTGCTAAGGCGATTCGATGAGTGACCCGTAAAATTGACGGCTTAGGCAGATGACGTTGCAATTGTCATAAGTGGAAAGTGCCTTCGAACGATTAGTTCTTTGATGGATCGGGCGCTTCGGGATATTCATACCTGGGCATCTTATGTCGGGTTGAAATTCAATGCGGAGAATACGGATATGGTCTTGTTTACAAAGAGGTACAAGGTCCAAAATTGGACCAGGCCTAAAATAGAAGTGGTGCCTTACAAGAGAAACCTTGTATAAAATATCTAGGAATCATCCTAGACAGTAAGCTGTCATGGAAGCTCAACGTGGAGGAGAAGGTCAAGAAGGCCTCAACGGCACTCTATGCATGTAAAAGAATGCTGGGGTGTACGTGGGGCTTATCGCCCTCTTTTTTCTCATTGGGGTTTTACAGCGATTGTGAGCCCTATTCTATGCTATAGAGTTCTTGTTTGGTGGAAAGCCACACAAAAAACAACATACCTCAAAAGTTAGAGGGGGTATGCAGACTATCGATGCTTAGCATCGAGGGGGCCCTGAAAACAACCCCGACGGCTGCACTAACAACCGCAACCAGGCTCGGTGCCTCGGGGCAGCTTGAGCGCCGACCATTTGGCCATAGTAGTATAGCGCCATCAATCACAAGACGAACAGACTACCTGATTCCCTATCGGCGCTTCGAGAGAGATCTTAAGGCCACAATAGAGGTGGACGGTGGGCGCAAGCGTGCGCAAATGGCGCATGAGGCGATACATGTGTACACAGATGGTTCCAAAGTAGTGGAAGGAGTAGGTCTGCGGTATACTGTGCTGATCCGGAAATATCCAGATCCTACAGGCTGCTGGATTACTGTAGCGTTTTCCAAGCGGAAATATTAGCCGTAACCAAAGCAGAAGAAACCCTGGAAGAGAATAGCTTAAGCTGCAACCGTGTTAACTTTTATATTGAAAGTCAAGCAGCAATTAAGGCAATAATCTCGCATAGCACAGCATCTAAATGCGAGTTAGAGTGTAAGCAGTCTCTGGAGAGAATCGGGACATGGAGAAGCATACATCTATATTGGGTCCCAGGTCATATGGGAATAGATGGAAATGAAAAAGCGGACGAACTAGCTAAAAAGGGCGCATCGCTTGAAGCTTGCTCCGTAGACGTCCCAATGAAACTGGGGGAGATTAAGCGTAGGCGAGAGGTGCACATGGTCGACCAAGCGGGAAAGGAGTGGGTTCAAGCTCGGGGCTGTAAAGTGTCGAAGATTATGTGTAGGTCTTACAATCTTAGACTAACAAAGTTGCTTCTATCATTAAAAAGAGAGGACTGTAGACTCATGACGGGTATTCTTACTGAACACTGCCTTCTGGAGTCACATGCCTTTAAATTAGGCTTGGTCAGTGATATCAGATGTGGGAAGTGCGGGTTGGAGGAGGAAACGATCGTGCCCTGCACTTGCCAGGCTAAGACTCCAGCTATTAGGAGTGATATAGCTGTCAGATCTAGAAGCAGCAAGTGGCTTAAGTCCTAGGAAGCTTCTAGTATTTGCCAAGAGGACGGAGTTATTTTATAACATAGGTCCTGGTTTTTGATAGGGGTTTTCATTTTGGTCGCTAAAACAAACTTCTGGTAACACTACGGACTCAATCAGTCAATGTGAGGTCCTTATTGACCAGCCAGTTCGTCCTAACCTAACCTAGGCACAATCTATTAATAAAGAATTTGAGCATATTTTGCAAAAATTAGAAGGTGTAATGATAAAATCCAATTGGGTCTCAATACGGAATTACCACTATATCCAAAATTTGTGCAATGTGTAACAAATGCAACATTTGAATAAAATTTCATATAAATTACCAAAAATAGAAATTCCAGTATTTTTTGGCGATTATTCTAAATGGAATTCCTTTAAAGATATATTTTGTGAGGTTTATTTTAAGCCAGGAATTTCAAATACAAAATGGTTACCCTCAAGACTAATCTTAGAGGAGAAGCTCTCAATTTAATAGAGCTTTCAACCATATGCGGAAAAAAATTTTGAAGTGGCGTGGGACATTTTGGAAAAAAGATATAGTGACAAAAGGTTAATTATTAGTAAAATTTTCAAAAACTTGGGTGATGTTCAACGTTCGAATTATATGATTTGGTGACTGCAAATCTAGGTGCTGTTGAAGGACTTGATTTATCGCTTGAAAAATTTAAAAATGTATTTCTACATTTTTTAGTTGTTAGAAAATTACATGCAGGATCTTAAAGTAGATATGAACAGTCATTGGAAGATTCCTCTGAAATTCCGTCTATTGATATCTTTTAAATTTCCTTCAAAACCAATTTAAAGCTCTTGAAGACCTAGAAAGATCGGTAACCCAAAATCAGAAAAGTAATGAAAATCTTAGTGTGAAAGTTTTTAAATGTGTTTTGAATTGTGAAGAGAGTTTTTCACTTCAAAATTGTGAAAAATTTAAAAAAACGTTCAGTAGAAAAAAGAAATAAAGTTGCATATGAAAACAAAATATGTAGTAAGTGTCTCAAATCAGGGAATATATTTAGATTATGTACAGCACCAAGTTGAACGAAATGCAAGAAAGCACGCCACATTTTGTTGCACAATGACGGTATAGGTGAATGAAGGCAAAAAGTGACATTAACTGCACAAAATAAAATTAAAAAACATATTCTATTAGTTACACCATTAGAGAAAAAGGAGGGAAAATTTATCACAGCCAGAGTTGGTTTTTTTTTAGAAATATTTCTGAGGTAATTGATCAAGTAAGATTTAAAATCAGATATCAATCCTGAGCTTAATACGCAAATAGATGCAATAGAATTAAGGAGATAAGACCAAATATGATAAGTGAAAGAATTTGTGAGCTAACCTCAAATTGCTTAGATTGCGTTGTTTACCCACAAGGTTGTTACTGCTGTGTGCCTGCCCAAATATCCACCTTGGAGGGCGCCGCCTCCAAACGGTTGCCTTTTTGCGATGATGGTGCTGGGAAAACGTTTGCACCTGAATGGTCGTCTTCGCCCCGTTTTCTAATATTTTAGAGCCGCAATTAAAATTAAAAAAACACTTTTATTTCCGTCGGACACGTCCTTCACTTTGGTTGCAAATTTATTGATTCAATTATCTTTTTTCTCTCAGTGACGTGAGCCGCAGCTGCATTTGACATTCGCGTTGCCAACTGCCCGCGCCTGTCAAATGCAACTAAAGCTGCATGCACATAGCTTATATTATTTTAACGGATGTGAAGGTTAGTTTATCCTTACATCATCCTTCCTTAAAAAAAGAGTGAATTTGGCAAATGGATCGATCACATTTCATTTGTCACATTCATCTTCTTATGTTATCAATTGTTTCGAACGAACGAATATTAGGGTGCACCTTCCTTTTTTGTAATTCTAACATGTTGTTTGTGTTTTTTTTTGTTTTATGTTTGTTTTCTTTATATATAATACAGTTTGTTTATGAATTTTCATTTTCTTAAATTTATATTGGAAAAAATAAAGTACATGTTAAAAAAAATGGTTTTAAATATAGATTTTTGTTCTGCCTTATTGGCTGTATGCATGTTTCTTTTTTTTCTTTTGTACATAAATGAATTTACTGGAATGCATAGACATTATTCTATACATTCATTGTCGTTAATATTACATTGCATTAGTGTTCGTTGTTTTTTTGTTTTAATAGTTGTTATGCCTTCTTGGCTATTTAACAATTCTTGCTATTTATGTTAGCAATAAAAATATTAGACAATTTTGGGTTTTTCTACGTTGGTATAAAATGTTACTCTACTTTTATAAGTCGATTTTTGTGTACTTCTTTTTCTTTGTTTTTAACTTCATCGAAAATAGTTACGTTAGGTTCGTTGATTTTAGTTATAATAAACGGACCTTGATAAATATTTTCGTGTTTATGATGTGGTTCTTTCTGTAAAAGTACTTTATCTCCGGTTTTTACAATTAAAGGTCGTGCCATTTTATAATACATATTTTTACTTTGTAACTTATTTTTATTTATTAGATATTGTGCCATTTTGTGCATCCTAAACTTAACTTCTTTGGCATAGTTTTCGGCTTTATAAATTGGGTAAATTTTTTCTTTTGTCAATTCATTAGGCAAAGTTGCTTTTTTCCCAAAAACTAACTCGAAAGGAGAAAACTGATTGTCGAAAACTGTGCTACTCGTAGTATTGTGTAGGAAAGTAAAGTATTTAAAATAAACATCCCAATCAGAAAAAGTATCTTTTAAATATGCACGTAAGTATTCATTAAAAACTCTATGATTACGTTCAATCGTGCCAGTAGTTTCGTGATGGTATGCAGTTGAAAAATTATGTTTAATATTTAAAAGTTTAGTTAATTCTTCGAATAATTCATTTTTAAATTCTGTACCTAAATCTGATTTTATGGCACTCATTGTGCCGTATGTTAAAATGAATTCTTAAAAAATTGCTGAAGCGATTGTTTTTGCCGATTTGTCTGGCACAGCGACTGTTACCAGGTATTTAGTCATGTCGCAAATCATGGTAATTGCGAACTTGTTACCATATTTGGACCCAGGTAGGGGTCCTATTGTGTTAATTACCAGTATATCAAATGGTTTACAAGGAGTTGGTGTTAAAACAAGTTTTTCTTTTGTTTTAGGTTTAACTTTGTTTAAAAGACAATCCTTATAATCTTTGATATATTTGGATATATCACGAGTCATGTTCTTCCAATAAAATTTTGTTCGCAGTTTGGCGTAAAGTCTTTTCATTCCGCAATGTCCACCAGAAACGGGATCATTATGGTAAATTTTCATTAGTTTTAATTTTGTATCCTCATCTGTTACTGTCTCCGCTGGATCTGTTAGTATAATTTCTAATGATTTTAAAATTTTATTTCCAATATTTTTGAAATTTGTAATAGTATAATGTTCAAACAAAATATCGTTTTTAGGCCATTCAATCTGCTTAATTTTGCGTTTGCTTCTGATTCAAGCCTCGAAAGTAATTTCTCTAAAGTCATTATTTCGTTAACAAGCTCGAAACTAAGTAACTCGAGTTTCTTATGTTTAATATGCGCAAAAATTCTTAAACTTGTTGTTTTATTATTTTTATCGTACGTAATTGCAGATCTTATTCGTGGAACTTTTTTCGAAAAATTAAATGAAAATTTGTCGTAGACATGTAAATTAAGTTGTTTTTCGTCGTTTTTGTCTGTTTTAATAGGAAGGTTATTGTCGTTTTGCCGTTTTGTCATTGATCTTGTTTGTACTGCTAAAATTTGTTTGTTCGATTCTTTAATCTCATCGATAGTGATGCGCGAGTGTAGAGGTCTATGGTCTGATTTTACACTGAAATGGGTACCATACACATATGGTCGAAATTGCTTTATTGCGAAATAAATAACTAAGAGTTCCAACTCTATAATTGGTTTTTTCTGCTCTGCTTTACTAAATGCTTTAGAAGCGAAACAATTTGGTAAATCACTACCTTGCTGTTCTTGACTTAAAATAGCGCCACATCCAGTTGTGGAAGCATCAACTGTAATAATGAATTGTTTAGTAAAATCTGGATATTGAAGTAATTTTGGTGAAAGTAACGCTGCTTTCAATGATAAAAATGCTCTTTCGCACTCTACATTCCATACATATTCAACTCTTTTTCTGCTTAATCGATTTAGAGGCGCTGCCAGAGACGCAAAATTAGGTATAAACCGTCTGTAATAGTTTGCAAACGTGACGAATCGTCGTACCACGTCTTTGTCAGTCGATTTTGTATACTTTTTAATTGCGTTTATTTTAGAGTCGTCTGGCAATAAACCTTTGGCTGAACATTTATGACCTAAAATGTAACTTATGGTCGTAAAAAGTTGCTTTTAGTTGGGTTAAGCTTGAGATTGAAAGACCTGCAAGTATCGAAAACTTTTGAAAGATTTTTAATATGGTGTGATTCACTACAACCGACGACGATGATATCGTCGACGTATAAAGATGCGACATTGGGTGGTATACCCGAAAAAGCTATTGTCATCATTCGTGAGAATGAATTTGGTGCTATATTTAAACCGAATGGAAGCACTTTCCATCTAAATGCACCTCGGTCAGTGCTGAAAGAAGTAATGTCACGTGAGTCAGGATGCAAGGGGATTTGATGAAATCCTGAAAAAAGATCTAGTGTGGAAAAATATTTTGCTCTACCGAGATTGTCTAATATATCGTCAACTCTACCTAGTGGAAATTTATCAGCAATGAGTTTTTTGTTTACTGCGCGAAAATCTACGCACATACGATATGCTTTCTGACTATTAGTATCCTTCTTTGCCACTACAATGAAAGAACTATTATAGTTCGAATAAATGGGTTCAATCAAATCGTTATCTAACAATTAATTTACTTGGCGATTTATTTCTTCGCGTTGAGAGTATGGCAATCGATAATTTTTAACATATACCGGATCGTTGTCTGTCAATCTTAGGTTTTGATCGTAGAAGTTGTTTAAAGTCATTTTGTCCGTGTCGAGAACGAAAATATCGCCATAATCTATGCAAAGGTCAATTAATTTACTTTGAGCATGTTAAGGTATTTGATTTTTTAAAATTGAAATTAGTTTTTTCGTTCGTTTCTCTTCTGTTTCTGTCTTGTTAATTGTATAAACATTGTATTTTGAAAGTTTTTCTGTCCTAATACTATTTCCTTTCACATACTTTATATCGCTTCCCAAGGCAGTCGGTTCTATGTACCGGAGCGACTCGGGATTTTTCCCGACCAAGGACTGTCATTTCAGTGTAACCCCATTTAATTTGTTTCGTCCCTCCCACAAATTGTCATCCTCCCAGCAGCTCCTTGCAGCAGGACTGCTCCATATTCTCTTGCTCCGGGAAGGTATCGAATCCAATCCGGGTCCGTCTCCTGACCCCGGTCCTGAGAAATGGTTTTGCTGCATCTGCCGGAAAAGAATCTTTTTAGGACGGTCATACTCTGTTCAGTGTGTCTCGTGTAAGGGATGGTTGCATCGGATAGGTTGTTCTGGGCTTGATCCCAAAACCCGACGTCCACGTAACTTTTATAAATCTTTTGTGGCTCCTTGCTCTTCACGCCCAAGGGCGCCTCGTAGTCTACGTCTAAGCGCCCCCCCATTACCTTCCAGCAGCCCCGCTGCTCAGCAAGCCACAACAAGTACCCCTGCTCGCGCCTTACGGCGCCAACAACTCAAACAGCTGCTACCACTCATAACTACAATCTTCGTAGTAGAGTCGGAAGCAATGCTGAGCAACAGCCCCTGCCCCCGTCTTCTCCCCCCCTCTTTTCCGGCAGCAATCGTGTAGGTCAGGGAACCAGACTCTTAGTCCCTACCTCCGTTTGCACCGTTTGCCAGCACAGAATATATATGTTTGCGACATCCGCCCAATGCAGCTCCTGCCTTGGGTGGTGCCACTTTCCTAGATGTTCTGGTCTCCGCGACGGCAACCCCTCGACGGGTTTCATCGCGCCATGTTGCCAGGTCGCAAACCCAAATCATCCGGGTACCCCAATGCTTGCCCAAGGACGCTCAGTCCCAGGGCCACAACAGCAATTGCGTCCTGGCCTTCCTCAACCCAGGCGTAGTCACCCGTCACTTACCCCCAGAGTGGCGACGTCTCCCCTCATGCACTTCAGAATTCTGCAGTTAAACTGTAATGGACTAACTGGGAAGATTACGGAGATATTCAATTTCATGAAGCGGCACAACATCCGCATTGCTGCGATTCAAGAGACTAAACTCACAGCACGATCTGCATTGCAGACCTGCTCTGGGTATAATGTCCACAGAAAAGATCGCGAGAGCGGAAATGGAGGCGGCCTCGCGTTTATAATACACCACTCTGTGCAGTATCACATATTTGATCCTGGCATCGACCGCAGGGACAACGTCTTAGAACGTCAAGGCCTATCTGTCCGGTCAGGCGATGCAAACCTAGAAATCATCAACATCTACATCCCCCCTGCCACCTGTTGCCCCGGTGGATACCGCCCTAATATCAGAGCCTTACTCACTGGAAACAATCGCATTATTTTAGGCGACTTCAATGCCCATCATGATCTATGGCATTCAAATTTGCGGGCGGACAGTAGGGGCGAGATGTTGGCGGATCAAAAAGAAGAAACGACGTTCTGCACAATAAACGGAGACGCCCCCACACGTATGGTAGGAAGCTGTCACAGTTCGCCAGATATCTCAATCGTGAGCGCAGAACTCGTAAACTGCGTCAACTGGCAGCCGATGGTATCATTGGCATCCGACCACCTGCCTATACTTGTTTCGCTCGAGCGTACCGCCGACTTCATCGTCACCGAAAAACGCACTTTCATAAACTTTAAAAAAGGAAAGTGGGAGGAATATAAATCCTTTACAGACAACCTCTTTGCTGCCCTCCCTATCCCGACTGATGCCCGCCAAGGGGAGCGTGCCTTCCGCAAGGTCATTGAATCCGCCTCGGCAAGTTTCATTCCCGCCGGGAGAATTCCCGAAATCCGGCCCCACTTCCCGGCGGAGGCCGCAAACTTAGCGAGAGAACGTGACCTTATAAGGCAGCTTGATCCAGTCGACCCCCAAATAAGGGATATAAACCAACGCATCAGATTGCTTGTGGATGAACACAAGCGGGCGAAATGGGAGGAGCACCTAAGAGGTTGTAACCTCTCTACCGGTGTGGGTAAACTTTGGTCCACCGTAAAGTCCCTATCGAATCCGACTAAGCACAAAGACAAAGTTTCCATCGCCTTTGGCGACAAAGTGCTGTCGGATACGAAAAAATGCGCGAGCGCTTTCTGCCGACAATATATAATGATTTCTACGGTCGACAAAGTTAGACGGAGGGCCAACAGACACGCACATAAACACAAATTCAGCGCGTCACCAATCACCATCACCGCTAAAGAGGTTGAGGACGCCATTGGTCACGCTAAACCATCCAAAGCAGTGGGCCCAGACGGCATAGCCATGCCGATGCTTAAAAGCCTAGGGAAAGAGGGTTTCAGATATTTAGCGCAGGTCTTCAACCTGTCTCTTTCCACCTTTGTCATACCCGAGAAATGGAGAATGGCCAAGGTGGTCCCGCTACTAAAGCCTGGTAAACCAGCTAACATAGGAGAGTCGTATCGTCCGATATCTCTCCTATCGCCAGTAGCAAAGACGCTCGAAGCCATTTTGCTCCCTTATTTCCAAGCAAATTTGCAACTAGCCTCCCATCATCATGGCTTCAGAAAACTCCATAGCACTACCTCCGCGCTAAATGCCATCAGCACCCAGATAAATTGCGGTTTAAATCAAAACCCCCACCATAGAACAGTACTCGTAGCGCTAGACCTATCAAAAGCTTTTGATACGGTCAACCATGGCTCGTTACTGCAAGACCTGGAAGGGTCTACCCTTCCCCCATGTCTTAAAAGGTGGACCGCGAATTATCTGGGTGGTCGGCAGGCATCGGTGCTATTTAGAAACGAAACATCAAAGCCAAGGAGAATTAAACAAGGGGTGCCACAGGGTGGTGTCCTATCCCCACTTTTGTTTAATTTCTACATATCTAAGCTACCTTCACCACCGGAAGGAGTCACAATCGTTTCCTACGCCGATGACTGCACAGTAATGGCCACAGGCCCAGGCCCACAGATCGATGAGCTATGCAATAAAATAAACGGCTACCTCCCTGATCTCTCCAGTTTTTTCGCCTCGCTAAACCTGGCATTATCACCGACTAAATCTTCCGCGACCTTATTTACAACATGGACGTCCCAAATGTCGACCATTTTGAACATCCACGTCGATGGCTCTACGCTACCGACTGTCCTACACCCCAAAATCTTGGGTGTGAAGTTTGATCAGGATCTACATTTTGGTGAGCACGCAGCCGCAATTGTTCCGAGAATTCAGAGCCGTAACAAAATCCTCAAATCCCTTGCTGGCAGTACCTGGGGAAAAGATAAAGAAACGCTCATGACTACATACAAAGCAATTAGCCAGCCGATTACGTGCTACGCGTCACCCATATGGTCGCCAAGCCTAAAAATTACCCACTGGAAGAAGCTACAGGCCTGCCAAAATACTGCTCTCAGAATTGCCACGGGCTGTCTTCTTATGTCCCCAGAACACCATCTACATAATGAGGCGAGAATACTCCCCATCAGTGAAAGAAACGAGATGCTGACCAAACAGTTCCTGTTGAATACCCAGAAACCTGGGCATCCCAACAGACATCTGATTGACGAGCCAGCACCGCCTAGGGGCTTAAGGAGTCATCTCCGTAAGCATTTTGAGGAAATACGGCATCTGAGAACACAGCCGTATGAAGCGAAAAAACATAAGCAGGTCCTTGGTGAACTCCACAAACAGGCGTCGGACCTTTATGCCGGGAATTGCCCGGTGAACCCAGTACTCAAAGTAAAGTATCCAAAACTTGCGGAAGAGGAACGCATACTCTCCAGGGAAACGCGTGTCACTCTGGCTCAACTTCGTTCTGGATACTGTAACAGGTTAAACTCTTACCTATCCAGAATCAACCCCGACATACAAAATGTATGCCCCGCTTGCAATGTGTCCCCACATGACACCAACCATCTCTTTAATTGTAATGTGGAACCAACGCCTCTAACACCCCTTTCCCTATGGTCCACCCCTGTTGAAACAGCAAGTTTCCTTGGACTCCCGTTAGAGGATATTGATGACAGTTTGTGATCGGTCGCGTCAGTTAGGTGGGGCGAAGCACTGCTACAACAACAACAACAACATACTTTATATCATCCGTGGTATTTATGACTTTAATTATTGGGTTACTGGAACTAACAATGCACCTAGCTATGAAAACACCTTTTTCAATTTCCTGCGAGTCCACGAAAAGTGGCTCGGTTGAATCCCCTAAATCAAAAAGTCTGAATATTCCACATCTTGGTGGAATGATACAACTGTCGCTTTCTGTTCCGTGTAGGATTGGTATCGCGACTTTTTCATTACCTACCCAAAAGGAAATACTATTTCTTTCATAATTAATAATGTATTTGTTAATTTTCAGAAAATCTTTACCCAGTATGCCATCGGATGGAATATTAAAGTCTTCATTTACTACATATACTTTACATGTTAATAGAAAAGTTTGAAAAATTTAAATTTGTGTAATTTTACCTAAAGTAGAAACTGAATTAGAAGTGACATCGGTAATGTTAATAATGTCGTTTGTATTTAAGAGAATATTACTGTCTATACATGATATTTTTATTAGAGAAATGTCGGCTTGAGTGTCTACTAGGAAAGAACAAAATTTTTGTGACTCGTTAAGTTGTAATTCTATAAAATCTGAATAATTTAGGTTTAAACAACATATGCCTATCGGTGAGGGAAATTCGCTTACTCGGTTAGTTCGTCCTCCCCCAGTGTTCGCTCCTGAGGGGCACTCGCATTTAAAGCGCGAACGTTTGCGTTTCTACCTCTACCGTTGGATGATCTCGAATTGTTATTTCTATTGTTACTGCTACTTGTATTTGAATTGGAATTTGGACGTGTATTACTATTGTTGTTATTTTGGTATCTATTTCTGTTATCGTATCGATATCTCTGATTATTGTTACCGCTACGGTTGCTGTTGTATGCAAATGAACTCTTGTTTCTATAACCAGTAGAGCCGCGGTTTGGGTAAAAGCCTCGATAACTACCACGTGAATTTCTGAATATATTGTTACCACGTGATCGAAAAGCTAAAACATGACGCTCAGTTACTTCGTTGTTTTGTTCTACAACTAATTTCTGGATTTTGCGTTTAAACGACACACGTTAACAATTTGTTCGACTGCCATTTCATGAGCTTTCGCTTGAGTGATCCCTTCAATAATAAGAGACCGCTCAAGCGAGTCAGCTAAATCTTCAACTTTTTTGGCAAAATCTATATAATTATTGTTATTAACGTTCAACGCTGCAATTTTTCCTGCTACAACTTTCGAGTTGTCTGGTTTGATCCTACAACGTAGAGCTGTTTTAATTTCATTAACTGAATTTACTTGTCTTGGTATTGCTTCACGGACTTTACCCTCTAGTTTTGATTTTAAGAACGCTATAAAAGTATCAGTTAAATCTGCAGTAGCGAATTGTTCAAGTAATGCAATTTTGTTTATAAAAGAATCAAGTGCAAGAGGGTCACCACTGTAGTTTTCCCTAATATAATTAGCACATGTGTTAATGAAAATTCTCTTTTCCTCAGATGTTGCCATGATTTGATCGTTAAGATCTGGAGCTGAATTAGCAGAAGGTGGGCCACGTTTGTACTATTTGGATCGTTAAGATCTGATTTTAAAGTAAAAGAAGTTGAAGTTAGTTTGGCACTATTTGAATCGTTAAGATTTGAATCTAAATTAGAAGTTGAATTTTTAATGGAAGAAATTTCGAAGCTTGGAAAATCTGTTGACAAAGAAAATCTATTTCCTGGTTTGTGACTTCTTCGGTCGAGGATGAAGCTAAATTTCGTAGCTGAGGCTGAATTATCGGAATCGGATTCTGAATTTTTTTGTACTTGCTTACCACTTCTAAGGTACATATATAGTTATCAGAATAGCACAAATAATTCAGATCAAACTATGAAATTAATGAATTACTTATTAGAATGGCTGAATTCTTTGAAGCTGAAGTGTTGCGGAAAAAGAAAAATTAATTTTGTATAAGAGAACTGATTTGCAGGTGAATAGTCACTAAAGAAGTGTTTAATAATTTATTGGAAGAATTAATTAAAACTGCAGTAAACTTGTATGAAAAATCTATAAAAAGTAACTGATTTTAAAATGGCTCAAAAGTATGTAAGTAAAGAAAGTATGTAAAAAAATCTCACTTGGCTTTTCACGGGACCACCGTTTATATCAAAAAAAAATTTTAATTGGTTTTTAACGGAACCAGCGCATGTATCAAAAAAATTTTTAATTGGTTTTTAACGAAACCACCGCATATTTCAAACAAATTTAATTGGTTTTTAACGGAACCACCGCATATATCGAAAAAGTTAATTGGTTTTTAACAACCCACCCTTTATATCAAAAAGTTAATTGCTTTTTAACAAACCACCGTTTATATAAAAAATTCAATTGGTTTTTCACAAGCCACCGTTATGTCAAAAATCCAAAATTTATATAAAAAGCGAAATTATTTTAATTGAAATGCGAAGGCACCGAATTTAATAAAAAATTTTAAATTTTACTATACGTACATATATACGTTTAAAGAAAAAAAAATGTTAAATACATATATATATATAATATACTTATTGTACTGCTTCGCTGCCGCTGATGTCGCCAATGCTACTGCTGCCGAAGTCGCTGCCGGTGTTGTTGCTGCTGGCGGTGGTGGTGGTGTTTAAAAATGGCGATGTTTTACTGGTGGCTAGTGGCGTGGGTTATATATATATATATATATGTGCCGTTATTCAATGGCCTGATTATACTCGTTCCAAATTTTCTATTTTTAACTTTATATTACATTTGTATTATATCTGTACCGTTTATTTGTAGTTTTTAGCACATTTTGTCAATTAAAAGAATTTGTGTATTATTTCTGTTTAATTTAGTCGTAGAGTTAGTTACCTTGTTAAAAATTGTCTTTTCCGAAAGTATTTAATTTTGTATTATTTCCGATATATTTATTTGTAGTTTTTAGGCAATTTTATTATCTAAACGATTTCGTTCTTTTGTATTATCTCTGATTCATTTAAACGTAGTATTAGTTGTCGTATTAGTTTTATTTTATTAATAATTTTCTCTTTGTTTTTAAAAAATGTTTATTTCACTGCCACTGCCACTTTTCCCACACCACTCTACTCACCACTCGCCGAAATTGAAAAAATGACCGGGCTCCCGCCTCACGGTCGCCATGTGAGCTACCCTCAAATTGGTTAGCTTGCGTTGCTTACCCACAAGGTTGTTACTGCTGTGTGCCTGCCCAAATATCCACCTTAGAGCCGCAATTAAAATTAAAAAACACTTTTATTTCCGTCGTACACGTCCGTTCACTTTGGTTGCAAATTTATTGATTCAATCATTTTTTTTCTGTCAGTGACGTGAGCCGCAGCTGCATTTGACATTAGCGTTGCCAACTGCCCGCGCTTTTCAAATGCAACTAAAGCTGCATGCACATAGCTTATATTATTTTAACGGATTTGAAAGTTAGTTTATCCTTACAAATTGACACAACCAATTTTCCTCAGGAGCGTAAATAATGGGTTCCATATTAACCGATACAAAAAGAATTTATATAGATTCGAATCTTTATATGGAAAATCCAGTTTTTGGATGCGCGATTATTGGCTCAGCGAAAATTTCATTGTGGGATTGTAAGTTGTAAGTTATCAGATCTTGATAAAAGGTTCAAAAGTTTTGGGAAACTGAGGAAATTTCAAAAATCGAACAGTTTTTAACAAAAGAAGAAAAAGAATGTGAAACACATTTTTCCGAAGCTGTGAAAATAAAAAATCATAATCGATTTCAAATATCACTAAAGGCAGAAAAGGCCTAAATCAGTACTAAGTGATTCAAAAGCAGTAGCCATTAAAGATTTTTTGTGTTAGAGATAAAATTTTCCGAAGGCCTTAGCCTAAAAATCCAGTATTCAATATTTTCAAAAGACTATTTGCAACGTGGTCGCATGTAGGAAATAAGTTTTAAAAACCTTCCAAATCAGGTAAATTTCCTTCCTCATCATTATGTTTTTAGGCCTGATAGTACCACCACTATACTTAGAGTCGTAGTCAATGGTTCATGCAAAACTACATAGGGTTTATCTTTAAACGATATTTCATTGACAGGTCCAAAGTTACAAGATGATTTACTATATATATTAGCACGATTTAGAAAACGGCTGATGTAGAAAAAATGTATCGCCATGCATGAGTGAAAGATGAAGATCAATATCTCCAATTAATTGTTTGGCGATGGGAGAACGATAAACCATTAAAAGTGTACAAGTTACAACACATCAGCAAACACAAAATCAAACTTACAAAACAAACGCAACAACTCAAATATTTATTAGAATGTAAAAGGTACGGACTTATTCCAAACTATATTTCTAACACATTAAAAAGCTCTATAATAAACACAACATCGGGTAAAATAAGACAACAAATAGGAAAAACAAAACACAACTTCCTTTTAAAAAGTAAGGAAGGCTAAGTTCGGGTGTAACCGAACAATACATACTCAGTTGAGAGCTATGGTGACAACATAAGGGAAAATAACCATGTAGGAAAATGAACCGAGGGTAACCCTGGAATGTGTTTGTATGACATGTGTATCAAATGAAAGGTATTAAAGAGTATTTTATGTGGGAGTGGGCTATAGTTCTATAGGTGGACGCCATTTAGGGATATCGCCATAAAGGTGGACCAGGGGTGACTCTAGAATGTGTTTGTACGATATGGGTATCAAATTAAAGGTATTAATGAGGGTTTCAAAAGGGAGTGGTGGTAGTTGTATAAGTGGTCGCCTTTTCGAGATATCGCCATAAAGGTGGAGCAGGGGTGACTCTAGAATCCGTTTGTACAATATGGGTATCAAACGAAAGGTGTTAATGAGTATTTTAAAAGGGAGTAGACCGTAGTTCTATGGGTGGACGCCTTTTCGAGATATCGCCATAAAGGTGGATCAGGGGTGACTCTAGAATGCGTTTGTACAATATGGGTATCAAAAGAAAGGTGTTAATGAGTATTTTAAAAGGGAGTGGGCCTTAGTTCTATGGGTGGACGCCTTTTCGAGATATCGCCATAAAGGTGGACCAGGGGTGACTCTAGACTTTGTTTGGACGATATAGGTATCAAATGAAAGGTGTTAATGAGTATTTTAAAAGTCGTGGGCTTAGTTCTATGGACGCCTTTTCGAGATATCGCCATAAAGATGGACCAGGGGTGACTCTAGAATGCGTTTGTACAATATGGGTATCAAGCGAAAGGTGTTAATGAGTATTTTAAAAGGAGGTGGGGCTTAGTTCTATAGGTGGACGCCTTTTCCAGATATCGTCATAAAGGTGGACCAGGGGTGACTCTAGAATGTGTTTGTACGATATGGGTATCAAATTAAAGGTATTAATGAGGGTTTCAAAAGGGAGTGGTGGTAGTTGTATAAGTGGTCGCCTTTTCGAGATATCGCCATAAAGGTGGAGCAGGGGTGACTCTAGAATCCGTTTGTACAATATGGGTATCAAACGAAAGGTGTTAATGAGTATTTTAAAAGGGAGTAGACCGTAGTTCTATGGGTGGACGCCTTTTCGAGATATCGCCATAAAGGTGGATCAGGGGTGACTCTAGACTTTGTTTGTACGATATGGATATCAAATGAAAGGTGTTAATGAGTCTTTTAAAAGGGAGTGGGCCTTAGTTCTATGAGTGTTCGCCTTTTCGAGATATCGCCATAAAGCTGGACCAGGGGTGACTCTAGAATATGTTTGTACGATATGGGTATCAAATGAAAGGTGTTAATGAGTATTTTAAAAGGGTGTGGGGCTTAGTTCTATAGGTGGACGCCTTTTCGAGATATCACCATAAAGGTGGACCAGGGGTGACTCTAGAATATGTTTGTACGATATGGGTATCAAAAGAAAGGTGTTAATGAGTATTTTAAAAGGGAGTGGGCCTTAGTTCTATGGGTGGACGCCTTTTCGAGATATCGCCATAAAGGTGGACCAGGGGTGACTCTAGACTTTGTTTGGACGATATAGGTATCAAATGAAAGGTGTTAATGAGTCTTTTTAAAAGGGAGTGGGCCTTAGTTCTATGAGTGTTCGCCTTTTCGAGATATCGCCATAAAGGTGGATCAGGGCTGACTCTAGAATTTGGTTGTACGATATGGGTATCAAATGAAAGGTGTTAATGAGTATTTTAAAAGGACGTGGGGCTTTGTTCTATAGGTGGACGCCTTTTCCAGATATCGCCATAAAGGTGGACCAGGGGTGATTCTAGAATGTGTTTGTACGATATGGGTATCAAATTAAAGGTATTAATGAGGGTTTCAAAAGTGAGTGGTGGTAGTTGTATAGGTGGTCGCCTTTTCGAGATATCGCCAAAAAGGTGGAGCAGGGGTGACTCTAGAATACGTTTGTACAATATGGGTATCAAACGAAAGGTTTTAATGAGTATTTTAAAAGGGAGTGGGCCTTAGTTCTATGAGTGTTCGCCTTTTCGAGATATCGTCATAAAGGTGGACAAGGGCTGACTCTAGAATTTGTTTGTACGATATGGGTATCAAATGAAAGGTGTTAATGAGTATTTTAAAATGACGTGGGGCTTAGTTCTATAGGTGGACGCCTTTTCCAGATATCGCCATAAAGGTGGACCAGGGGTGACTCTAGGATGTGTTTGTGCGATATGGGTATCAAATTAAAGGTATTAATGAGGATTTTAAAAGGGAGTGGTGGTAGTTGTACATGTGAAGGCGTTTTCCAAATATCGACCAAAATGTGGACTAGGGTGACCCAGAACATCATCTGTCGGATACCGCTAATTTAATTATTAAATATGTATTACCACGAACAGTATTCCTGCCAAGATTTCAGGGGTTTTTTATTTCGCCCTGCAGAACTTTTTCATTTTCTTCTATTTAATATGGGAGGTGTCCCACCCATTTTACAAAGTTTTTTTCTAAATTTATATTTTAACCAATCCAATTACCATGTTTCATCCCTTTTTTCGTATTTGGTATAGAATTATGGCATTTTTTTAATTTTTCGTAATTTTCGAAATCGAAAAAGTGGGCGTGGTCATAGTCGGATTTCGGCCATTTTTTATACCAATACAAAGTGAGTTCAGATAAATACGTGAACTGAGTTTAGTAGAGATACATCGATTTTTGCTCAAGTTATCGTGTTAATGGCCGAGCGGAAGGACAGACGGTCGACTGTGTATAAAAACTGGGCGTGGCTTCAACCGATTTCGCTCTTTTTCACAGAAATAAGTTATCGTCCTAGAATCTAAGCCCTTACCAAATTTCACAAGGATTGGTAAATTTTTTTTCGACTTATGGCATTAAAATTATCCTAGACAAATTAAATGAAAAAGGGCGCAGCCACGCCCATTTTGAAATTTTCTTTTATTTTTGTATTTTGTTGCACCATATCATTACTGGAGTTAAATCTTGACATAATTTACTTATATACTGTAAAGATATTAAATTTTTTGTTAAAATTTGACTTAAAAAAAATTTTTTTTAAAAGTGGGCGTGGTCGTTCTCTGATTTTTGCTAATTTTTATAGGGGATACATAGGAGTAACGTTCCTGCCAAATTTCATCATGATATCTCCAACGTCTGCGAAATTACAGCTTGCAAAACTTTTAAATTGCGTTCTTTTAAAAGTGGGCGGTGCCACGCCCATTGTCCAAAATTTTACTAATTTTCTATTCTGCGTCATAATTTCAACTCACCTACCAAGTTTCATCGCTTTATCCGTCTTTGGTAATGAATTATCGCACTTTTTCGGTTTTTCGAAATTTTCGATATCGAAAAAGTGGGCGTGGTTATAGTCCGATATTGTTCATTTTAAATAGCGATCTGAGATGACTGCTCAGGAACCTACGTACCAAATTTCATCAAGATACCTCAAAATTTACTCAAGTTATCGTGTTAACGGACAGACGAACGGACGGACGGACGGACATGGCTCAATCAAATTTTCTTTTCGATCCTGATGATTTTGATATGTGGAAGTCTATATCTATCTCGATTCCTTTATACCTGTACAACCAACCGTTATCCAATCAAAGTTAATATACTCTGTGAGCTCTGCTCAACTGAGTATAAAAATACTTAACTTTGAAATAACACAAACGAATATAAACATCAAAAGTACCAAAAATGCAATATATCACGCGCAACTACAAATACGCAGTACTCTTAACGAAGAAGAATTTAAATCTGCAATCGTAAAACAAAACTGTCTAAGCAACAAGATCGGTAAGCAGAAAGAAACGACACTATCCACCAAAATCAAGAAGCTCAAGCACGGGCAAATACTAAAATTAAGAATAAATCTCAATAACGAATGGTTTGTCAACCACACAAACATAGTTTTTCCCGAAGATGTAAAGTGGCTGCTGTCTTTAGGTAAAAAATTTACAGTACCAACAACAAAAAATAACTTTTCACCGTGCACAAAATAGCCGAAATGGAACAAATATTTGAAATCCTAGAAAACGAAATTGAAAAAGAATTAGAAAGAAATAAATTAAGCAACAGAATCACAGAATTTAAATGAAACATCAAACATACTCCGATAGAAAAATGTATACTAGAAACATACAACAAAACAAAGGTTTTTCTAAAAACGCACAAAAAGGACATAGTCGTAACAGACGCGAACAAGGGTAACAAAACAGTCGTTCTCTACAAAAATTACTACAATATGAAAATGGACAAATTACTAGGAGACAGGAATACCTACAAAGCAATAAGAAGTGACCCGACAAATACACTACAGAGGAAAAACAATAACATAGTACATGAGCTTTGGAAAGGCAAATACATAAGCATAAAGGAAAAACAACAATTGGCCAGCTCAGCAGCAACTTCCCCTCGGTTATATGGATTACAAAAAATCCATAAACCTGAATGTACATTACGTCCAATTTTCTCATCCACCAATGTTCCATGTTACCATTTGTCCAAACTCATCGGAAGAATTCTACAACCACTACAATGTTGAAAAATCACTGGATTTTAAAAAAGATTAATGTCTCCTCTTTGTTTACTAACATACCTACAAATTTAGCATCCAAAATAATAATGCAAAAATGGGAAGATGTAGAAAAGAATATGAGCATAACCAGAAGCAAGTTTAAGAATGCTCTGGACTTCTGTCTGAAAGACAACAACTATTTCACCTACAACGACAAAATATACACACAAACACATGGAATGTCGATGGGCAACCCCCTCTCTCTAACCATCGCAGATATAGTCATGGACGATTTACTTAACTACACTTTCACATAACTCCAAAAACAACACAACATACAAATAAAGTTCCTTATAAAATACGTTGATGACATATTCGCCATAATCAAAAGAAAGGACACAACTATATTTTAAATACATTGAACAAATACCAAAACAAATTGAAATTTACCAAAGGAAAAGAAGAAAACGGCAGTATCCCTTTCTTAGACACCCGAATATACATATAGAAATAATAACGTTTGAATATATGTAGATTGGTATTCCAAACCAACTGCTTCTGGGCGCCTAATAAATTACTTTTCATCGCAACCTTTAAAATATAAAATAAATACTGCCAAGAACCTCATAAGCAAAATATTGACAATAAGCCATCAAACATTTCACGACGCTAATATAAAGCATATTTTGGATTCCAAGCTAAAAAAACTGACGAAACCTTATTGGAACTTCAAAACACAAAAACAATTTCTATTATGAAAAAGCGAGACCAACATTCCCTCAAAATTAGTGAGGTTGACATGTTTTTGTTTATGTTTTACATTTTATTTTTACATTAACACTTTTAACAATAAAAGCAATGCAAATGACACGCAAAAATTATTTCGGTCTTTAATGGTTCACGTTTTTCACAAGATGGTTGATTTTATTTGTGTTTTTATGCACCAAATTTTCAAACTGAAAACAAAATTTTCATGTGTCAGAAAAAAATAAAGAATAAACGGCCGAATGTCAAAAAAACCTATCGAAATACAAACTGGCTCGTTCGTTTTTAATGAACTAGAT
Organism: Eurosta solidaginis; assembly: GCF_040869045.1. Classification (NCBI taxonomy): domain Eukaryota; kingdom Metazoa; phylum Arthropoda; class Insecta; order Diptera; family Tephritidae; genus Eurosta; species Eurosta solidaginis. The sequence continues at coordinate 154,714,197 of NC_090321.1, forward strand.
TGTATTTTCCTTGTATTTCGTTAGTTTTTTGAAATATAGTTTACACACTTACACCAGTACTGAAGCCGTATTAGGAGGGAGTGCGACAAAAAATTGAAGATAAAATACACGAAAATAAAGTAGTGTCATATAGGTATAAGAAAAATCAAAATGACACTTAGAAAGAATAATTACCCCGACTACTTGATATCAAGCCTAATCAAGCAAAAACAAATGGACATCAAAACTACTAGACTTCAAACAACACACCCAGACAACAACAACCAAACAAAGCAATACTTCATTGTCACATATATTCATATATTCCCAGGCTCACAGAAAACTTCGCGCGAGATCTTATAAAAACATCAAACAAGCCATTGGCTTTTAAATCAAATTGCACTTTGGCGACTTGCTTTACAAAAACAAAAAGCCCTGTAGATCTCCAACAACAAAGCAACGTAGTGTATCAAAAACAATGCAAATGAAACGACGAAGAAAAATGCAACAAAGTGCAAACATTTTTGAAGATAAAGATGTTGCATGCGCGAACTTCAGTGGAAAGCAGCGGAGCTTCACAAAATTCTAGTAGGTCACTTCCACCACACCACAAATTTTAACACGATTTTTAACATAATTTAAGCACACAAAATACAGCGATTGTAGTTTTGGAGTGTAAAAATGTGAATTCTGAACACATGAGCTGAATAAAAAGGTTACAAATAATTTTTAAATAATAAATACAGACAGTGGTAGTTTAACAAATTCTGCTGTGGTAAGTGGTGAATGTGACCTACTAGAGGTTTTGTGAAGCTTGCTTCACACTATTTTTCGTCCCTGCAATGTCTCTATGTTAATATTGTCTCTCCAAAGTGTATATCGGGACGACCAAACGAGCTTTAGGTACGCGACTATCTGAACATGAAGCCGATATACGAAAACAAAAACAAAGCATAGCATTAGCGCAGCATGCAATAACAAATAATCACAAGCTGACTTTGCAGGCGAGAAAGTTTTAGATAATGAAATGAGAGAAAGAAAACGATACACTTTAGAGAGCCTGCGTATACTGCAAAATAGAGAAAAGACAATCAACAGGAAGGAAGATACTGACAATATTGCCGCAGCTTATTTATTATGTTTATAGTGTTTAATGTGACAAAAGCCGTGTTTTTTAACACGCGTATATCCGTTTACGCTTAAACTTTATATTGACTGCTAAGCGACAAACTATAATCACACCTCTGAAATTGCTGCGCATAAATTTTGTCCTACTAAATTTCAATACGTGTCCACAATTCATCGCAACTGATTCAGCTATATGTTATATCCTATGGCCATCAGAGCGTTGCGTTTCCGCTTTTCGGTACACCCTGTTGCTGTAGCTAGTTGTTTAACCACAGCCGCTAGATGGGTCTCCTAAGCATTATCTAAGCGAAGATAGGCGTTTTTTTACACGCGAAAACGAAACGTATACGCGCGTGTTAAAAAACACGGCTAAAGTGTACCACAAATCGATGGTACCGATTTTCTATATAATTAAAGGTGTAATTTTTGTAACTTTTATTTATTTTCCATTTTTAATTTTGTCTACCGCCACATCGTAAGTAAGTTGATTTTCAGAAGTATGTTGTAATTGTTTAACCTGTTTCATTGTATTTTGTCTGTAGATATATGTATATTCATAAGCATTTGAAAATTTTATTGTAAATTTTTGCATTTCTTGTTGTTTTTATTTTGTAGAGAAAAATAAATAGAATATTACGCCCCTGATGATGCCAAGGAAATTTAGCGAAACATTGGGCCGTAAGGTGGAATAAACCTTGTTTTTATTCGCACTATAACGAAATAGGAAACTTAATCTCCACTTAAAGACTTTTACTTATGGCACTGCCTCTGCGGCATAAATAAAATATCCAAGTTATTAGAAAATCAATAAAATTTGATAAACATTTTAAATACGCATGGGTTTTCATTAAAATAGTCTGAAAATTATTCTGAATTTCTTAAGAATATTGGAGAAAATGATCGTGAAATAGAGATTAATTTCGACAAACCAGACTGTTTCAACTTTGGGACTAGTATGGGTTCCAGAATTGGACGAATTTTTCATAAAATCAAGTTTTGGACCTTATAAAAATGAAATTATTAATAAAAAACTATACTTCCAGATATATGGAAGTTATTTGATCCTCTGTGTTTTTTAAATCCAATGATTGCTACAGCCAAAATCTTGGTACTAGACCTTTGGAGCATGAAGATCAACTGGCACGACTAAATACATGCCCACATAAGAACGGATTGGATAAAGTGTAAGGAAAACTACCAAGCTTAAGAACCATAAAGTTAAAAAGACACATGTTTATGGATAATGCCAATGTGCTAGAGATATAGGGATGTTTCGACGCATTTGAGAAAGCTTATGGTGCGGTAGTTTACTTGAAATTTATTATCGTAGAAAATCAATCCAAATAAGTTTACTTAGTGCAAAATCTAGGGTTCCACCAATCAGAACTCTTTCTATTCCGCGTTTAGAACTCTGTACAGCAGTTTTGCCAGTGGAGCTAATTGAAAAAGTCAGTGAAAGCTTACAAGAAAAAGTAAATCTTATAAGGTACTATAGCCACTCAGAAATAGTATTATCGTGGCTTAGATTAGATCCAAGAAAATTGAAAACATTTGAAGCAAACAGAGTTGCGACCATTCAAAGGGAAACAGGGCAGACGCATTGGTGTCACGTTAAATCAAAAGAAAATCCAGCTGACATTGTGTCTCGTATCTCTCATATCTCGAATTTTCTAAAAGAAGATACTGGTAGAATTACAGAAATGGATAATGTGTTAAAAATTCCTGGACTAAAAAAGATTGTGTTCGTTACTAAACATAAAACAGCTTTATGTTTCTAAGGAATGCCGTAGCTTTAATTTTGAATTTCATAGATATCAGACTAAAAAAACTAGTCAAACTTCGTATCATAAATTAAAAAAAAAAAGAATAAAAATCACAAATTAGCTATAGAAAAATAATTCAGACACAAATAAAATATTTTCAAGATGATATTCCTTTGCTAAAATGCCAAAAAGAAATAAAGAAATCATCAAAATTTGCTACTCTTGCTCCATTTTCAGACGAAAAGGATATTCTTAGAGTAGAATTCACTTCCATTTGAAGCCAAACACCCTATATTATTACCGTATAATGATCCAGTAACTTATTGTGACGGAAATACACAAAAAACATTTGCAGGTAGGTCCAAAAGGCTTGTTAGCTGTAACGCTGCAAAAATATTGACCTTTGCGTTTGAAACAATTAGCCACTAAAATTGTACATTCTTGCTACAGGTGCTTTAAAATAAATCCTCATTCTATACATCAGTTTGTGGGAGTTTGCCACAGGATAGGGTAACAAAAGTGCGAGCTTTTGAAAATATTGGCATTGACTTCCTTGGTCCAATAACAATTCATCAGAAATTAAGAGGTTCTAGAAGAGATAAAGGCTATGAGTTCATTTTTATTTGTTTTACTAGTAAAGCGGTTCATTTAGAAGTAATTAGTAATTTATCAACCGCCGTATTTTTAGGAGCTGTAAAGAGTTTTATTGTGCGTAAAGGAAGTCCTAAACAAATTTACCCCAATAATTTATTAAGAAGCATTTTAAATCAATTGAAGATTATAATCATTGTGGATAAGACAAGTGTGATAACTTCTGTATAGACGTCAAAATTCCAAATAGAATGAATCTCCTGATTTTTAAGTGACTATCGCTGTCTCATTCTGTATCCCTTTCTATCACCCGCTGAAGATAGCCGGCCCTATGCGCCGCCATATTGAACACCCTGTCAAAACGCTGCCAAAGTGCTAAAAAGTAGCCATATTGAACATCCTGTCAGACAGTTGACGGATAAGATATCACACTTGTTTTATCCACAATGATTATCATTTTACTTTTGAGCAACTGTCAACAATTATGGCAGAAATAGAAGCTATCATGAATTCACGACCTTATCAAAGTAGTTTGATAACAGTAAATATAATACAACTTATAAAGACTACATTGATGGGTGGAGAGATGTTGAGAAATTTAGTAATGAGATGTGAGAAACACGGTCTCAAGATTATAAGATTATTTAGGACAACTGCAAAAACGATACAAGTGACAGTTCCCAAAAACAAATATAAAGCCAGGAACGTTAGTTTTATTAAAAGAAGATAATGTCCCACCTCTTAATTGGAAAATAATTAGAGTTATTGAGGTCAAGCTAGGTCCACATAATTTAGTCAGGCTGCCAACGATTAAAACGGATCTGGGGATAACTCAAATGGCTGTGGAAACTAAATACCCATTTCCTGCAGATTTATTTAAAAGAGGGGAAAATGAGTTCGACACTGGCATTAAGAAATCGAATGTAATATGTGAAAATTTCGCATGTTATTCATTCATCTCATATCTTGTATTTCCAAAGTAAAAGTTACATATTTTAAGGAATCTTCAGGTATATTTTTGGAAAATAGGGGAGCTGTTGGGTTAACAAGAGCTTCGTTGTTGTTGTTGTAGCAGTAACAAAATAAATGGGGTTACACTGAAATGACAGTCCTTGGTCGGGAAATTTCCCGAGTCGCACCGGTACATAGAACCGACTGCCTTGGGAAGCGACAAGAGCTTCGTGGAACATCAACGTTCATATGGACCTAGAACCTTATCAACAAAGCAAGATCGAAATAATGACCCACCTCAATTTTTTAACAGCAACAATCGACGGTCTGAAAAGAGAAGGCATTCATTAATCATCATTACTTTTGCAATTAAAATCCAAGTTTGCGCAAATCGAACTAAATGATAATTTAATAATGGGAAAAAAGAATCAAGTGGGCACCCCTTTAGTTTGTAGGAAGTTTATACCATGCCATGTTTGGAATCATGAATGCGGAACACGCAGGTATTCTTGCGTGAAAAGTTAAGGGGAGTAAAGTGATAGATGAGTATGTGCTTGAGCTAATCAAAAACATGACAACAATTGAAGATGCCACCTCTAACGTTATTAGAAACCAAACTGATTGTATTAACAAAAACTTAAGAGCAATAAATCAGACACTGTACAGAATAGAAAGACAAATAACTGACGTGCTGCATTACTCCCAAATACAAGATGAAGCCGTCACTACTTTCATGATGATGGAAGCCTTCCAAATATGCGAGAAGAAATAAAAAATTACACTTAACAAGCTCAACATCATTCCAGACCATGTGCTTCAGTCTCAACACTTGCCCAACATATACATTATATGCTCAATCATTTACCACATCATGTGTCATTATCAGATCGAAGTCCAATAGAACTTATCAAGATCACACCAATGATGACCAGAGTATTGAAGAAAGCATATTGTTCCAGTTGAAAATACCACTTATAAGCTCAGAAATATTTCAAGCTTACCAATTATTTCCATATCCCACGATGCACTACGGTAATTTCATTAAAATCATGGTAGCTAACAACATAATATTTGTCAGTGAAGGAAAACATCATTATTATTCTAGTAATGAACACCAATTTCTAAGGTGCACAAAATTACAAAAGCTGTGGATTTGCCCTCAATTACATCCCATCTATCGCTCTTCAGGAAACCTATTTGTGCTACCTCATATGTATTCTCTTACGAAAAACCAATTTGTCGGCAGAGTGTGAAATTGGAATTAGGAAACCTCAACCATTTTGGGAGCAACTGAATGCAATAAATATGTGGATATTTTCCTTTCCGAAACCGCAAGCATTGGAAGTAAACTGCAACAACAACATTTCAGAAATAGAACTCTAAAATATCCAAGTTATTAGAAAATCAATAAAATTTGATAAACATTTTAAATACGCATGGGTTTTCATTAAAATAGTCTGCAAATTATTCTGAATTTCTTAAGAATATTGGAGAAAATGATCGTGAAATAGAGATTAATTTCGACAAAGCAGACTGTTTCAACGTTGGGACTAGTATGGGTTCCAGAATTGGACGAATTTTTCATAAAATCAAGTTTTGGACCTTATAAAAATGAAATTATTAATAAAAAACTATACTTCCAGATATATGGAAGTTATTTGATCCTCTGTGTTTTTTAAATCCAATGTTTGTTACAGCCAAAATCTTGCTACTAGACCTTTGGAGCATGAAGATCAACTGGCACGACTAAATACATGCCCACATAAGAACGGATTGGATAAAGTGTAAGGAAAACTACCAAGCTTAAGAACCATAAAGTTAAAAAGACACATGTTTATGGATAATGCCAATGTGCTAGAGATATAGGGATGTTTCGACGAATTTGAGAAAGCTTATGGTGCGGTAGTTTACTTGAAGTTTATTATCGTAGAAAATCAATTCCAAATAAGTTTACTTAGTGCAAAATCTAGGGTTCCACCAATCAGAACTCTTTCTATTCCGCGTTTAGAACTCTGTACAGCAGTTTTGCCAGTGGAGCTAATTGAAAAAGTCAGTGAAAGCTTACAAGAAAAAGTAAATCTTATAAGGATTATAGCGACTCAGAAATAGTATTATCGTGGCTTAGATTAGATCCAAGAAAATTGAAAACATTTGAAGCAAACAGAGTTGCGACCATTCAAAGGGAAACAGGGCAGACGCATTGGTGTCACGTTAAATCAAAAGAAAATCCAGCTGACATTGTATCTCGTATCTCTCATATCTCGAATTTTCTAAAAGAAGATACTGGTAGAATTACAGAAATGGATAATGTGTTAAAAATTCCTGGACTAAAAAAGATTGTGTTCGTTACTACTCTTACTAAACATAAAACAGCTTTATGTTTCTAAGGAATGCCGTAGCTTTAATTTTGAATTTCATAGATATCAGACTAAAAAAACGAGTCAAACTTCGTATCATAAATTAAAAAAAAAAGAATAAAAATCATAAATTAGCTATAGAAAAATAATTCAAGCACAAATAAAATATTTTCAAGATGATATTCCTTTGCTAAAGTGCCAAAAAGAAATAAAGAAATCATAAAAATTTGCTACTCTTGCTCCATTTTCAGACGAAAAGGATATTCTTAGAGTAGAATGCACTTCCATTTGAAGCCAAACACCCTATATTATTACCGTATAATGATCCAGTAACTTATTGTGACGGAAATACACAAAAAACATTTGCAGGTAGGTCCAAAAGGCTTGTTAGCTTTAACGCGGCAAAAATATTGACCTTTGCGTTTGAAACAATTAGCCACTAAAATTGTACATTCTTGCTACAGGTGCTTTAAAATAAATCCTCATTCTACACATCAGTTTGTGGGAGTTTGCCACAGGATAGGGTAACAAAAGTGCGAGCTTTTGAAAATATTGGCATTGACTTCCTTGGTCCAATAACAATTCATCAGAAATTAAGAGGTTCTAGAAGAGATAAAGGCTATGAGTTCATTTTTATTTGTTTTACTAGTAAAGCGGTTCATTTAGAAGTAATTAGTAATTTATCAACCGCCGCATTTTTAGGAGCTGTAAAGAGTTTTATTGTGCGTAAAGGAAGTCCTAAACAAATTTACCCCAATAATTTATTAAGAAGCATTTTAAATCAATTGAAGATTATAATCATTGTGGATAAGACAAGTGTGATAACTTCTGCATAGACGTCAGAATTCCAAATACATTGAATCTCCTGATTTTTAAGTGACTATCGCTGTCTCATTCTGTATCCCTTTCTATCACCCGCTGAAGATAGCCGGCCCTATGCGCCACCATATTGAACACCCTGTCAAAACGCTGCCAAAGTGCTAAAAAGTAGCCATATTGAACATCCTGTCAGACAGTTGACGGCTAAGATATCACACTTGTTTAATCCACAATGATTATCATTTTACTTTTGAGCAACTGTCAACAATTATGGCAGAAATAGAAGCTATCATGAATTCACGACCTTATCAAAGTAGTTTGATTACAGTAAATATAATACAACTTATAAAGACTACATTGATGGGTGGAGAGATGTTCAGAAATTTAGTAATGAGATGTGAGAAACATGGTCTCAAGATTATAAGATTATTTAGGACAACTGCAAAAACGATACAAGTGACAGTCCCAAAAAACAAATATAAAGCCAGGAACGTTAGTTTTATTAAAAGAAGATAATGTCCCACCTCTTAATTGGAAAAAAAGTAGAGTTATTGAGGTCAAGCTAGGTCCACATAATTTAGTCAGGTTGCCAACGATTAAAACGGATCTGGGGATAACTCGAATGGCTGTGGAAACTAAATACCCATTTCCTGCAGATTTATTTAAAAGAGGGGAAAATGAATTCGACACTGGCATTAAGAAATCGAATGTAATATGTGAAAATTTCGCATGTTATTCATTCATCTCATATCTTGTATTTCCAAAGTAAAAGTTACATATTTTAAGGAATCTTCAGGTATATTTTTAGAAAATAGGGGAGCTGTTGGGTTAACAAGAGCTTCGTTGTCGATGTTGTAGCAGTAACAAAATAAATGGGGTTACACTGAAATGACAGTCCTTGGTCGGGAAAAATCCCGAGTCGCACCGGTACATAGAACCGACTGCCTTGGGAAGCGACAAGAGCTTCGTGGAACATCAACGTTCATATGGACCTAGAACCTTATCAACAAAGCAAGATCGAAATAATGACCCACCTCAATTTTTTAACAGCAACAATCGACGGTCTGAAAAGAGAAGGCATTCATGAATCATCATTACTTTTGCAATTAAAATCCAAGTTTGCGCAAATCGAACTAAATGATAATTTAATAATGGGAAAAAAGAATCAAGTGGGCACCCCTTTAGTTTGTAGGAAGTTTATACCATGCCATGTTTGGAATCATGAATGCGGAACACGCAGGTATTCTTGCGTGAAAAGTTAAGGGGAGTAAAGTGATAGATGAGTATGTGCTTGAGCTAATCAAAAACATGACAACAATTGAAGATGCCACCTCTAACGTTATTAGAAACCAAACTGATTGTATTAACAAAAACTTAAGAGCAATAAATCAGACACTGTACAGAATAGAAAGACAAATAACTGACAGGCTGCATTACTCCCAAATACAAGATGAAGCCGTCACTACTTTCATGATGATGGAAGCCTTCCAAATATGCGAGAAGAAATAAAAAATTACACTTTTAACAAGCTCAACATCATTCCAGACCATGTGCTTCAGTCTCAACACTTGCCCAACATATACATTATATGCTCAATCATTTACCACATCATGTGTCATTATCAGATCGAAGTCCAATAGAACTTATCAAGATCACACCAATGATGACCAGAGTATTGAAGAAAGCATATCGTTCCAGTTGAAAATACCACTTATAAGCTCAGAAATATTTCAAGCTTACCAATTATTTCCATATCCCACGATGCACTATGGTAATTTCATTAAAATCAAGGTAGCTAACAACATAATATTTGTCAGTGAAGGAAAACATCATTATTATTCTAGTAATGAACACCAATTTCTGAGGTGCACAAAATTACAAAAGCTGTGGATTTGCCCTCAATTACATCCCATCTATCGCTCTTCAGGAAACCTATTTGTGCTACCTCATATGTATTCTCTTATGAAAAACCAATTTGTCGGCAGAGTGTGAAATTGGAATTAGGAAACCTCAACCATTTTGGGAGCAACTGAATGCAATAAATATGTGGATATTTTCCTTTCCGAAACCGCAAGCATTGGAAGTAAACCGCAACAACAACATTTCAGAAATAGAACTCTAAAATATCCAAGTTATTAGAAAATCAATAAAATTTGATAAACATTTTAAATACGCATGGGTTTTCATTAAAATAGTCTGCAAATTATTCTGAATTTCTTAAGAATATTGGAGAAAATGATCGTGAAATAGAGATTAATTTCGACAAAGCAGACTGTTTCAACTTTGGGACTAGTATGGGTTCCAGAATTGGACGAATTTTTCATAAAATCAAGTTTTGGACCTTATAAAAATGAAATTATTAATAAAAAACTATACTTCCAGATATATGAAAGTTATTTGATCCTCTGTGTTTTTTAAATCCAATGTTTGTTACAGCCAAAATCTTGGTACTAGACCTTTGGAGCATGAAGATCAACTGGCACGACTAAATACATGCCCACATAAGAACGGATTGGATAAAGTGTAAGGAAAACTACCAAGCTTAAGAACCATAAAGTTAAAAAGACACATGTTTATGGATAATGCCAATGTGCTAGAGATATAGGGATGTTTCGACGCATTTGAGAAAGCTTATGGTGCGGTAGTTTACTTGAAGTTTATTATCGTAGAAAATCAATCCCAAATAAGTTTACTTAGTGCAAAATCTAGGGTTCCACCAATCAGAACTCTTTCTATTCCGCGTTTAGAACTCTGTACAGCAGTTTGGCAGTGGAGCTAATTGAAAAAGTCAGTGAAAGCTTACAAGAAAAAGTAAATCTTATAAGGTATTATAGCGACTCAGAAATAGTATTATCGTGGCTTAGATTAGATCCAAGAAAATTGAAAACATTTGAAGCAAACAGAGTTGCGACCATTCAAAGGGAAACAGGGCAGACGCATTGGTGTCACGTTAAATCAAAAGAAAATCCAGCTGACATTGTGTCTCGTATCTCTCATATCTCGAATTTTCTAAAAGAAGATACTGGTAGAATTACAGAAATGGATAATGTGTTAAAAATTCCTGGACTAAAAAAGATTGTGTTCGTTACTACTCTTACTAAACATAAAACAGCTTTATGTTTCTAAGGAATACCGTAGCTTTAATTTTGAATTTCATAGATATCAGACTAAAAAAACTAGTCAAACTTCGTATCATAAATTAAAAAAAAAAAAGAATAAAAATCATACATTAGCTATAGAAAAATAATTCAAACACAAATAAAATATTTTCAAGATGATATTCCTTTGCTAAAATGCCAAAAAGAAAAAAGAAATCATAAAAATTTGCTACTCTTGCTCCATTTTCAGACGAAAACGATATTCTTAGAGTAGAATGCACTTCCATTTGAAGCCAAACACCCTATATTATTACCGTATAATGATCCAGTAACTTATTGTGACGGAAATACACAAAAAACATTTGCAGGTAGGTCCAAAAGGCTTGTTAGCTTTAACGCGGCACAAATATTGACCTTTGCGTTTGAAACAATTAGCCACTAAAATTGTACATTCTTGCTACAGGTGCTTTAAAATAAATCCTCATTCTATACATCAGTTTGTGGGAGTTTGCCACAGGATAGGGTAACAAAAGTGCGAGCTTTTGAAAATATTGGCATTGACTTCCTTGGTCCAATAACAATTCATCAGAAATTAAGAGGTTCTAGAAGAGATAAAGGCTATGAGTTCATTTTTATTTGTTTTACTAGTAAAGCGGTTCATTTAGAAGTAATTAGTAATTTATCAACCGCCGTATTTTTAGGAGCTGTAAAGAGTTTTATTGTGCGTAAAGGAAGTCCTAAACAAATTTACCCCAATAATTTATTAAGAAGCATTTTAAATCAATTGAAGATTATAATCATTGTGGATAAGACAAGTGTGATAACTTCTGCATAGACGTCAAAATTCCAAATAGAATGAATCTCCTGATTTTTAAGTGACTATCGCTGTCTCATTCTGTATCCCTTTCTATCACCCGCTGAAGATGCCGGCCCTATGCGCCGCCATATTGAACACCCTGTCAAAACGCTGCCAAAGTGCTAAAAAGTAGCCATATTGAACATCCTGTCAGACAGTTGACGGATAAGATATCACACTTGTTTTATCCACAATGATTATCATTTTACTTTTGAGCAACTGTCAACAATTATGGCAGAAATAGAAGCTATCATGAATTCACGACCTTATCAAAGTAGTTTGATTACAGTAAATATAATACAACTTATAAAGAGTACATTGATGGGTGGAGAGATGTTCAGAAATTTAGTAATGAGATGTGAGAAACATGGTCTCAAGATTATAAGATTATTTAGGACAACTGCAAAAGCGATACAAGTGACAGTTCCCAAAAACAAATATAAAGCCAGAAACGTTAGTTTTATTAAAAGAAGATAATGTCCCACCTCTTAATTGGAAAAGAAGTAGAGTTATTGAGGTCAAGCTAGATCCACATAATTTAGTCAGGTTGCCAACGATTAAAACGGATCTGGGGATAACTCAAATGGCTGTGGAAACTAAATACCCATTTCCTGCAGATTTATTTAAAAGAGGGGAAAATGAGTTCGACACTGGCATTAAGAAATGGAATGTAATATGTGAAAATTTCGCATGTTATTCATTCATCTCATATCTTGTATTTCCAAAGTAAAAGTTACATATTTTAAGGAATCTTCAGGTATATTTTTGGAAAATAGGGGAGCTGTTGGGTTAACAAGAGCTTCGTTGTTGTTGTTGTAGCAGTAACAAAATAAATGGGGTTACACTGAAATGACAGTCCTTGGTCGGGAAAAATCCCGAGTCGCACCGGTACATAGAACCGACTGCCTTGGGAAGCGACAAGAGCTTCGTGGAACATCAACGTTCATATGGACCTAGAACCTTATCAACAAAGCAAGATCGAAATAATGACCCACATCAATTTTTTAACAGCAACAATCGACGGTCTGAAAAGAGAAGGCATTCATGAATCATCATTACTTTTGCAATTAAAATCCAAGTTTACGCAAATCGAACTAAATGATAATTTAATAATGGGAAAAAAGAATCAAGTGGGTACCCCTTTAGTTTGTAGGAAGTTTATACCATGCCATGTTTGGAATCATGAATGCGGAACACGCAGGTATTCTTGCGTGAAAAGTTAAGGGGAGTAAAGTGATAGATGAGTGTGTGCTTGAGCTAATCAAAAACATGACAACAATTGAAGATGCCACCTCTAACGTTATTAGAAACCAAACTGATTGTATTAACAAAAACTTAAGAGCAATAAATCAGACACTGTACAGAATAGAAAGACAAATAACTGACGGGCTGCATTACTCCCAAATACAAGATGAAGCCGTCACTACTTTCATGATGATGGAAGCCTTCCAAATATGCGAGAAGAAGTAAAAAATTACACTTTTAACAAGCTCAACATCATTCCAGACCATGTGCTTCAGTCTCAACACTTGCCCAACATATACATTATATGCTCAATCATTTACCACATCATGTGTCATTATCAGATCGAAGTCCAATAGAACTTATCAAGATCACACCAATGATGACCAGAGTATTGAAGAAAGCATATTGTTCCAGTTGAAAATACCACTTATAAGCTCAGAAATATTTCAAGCTTACCAATTATTTCCATATCCCACGATGCACTATGGTAATTTCATTAAAATCAAGGTAGCTAACAACATAATATTTGTCAGTGAAGGAAAACATCATTATTATTCTAGTAATGAACACCAATTTCTAAGGTGCACAAAATTACAAAAGCTGTGGATTTGCCCTCAATTACATCCCATCTATCGCTCTTCAGGAAACCTATTTGTGCTACCTCATATGTATTCTCTTACGAAAAACCAATTTGTCGGCAGAGTGTGAAATTGGAATTAGGAAACCTCAACCATTTTGGGAGCAACTAAATGCAATAAATATGTGGATATTTTCCTTTCCGAAACCGCAAGCATTGGAAGTAAACTGCAACAACAACATTTCAGAAATAGAACTCTGTCAGCAAGGAATTATTGAAGTACAACAGGGCTGTCTAGTTGACTCTGCCGAAATAACGTTATGGACAGTGGATGAACCATCTGGGGATACATGGGGTAATTCTATACGACAGCATGACACTCTTAATACACGTCCAAATAAATCGGGAGGGTTGTCCAAAGATATTTCCACAACCCGAAAAATGGCCTCGGAGCGCTCCGAAACCGGGGGAGGGATCCATAGTATTTTTGGGCAGAACACCTTTCTGCATTGGCGGCCTTTGGCCGCGCTGGGTGGGTCCGACACCGGTTTGGAGACCGAAACTATATCCGCGCAAAACACTTTTACCACCAGTTTTTTTTTTGGGTACGACAAAATCATAAAAATTACAACAACTACATGAAAATTTTCAATTTTGTTTACAAATATCTCTGGAAAGAAATAAAATTTTAAATTTCGGATTCGAGATCCTGGGTCCAAAGCGCGTCTTTTGACACTCCTCCCGTTATATTTGGACGTGTATTAAAAGTGTCATGCTGTCGTATAGAATTACCATATACATATGGTACATCAATCCTTGTTTTAATTTGCCAACTAAATTACTTAAGCTGAAATGGTTCAAAATTAAAGAAGCAATCACTTCAATTCAACTGGGAGATATTCCAAAGATAACAGTAGATTCAGTTGAGTTGGAAGTCAATTATTTCAACAATCGATATTATCTTGGTAGTGATTTTAATTCTAAAGTTAATAATCAAGTTGCTGACACAAAGAAGAGCCAACTTTGAGTTATCCACTTATGTAGCTTGAAACACACACACGATTTTCAATAGGGGGGAGAAAGGGAAACTTTCACCATTTAGTTAGTAGATATAAATACAAATAGACAAACTAAGAGATAAACTCTGAGTGAGTTATTATCTCTTGGTACAATTTTACTATTAACAATTTAAAAATTAATATGCATTGATGTACGTTAAGCTGGACCGATTTATTAACCTATATCGCGCCATCGATTTTTCGATAGGTTTTGGGCTCAGGAAAAAAAAGTTCCACTAAACATACCCAAAAAAATAATTTTCGAGCCTGCAAACTTTATTTTTTCTGGTTTTTTTTCTTTGATTTTTAAGTTTTTTTCATGATCTACTTAAAAAATTTTCATTTGATTTTCAAATTTTCATGTATACCCTGTCCGACTCAAAATTGTCTGCTAAAAACTTTGGCAATAACAGTTTTTTGAAAAAAAAAAAATATTTTTTGGGGGTGAGGAGTGTTTTGGTGAAAAAATTAATTTTTTCGCCATTTTTTTAAGGGTTTGCCGATGAAAACGAATTTGTCTCATAGTTCCTATCCCACTTAAAATTATGCGATAAAAACTTTGGCATTAACAGTAACTTGTTTTGGTCGAAATCAATTTTTTTCATTTTCGAGGCTCCAAACCATTTTTTATGTATATGTTTCCGTTAGACCCACCAATAAGTACACCAAAATGATCAGGGGACGAGCTAAGCTGATTTAGCCATGTCCGTCTGTCCGTCCGTCCGGCTGTCCGTTTGTTTGAACGTAAACTAGTCCCTAAATTTTTGAGATATTTTGATGAAATTTGGTAAGCAGGCATATTTTGATGAGGGATTTGACATTTGTCGGAATTGACCTGATCGGACCACTCTAGCATATACCTCCCATACAATCGATTGTTCAATAAGAGGGTTTTCGCCATTTCTGCCTCATTTTAACAGCTAGCAACACCAAATTTTACCACAAGCTTACGTTTTAGGCATACATTGTTGTCTGAAAAAATCATCAAGATCGGACATATTTATAATATATATCCCATACAACCGACTGTTCAGGTAAGAGGATTTTCATCAGTTTTGTCGAAATCGATTTTTAGTCCGATCTTGATGATTTTTTCAGACAACAATTCAGACATCAAAATATGCCTGCTTACCAAATTTCATCAAGATATCTCTAAAATTGAGAGACTAGTTTGCGTTCAAACCATATATATGATACTTCTATATCAATACCTTCCTATCTTCCTAATGTGCAAATTTTCTGTCAATCATTATTTGCTGAAACTGTGCAAATGTATATTCTGTGCATGCGCGGGCGTTGTTAGTGTTAGTGAATTTTAGTAGCGTGTGTAAAAAAAGTATTAAAGGGGTAAAAACGGGTCCTATCCCCTTTACCCAACTTCTGCATACTAATTGTTATAAAATTTCAGTTTAGTCGGCGGCCACCGTGGTGTGATGGTAGCGTGCTCCGCCTGCCACACCGTATGCCCTGGGTTCGCACCCCGGGCAAAGCAACATCAAAATTTTAGAAATAAAGTTTTTCAATTAGAAGAAAATTTTTCTAAGCGGGGTCGCTCTCCGCAGTGTTTGGCAAGCGCTCCGGGTGTATTTATGCCATGAAAAGCTCTCAGTGAAAACTCATCTGCCTTGCAGATGCCGTTCGGAGTCGGCAAAAAACATGTAGGTCCCGTCCGGCCAATTTGTAGGGAAAATGAAGAGGAGCACGACTCAAATTGGAAGAGAAGCTCGGCCTTAGATCTTTTCGGAGGTCATCGCACCTTACATTTATTTTTATTTATTTAGTCGATTAAGCAATAAAAAGGCCAACAAATACAATACAAGGCTTGATGTATTTATTATTTAAACATGAGCTGCAGCCATACAAAGTACATTATTTACATAAATAGTAAAAAAAAAACAAGGCGAAGAATTCATATTTTTGAAATGAAAAAAATTCAAATATACATGTATAAAAATATAATTATATATACATCCCAACAAGCATTTCTTTAAACGTTTTTAAAAATAATTTAAAGTGAATTAGCTTGAACAAACGATATATAAATGTTTTCAAAATTTTACTTATTTTGAGTTTTTTAATGAAGTAAATTTTTGATGAAATAAACAAAAAATGAGTACTGGGCTGGCTGCTATTGTTGTTGAAATAATATCAATTTTGTAAATTTTTTTCTAACATACTCTTATTCGTTCATACTTTTTTTCTTTTCAAAAAACAAACGAATATCCAAATAAAAACTTATTACTTCCTTACACAACTGTGTCCGGTGATTATTAAAGATGTCTTTGCTAAATAAATTTTCGATGGCTATGTGATTGTGCATGATACTATTGGAGAATTCATCACTTGTATTTTGAAAAATTTTATTTATTAAACTTAATTTTGCATTTCCAATTGGGCATGCCTTGAGAACTTGTTTTAAAGCTTTCTCTGACACTATACAAATATTACATACGTCCACAGATGGTGCGACAAACGGACCTTTATTTTTGTGAACTGAAAGTAAAGGCATTTCTTCACCTATCAATTGCCCTTGACATGTCGAACATTCTATTTTCTTTTGTACCTTCCTAGCAACATATCCAGCTATATAACGAACAACATTGTCCACATATACAGACAATCCCCACATCGTATTAACATAAACATTTGCTAACTCGAAATCTATTACCTCGCTATTTTTTTTTTGAAGGATACTAGTAGACGCTGATAACGCCTCTAGAATAAATACGTCGTCGAAGGTACAATTCCCTATATTATTAAATTTGTCTCTCTTTTTATCACACAAAAAACAACGCTTCGACATTTTTGATATTAAATTTACTTATAACAGCCGAATATCTTGTTGAAATATACATATATTTGAACTCCTTTTTTACAAAAATTTAACGATAGCCTTGAGATTTTGTCTCCTTCTCTCGTTGTATATCTGTACTGTAATGTTTGACAGGCTGCACAGTTCAGTAGTAGTGATATAGAAGTATTACATATATGGTTCAAACAAACGCACAGACGGACGGACGGACAGACGGATATGGCTAAATCAGCTTAGCTCGTCCCCTGATCATTTTGGTATACTTATTGGTGGGTCTAACGGAAACATATACATAAAAAATGATTTGGAGCCTTGAAAATGAAAAAAATCGATTTCGACCAAAAGAAGTCCCAAAAACAATAAAAAAAAAATTTTGTTTTTAAAAACTATTAATGCCAACGTTTTTATCGCATAATTTTAAGTGGGATAGGAACTAAGAGACAAATTCGTTTTCATCGGCAACACTTTTGCACGTTTCTGAATAAACGCTTTAAAAAAGGCGAAAAAATAAATTTTTTCACCAAAACACTCCTCAAAACCCAAAACATATTTTTTTTTTCAAAAAAACTGTTATCGCCAAAGTTTTAAGCGGACAATTTGGAGTCGGACAGGGTATACATGAAAATGTTAAAATAAAATGAAATTTTTTTAAATAGGTCATGAAAAAACCTTAAAAATCAAAGAAAAAAGTCAAAAAATTAAAATTTTGCAGGCTCGAAAATTATTTTTTTGGGTATGCTTAGTGGAAATTTTTTTCCAGAGCCCAAAACCTATCGAAAAATCGATGGCGCGATATCGGTTAACTTTCGTCCATGCAAATCAACCCAGCTTAATATAAATACTAGCATGCATATATCACACATACATATATAACACTAGATGTTTGGGACACGTATTTCTTATGAGAGAATTGACACACACAGAGAACTGAGAAATGAGCGAACGAGGTAACCGAGAGTATAAAAGCGGCGCAAGCTGAGGAATAGCTGATGAATTTGATTTAAATGCGCTATTAGTGAAGTATAATTGTGATTGGGAAGTACTACTCCCAAAGTAGTCTAAATAAAGAACATTTTGCAATACTGAATATTGGAGTTATTTATTCGATAGTTCAGTGATTCGAACGCTAGCAGTAGGTGTATAATTATCAGGTATCTCCCAAGATTCGTTAGAGTATCAATCTTCTCTTCTGGTGTAACGTGTTATGATAGTGCCCTCAGCTAATTTTTCTAATAGTTCTACTATATATATTCTCTTACCCATCGAAAGAAGGGTAGGTACATAATTGGGCCCGGGTGACTCTTGTCGCCCTTGGTAGTGTGCTTTCTTCTTCGGCAAGAGTAGGATATTGTATATTCATATCAGGGTTTACTGGGCGCGTCATGGCAAAAGCGTTTTCGGATTATGTGTGAATTTTGCTTAGAGCCTCCGTATGCTTGTCTGGATCAAACGGCTGTGTTGGCAGGTGCCGGGTCTCGTCATAGTGCTTATGTAGATGTTCCCCTACCCTCGTGGAGGTGGGGCTTGATAAAGCAGTTGTTTGCAACGATGTCCTGGTTTGTGACAGTTTAGTAAAATCTGCCTGTTCAGTATTCCGTTGTGCTCTTTGGCTTCACTATGTAGGTGATGTTCGGGGGTCATAAGGAGACACCCGTGACAGTTCTGATTGCAGCATTTTGACAGGCCTGCGGCCTTTATGTTAAGACCAGGTGACCAAACTGGTGACGCGTACCACATAAGCCGCCGGCCAATTGCCTTGTACGTGGTTAGCAACGTTGCTTTATATTTTCCCCAGGGGCTGCCGGTAAGCGACTTGAGGGTGTTGTTGCGGCTTTGTACCTTATATACAATTTCGGTGTCATGCTCCTTAAAGGTGAGATTATCATCGGACGTTACCCTTAAACTCTTTGGGTGACTTCCAGTCTCTGTGTCATCTGTTAATTCCACGTCGTAAATAGAGTGGCCGTGATTTGTCGGTGATAATGCCAGGTGAAGACACTAGAAAGATCGGGGAGCTAGCAGTTTATTATAGAAAGTAATTCATCAATTGAACGGTCAGTCGTAACACTTCGTACCTTTTGCGAAATTTTGATGGGGGATTATAAATTGCTTCTACACATTTTTATATACACACTAACTTTTATTGGGTAACGGTTGGTTGTACAGGTATAAAGGAATCGCGATAGATATAGACTTCCATATATCAAAATCATCAGTATCGAAAAAAAATTTGATTGAGCAATGTCCGTCCGTCCGTCTGTCCGCTAACACGATAATTTGAGTATATATTGAGATATCTTCACCAAATTTCGTACACGAGCTTATCTGGACCGAGAATAGATTGGTATTGAAAATGAGCGAAATCGGATGATAACCACGCCCACTTTTTATATATATATCATTTTGGAAAACACAAAAAACCTGATTATTTAGTAAATAATACACCTAGAATGTTGAAATTTGACATATGGACCGATATTGAGACTCTTGATAAAAATTTGAAAAAAAAAATTTTAAATGGGCGTGGCACCGCCCACTTGTGATGAAATAAATTTTACAAATATTATTAATCATAAATCTAAAATCGTTAAACCTATCGTGGCAAAATTCGGCAGAGAGGTTCCCTTTACTATAAAGAATGGTTTGAAGAACAATTAACGAAATTGGTTAAGGACCACGCCCACTTTTATATAAAAGATTTTTAAAAGGGTCGTAGACGAATAAAATAAGCCATATCTTTGCAAAAAAGAGCTTCATATCAATGTTATTTCATTTCCAAAGTGGACTTATAACAATAAAATAAATAAATAAATAAATAAATGTAAGGCGCGATAACCTCCGAAGAGATCTAAGGCCGAGCTTCTCTTCCAATTTGCATCGTGCTTCTCTTGATTTTCCCTACAAATTGGCCGGACGGGACCTATATGTTTTATGCCGACTCCGAACGGCATCTGCAAGATGAGTTTTCACTGAGAGCTTTTCATGGCAGAAATACACCCGAAGCGCTTGCCAAACACTGCCGAGGGGCGACTCCGCTTAGAAAAATTTTCTTCTAATTGAACAATATTATTTCTAAAATTTTGATGTTGCTTTGCCCGGGGTTTGAACACAGGGCATACGGTGTGGTAGGCGGAGCACGATACCATCACACCACGGTGGTCGCTTATAACAATACATAGGAAAAACTTTAAATTGTTAAAAATGGGCGTGGCACCGCCCCTTTTATGACTAAGCAATTTTCTATGTTTTGGGAGCCATAAATCGAAGACAATTGAACGGATCGTAATAAAATTGGGTACACAAATTTTCCCTATAGCAGTAAATATTTCTAGATATTTCTATTAGCGAGATCGGTTAAAGACCACGCCCACTTTTATATAAAAGATTTTTAAAAGGGTCGTAGACGAAAATAATAAGCTATATCTTAGCGAAAAAGAGCTTTATATTAATATAATTTTACTTTCTAAATTGAATTATAACGTTAAATTAGAAAACACTAAACTTTTTGAAAATGGGCGTGGCACCGCCCACTTGTGATAAAATCAATTTTACAAATATTATTAATCATAAATTAAAAATCGTTAAACCTAGCGTAACAAAATTCGGCAGAGAGGTCGCCTTTACTATAAGGAATGCTTTGAAGAAAAATTAACGAAATCGGTTAAGGACCACGCCCACTTCTATATGAAATATTTTTAAAAGGGTCGTGAACGATTAAAATAAGCCATATCTTTGCAAAAAAGAGCTTTATATCAATGGTATTTCATTTCCGAAGTGGATTTATGACAATAAATAGGAACAACTTAAAATTTTTAAAAATGGGCGTGGCACCACCCCTTTTATGACTGCGCAATTTTCTATATTTCGGGAGCCATAACTCGAAAAAAATTGACATATCGTAATGACATTGTGTACACATATTTTCCTTATAGCAGAAAATGTTTCTAGTAAAAATGGACGGGATCGATTAAGGACTATGCTCACTTTTATATAAAACTAGCAGAACCGGCAGACGTTGTTCTGCCCTAAATTTGGTCTATCTGCATACATTTTAATACGCTTTTTCCGTCTAACTCCCCCCTCTACACTTTTTCCTAATCCTTTTACTTACTCCTCCCTCCGCCTTTTTCGCTTCATCTATCTCCATATCGTCTCATTCTATCTCTTTCTCAGTCTCATTCTCTCCTTTCTCTTCTCTCTTCTCTCAAGTTCTTCTTATTCTTCTTCATCCCTTATTTCCAGTCCCAGAGATTGGTATGTATTTTGTTCCAATCCCCTTCCGAGTCTCAGTCCCAGTTCCACTCCGAGTCTCAGTCCCAGTCCTAGTCCTAATCCCAGTCACAGTCCGTCTCTGGTCTACTTCCCGAAAAAAACCATCGTAAATACTAATATAGGCAAATTTATATACCAAACTAAAAATTTTATTGCAATCTTTCTATCCGTTCTCGAGTTATGGAGTGACAATCAAAATGTACACTTCTTTTTATATATATAGAAGATAGGGGAAGCAAATTATGCATTCTGGAGTAAACACTACAGGCATAGGTATATGTGCGAAAATTAATAGTTAGTATACATTTGTTAGGACCTCTAATCTATAAAAATTATGCTATATTTTAATTAAGACAAAATGCTACTAATTTACAAAACTCAACTAAATCGCATTACGAATATTATATGTTAGAATAAAACGGTTTTTGGTGCACTTCCCAGAAGAAAAATTATTGTTTAGAATAGGTCGGTCCCGGGTCCAGTTCCCGGAAGAAAAATTATTGTTATTTTAATCCAGGCAAACCGCTACTTACATATCAAATTTCAAGCAAATCGAGCCATATATACGACAGTTTAGAATAAATCGGTCCCTGATCCACTTCCCGGAAGAAAAATTATCCGACATTTTATTCTACATATAACGCTACCTACATACCAAATTTCAGGCAAATCGAGCCATATATACGATAGTTTAGAATAAATCGGTCCCTGGTCCACTTCCCGGAAGTACAATTATCCGACATATTATTCTAGATATAACGCTACCTACATACCAATTTCAGGCAAATCGAGCCATATATACGATAGTTTAGAATAAATCGGTCCCTGGTCCACTTCCCGGAAGAAAAATTATCCGACATTTTATTCTAGATGTAACGCTAACTACATACCAAATTTCAGACAAATCGAGCCATATATACGATAGTTTAGAATAAATCGGTCCCTGGTCCACTTCCGGAAAAAAATTATCCAACATTGTATTCTAGACATAACGATACCCACATACCAAATTTCAGACAAATCGAGCCAAGTATACGATAGTTTAGAATAAATCGGTCCCTGGTCCACTTCCCGGAAGACAAATTTTCGGAAACACTGTTCGGGTTCCTACTAAGTTATCCTAAAAATTGCATGGCAATATTTCTATCCGTTCTCGAGTTATGGAGTGACAATCAAAATGTACACTTATTTTTATATATATAGATAGATAACGCTACCCACATACCAAATTTCAGGCAAGTCGAGCCATACATAAGATAGTTTAGAATAAATTAGTCCCTGGTCCACTTCCCAGAAGAAAAATTATCCGACATTGTATTCTAGTTATAACGCTACCTACATACCAAATTTCAGACAAATCGAGCCATATATACGACAGTTTAGAATAAATCGGTCCCTGGTCCACTTCAATCAAAATGTACACTTATTTTTATATATATAGATAAATAACGCTACCCACATACCAAATTTCAGGCAAATCGAGCCATATATACGATAGTTTAAAATAAAATGGTCCCTGATCCACTTCCCGGAAGAAAAATTATCCGACATTTTATTCTAGATATAACGCTAACTACATACCAAATTTCAGACAAATCGAGCCATATATACGATAGTTTAGAATAAATCGGTCCCGGGTCCAGTTCCCGGAAGAAAAATTATTGTTATTTTAATCCAGGCATAACGCTACTTTCATATCAAATTTCACGCAAATCGAGCCATATATACGATAGTTTAAAATGAATCGGTCCCTGATCCACTTCCCGGAAGAAAAATTATCCGACATTTTATTCTAGATATAACGCTAACTACACACCAAATTTCAGACAAATCGAGCCATATATACGATAGTTTAAAATAAATAGGTCCCTGGTCCACTTCCCGGAAAAACAATTATCCGAAATTGTATTCTAGATATAACGCTACCTACATACCAAATTTCAGACAAATCGAGCAAAGTATAAGATAGTTTAGAATAAATCTGTCCCTGGTCCACTTCCCGGAAAAAACCTTTTCGCAAACACTGTCCGGGTTCCTACTAAGTTATCCTAAAAATTTCATGGCAACATTTCTATCCGTTCTCGAGTTATGGAGTGACATTCAAAATGTACACTTATTTTTATATATATAGATAGATAACGCTACCCACATACAGTTATCTGATAGATGAGCCAGCACAGGAGTCATCTCCGTAAGCATTTTGAGGAAATACGGCACCTGAGAACTCAGCCGTATGAAGCAAAAAAAACACAAGCAGGTCCTTGGTGAACTCCACAAACAGGCGTCGGACCTTTATGCCAGGGATTGCCCGGTGAATCCAGTACCCAAAGCACAGTACCCAAAACTTGCGGAGGAGAACCGCATACTCCCCAGGGAAACGCGAGTCACTCTAGATCAACTTCGTTCTGGATACTGTAACAGGTTAAACTCTTACCTATCCAGAATTAACCCCGACATACAAAATGAATGCCCCGTTAGCAATGTGTCCCCACATGACACCAACCATCTCTTTAACTGTAATGTGGAACCAACGCCTCTAGCACCTCTTTCATTATGGTCCACCCCTGTTGAAACAACAAGTTTTCTTGGACTCCCGTTAGAGGATATTGATGACAGTTTGTGATGGGTCGCAGCTATTAGGTGGGGCGAGATATTGCTACAACAACGACTACATAAAGGCGGGGCCTCCACCGTTATTTCTTGTGCAATCTTTTCTATGGATTTTGCAGCCATCGCAACCTCGGAGGTCCGATCTGGCTGTTAGCTTTGTGAATTGTGGATATACGGATATTATTTTTATTCATGTAGTCAGCTATCATCGCGACCTTTCCAGTTAACCTTTTACAATGTAATTGCAGAATTCTGAAGTTCAACAGTGGCCTGTCGTTACTATGGGGTTTGGGAGAGGGGTAGACACGCCTTGGAGGGTTTAGGCTTTGTCGTGTGTGCTGTCCCACTGCTGCTGGAGTAGCTGGTCTTGATGGGCTGGTACTTGTGTTTTGGCACCCAGGAACATCTATGAAGGTGGCAGCGGCCGATGCATGAACTGCATTGCACTGATGTCTTAATCATAAATATTCTTAGCTGGCATACGGAGCACGTGGTATGGGGGACTAGGAGTTGATGACTCCTTCTTACGCGAGTGTGTGTGCCGGAAAAGGAAGGGCGAGACGGGGGCAGATGCTGGTGCCCGGAATTGCTTCTATCCATGCTACGTGGATTATAGTAGTTCTTGTTTTGTATGAGTTGGAGCGGCCGTGTTAGCTGGAGGTGCTCATTTGCGCGAGTGGACAGTTGATGTGGCCTACTGGGCAGCGTTGCTGGTAGACGGTGGCGGAGGTACGCTTGAGCATGAATCGCGGGTCGTTCTTGGACGCGAACGGCAGGGAGCCGCACAAGTTTTGTAGAAACTTCGCGGTCGACGAACGTTGGGTTCTAGCCCAGAACGTTCCGAACGATGCAACAGTGACAAGAGTATGACCATTTGAGATTGATCCTTATCCCGCACATGCAGCAGAACCACATCCTAGGACCGTTGTTTTATAACTTCTCGCAGCAGGAGGATATGAAGCAGTCCAGCTGCAAGGAGCTGCGCCGAGGACGACAATTGTGCGGGTGATCACCGGGCTTTGTACAGATTTAATGGTTGAATAAAATCTTTGATGAGTTCTAAGTCAAGTCTGAGTTTTCACTAAGAAGCTTTTCATGGAAGAAATGTACTCGGAATTGTTAAAACTTGTTTCTAATTTCTTGATGTTGCTTTCCCGGGAATTAAACAAAGGATCTTGGTGTTGTAGGCGGAATACGTTACCAACACACCACGATGATAAACTGCTTAATAATTATTATTTCATATCTCATAATCTCGCAAAGAGCATAAAAAGCTACTCTACATAATTTAAAATAAGCACTAAATGGGCATTACCCGGTGGAATCGCAGAATTTTCCAGGTACGGAATATAATCCGTCATTCGCTTCTAATATTTTTCATTTCTGACCACTCGTCTACTGAATAAAGAACCCCACCATAGGACAGTACTCGTAGCGCTAGACTTATCAAAAGCCAAACGGCAAGGCATATCTGTCCGGTCAAGCGATGTAAATTTAGAAATCATTAACATCTACATCCCTCCTGTCACCTGTTGCCCCTGTGGATACTACCCTGACATCAGCGCACTACTCACTGGCAATAATCGCATTATCTTAGGCGATTTCAATGCCCTCCCCGATCTATAGCATTATAACCTTCAGGCGGACAGCAGGGGCGAGACTTTGGCGGACCAAATAGAAAAAACGACGTTCTGGACGATAAACGTAGACGCCCCCCTCTCGTATGGTAGGAAGCTATCACAGTTTGCCAGATTTATTAATCGTGAGCGCAGTAATAGTAAACCGCGTCAACTGGCAACGGATGGTAACATTGGCATCCGACCACCTACCCACCTACCTGCCCCAGGTGAAGGAATAAAGCACGGATTGGAGACACGGCCTCTTCAACCGTGCGACCAAAAGCAGTCAACATACATGCAACGACAAACCTACGGATTGGAGACAAGGCCTCTCCAACCGTAGAAACAACGAGTATGAGGGTAAACGTCTCACATGTAATCAGAGTTTATACTCGGATTGGAGAGAAGACCTCTCCAACCGGTGGAAGTACGAGGAAAGCCCCGTTACGTATTGTGGAAAAAAAAAACAAAAAAAACAAAAAAAAAAAAAAAAAAAAAAAAAAAAAAAAAAAAAAAAAATTCAAAAAAAAAAAAAAAATTCTATTTATACATATATAATTTATTTACACATATATACATATGTAAAAAACAAAACCCTACAATACAAGTAGTCGAACGCACAAGCATGCCACAAGCACTATATGCACAGTGTTTAAGGTAGGCTTGCAAATATTCGTAGAAGTGGTATGCGTCAAGCACATTCAGGTAGTAAGCAGGGCGTGTCAGTCCCAGCGTTAACCATACCGCGGCACTATCTAAGTACAGTAACGTGACCCCGACAGACGTAGAGCTTAGTGCTCAACCTACCTCCCGACGGAATACTTGACGGTAGTACCGGGGGGTAAATGGTACTCAGACGGTAGGAGGATTAGTGCGGTTAAAGTCCCACACTGACTATGAGGCTTTCGATGCTTCCTCCTCGTAATAAAAAAAAAACCTACCCATATTTCTTTCGCTCGAGCTATCTGGCGACTTCGTCACCACTGAAAAACGCACTTTCATCAATTTTAAGAAAGGAAAGTGGGATGATTACAAAACTTATACTGACAATCGTTTTGCTGCCCTCCCTATCCCGACTGATGCCCGTCAAGGAGAGCGTGCTTTCTGCAAGGTCATTGAATCCGCTCCGGTTCGTTTCATTCCCGCCGGAAATCCGGTCACATTTTTCAGCGGAGGCCGCAACTCTAGCGAGAGAACGTGACCTTATAAGACAGCACGACCTCGGCGACCCCCAAATAAGGGATATAAACCAATGCATCAGGTTGCTATTGGATGAACACAAGCGGGCGATAAAGTGCTGTCGGATACGAAAAAATGCCCGAGTGCGGTTTGCCGAAAATATTTAATGCATTCTACGGTTGACAAAATCAGACGGCGGCCCAACAGAAGCGCAAAAAAGCATAAATACAGCGCATCCCCAATTATCATCACCATCAAAGAGGTTGAAGATGCCATCGTTCATGCTAAACCTTCCAAAGCAGTAGGCCCAGACGGCATAGCCATGCCGATGCTTAAAAAACTAGGCAAAGAGGGATTTAATTTTCTAGCGCATGTCTTCAACCTGCCTGTCCACCTTCGTCATCCCCGAAAAATGGAAAATGGCCAGGGTGGTTCTGCTACTAAAGCCTGGGAAACCAGCTAACATAGAGGATTCTTATCGTCCGATATCTCTTCTATCGCCAGTAGCTAAGACACTTGAAATCATTCTGCTTCCTTATTTCACTGCAAATTTGCGTGTTGCCAATCATCAGCATGCCTTTCGAAAACTGCATAGCACTACCACCGCGCTAAACGCCATTAACACGCAAATAAATTGCGGATTAAATCAAAACCCCCACCATAGGACAGTACTCGTTGCGCTAGACCAGTCAAAAGCTTTTGATACGGTCAACCACGCCACGTTACTGCAAGACCTGGAAGAGTCCTCGCTTCCCCCAAGTCTCAAAAGGTGGACCGCAAATTATCTGTCTGATCGGCAAGCATCGGTGCAATTCAGGAGCATAGCATCTAAACCCAGAAGAATTAAAAAAGGGGTACCACAGGGTGGTGTCCTATCCTCACTTCTGTTTAACTTCTACATATCGAACCCTTCTTCACCACCAGAAGGAGTCACTATCGTTTCCTACTCCGATGACTGCACAATAATGGCCACAAGACCAGGCGCGCACATCGATGACCTTTGTAATAAAATATACAGCTATGCCCCTGATATCTCCAATTGTTTCGCCTCGCGAAACCTGACATTGTCACCGATCAAATCAACGGAGACTTTATTTACAACATGGACGCGCTAAATGTCGACCATATGGAACATCCACGTCGATGACATTGCGCTATCGACTGCCTTACGCCCAAAATATTTGATGTGACGTTCAATCAGGATCTACATTTTGGAGAGCATGCAACCGCAATTGTTCCTAAACTCCAGAGCCCATATAAAATCAATCTCTTGCCTTCAGCACTTGGGGTAAAGCCAAGGAAACGCTCATTACCACTTACAAAGTAATTGGCAATTGATTGTATGCTACGCGTCCGGCCAAAATACAACTCTGAGAAATGCTTCGAGCTGTCTTCTTGTGCCCCAAAACACCACCTACACAATGAGGTTCTTCCTATCAGGGAGAGAAATGAAATGCTGAACAAACAGTTTCTGTTGAATACCCAGAAACCTGGGCATCCCAACAGACATCTGATTGATGAGGCTGTACCTCTCAGGGGCTTAAGGGGTCATCTCCGTAAGAACACAGCCGTATGAAGCAAAAAAAAAAAAATACAGGCAGGTCCTTAGTGATATCCACAAACAGGCGTCGGAAATCTATGCCAGGAATTGCCCGGCGAATCCATTCCTTAAAGAAAAATATCCAGAGCTCGCAGAAGAGGAACGCACTCTATGTGGGGAAACGCACATCACTCTACCTGACCTTCGATATGGATAGTGTAACAGGTTAAACTCTTACCTATCCAGAATCAACCCGACATACAAAATGTATGTCTCGCTTGCAATGTGTCCCCACATGACACCAACCATCTCTTCAACTGTAATGTGGAACCAACGTGTCTTACACTTCTCTCACTATGGTCCAATCCTTTTGAAACTGCAAGTATCCTTGGAGTGCCGTTAGAGGACATTGATGACAATTCGTGGTCGGCCCCACTTATTGGATGGCGCAAAGCACTCTTTGTTCTTCCCTTGATGCGGCCCTGTGTCGAGTAATTGATGATTCGATTTCTCATTTTGGTATGGTTATTGATCGAATTTCAGTATTCGAATAGGTGATTTCCTTAGATTGTTCGAATAATCACAACCGAACAATTATTCGGATACCTTATTAAAATCGAAAGTTAGATTTTTATTTATTACGTATACGCCATGTGTGAACCACATATATATTGTAACGATTTTACTGAAATTCCGCTTATTCAAAATTCTCTGCTAACGTTCGAATCGCTAAAATGTTGAATAAATAACTCCAATATTGAATAATGCAAAAATGGCCTTCATTAAAGTACCTCACAATAACGCTTATACTTTGCAACCAATAGCTTGCTTAAACCAAACTGATTTTCAAAATAATACTGCTATTGCTCGCTAGATAGCGTCTTAAATCCAACTGATCCTTGCGCCTCTACTGTTGCTGCCTTTTATAGTGTTCGGCCTGAGTGCGTCGTAAACCGGCAGTGGGTAGGCGCACAAGGGTCGATCTTGGAGTGGATGGTGCGCTCAAAGGAAATAAATAAGAACACAAAGAGGAATTTCCTCGTTATAATAGTGTTTTATTAAGAGTGTTAGGAAATTATATACAAGGATACAATATTACCTTTGAATGTAAAACTGATGACGGTGATACTCGGCGATGTGTGCTGGTTGGCGGTCGATCGAAAAAGAGGCCGGTTATCCCGTTGAGGACAACCGCGAAAAAGTCCTCTGGTATTAAGGAGGGGAAAAAAAGCTACACACACAACAACCCCCACATATACGTGCATGGGTGCTGACAACCCGCACACACACGTGCATGCGTATGAAGCGCATGCATGTGCATGCATGCACACAAATGCGGCGTGAGTGTGGGTGGCTGGAAATCTTATTAAAACGTTAGGGAGGGGCGCCGTCAATCAAGTAAAAGTTAGGCCTTGGGCCTAAACATGCCGCCCCCCTTGCGGTACGCAACATCACAGTCCGCCAAGGATCACCGACCGTGAAGAAGAGAAGAAAAAAAATAAAAAAACTTATAACTAATTATATCTAACTTAACATAAATGCCGGTCAGGCCGCCGGCTTGGCGGCACGCAAGATGGTCTGCGCAATGGGTGAGCTTGGTTGCTGATGCCTCTGTCATTCGGCACTTTTCCCGTTATGATTCAAGGCCTAAGCCAGGTTTGCCTAGAGCTAGGGATTGCGAAAAGAAGTAAGAAGATATACGTGTTCATATTTCTTGCCGTTTATTACAAATTCATTGGAAATTCTATGCTTGTGAATGTCGTATGAAGAAAATTCAATAAAAAAATAACTTATTGTAATGATACAAGATTTTAAACGCACACCTCCTGCGACTGTGTACAACAGAAATTCAATAAAATAAAAAGGATAAAAAGTGTAAAAATTCATGTTTCGGTCGTTACCGAACATTTTGCTGTTAGGCCTTCGCTGTGCCCGGGAGTACCCAACCGAAGATGGTACTCTGAGCTAACAAAGGGCCAAACGTGGTGGGCAGAATCCCTGGGAGTATTATCTCGGCATATACATCTGTGCCCAGGACGAGGCGGATCGGGGCGGATGAGTAGAACTGCGGATCCGCCAGACGAAGATGTGCGTACGGGGCTGCGATGGCACTGTCGATGCTGGTTGTGGGTGTCGTGCGCCGAAAATTCGCTACGACCGCAGCATGGGTCGCAATCCTTCTGTTCTGTCCGTGTCTTCCTCGGATACGCAGCAGACATCCTGCTTGCCCGCCAATGTTGCTGGTAGGAAGTTGGAGCTCCTGGGCGAGCTCCTCCGAAATCACTGTGGTGGGGGAGCATCCGTCGATTAAGGCGCGAACGAGGTGTAGCCGCCCCCCTGCTTCTATTTTCACGACCGCGGTGGGGGTGATCGCTACCGTCGGTATCATGGTGGCGGTGGCAGCTGAATGCGGGGCTAGGAGCCCTGCCCGGAAGGCGGACACGGTAGTGAGCTGCAGCGAGTTGGATCCATGACTGCGATCTCGTGGTTGATGATGGGTGTGATATCTTTGTTGCAGGCGAAGAGGCCTTGTCTCCGCTCTGCGATCGCGCGGTGGTTGTCTTCGTTGAGAGTCCTTAGTTTGCCGGCGAAGAGACCGAGTCTCCGCTCGGCCGTCACGAACATGGCGCTGGACTGTAGATGTGTTGTGCTGGAGCCGCTTCCTTTCATGCTGCAAAAGCGGTCTAAACGATTTGGCTGCTGGTGTTGTGTTCGGGCGAAGAGACCGAGTCTCCGCTCCGGTTCGGTGGATTCGAGCTGGACGAAGAGGCCCAGTCTCCGTTCCAGCATCTGACGCATATAACGATATGGAGTCGTCAATCCGCTCACGGGGTGATTCCAGCTCCTCCTCAACTTGTACACTCCATGGCTTGGAGCGAGCTTCGTGGAGTAGCTGTTCCTCTTCATCAATCGAGGAGATGTGAAGCATCGTGTGATGTTTTTCGCCGCATTTTTTACATCGGCCTTGGCTTGGGCACGCGTTCGAGCGGTGGTCTAGAGCCAAGCAATTTCCACAGCAGCTCCCGCGGATCGCTAAGTAAAGACGCTCCTCGGGTTTTTTGGCCCGAAAGATGTGGCACAGGCGTATGGGATGTTGCTTAAAACAAGCGCGGCATTCCGACGTATAACGCATGACGTTCTTGGCAGCGCTTCGTTGCATAGCGGCAAAGCGACCCATTTTTCTGAAAGAAATGCAATATGTTTGACTGGGTCGAGTCATTCTCGAAAATGCGGGGGCGAGTGGTCCCTAGGTGTATTATTGGGGATTTGGGAAATTTTATTAGCGCGCGCATAAGGGGAAACATCTGTCGCTGCATAAAAAAAATATTCATATGTGGCGTGCATTATATGCATGGCCTCTTTCCCCGCACGTTATGTGCCTGGGTCTTTAGTGCCTTATGTTGTTTATTTTGTGTCACCCGGTAGCGTTTTAGTTGGCCACGGGCACACTAGTGCTGCAGAAAAAGAGCATTTACGATTTTTCGGTTCGCACATTCTGGTGCCGAACCGGGTAGAAAGTGTATAGCGTGGGTTCTTTTGAGTCGCTGTTATTTGTGTTGTTGGTGCTAAAACCCACCAACTTCCCTGCCCGCCACAAAAAAAATGTTTGGACAGCAAAATTGTATGCGATGTAAAGAAAAAATAAAAAAAAAATGTTCGTTTTGGATGAGGAGAATCATTTGTAGAATGTATCATTTTCCTCTTTTTGTATTACCTTTCGGTAATTTATGAGAGTTGTTTATTCAATTTTTCCCCAAGTACGCTTCTAGTCCGGTTTAATTGATGGCCTTTAGCAAATGGCACGGTTCCCGAAGGGTATTTGGCTCCGGTACCGATTTTTCGAAAACGGGTTCTTCGGTACCCGTTTGCATCATTTTATGCATCCCTAATATAATGTAGATTTAAAACTCGGGATGTATGTACATACGTTGGTATAA
Source organism: Eurosta solidaginis (assembly GCF_040869045.1). Taxonomy (NCBI): domain Eukaryota; kingdom Metazoa; phylum Arthropoda; class Insecta; order Diptera; family Tephritidae; genus Eurosta; species Eurosta solidaginis. The sequence continues at coordinate 154,746,589 of NC_090321.1, forward strand.
GTATATGGGCAGTCAGTGCCCGTACTTTACCGCATTGGTAGTTTGACATACCTTTTTGACCCATTTTTCATTTTCTACTACTTCTGATACTAACACTTAGATTCTACCAATATTTCAGTATTTTCGCACTGAAAACGCATACTGCGATAATTTTAAAGTATTGAATTGCAGAGCCCACCCAACTAACATTAGGAGGCGATACTGACCAAATCAGTAAATTTTGAAAAAAAAGAGAACTTAAACAGGAAATAAATTTTGAGTAGAGAAATATATTGACTGAGTACGCGAATATTCTCTGCGCTATTTTTCTCAGTTTTTTTTCTCTTTTGAATAATTTGAACGACAATAGGAAGTTTTACGTAAACGATAACATGCTGAAATTGGTTATTTTTCGGCGGTAATTTTGGTACCTTGGAAAATTGTTGTGGTAGGTAGACGTTGATGAGGGATGTGATTTATTTTGTGATTTGTTTGTTTTACGATAAATTGGGAATTTTTTGGTACCAATATAAACCGTAGTTATCGTTTTCACGAAACTTCTACTACCATTTTCCGTCTCCCAACATTTTGCCTTTAAAAAGGTCCGTGCACTGGTAAATATTTACCAGCAGCAAAGACAAACATATTGTGCACATTCATACACACCCGAGTATGGAATGTTAAATTCCTATGAATTGAAACAACGGGAAATGTATACAGTGATTTTCCGTTCTTTCATTTCATTTTTTACTACGGCGTGGCCTGTAGTAGTAAGTCATAAAGGAAAAATTAACATTGCTTGAGATCGTTTAAAAATTATGGGCAAGCCAGGAAGCATGTGAATCATCGCCGCGATCAGCGTTGGGCTGATAAAGATTACGAAAAGGCGCATCCTTTTGATGGAGCATCTCATGCCAAAAGCATCGTACTCGAAAAAGTTGGTGTTGAAGCCAAAACAGCATAACTCTGCCATTTGTAAGTGCGTGAGGGTTCCACTTATCAAGAATGGTAAGAAAATGACTGCATTGTTGATTTAAAAATTTTATTTTTCACATTACTTGCAAACATTAGCAGGAGAAAACTTAACGGCAACCGCAACACATCAGAGTACTTCAGATATATGTATATTTAGGGCGCTTGGCAGCATCACTGGAGCTGCTGCTACCCCAACACCACCACCACAACCGTTGTTATTACCACCCAGTATATATATTCATCACCCGTTTTCTTATTGCCAGTATGATCTGTTGGCATCTCCTCCTAAATAATATCCGGATGCAGTGTCTCCACTTTTTGTTGATGATGATGCTGTTGTTGTTGTTTCTGCTGATGCTGCTGAGCGCCAGCTGCCAATGCGTGATTACGTTTTAGTGCCATCAATGCACCAACAACATTTCCACTGCTATTATTACTGCTTATAATGCCACTGCCATAATGTTGTTGTTGTTAAGGTGTTGATGGTGCTGTCCACCGGACATAGCTGAATTTTGATTTGAAACATAGTATGGGCTACCGCTGCTTTTGTATTGATTGTGAGAATGGTTTGCCGTCGGTTGATGCACATTCTGAGTAGTGTTGTTGTACATAAGATCACCATCAGCAGCACGCTGCTCAATTGACATGCCCGGCGATCCAGGAGCCGATTGTAAAACGAAATCCTGCAATGGTAAACTCTCACGAGAGTTATCCATGTGACTCGGTGAGACTGGTGCCGAACGTGGCATGCCATACGGTGGACGAAAACCCTGACTGCTGCGTTGACGACGCTTCTTATAGCTATGATCAATCAATTTTGCGCCACTATCGGGATCAATACGCCAAAAGCTACATTTGCCTGGTTCATCTTGGGAGCGTGCAACTTTAATGAAATACCTGTTCAAACTGGGATTATGGCGTACAGAATTTTGCCAACCTTTATTGGTTTCTTTACGATAATATGGTTAATGTTTTACAATAAATGAATAAATGCCCGATAATGTCAATTGTTTATCCGGCGCTGCCGATATTGCCTGTACAATCAATTGAGCATAGCTTTGCCATATTATCGTTGACGACACTTCTTATAGCTATATCAATCAATTTTGCGCCACTATCGGGATCAATGCGCCAAAAGCTACATTTGCCCGGTTCATCTTAATGCGTCATTGACAAAATCATTAAACTGCTGCAATTGAATTCCGAAGGCGGAATTCAATGTATCCAAATGAAATAAACCCACATTTGTTTCGGGTTCTGGACGAAATTACAATCTTGTGCCAATACCAACACAAGCAGCTAAATCTGGCTTTTTATATACAACAGCATGCTCGCCATGTAAAATAACTTTACCAGGTGCAATAATTTCAAACTGTTTCATTGTTGGGTCGTGCTTAAATAATTCACTTAAGTCAAACAAGCAAAAAGGTTGCTCGGTGATATTCGGTTATTTGCTAATTCTCGTGCTACATACAATATACATACGTTAAGAATAAGCTCCTTTGTGCATATATAGCGATCGCAAACAACTGGCTTGTTACTTCAGACACCAACAATCCAATACTGTTTTTCAACACACTACGGGGATCGGGTTCGCCACGTTACGATTTTGATTGGATTGTGTTAAGCAAAAGCAGTGTATTCGTAAATTGTATGTTAATTAGGTTACCTGTTGACTTTTGGTTTGTAGATCGGTTATCACTACTGTACAAATATATGCATAAATACAAAAGCTTCGATTTTATATGAAGGCTTCTAAATTGGTTACTCTCTTTTAAATTTAAGCTACTCCAACCCTGTTGCACATGTGTATTTTATTGCGCATTTGATTTTTGTCATAGATATACATAAGGTATGTATGGGTGTGCATGCAGCAGCTAGTAAACTTTCATTTTTCAGTAGCCGAGAGCTTACAGTAACGATATCTATCTGCAGATATACAGCTCTTTGTTACCACTGTTTCAGCCTTTTAAATTTAGCTGCTGCTTTTGTATTGTATTATTATTATTGTGATGTTTGTGACACCTTTTCCCACTCTTCGGGTGTATATGATTTCTGTGAGAATGCGTGAATTTCTTTTAACTCCCCAGCAAGCGCACTTTTCACTAAGCGGTGTTTCTGTAGCAAAGTCTTACCACGACTTACCAACTTACTTACCAATTGGTGATAGATATGGGCTCTTTTGCTCCCTTTTCGGTAGGGATGCGTAATGTACGATGAAGTTTATTGAGTACACCATTCGGTATACTAACATGTTTCGTTAATGATGGACGTCAAATTTTGAAAGAAGTTCTTAGGTTGTGATTTATTTATTGGGTATTTAATATTTTAAAAAGCTGGTGGTGGCCTAATTGTTGCTGTCGTTGTTAAATATGCTGATAATATATTAAAAGGTTTTGCCACATCATTCGCAATTGTTATATCGTGTGTAGCTTCACTATATATTTTTGATTTTAAATTTAACGTTAAGTTTTGCTGGAGGAGCAGGTTAAGTGATTGCATTAATATTCTTATGGTTATGATCCTAAAAAATCTGGACAAACAAATTCAACAACGACAGCTCCACAAAGGTCGCAGGCCCTTTTAGAGGCTGAGGAAAGCCTCTTGCCTAGGGTTTAAAATAATGGGAGTCTAGTGACACCGTGGGCCAGAGTATGAAGTCGAATATTTTATAAGGTTTTCTTATTTAATAGCGCAAATGTTAATGAAATGCAATTTCGAGTAATCACTGTTCGTTATTAAGAGCCGTTTGCTAAGAAATAATTTTGGCAATTCAAAGGTATCCTATTAGCCGTATGCGGTCAAATTTTATAGTGGAAACCATGAAAACAATCCAAATCTTAAAATTGTGCATGAATACTCTCTCGTGAAATGCGCAATTATAGACATAAATAATGTAAGGCACGATAACCTCGGAAGAGATTCTAAGCCGAGCTTCTCTCTCTAAATTTGTGTCGTGCTCCTCTTCTTTTGAGCCGACTTTGAACAGCATCTGCAAGGCAGATGAGCCCTTTTTGAGCGCTTCTCATGGCAGAATTACGCGCGGAGCGCTTGCCACACACTGCCGAGGGACGACCCCGCTTAGAAAACTTTTCTTCTAATTGAAAAAACTTGTTGCAATGATCATTAGCAGTTAATGATTCACTGAGTGCAATAGTGAGTTTATCATATCGATTGCAGCATATGTCACTGCCAAACCTTTACGGCGTAGAGCGGTTACAATTTTAGGGCCAATAATTTCGCGGAAGCCTGGTAAAGTTGAAAATGCGGCATATTCAACTACTCGCAAGTAAATGTCTAAGTGCATGAAAGAATTGCTTCAATTTCAAGAATAGTCAAGTGTGCTGTTGAATCCAATGGATCTAAGGAGCACGGCGTAACTTCAAACATTGTGGGTATATTGGAAGTTTTATTGGGTGCCGCCGAAACAACGTCTTAGTGTGGCAGCAACAGCTGTAACCAGTCTCAGTGAGTGGGTGAGTTTGATTCAATTACTAGAGCTTTGTTCTTCGATGTGCAATCTGGACGGGTTACTTATACGAAGTAGGGAACCGGGGAATAATTCAATCCCCTTCAATGAAATGGTAGTAGACAAGTATCTTTGGTAGTTATAAATTTGATTTTGACAGAAGAGTCAAGCTTTTGTGCGGTCCTGTTACACAGGGAGTATTCACCCCTTTTAATCTGAAATTTCGGAAAGTTCTTGTCCGTCAAGTATTCATGGAAGCGTTCGAGGGGTTAGTGTTCCGGCTCGAGAATGTGCAAACCCACATGACTCCTTATCGATTCACAAAACATCGACCAGAAAATTAAGCCTCTCTTCCTAAACCTGTTGGCATTTATAAGTCTATTATTATTATATTTTGTAAAGGGATATGAATACATATTTAAATATGGCTGTCCCTATTCCTTGGACAAAAACTTTCGTTGGCCTCATGCCTTTGGCTGAGTGCATCTGCTTTCTGGGGCAGACCGTGGGTCTGAATTAGGGTTCTGGTATCCTCGCTGGGGGAAGCGAGTGACTGTGGGAAATTTAAAATATACAAAAGGCCGAAAGCCCTTAGATTCTGTGGCAGATCGGTTCGCCCTTCTGCGGTAGGCTTTTATGATGTCCTCGTTATGGGATAACGAGTGAGTGGGGTGGTTTCTGGTGTCCTCGCTCGGGGAGAGCGGGTGAATTGTGGGTTTGATTTTGAAAATGAAAAATAATTGTTTTGTGGCAGATGGGGATCTACATTAGGGTGGTTGATTGGCCTCGGTGGGCGAGCGCCGGGTTTTGAAATTTTGAAAATTAAAAAAAAAGATTATGGGCCGAGTGCCTTTGTTTTCTGTGGCAGACCGAGGGTCTGCGTAAAGGCTTTTTTCGTTATGGAACAACGAGTGAGTGGGATGGTTTTTTTTTGAAAATGAAAAAATAGAATTTTGTGGCAGATGGGGGATCTGCGTGAGGGCTTTTCGGGTATCCTCGTTATGGGAGAACGAGTGAGTGGGATATTTTTTTTTTGTTAAGCGAAGCTTTTGGTCCTAGCACAATCTATCTCCGTGGGAAGAAGGATCAGTTTGACCAAAGGTCGTCTGACTTGACCCTTCTCGGTTATGAGGTCGACTACACGTACTCGGTTATCTTCTCCGGGGTGTACGTCGACGACTCTACCTAGCCTCCACTCGTTGGGAGATAAGTTGTCCTCTTTGAGGACAGCGAGATCTCCCACTTTTATATTTTCTTTGGGATGCTTCCACTTCACTCTTTTTTGAAGTTCGGATAGATATTCCACCTTCCATCGTTTGCAGAAAGTGTGATGGAGGGCTTTGAGTTTCTGCCATCGATTGATCATCGAGGCAGAGCTCTCACTGGAATCTGGTTCTGGTGGAGCCAGCAGGCGGCTGCCGGTTAGGAAATGTCCTGGGGTTAGTGGTTCCAGATCCGTTGGGTCATTTGACCCCGGACTGAGAGGGCGCGAGTTGAGGCACGCCTCAATCCGGCACAAAAGTGTTTGGAACTCCTCCATAGTATATTTGTGGGGAGAAGCGATCTTTTTGAAGTGGCTTTTGAAGCTCTTCACTCCCGCTTCCCACAAGCCGCCCATATGTGGAGCGCCAGCGGGAATAAAATGCCAAGTTAATGCTTGATGGCTATACTTGGAGACTGTTTTGTCTCGGCTTTCTGCCAGGAAGGCTTTGAATTCCGATCGTAGAGATCTGGAAGCTCCGACAAAGTTCGTACCATTGTCGGAGTAGATGTTCTTCGGACATCCTCTTCTCGCGATAAAACGTGAAAAGGCCGCGAGGAAGCCTGGGGTACTAAGGTCACTAGTGGCTTCTAAATGGATGGCCTTAGTGGAAAAACAGACGAAAAGGCATACGTAGCCTTTTGACAGTCGACATCCCCTACCGCGGTAACTTTTGATGTCGAAAGGCCCTGCAAAGTCTACCCCGGTATTGGTGAACGCGCGGGTAAAAGTAGTCCGCTCGCAGGGAAGGGTCCCCATAAGTTGGGACTGTGCCTGCTTTCGGTGAATAATGCAGGTTTTGCAATTGTGGATGATGGCTCTGATCATGGTCTTGACATTCGGTATCCAGTATTGGGTTCGGATGAGACGGAGCATGAGCTGGTTCTCGCCATGAAGGGAGTCATGATGAGCCATCATAACTGTCAGGCGAGACAGCCTGCAATTGTAAGGCAAGATGATCGGATGACGCTCGTTGTATGACATGTCTTTTGACGCCCCTAGACGCCCCCCTGTTCTAATAATATCATCTTTGTCGATGTATGGGTTGAGTGACAGGATTTCACTCTTCCGATCAATAGGTTCCCTATCCTTTAATTTTAAATATTCGGTCCCGTAAAATTGTTTCTGGCAGACTCGTATTAATGCTTGAGTCGTTGCCTTAATCTCATCGGCTGAGATTATGCACGACTTTCCTTGGAACACTGCTTTGGTTTTAGGATGCGTTCTTTTATAGAATCTCCTAACATAAGATAAGACTCTCAAAGCCCGTGGCAAATCTGAAAATCGTTCAAGAATATCTGTATGATCTACCCTTGTCGTGGCATACGATTGTGCCCTCTTTTCCTCAACGGACGTGTTGTAATCGGCATCTTGTGCTGGCCAGTGAGAATTGTCTTCTTGTAGCCAAGAAGGACCCTGCCACCACAACGAATTGTTGACCAAATCTGACGCTAGTTGTCCTCTGCTCCCTAAATCCGCTGGGTTAGATTCCGAGTCAACGTGAAGCCAGTCCTTGTTACCGACCATATCGAGGATCTTGGTGATTCGATGTGCGACGAAGGTTGACCAAGTACAGGGCGGCTTGCGTATCCATGCGAGTACGATGGTTGAATCCGTCCAGAGGTGAACTTTTACTGGTCCCAAATGAATATTTCGGAATATTGATTCCATGATTTCTGCGAGCAGCACGGCGCCGCAAAGTTCTAAACGTGGTAGTGAGACGGTTTTCACTGGGGCTACTCGGGTTTTGGCTAGCAAGAGATTTGTGAAAATTTTATCGTCCCTTTTTACGCGCATGTAGATTGCTGCTGCATATGCCTTTTCCGATGCATCGCAAAAACCATGTATTTCGATGTCATCCTCGGGCGTAAAATTTACCCATCGCGGTATCCTAATGTTATCTATTTCGTTATAGTGTTGGGTGAAATTTTCCCACCGTTCTAAGGTAGTTGGGGAGACAGGTTCATCCCACCCGGTGCCCTCTAACCAGATGTTCTGCATTAGTATTTTTGCTACTATGACCATTGGTGCAAGCCAGCCTAAGGGGTCGAAAAGTTTGGCTATAGCGGATAGGATTGCGCGTTTGGTGATGTTCTCGCCATTCTCTAAAATTCCTGCGGTGAAGTAAAACATGTCTGAATGCGCGTTCCATCGTATTCCGAGTGCCTTCACCGAGCTAGCCTCTTCAAACGCTAGGAAGTCCTCGCTGAGCAAATCCGTTTTGGGGATGTCCTGAAGGATTTCCTCACAATTGGATGTCCACTTGCGCAATGGAAAGCCAGCTGAGTGTAATGCTTCGCGAATCTCGTTCCTTGCTTTGATAGTTGACGCTATTGTATGCCCTCCAGATAAAACGTCGTCGACATACATACTTTCTCGTAATATACCCGATGCTATTGGGTGCATGTTTTCTACATCATCAGCCAATTGTAGAAGTGACCGTATCGCGAGGTAGGGGGCGCAGTTTACACCAAAGGTAACAGTCTTCAGTTCGTAAAGACTGATGGGTTCGTTGGGGGATGTTCGATGAACAATTCTTTGAAATTTGGCGTGATTATCGGTCACCCAGATTTGCCTATACATCTTTTCTATGTCACTATTAAAGACAAAGCGGTACAGTCTCCAACGTAGAATTAAAATAGGCAAGTCTGCTTGGAGTACTGGACCTGGGTGGAGTATGTCGTTTAGACTAATGCCATTTGCTGTCGGGCTTGACGCGTTGAAGACGACGCGCACTTTGGTAGTGGTACTTTCCGCTTTTACAACGGCGTGGTGGGGCAGGAAATAACTATCGGAATCGTCGGATGGAATATTGTTTTTGATTTTTCTCATATGTCCAAGCGTTTCGTATTCAGATAACACCCGAACATATTCTTTCCCTAACTCTTGGTTTTTCAGTAATCGCCCCTCATTTCTGAAGAATTGTGAACATGCGCGCTTTAGGGACGGTCCTAATTTAATATTCTCAGGGTAATCCTGCCTGAATGGTAGCGAAACTGTATACCTCCCATTTTCATCCCGTTTTGTCGTTTCCTTAAACAGTTGTTCACAATATCTTTCTTCTTCATTAAGCATTTTATTTTTGGGAACATTTTCTATCTCCCAGAAAGCTTTTAATTGGTTGTCCAATGCAACCTCGTTATAAAATGACATGATGCTCTTCGTTGGACTCGATGCGTCGATGCGACCGGTTAGTATCCAACCGAACACTGTCTCTTGGGCCAAAAGTGTATTTAGTACATTCTTTTTCAGACCGCTCAGTATAATTTGGGGATATATGTCTCCTCCAAGTATGAGGTCTACGTCTTCGTTGATGTAGAACCTCTTGTCTGCCAACACCAAGTCTGGGAATGCCTGCATAGTCATGGCGTTGATATGGCAGGATGGAAGATTCCCAGTGAGTTTGGCTAGGACTAGAACGGGTGTAGTCAGGCTGAAGCAGGCATCCACTGGTGAACGTAATTCAATTTTGGATGCCTCTTTCACCTGAGCTGACACCGCATTTGTGATGCCTGAAACTTGGGCATGCATTTTCCTCGCTGGCAAATTGATTCTGCGTTTCAGTCTTTCAGTTATAAAGGAACATTCAGACCCTGAATCAATTAATGCCCGCGCGGAGAAGTCGGTACCATTATGGTGAATGTGTACGCGAGCAGTTCCTAATAGCACACCTGTGCTGGAATTCGTATGACAGGATGTTACATTTTTGTTCCCGTTTGAACCTGGTTTTTCTGATTCCTGTCTCGCTAATGCCTGTCTAGAAGTAGAGGGCCTATTATCGTAGGAGTGTTGGGGCGGGTTGTAGGTGGTGTTTTTCTGTAGGGTATCCGCATGCAGGAGCGTATGGTGACGAGAGTGGCACGTATTGCAGTTGTAGGAACTGGTGCATCTGGTCACTGTGTGTCCTGGGGATAGACAATTCAGACAACCACTTGTAGATTTTATGAATTTAATCCTTTCTGGAGGGGTTAACTCGCAAAAGCGTGAACAGTTTCGTAATCTGTGCTCTGCGGACTTGCACATTTTACACATTGCCTTTGACGTCGGTCTGGATACATTTGTTTGAAAGGCACCAAGTCTTTTCGTAGGGGGTTCTGTTGACTGTCGCGACGCGTTTAGTTTTTGCACTTTCGAAGTGGCATGCCCTGTAAAACCAGACACTGTCTCAAGTGTCTGAAACCGATTAGACAGGAATTTATCCATATCCTCCCACTTGGATATGTCCATTTTATGATCTATACTTTGCTCCCATAGAGCCAACGTGCTCTCTGGTAGCTTGGTTGAGCAGAGATAAGTCAGGATTGCATCCCAATTGGAAGTGTCAATTTTGTGGCATTTGAGGGACGAAATACAATTATTTATATCATTTTGCAGCTTTTTTATTGAACTGCCACACTCACTTTCTACCTTTTTTAAGTTAAATAAAATTTGTAGTTGTGTGTTAACTAAGATACGTTTGTTTTCGTATCTTTCACACAAGTTTTTCCAGGCCATCTCGAAACCTTCATTTGTGAGAGGGCATTTTTTAACGATATCTTTTGCTTCGCCCTGCGTTTTGTTGTTGAGATGGAATAACTTTTCCACCCCTTTCAAACTAGAATTGTTTATATATATTGCCGTGAAAAGGTCGCGAAAAGTTGGCCAAGACAGATAATCCCCTTTAAAAACTTCCGTATCGCAAGCAGGGAGGCGAATTTTATGCCCATGAGGTTCTTGCTCAGGGTTGACGTTCTTTTCATCCTTCTTATATTTTTCTGCCTCAGCAGATATAGACGCTGAACATCGCACGTAGATTGCGTATGCTGCCTTTTGCTTCTTTCTGATCGCCATAACGTCATCCGCTGACACCTCATCAGATCCCAATAGCGAATCAAACGCAGACTTTACCTTCTTCCACAAGAGCCGCAACTCTTCCTGCTGTATTGCAAGGGTGTGTTTGCTATGGTCGCTCTCCGGAATAAGGCTGTAATCTTTATCAAACTCTGCGATTGATTCTGCTAAACGGATGTAGGTTTCCATTGTTTTATTTACGTTTATTAACGAGAAAATTTCCGATTAGAAAAATAGAACTCTTCTGAGTTAATATGCCTGCCCAGCCCTAAATAAAAACTATTGAACTTCGAGTTTATTATTTACTTTGTTTATTGCAGACTTTTTGTCTTGGTAGCGACAACGAAAAGGGTTTATTTTTGGACTTTTTGTCACAGCAGTGAAAAATAGCAAACGATATTATGTACAAACTTTTTGTCTCAGCGGCAACAACAAAAAAAGGACCACTCGCCAACTCCACAAATAATGGGTGTATTTTTGAGAAAGTGAAAAAATGCGTGCAATATACGAAACTAAGCGCAAGAAAAAAGTGTAAAAAGTGTTTAAAAAGTGAAGTGAGCACCGGATTAATTAAATTAAATTGAACTTGATTTCGTGTTTGTAATGTGCAAATAAACAACAACAAAAACCTATTTAGTATGGTGCGGAAAGTGAGGTTAGGTTACCCTCTTCCTTGTGTTGTGTCTGGAAAACCTTACCACTGGTGGGGGGATAGACCAGATAATCACAAGGACTGAAATAAATTAACAAATCAAGTGGTTTAACTTTTAAAATGGAAAAATGGTGCCCACTAAGTAATTTCACTTTTTACACTTCTTCTCGATTTCAATATTTCGCGCACAACACAGGTGTTTTCTTTATTTTTCTTCAATAACACTTAAAAAAAAATGGCAAGAAATATAACACTTACTTCTCTTTGTGCTGTGGCTCCGGTATTTGTATAATATAATATAATCCCACTTTTCTCGCTGTTGTGTTTGGCAAATAAATCCTTTGATGAGTTTTTGTGGCAATTCGCAAGTTTTGTAGTAGGCAAAATCCTTCGGCAAAAGTTTTTGAGGTTGATAAATTGTGCTGTGTTGTGGACTGTATAACAAAGAGGCGCTTTTAGTTCCTGGTGAGGAGGACCAATGTTCGGCCTGAGTGCGTCGTAAACCGGCAGTGGGTAGGCGCACAAGGGTCGATCTTGGAGTGGATGGTGCGCTCAAAGGAAATAAATAAGAACACAAAGAGGAATTTCCTCGTTATAATAGTGTTTTATTAAGAGTGTTAGGAAATTATATACAAGGATACAATATTACCTTTGAATGTAAAACTGATGACGGTGATACTCGGCGATGTGTGCTGGTTGGCGGTCGATCGAAAAAGAGGCCGGTTATCCCGTTGAGGACAACCGCTAAGCCGCGAAAAAGTCCTCTGGTATTAAGGAGGGGAAAAAAAGCTACACACACAACAACCCCCACATATACGTGCATGGGTGCTGACAACCCGCACACACACGTGCATGCGTATGAAGCGCATGCATGTGCATGCATGCACACAAATGCGGCGTGAGTGTGGGTGGCTGGAAATCTTATTAAAACGTTAGGGAGGGGCGCCGTCAATCAAGCAAAAGTTAGGCCTTGGGCCTAAACATATAGTGTTTGGTTTCCTCGTTGACATTTCTAGGCGTTCTGTTCTAGAATCTACTAGTTGGTTATCTGCTATAATTATAACTACAGATGTGTATAGCTCTCATATGCGTGTGTATTTGTGAGCGACACTTCCACAATTATAATTGCATAACTCAGATAAGATATCTGCATGTGTTTGTGCGTTGCTTCTCCGCTGCTTGATGATTGAATTATTGATGTGCATACAGTCACTGCTTAGCATCGGCTTAGAGATGGCAGTACCCCTTAGTGTTGCTAATATTCCTAACACTGCCCTCCACCTAAGTCTGATCGTCCCGATCACACAAATCTCTCGATCTAAACGCTGCTAACCTCTCCAAATGAACCACTTTCATTTTGGTTCGTGATTTGCCAATGATTTGTATGCGGTACACTACATCGTTGATCCGTTTTACAACTTCGTATGGGCCTTCCCAATTACACTGCAATTTCGGGGACAAACCTTTTTTTCGTTGTGGGTTGTATAACAGCACCAAATCTCCTTCCTGAAACCCTTCCGAATTAATTGCTTTATCGTATCTGGCTTTCATCTTGTCAGTCATAACCCTTGCTCGTTGCCTTACCAGATCGTGTATCTCTCTCAGCTCTTCTTCCAAGACACTAGTGGGTTTCTTGAAATTTCTCTCCGCATCGGCATCTAACCCATACTTCAAATCAGCTGGCAGTCGAAGGTCATTGCCAAAAATTACCTTTGCGGGAGTTTGGCCCGTTGTTTCATGTACTGCCGATCGTTAGGGTACCAAGAGTAATGATATGTGTGTATCCCAGTCCTTATGGTACTTGTCCACTACTTTCCTTAAATGCTCCTCCAATGTTCTATTGAACCGTTCCACCATACCATCGGACTGAGTATGCAATGCAGTTGTCCGTGTTTTTCGAATGCCCAACTTCTTGCACATTTCTTGGAGCACAGCTGATTCGAAATTCCTGCCTTGGTCAGAATGTAACTCATTGGTACACCAAACCTTGCAACCCAATTGTTTACAAACACTTCTGCTACTGTTTCCGCTCCTTGATTTGGGATTGGGTATACCTCTGGCCATTTGCAGAAATAATTCATAACCACCAGTACATATTTGTTACCGCAATTGCTAGTACGAAATGGACCTGCGACATCCATAAAATTTAAAATAATCACTAAATGGGCATTACCCGGTAGAATCGCAGAATTTTCCAGGTACGGAATATAATCCGTCATTCGCTTCTAAGATTTTCGCCTACATTTCTGACCACTCGTCTACTGAATCAAGAAACCCACCATAGGACAGTACTCGTAGCGCTAGACTTATCAAAAGCGAAACGGCAAAGCATATCTGTCCGGCCAAGCGATGTAAATTTAGAAATCATCAACATCTACATCCCTCCTGTCACCTGTTGCCCCTGTGGATACAGCCCTGACATCAGCGCACTACTCACTGGCGATAATCGCATTATCTTAGGCGATTTCAATGCCCTCCACGATCTATGGCATTATAACCTTCAGGCGGACAGCAGGAGCGGGACGCTGGCGGACCAAATAGAAAAAACGACGTTCTGGACGATAAACGTAGACGCCCCCCTCTCGTATGGTAGGAAGCTATCACAGCTCGCCAGATTTATCAATCGTGAGCGCAGGAATAGTAAACTGTGTCAACTGGCAACGGATGGTAACATTGGCATCCGACCACCTACCCATACTACTTTCGCTCGAGCTATATGGCGACTTCATCACCACTGAAAAACGCACTTTCATCAATTTTAAGAAAGGAAAGTGGGATGAATACAAAACTTATAGTGACAATCGTTTTGCTACCCTCCCTATCCCGACTGATGCCCGTCAAGGAGAGCGTGCTTTCTGCAAGGTCATTGAATCCGCTCCGGTTCGTTTCATTCCCGCCGGAAATCCGGTCACATTTTCCAGCGGAGGCCGCAACTCTAGCGAGAGAACGTGACCTTATAAGACAGCACGACGCCGGCGACCCCCAAATAAGGGATATAAACCAATGCATCAGGTTGCTATTGGATGAACACAAGCGGGCGAAATGGGAGGAGCACTTAAAGAATTGGAACCCCTCTGCCGATGAAGGTAAGCTATGGACTACCGTAAAGTCCCTATCGAACCCGACTCAGCACTATGACTAAATCTCCATCGCCTTTGGCGATAAAGTGCTGTCGGATACGAAAAAATGCCCGAGTGCGGTTTGCCGAAAATATTTAATGCATTCTACGGTTGACAAAATCAGACGGCGGCCCAACAGAAGCGCAAAAAAGCATAAATACAGCGCATTCCCAATTATCATCACCATCAAAGAGGTTGAAGATGCCATCGTTCATGCTAAACCTTCCAAAGCAGTAGGCCCAGACGGCATAGCCATGCCGATGCTTAAAAAACTAGGCCAAGAGGGATTTAATTTTCTAGCGCATGTCTTCAACCTGCCTGTCCACCTTCGTCATCCCCGAAAAATGGCCAGGGTGGTTCTGCTATTAAAGCCTGGGAAACCAGCTAACATAGAGGATTCTTATCGTCCGATATCTCTTCTATCGCCAGTAGCTAAGACACTTGAAATCATTCTGCTTCCTTATTTCACTGCAAATTTGCGTGTTGCCAATCATCAGCATGCCTTTCGAAAACTGCATAGCACTACCACCGCGCTAAACGCCATTAACACGCAAATAAATTGCGAATTAAATCAAAACCCCCACCATAGGACAGTACTCATTGCGCTAGACCAGTCAAAAGCTTTTGATACGGTCAACCACGCCACGTTACTGCAAGACCTGGAAGAGTCCTCGCTTCCCCCAAGTCTCAAAAGGTGGACCGCAAATTATCTGTCTGATCGGCAAGCATCGGTGCAATTCAGGAACATAGCATCTAAACCCAGAAGAATTAAAAAAGGGGTACCACAGGGTGGTGTCCTATCCTCACTTCTGTTTAACTTCTACATATTGAACCCTCCTTCACCACCAGAAGGAGTCACTATCGTTTCCTACGCCGATGACTGCACAATAATGGCCACAAGCCCAGGCGTGCATATCGATGACCTTTGTAATAAAATATACAGCTATGTCCCTGATATCTCCAATTATTTCGCCTCGCGAAACCTGACATTGTCACCGATCAAATCAACGGCGACTTTATTTACAACGTGGACGCGCCAAATGTCGACCATATGGAACATCCACGTCGATGGCATTACGCTATCGACTGCCTTACGCCCAAAATATTTGGTGTGACGTTCAATCAGGATCTACATTTTGGAGAGCATGCAACCGCAATTGTTCCTAAACTCCAGAGCCCATATAAAATCAATCTCTTGCCTTCAGCACTTGGGGTAAAGACAAGGAAACGCTCATTACCACTTACAAAGTAATTGGCAATTGATTGTATGCTACGCGTCCCCGATATGGTCGCCTAAAGGTGACTCACTCACTGGAAGAAAATACAGGCCGGCCAAAATACAACTCTGAGAAACGCTTCGGGCTGTCTTCTTGTGCCCCAAAACACCACCTACACAATGAGGTTCTTCCTATCAGGGAGAGAAATGAAATGCTGAACAAACAGTTTCTGTTGAATACCCAGAAACCTGGGCATCCAAACAGACATCTGATTGATGAGGCTGTACCTCTCAGGGGCTTAAGGGGTCATCTCCGTAAGAACAAAGCCGTATGAAGCAAAAAAAAAAAAAAAATACAGGCAGGTCCTTAGTGATATCCACAAACAGGCGTCGGAAACCTATGCCAGGAATTGCCCTGCGAATCCAGTCCTTAAAGAAAAATATCCAGAGCTCGCAGAAGAGGAACGCACTCTATGTGGGGAAACGCACATCACTCTACCTGACCTTCGATATGGATAGTGTAACAGGTTAAACTCTTACCTATCCAGAATCAACCCGACATACAAAATGTATGTCCCGCTTGCAATGTGTCCCCACATGACACCAACCATCTCTTCAACTGTAATGTGGAACCAACGTCTCTTACACTTCTCTCACTATGGTCCACCCCTTTTGAAACTGCAAGTATCCTTGGAGTGCCGTTAGAGGACATTGATGACAATTTGTGATCGGCCCCACTTATTGGATGGCGCAAAGCACTCTTTGTTCTTCCCTTGATGCGGCCCTGTGTCGAGTAATTGATGATTCGATTTCTCATTTTTGTATGGTTATTGATCGAATTTCAGTATTCGAATAGGTGATTTCCTTAGATTGTTCGAATAATCACAACCGAACAATTATTCGGATACCTTATTAAAATCGAAAGTTAGATTTTTATTTATTACGTATACGCCATGTGTGAACCACATACATATTGTAACGATTTTACTGAAACTCCGCTTATTCAAAATTCTCTGCTAACATTCGAATCGCTAAAATGTTGAATAAATAACTCCAATATTGAATAATGCAAAAATGGCCTTTATTAAAGTACTTCGCAGTAACGCTTATAGTTTGCAACCAATAGCTTGCTTAAACCAAACTTATTTTCAAAATAATACTACTATTGCTCGCTAGATAGCGTCTTAAATCCAACTGATCCCTGCGCCTCTACTGTTGCTGCCTTTTATAGTGTTTGGTTTCCTCGTTGACATTTCTAGGCGGTTCTGTTCTAGAATCTACTAGTTGGTTATCTGCTATAATTATAACTACAGATGTGTATAGCTCTCATATGCGTGTGTATTTGTGAGCGACACTTCCACAATTATAATTGCATAACTCAGATAAGATATCTGCATGTGTTTGTGCATTGCTTCTCCACTGCGTGTACGTACATATGTGTAGACATAATGATTGAATTATTGATGTGCATACAGTCACTGCTTAGCATCGGTTTAGAGATGGCAGTACCCCTTAGTGTTGCTAGTATTCGTAACACTGCCCTCCACCTAAGCCTGATCGTCCCGATCAGACAAATCTCTCGATCTAAACGCTGCTAGCCTCTCCAAATGAACCACTTTCATTTTGGTTCGTGGTTTGCCAATGGTTTGTATGCGGTACACTACATCGTTGATCCGTTTTACAACTTTGTATGGGCCTTCCCAATTACACTGCAATTTCCGGGACAAACCTTTTTTTCGTTGTGAGTTGTATAACAGCACCAAATCTCCTTCCTGAAACCCTTCCGAATTAATTGCTTTATCGTATCTGGCTTTTATCTTGTCAGTCATAGCCTTTGCTCGTTGCCTTACCAGATCGTGTATCTCTCTCAGCTCTTCTTCCAAGACACTAGTGGATTTATTGACATTTGTCTCCGCATCGGCGTCTGTCCCATACTTCAAATCAGCTGGCAGTCGAAGGTCATTGCAAAAAATTACCTTTGCGGGAGTTTGGCCCGTTGTCTCATGTACTACCGATCGGTAGGCCATCAAGAATAATGATATGTGTGTATCTCAGTCCTTATGGTACTTGTCTACTACTTTCCTTAAATGCTCCTCCAATGTTCTATTGAACCGTTCCACCATACCATCGGACTGAGGATGCAATGCAGTTGTCCGAGTTTTTCGAATGCCCAACTTCTTGCACATTTCTTGGAACACAGCTGATTCGAAATTCCTTCCTTGGTCAGAATGTAACTCCATTGGTACACCATACCTTGCAACCCAATTGTTTATAAACACTTCTGCTACTGTTTCCGCTTCTTGATTTGGGATTGGGTATACCTCTGAGCATTTGCTGAAATAATCCATAACCACCAGTACATATTTTTTTCCGCAATTGCTAGTAGGAAATGGACCTGCGACATCCATAGCGATCCTTTCAAATGGCGCACCTGAATTATATTGCTTCATCTGACCATGACTTCGGGTTTTGGGCCCTTTCGCTCTGCTGCAAACCTCGCAGTTCGCAATCCACTCAGTGATCGACTGACGGTAACCAACCCAATAGAATCTCTTTTTAATCTTTTCGAGCGCCTTCGTGATTCCAAGATGACCTCCGCTTGGACCATTATGCTGCTCGCTGAGCACATCAGCAATCCTCTTTCTGGGAACAACTATCAGTTTCTTCTTGCATTGACCATCCTAACTCTCCCATACTCGATGCAAGCAACCGGATATCAATTCTAAACTGTTCCACTGTGCCCAATATGACTTCGCAATGGGACTCTCTGCTGACATCTCCTATCTAGTTGGTCTTTCGTTTCGTTCGAGCCCTTGCATAACATGTGACAGATCAGTATCTTCTAGCTGACACTTCCTTAGGAAGAACAACTGTCCCATTCATCTGTACATGTTATAGTCATTAGCCGGACATCTATAATGTCTTCTTTAGCCTCGGCCTTTGAACAATGCTTGCATTCCAAACTACATGATCTTCGTGATATTGCATCAGCATTTCCATGGGTACTACATTTTCGATGCTCAATGGAAAAGTCATAGCTTTGTAGTCGCTCGATCCACCGTGCCAATTGTCCTTCCGGATTACGGAACTGCAGAAGCCATTTTAACGCTGCGTGATCTGTCCTGCCGCGGAATCGCTGGCCGTAGAGATATTTGTGAAAATGTTTAATGCACTCTACCAATGCCAACAGCTGTTGTTGTTGTTGTTGTAGCAGTGCTTCGCCCCACCTAACAGCCGCGATAAATTGTCATCAATATCCTCTACCGGGTGTCCAAGGAAACTTGCTGTTTCAACAGGGGTGGAACATAATGAAAGGGGTGTTAGGGGCGTTGGTTCCACATTACAATTAAAGAGATGGTTGGTGTCATGTGGGGACACATTGCAAGCGGGGTATACATTTTGTATGACGGGGTTGATTCTGGATAGGTAAGAGTTTAACCTGTTACAGTATCCAGAACGAAGTTGAGCAAGAGTGACACGCGTTTCCCTGGGGAGTATGCGTTCCTCTTCCACAAGTTTTGGGTACTTTTCTTTGAGTACTGGATTCACCGGGCAATTCCTGCCATAAAGGTCCGATGCCTGTTTGTGGAGTTCACCAAGGACCTGCTTGTGTTTTTTTTGCTTCATACGGCTGGGTTCTCAGTTGCCGTATTTCCTCAAATGCTTACGGAGATTACTCCTTAAGCCCCTAGGCGGTGTTGGCTCATCAATCAGATGTCTGTTTGGATGCCCAGGTTTCTGGGTATTCAACATGAACTGTTTGGTTAGCATCTCATTTCACTCCCTGATGGGGAGTATTCTCGCCTCATTATGTAGATGGTGTTCTGGGGACATAAGAAGACAGCCCGTGGCGATTCTGAGAGCACTATTTTGGCAGGCCTGTAGCTTCTTCCAGTAGGTAATTTTTAGGCTTGGCGATCATATGGGTGACGCGTAGCACGTAAACGGCTGGCCAATTGCTTTATATGTAGTAATGAGCGTTTCTTTATCTTTTCCCCAGGTACTGCCAGCAAGGGGTTTGAGGATTTTATTACGGCTCTGGATTTTCGGAACAATTGCGGCTGCATGCTCACCAAAATATACATCCTTATCGAACGTCACACCCAAGATTTTGGGGTGTAGGACAGTCGGTAGCGTAGTGCCATCGACGTGGATGTTCAAAATGGTACATTTGGGACGTCCATGTTGTAAATAAGGTCGCTGAAGATTTAGTCGGTGATAATGCCAGGTTTTATGAGGCGAAAAAACTGGAGAGATCAGGGAGGTAGCCGTTTATTCTGTTGCAGAGCTCATAGATCTGTGGGCCTGCGCCTGTGACAATTATTGTCCAGTCGTCGGCGTATGAAACGATAGTGACTCCTTCTGATGGTGAGGGTAGCTTAGATATGTAGAAATTAAACAAAAGCGCTCCCGCATTTTTTCGAATCCGACAGCATTTTATCGCCGAAGGCTTAGACGGATTCGATAGGGACTTTACGGTGGACCAAAGTTTACCCACACCCGCTTGTGTTCATCCACAAGCAATCTGATGCGTTGGTTTATATCCCTTATTTGGGGGTCGCCTGTGTCGAGCTGCCTTATAAGGTCACGTTCTCTCGCTAAATTTGCGGCCTCCGCCGGGCAGTGGGCCGAATTTCGGGAATTCTCCCGGCGGGAATGAAACGGCGGATTCAATGATCTTGCGGAAATCACGGACCCCTTGGCGGGCATCAGTCGGGATAGGGAGGGCAGCAAAGAGGTTGTCTGTAAAGGATTTGTATTCGTCCCACTTCTTTTTTTTTAAGTTTATGAAAGTGCGTTTTTCTGTAACGATGAAGTCGGCGGTACGATGGAACGTAATAAGTATAGGCAGGTGGTCGGATGCCAGTGTTACCATCAGCGGCCAGTTGGCGCAGTTTATGAGTTCTGCGCTAACGATTGAGATATCCGGCGAACTGTGACAGCTTCCTACCATACGTGTGGGGGCGTCTCCGTTTATTGTGCAGAACGTCGTTTCTTCTATTTGATCCGCCAACATCTCATCCCTACTGTCCGCCCGCAAGTTTGAATGCCATAGATCGTGATGGGCATTAAAGTCGCCTAAGATAATGCGATTGTTGCCAGTGAGTAAGGCGTTAATATTAGGGCGGTATCCACTGGTGCAACAGGTGGCAGGAGGGATGTAGATGTTGATGATTTCTAGGTTTGCATCGCCTGACCGGACAGATAGGCCTTGACGTTCTAAGACATTGTCCCTGCGGTCGATGCCAGGATCAAATATATGATATTGCACAGAGTGGTGTATTATAAACGCGAGGCCGCCTCCATTTCCGCTCATGCGATATTTTCTGTGAATCGCAGCAATGCGGATGTTGTGCCGCTTCATGAAATGGACTATCTCCGTGATCTTCCCAGTTAGCCCATTACAGTTTAACTGCAGAATTCTGAAGTGCATAGGGGGAGACGTCGCCACTCTGGGGGTAAGTGATGGGTGACTACGTCTGAGTTGAGGAAGGCCAGGACACAACTGCTGTTGTGGACCTGGTACTGGGCGTCCTTGGGCAAGCATTGGGGTACCCGGTAGATTGGGGTTTGCGGCCTGGCAACAAGACGCAATGAAACCCATCGGGGGGTTGCCGTCGAGGAGACCAGAACATCTAGGAAAGTGGCACCGCCCAAGGCAGGAGCTGCATTGAGCGGATATCGCCAACATATATATTCTGTGCTGGCAAACGGTGCAAACGGGGTTATGGACTAAGAGTTTGTTTCCCTGACCTACACGATTGCTGCCGGAAAAGAGGGGGGGGGGGGGGGGAAGAACACGGGGGCAGGGGCTGATGCTCAGCATTGCTACCGACTCTACTACGAAGATAGTAGTTATAAGTGGTAGCAGTTGTTTGAGTTGTTGGCGCCGCGGAGCGCGAGCAGCAGCGGGTACTAGTTGTGACTTGCTGAGCAGCTGGGCTGCTGAAAGGTAGTGGGGGGGGGGGGGCGCTAAGGCGTAGACTACGGGACGCCCTTGGACGTGAACAGCAAGAAGCCACAAAAGATTTATAAAAGTTACGTGGACGTCGGGTTTTGGGATCAAGAACAACCTGTCCCATGCAACCATCCCTTACACGAGACACACTGAACAGAGTATGACCGTCCTAAAAAGATTCTTTTCCGGCAGATGCAGCAAAACCATTTCTCAGGACCGGGTCAGGAGACGGACCCGGATTGGATTCGATACCTTCCCGGAGCAAGAGAATATGGGCAGTCCCGCTGCTGGGAGGATGACAATTTGTGGGAGGGACGCAACAAATTAAATGTGGTTACACTGAAATGACAGTCCTTGGTCGAGAAAAATTCCGAGTCGCTCCGGTACATAGAACCGACTGCCTTGGGAAGCGAATGCCAACAGCTCTCTCCGCGTAACGCAGTAGTTCCTCTCTGGTTTTCCAATTGAACGGCTCTAATATGCAACTGCCTTCTCCTGTCCATCAACCAGTTGTGACAAAACACCTCCTATAGCATATCCACTCGCATCTGTATCTAGAACAAATGTTGCTCCTGGAATCGGATATGCCAACATTGGGGTAGTGCACAAACGCTCCTTCAATGTTTGGAAAGCCACCTCTTGCTCCTTTTTCCATTCAAAAGCTTTATTTTTTCTTGTAAGCTCATGGAGGCTGTGGGCTACGCTGGAAAATTTTGGTACAAATCGGCGGTAATATGTGCACAGCACAAGGAAACTTCTCAATTCATGCAGGTTCAGTGGTCTTGGCCAATCCTTTACTGCCTCTATCTTTTCATTCGCAGTACAGGTGCCTTCTGTCGTTACCTTATGACACAAATAATTTACTTCCTTTTTAAACAGCGAACACTTTTTGGGACTTAGTTTCAGACCAGCACCAGCTATTCTTTGGAAAACCTCCCCCAAGTTCTTCAGATGTTCTTCGAAGTTCTTTCCCAATGCGATGATGTCGTCTAGGTACACTAAGCATGTTTTCCAATGTAATCCTTTCAGTACCTTATCCATGAGTCTTTCAGAAGTAGCTTGTGCATTTCGTAGCCGAAATTAAGTGGTACATCCATGTTTTTATATCGCATCGTCTTGCTTTGCATGTCGATCTTGATGCCCTGGTCGATTAAGAAGCCCACTCCAATTATGATTTCGTCAACAATATCCGCCACTATAAAATTGTGTACTACCGTGACGTTCCCAATTGCGACTTCACATGCTACTTCTCTTAGAACCGTGGTGTCTTCTCCAGTGGCTGTACGCAATCTTGCTCCATGCAATGGTCTTATCTTCTTGTTGGCTAAATCCGCTCGAATGATGGAATGAGATGCACCCGTATCTACAGTCAGTAAACGTTCTTTTCCATCCACCTGTCCTCCGACAGTAAGATTGCTTGACCTTCTTCCAATTTGCGAGATAGAGATTAAGGGGCGTTCAATTGAGGGAGCCAGCTGTCGTCCCTTGCGGCTGACTCGCTTTAGTTTAACGATTGAATGGATTTGGAGATTTGCTCATCTCCTTCAGCTCTGCGTTTACGGCCACCCACATCGCTGGAACTGTTAGGATTGGTACTGCAATGACGTGCAATGTGCCCTGGCTTTCCACATTTAAAGCATTTGACGGCACCATCGCATTTCTGCTGCGTTCCTTTTAATGCTTCCAAAATTGTGTCTACCCAGTCTGGCCTTTCCACTTCCACGCGATGAGCTTTGTATGCAGGCTTACTCAAAAGTGACGCTGTTTCCTGAGTCAGTGCGTGGGATACCGTTACTGCGAATGTGGGTTTTTGGGTTTGCATATGTCGTTCGCTTCGGTTCGACGTCCTTATGCCATTTATAAAACTCTGGATTTTTACCCTTTCGGTGTATTCCACGGGTACGTCCGCATTTGCCAAATGAGCCAACCTTTCAACATCCGAAGCAAACTCTTGCAAAGTCTCATTAGCTTTTTGGTAACGGTTTTGCAATTCTATTTTATATATCTGTTTCCTGTATTCTCTTCCGTATCGCCGTTCTACAACCGCCATCAATGCGTCATAACTTTTCCGTTCGTACTCTGGAATAGTCTGTAAGATTTCAGCAGCTGGTCCTTTCAATGCTACGAAGAGTGCAGCAACTTTATCTTCAGCATTCCAGTTGTTCACTGTTGCGGTTTCTCAAATTGAAGCTTAAAGACCTGGAAAGGAACAGAACCGTCAAAGGATGGTGTTTTTACCTTTGGATTACTCGCTGAAACTGCTGGGTGATTTAGTTCCAACTGCTCGATACGTCCTATCAAAGCATTCACCTCGGCCTCGATTTTTTCTTCAAACTGAAAAAATTTTTGTATCTTGCGCCTCCAACTTTGAGAAAATACGTTCTCTTGCTCTTCCAGTTGAGCAGAGATCTGCGATGATATCTGTGCTGAAATTTGTGCCGACATTTCGGATATACGCGTTCCTTGTGCTTCAATCTTCGATGTTATTTTAGACGACATTTCTGCAATACGTGTCTCCTGTGATTCCATCTTGGATACCATATATATCTTATGTTCTTCCATCTTGGATGTTATACGGTTCTCTTGGGATTCCAGTTGGGATACCATATACGTCTTCTGTTCTTCCAGTTGTGATGCCATACTACATGTCTTCTGTTCTTCCAGTTGAGATGATATTTGCGACGACATTGATGTTACTGTCGATGTTTGTGCAGATATTGCAGCCAATATCATGTTCAAGTCTGTGCTCGTAACTGTCTGCGATGTTTCATTTTTCTCTTCAATTTTTGTTGCCTCCTCGCCATCAAGAGGAAATACATACTCTTCCACGGTAATTCCTTCTGCTTCCATTTCCTCTCGTAGTCGTGCCTGAAGTTCGAGTTTAATGCCGCTTGAATTCAATCCACGGCTCTCCAACTCCTTCTTCAGTTGCTGGATCTTCAATTCACTGAACTTTGCAATGTCCAAGTTGTATTCGAAATCTTCGGAATTTATTCAACAATTCCTCTTCTGACACCAATTGTAACGATTTTGCTGAAATTCCGCTTATTCAAAATTCTCTGCTAACGTTCGAATCGCTAAATAGTTGAATAAATAACTCCAATATTGAATAATGCAAAAATGGGCTTTATTAAAGTACTTCACAATAACACTTATACTTTGCAACCAATTGCTTGCTTAAACCAAACTGATTTTCAAAATAATACTGCTATTGCTCGCCAGATAGCGTCTTAAATCCGACTGATCCTCGCGCCTCTACTGTTGCTGCCTTTTATAGTGTTTGGTTTCCTCGTTGACATCTCTAAGCGGTTTTGTTCTAGAATCTACTAGTTGGTTATCTGCTATAATTATAACTACAGATGTACGTATATAGCTCTCATATGCGCGTGTATTTGTGAGCGACACTTCCCCAATTATAATTGCATATCTCAGATAAGATATCTGCATGTGTTTGTGCGTTGCTTCTCCGCTGCGTCTACGTACATATGTGTAGACATAATGATTGAATTATTGATGTGCATACAGTCACTGCTTAGCATCGGTTTAGAGATGGCAGTACCCCTTAGTGTTGCTAATATTCGTAACAATATGTATGTCTCCTCTGTTGAATCATTGTTAACTTTATCGCTTACCAGATTTCGAAATCGTTGAATAGTTTGTCTAAAAAATTGTGTGTCTTACAAATTTTCTGCAATTTCCTACTCCGGCGAGAAAAATAGAAGTAGGTATACGGAAATTTCGATAAAAATCATTGTTCGTGGTCCGTGTTGTGAGGTGTGATATATTTGAAATATATGTATATCATTGCCATGATTACACTTTCTTATATCAAGGACTAGATTAGCAACTCGACTGCTGAGTAGAATATCACCATAGCTCTCCTAATAAATAAATAAATGTAAGGCGCGATAACCTCCGAAGAGATTTTAGGCCGAGCTTCTTTCCAATTTGCGCTGTGTTCGTTTTTAATTTTTCTACAAATTGGCGGGACCGGACCTACTTCTTTTATGGCGACTCCGAACGGCATCTGCAAGGTAGATGAGTTTTCACTGAGAGCTTTTCATGGCACAAATACACTCGGAGTGCTTGCCAAACTTAAAAAAATGTTCTTCTAATTGAAAAACTTGTTTCTAAAATTTGTTTGATGTTGCTTTGCGTCGCGTAAACCTAGGATCTTCGGTGTGGTAGGCGGAGCACGCTATCATCACACCATAGCTCTACTACAGTTTTTAAAATTGCCTATGTCAGAGAACTTTTGAAAAAGGCGCTTTTTAAGAATTTATTTAAAGTACGCTCTATCTTGAGATTTGTTTCAAAAATTCTTTATATGAGCATAATTTGGATACATTTTTACGTAAAATAGGGCGTTTTATAAAAAAGTTCTGGGGTAAGCCGTTTTTGAAATGAGGCCTGATATAGGGTGCTTTGGGAAAATATTTTGAGATAGGGTGTTTCTGAAGTGGAGGAGCCGAAGGGTTTTTTGATTGCGCTACCAAAAATCCACAAGCTTGACACTCCAATAAAGCCCATCATTCATTTTAAATGGACACCATGTTACAAACTGTCCAAACATTTAAAAACGATATTGAAAAATACTCTGCAGCTAAGGAACGCATATGCAATAGCTAACACAACAGAACTAATAGAGAAACTTGAGACTGTAGAGCTAACAAAGAGCAGCAAATTGGTATCTTTTGACATAAAAGGTGTATACCCATCAATACCACTATCGGAGACTTTGAACATAGTTAGCTCAACAATAGTTCATAATACAAAAAACAAAGTGAAAAGTATGCAAATCACAAATACGCTAAGAACCACTTTACGTCAAAACTGTTTCCAATTCAACAATAAAATATATAGACAAACAAACGGTCTTGGAATGGGAAGCCTCACATCAGCCATTCTGTTCATTCAAAATCTGGAATAAAAGTACATACAGGAGCTGAAGTCCAAGTTAGGCGTGCCATTTTATGCTAGATACGTGGATGAAATAATATGCGTTTTAACTACTAATAACGAAGAGCTTGTACTGGAGTACTTCAACAAGTAGCACGGAAATATAAAATTCACAATGGAAAACGTAAAATCCGGAGGAATCAACTATCTAGACCTCACGATATATATTCATAAAGTTGCCAAAACACAACAAAAAGCACTAGTAGATAAGCTCAAAAATACGCATGTATAACCAAAAAGAAATAATGAAAAGGAAAATAATAACACCTGGACGACTATGCCATATACTGGAAAAGCAACAAATAAATTGGAAAACTTCTTTAAAAATAACATTAAATAAAACATTAACACAGCGTTCGAAACATCGAACAATCTAGGGCGAAAACTAAGAAGTAACACTAATTCAGAGGATCCGTTTAGCAGACACGGCGTATACAAGCTTACCTGCGGATGTCAACACAGTTGCATAGGACAAACAGGACGGAAAATAAGAACGAGGTTCAGAGAACACATTAGAGATTACAACAAAAAACACGGAATGCGAACATGATACCAGAGTCTAACTTCGCGAATCAGATGGTCGAAAATTAATGTACCCCAGCAAACATCAATAAAACAGTTAGGGTCCTTCACATACAAGCAAAAGGCCGACGTCTCAATGTACTCGAAAACATGGAAATCTACAAACAGAAAATATTCGACGGTAGAAAACAAACGAACAAATATAGACAATTTCTGGCACAATATTTGAACCTTTAAAACTTGTTTACAAGAAACAAAGTAATCACGCAGGTACAACAGACAAACACACAACAACAAATAAACACAAAACAATAAACGCACCAAAGCAACAAACCCATAAAGAAGGTCAAACGACTAGAATTACTGACTTTTACCTGCCTCAGTCAGAAACACAAATCGATCAGTAAAAAACACCCTCGGGTTTGAATGAACACACAGCACACGCACATAAATGTAAACTAGCATCAATTTTGACAATACCTGCTTATGTACCTACTAACTATGAATACAAAACAAACGACCACAACAGATCAGAACCAAAATCGACACTGATGATAGCACAACGCCGAAACCGGTTTGTCTCGAAACCAAATTTGACAAGGGATGGCGGAAAATCATTCTAAATATAAGTCATATTTTACAACCTTTTGGCGTCTTAAATAGCTCAGTTTCGGCACTTATGGGACTTTAATAAGTCTGTTTTATGACGCTTTTTGGACCCATTTATTAGCCTTATACATATACTTTCGTTTTTGTCAACAAAATATAAATTCTTAAGATTGTAACTAGTGCATTGGGATTGCAAAAGGAAACCGGGAGGCAAGTCTCAATATGAGACTCAGAAATACATTCGTATAGAAATATGTTTTATGACTCCTATAAGATCATATTTCGGATTTTCATATTTCATACATATTTTGCACCCATTTCGAACCTTGAAATTATGGGCGCTTCTGTAATGTTTGAGGGGTATTGCTTGGGGCGAAGTGCAGCTTGCACCGTTACCTGTGTAGTGATCTATATTTACTTCCATGACAAAGCGTTTCTTAAGTGCGGGCATCTGCTTCTAAATTGTGTTATCTATGCAACGCTCAATAAAGGGTGACAACTTTGTGACAACAACAATCAAAGTCAACCTTTTTGAATTTTTCACAAAAGAAACCGCTCTAGTTAGGTTAGGTTAGGTTAAACTGGCCGGTAAATAAAGACCTCACATAGACTGAATGTGTCCATAGTATTAGCAGAATTTGTTTGACCACCAAATGGAAGAACCCCAATCAGGTGCCAAGATATATGTAGAATAAAGGTTATGTTTTATTGAATATTTAGTTGTGTACATATTTTATTACAAAGAAACGAGATTAATGTATAAATGCTTTGACAAATTTTACAAACCCCGACTGAAATTACACAGATTCCTCCTTTTATAGATTCAAATCATTCGTTACATTATAAAATACAAAACCTACTATGTAAAAATACTAAGGTATTATGTTCAGTATATTCGTCTGAAATTCTAAAAACTGAAACGCAATTACATAGTTACATTATAAAATACAAAACCTACTATGTTAAAATACTAAGGTATCATGTTCAGTAGATTCGTCCAGATCGGGTTGCCTTTCTGTCCGAAGTGTATGATCCTACATACGGCCGTCCTGACTCTGCATTCGTCCCGACTGCCGAACCCCATCTCTTCATGAACTCCGCCACTGTCGACGTACAACCCGGACCCTCGTGCTCCCCTACTTTCTCTACTTCATATCTTTCGTGGTTAAGCTTTTTCAAAACTTTATATGGACCAAAGTATTTTGCTTTTAATTTAAAATTATTACCGAACTGAGTTCGTTTGATTGCGACTAAGTCATCTTTTTTATACTTTTCAGCATCCTTATGTTTCGAGTTAAAATTTTTACGATTTTCTTGCTGAACTTTTTGTATGTTTTCCTTAGTTTGTTTCCTTATTTCATTTCTAGCATGATCTAAATCATCAACAACTGCATCTTTCATAAACTCATTAAAATCTGGAATACTGTTAATACGCATGTCAATGCCGACAAGAATTCTAAACGGTGAATATTTCGTGCTTCTTGTTCGCGTACTGTTAATAAGCTGTTGAACCTGATCAACATATTTATACCACTGTTCTGGATATAGTTATAATTTTTGTTCGTCGACGTCATCGGACCTACATGATCAATGTGCAAAATGGTTCATCTTCCTTATCAATCGGTGATAAGAAACCTTCTTTTTTCCAACTTTTCTGTTAACCACGATACACTCAATATAGCACGATACTACTTTTGCAACTTTTGAGGCTAGTTTCGGTATGAAATATAACTTCTCGATACATTCTAAGTAAGACGTTAACCCTAAAAGCCGTTCAATCTCTTTTCTGTCCTTAGGAAGTGAATAATTTTTAATTACCCTAGTCTTCTCTTCCGAAGGCTTCATTGTACCATCCTGTATAAAATATCCAAGAAAGTTAATTTTGCGTTGTAAAAAGCTACACTTTTTCCATTTGAAACGTATACCATGTCTCCGCCCAATTCCAAAACTCGTTTTAGCTTTTCTATTCCCTCGTTTTCATCTTTAGAAGGTATAACCAAATCGTCCATGTAAATCGAAACTGTTCCGTCCCTAACAACATCTCTAAAACTACCGATATAAATCTACAAAATGCAGCCGGTGAATTTTTTATTCCGAAAGGTGCAAATAAAAATTCGTACTGTCCGTTATTAGTCACAAAAGACGTATATTTTCTCGAACCAGGCTCCATTGGGACATGGAAAAACCCGTCCTTTAAATCCAAGGTCGAAAAAAGATTTGCTCCTTGTAGTCTATCAATAACGTTGTCCATAAATGTCATCGGAAAATTATCTTTGACAATTTTCTTATTTAACTTGCGAAAATCACAACATCATATCTTATTACCATGTTTTTTATTTACTAATACAATCGGTGACGGGTAAGTAGATGCACTCGGTTGGATTATGCCTTCATGTAACCAATCCGAAACTTGTTTATCTACTGTACTCTGTCTGTCATATGACATTCTTCGAGGTCTTTGAAAAACCGGAATGTCATCGGTTAAAAAAATTTTCATCTCCACTGGACTTTTTACATCTTTGACAGGAGTATATTCATCTATTAACTCTTTGATTTTAGATTTATTTAAAATGTTTAAATGAGTGAGATCTACATCAGCACTAGCTTTTCCCTCAACGTGACACTCTTCACAAAGATAATTAAATTCATTCAATAAATCGTGGCAAACTATTTCATCATACTCGTTTGAACAACCTGTGATATACTGCTTTTCTTTTATTATTTGTTTATTGCAACTTTCGCCTTTCACTGAGTTACTCCTTTTCTTAAAAAACTTGACTTCTTTCTGACTAAATTCGATATCAACAAATTCTAAAATAGTATTCCCTATTATGATTTCATAATCAATCGCTTTCCTATCAACCACGTAAAACTTTGGCATTATTTCTATATTGTTAATCAATATCTTCATTACGACGAATCCAATTGTAGCCACCTCCCTATTACATAAACCATGTAAAACACGTTTTTCATATTGCAAGTTTTCCCTCAAATGTATTTTTTTTAGCATATCCTCTCTGAGTATACACAAGCTAGACCCTGTATCTACCAATGCACTACATTCAAAATTGCCCATTCGTATTTGTTTGAACTTAAGACCACAACATTCGTCTATAATATTCCACGTTCTTGCTTAGTTTTTCCCTCTTTTTTACATTCAAATGACCGATGCCCTATTTCATTATATCGAAAACACTTATACTGTTGGCTTTTACAATCTTTAGCCAAATGGGTAGAATCCCCACACTTAAAACAATTTTTTCTTTTTTACCACCTCGATCTATTTCTTCTTGCTTAACCGGCACTTGTTTTTTAAAGAATTTGTAAAGCCCGGTTTGTTACACATTTTTTCATATATTTTTATTTGATTTTTAAGCTCACTGATTGTCTTTGCTTGTACAACGAAAACTTGTTCATCTTCGAGTCCGGAATACCCTCTACGAAATAATCAATAATACTTTCTTCATCCAAATGAATCGGCTTTGCAATCTCCATTAAGGTATAGAGATATTCCCGCAATGTCTCGTCATATCTTTTGTTCCTATTTCGCAACTTTTTATGTATATCGGATGAACAAATTTTCGTCCCGAATTCATCCACCAATGATTCTTTCAGTAATACCCAATCAGTCAAACCGGTAGTACTTCTAATATACAGTTTTGCGGCACCCTTTAATAATTGTTTGCTATAAATAACCTCAATAACTCAACCGCGGAGGCATTTTCTTCAAACTCTTCTACCCAATTCCTAACATCTACCGAATCTGTGCCATTAAATGCGATAAACTCTCTTCAATGTCTTTGAACGTAAACATGGGTCGCCTTGGGGTAGGTTGCCTGCCGATAGCAACGTCTTCATAAACTAAAGCATTAGACACTTGATCATCATCTAAATGATAAATACCGAAATGCAGGATAAGTCTGTCTTGCAACGTTTTTTTATACCTGTCGTGTCTAAATCAAGCTCCCTAAGTGTCCGTCTTAAGGTGTTACAATCCACAGCTCATATTGTCGGTAAATCCATCCTAATCTTATAAAAATGTTAAATTATAGATTGAAAGTTAAATTCAATTACACGCTACACAATAATGAAATGTAAATATTCGTATATGACATACAATTACGGAAAACATTTTTTTTTTTGTTTTTTTTGAATCTTCAAAAGAACACAATATTTTAAAATTATTATTTTTTTTTAGCAACAAAACATTGACTTTAATAATAAAAATGTTCATTCAAAATTATTATTTTTTTTTTTCAACGTTCTACTTAGTTTCTTCACTTATCCTTTGTCCCGTACTACTTTTCTGATTCCGCTTGACGGCAAAATTTGCATGTTGTGTACTTCTCTCTCGTAAAATTTATTTTTCTCTTTCTTCTTTTTATATCTTCTTTAGATTCTCCACTTTATTTTCTCTCATTCAAATGGCATTTTTCTTCATTTTGCTTGGTTCTTCTTCATTCTCCTTAATTTTTTTACTGATATTCTCCTTTTTTCAAATTACATTCTCTCATTAAAATTGCATTCCTCTTCTTTTTGCTTGGTTGCTCCTCATTCTCTTCCTTAATTTTTTACTGATATTCTCCTTCTTAGTTTTTTACTGATATTCTCCTTTTTTCAATTTACATTTCTTCACATCTATTTGGATTTCACTTCTTTTATCTTGACCGCTGATCGTCTTGCTGGACTTTTCTGTCGACAAACCTTTTACGAACCGCCAGTAAAATATATATCGCACACTTGTTTCTGTTCAGTTTTCACTTTTGATTCACACAAAAACGGATTTTACATTTATTTTGACAAATGATGAAATTATGACTGTTTATATTTTTTTTCAACACATTTCAATTCAATTCAACTTTTTTCTGATTTTGTTAATTTTAATGATTCGTTCATTTTTATACATAACCCGTATAATTCTTTTTGTCTCTGCAAATTGCGTTTTACATTTTATATTATTTCACGACGCTCAAATCTCCGTAATCTTTCTTTAATTTTACTTTAAATCCGTGTGGGATTTAGCTTAACGGAATATCGCGGTTGAGCCCCTAATTATTTGTAGAATAAAGATTATATTTTATTGAATATTTAGTTATGTACATATTTTATTACAAAGAAACGAGATTAATGTCTAAATGCTTTGAAAAATTTTACAAACTCCGACTGAAATTACACAGATTCCTCGTTTTATAGATTCAAATCATTCGTTACATTATAAAATAAAAAACCTACTATGTTAAAATACTAAATTATAAAAACTGAAACGCAATTACATAGTTACATTATAAAATACAAAACCTACTATGTTAAAATACTAAGGTATCATGTTCAGTAGATTCGTCCAGATCGGGTTGCCTTTCTATCCGAAGTGTACGATCCTGCATATATGTTATAGAATAACTCCGTCCTCTTGGCAAACACTAGCACCCAGCTTAACTGCTGCCTCGAGATATGGCAATTCTGCCGCCCTAATTGCTGGAGCGCAGGACACGAACACAGAACGTGCTCAACCGTTTCTTCCTGCAGCTCACACTTCCTGAAATTGCTGTTATTGACGAGACCTAACTTATATGCATGTGACGCCAGAAGGCAGTGTCCAGTCAGTATGCCCATTGTGAGCCTTAAGTCTTCTCTCTTAAGAGATGTGAGCCACTTTGTGAGTCTAATATCGTCGGCTATGCACATGATCTAAGAAATTTTGCAGCCCCGAGCTTTTGTCCAACCCGTTCATGCTGGATGGATCATATGCCACTCCTGTCTCCTTTTGATTTCTCCCAAACCGATTGAGACGTCCATCGTCGGCTCAGCGAGTGCTGAACTCTCCTTTTCCAACTCATCGGCCTTTTCGTTACCTTTTATCCCTTTACGACCGGGAACCCAGTAAAGATGTATTGTCCGGCCTAAGCGAAGTTTTTCTAATGCTTCTTTACATTCCAGAACATTTCTTGATGAAGTACTGTGTGAGATTATTGCCTTAATCGCAGCCTGACGATCAATATATACATACATATATTGACGCCACTGCAGCTTAAGCACACTTCCTCCAGAATTTCTGCTGCTTTCTTCATTGCTTTAATTTCCGCCTGAAAACCACTGCAGTAGGATCTAGTTTTTTTTTTGGGTCGACACAGTAAACAGCAGACCCAACACCTTCCATTGATTTCGAACCATCCGTGTACACGTGTAGAGTATGTTCTGCCATTTCTGCACACTGCCACCAAACCTCCAGCTCAATTGTGGCCCCAATATCTCTTTCGAACGTCAGGCACGGGACCATATATTCCGTTTGCCCGATATTAGATGACACTATACTGCTGTGGCCATAAAGCCTGTACTAAAGCTGCTACGAGGCCTCAAGCCTTGTTAAGACTTGTAATGAAGAAATTTCTATGAGGGTTCGTGTAAAATACATATACACATACATATCGTTACTAATATTAGCAACACTAAGGGGTACTGCCATCTCTAAGCCGATGCTAAGCAGTGACTGTATGCACATCAATAATTCAATCATTATATCTACACATATGTACGTACACGCAGCGGAGAAGCAACGCACAAACACATGCAGATATCTTATCTGAGATATGCAATATAATTCAGGTGCCCCATTTGAAAAGATCGCTATGGATGTCGCAGGTCCATTTCCTTCTAGCAATTGCGGGAACAAATATGTACTGTTGGTTATTGATTATTTCAGCAAATGGCCAGAATCCCAAATCAAGAAGCGGAAACAGTAGCAGAAGTGTTTATAAACAATTAGGTTGCAAGGTATGGTGTACCAATGGAGTTACATTCTGACCAAGGCAGGAATTTCGAATCAGCTGTGTTCCAAGAAATGTGCAAGAAGTTGGGCATTCGAAAAACACGGACAACTGCATTGCATCCTCAGTCCGATGGTATGGTGGAACGGTTCAATAGAATATTGGAGGAGCATTTAAGGAAAGTAGTAGACAAGTACCATAAGGACTGGGATACACACATATCATTATTCTTGATGGCCTACCGAACGGCAGTACATGAGACAACGGGCCAAACTCCCGCAAAGGTAATTTTTGGCAATGACCTTCGACTGCCAGCTGATTTGAAGTATGGGATAGATGCCAATGCGGAGAAAAATGTCAAGAAATCAACTAGTGTCTTATTTATTTATTTATTTATTTACATGATCTGGTAAGGCAACAAGCAAGGATTATGAGTGACAAGATGAAAGCGAGGTACGAGAAAGCAATTAATTCGGAAGGGTTTCAGGAAGGAGATTTCGCGATGTTATACAACCCACAACGAAACAAAGGGTTGTCCCCGAAATTGCAGTGTAGTTGGGAAAGCCCATACAAAGTTGTAAAACGGATCAACGATGTAGTGTACTGCATATAAACCATTGGCAAACCACGAACCAAAATGAAAGTGGTTCATTTGGAGAGGCTAGTAGCGTTTAGATCGAGAGATTTGTCTGATCAGATCAGACTTAGGTGGAGGGCAGTGTTACGAATATTAGCAACACTAACACTGCCATCTCTAAGCCGATGCTAAGCAGTGACTGTATGCACATCAATAATTCAATCATTATGTCTACACATATGTACGTACACGCGGCGGAGAAGCAACGCACAAACACATGCAGATATCTTATCTGAGATATGCAATTATAATTGTGGAAGTGTCGCTCACAAATACAAGCGCATATGAGAGGTATACACGTACATTTGTAGTTATAATTATAGCAGATAACCAACTAGTAGATTCTAGAACAAAACCGCCTAGAAATGCCAACGAGGAAACCAAACACTATAAAAGGCAGCAACAGTAGAGGCGCGAGAATCAGTTGGATTTAAGACGCTATCTAGGGAGCAATAGCAGTATTATTTTAAAAATCAGTTTCGTTTAAGCAAGCTATCAGTTGCAAATTATAGGTGTTATTTTCAATCAGTCTAATAAAGACCATTATTGCATTATTCAATATTGGAGTTATTTATTCAACAGTTTAGTGATTTGAACTTAGCAGAAGGTTGCAAATAAGAGGATTTGCAGTAAATTCGTTACAATATTGTTACGAATATTAGCAAAACTAAGGGGTGCTGCTATCTCTAAGCCGATGCTAAGCAGTGACGTGAATTCACATCAATAATTCAATCATTATGTATCTACATAAACGAAACAATAAATGCGTCTACACATATGTACCATGTACGTATACGAGCAGCGGAGAGTCAATGCACAAACACATGCATATATCTGAGATACTCCTGAAAGTATGCAATGAGAGAAGCTATAAAATCGTGCAATTGTAGTTACAGCTGAGAAGTTTGAGAGCTGATGGCAACTAGTAGATTCTGGAAGCGCCTAGAAGATGCGAACGTTGAAATCAGAGAGTATAAAAGGCAGCAAATGTAGAGGCGCTGGAATTCAGTTTGATTTGAGCTATCAAGCAGTTTCGATTAAGACGCTATCTAGCGAGCCATAGCAGTATTAAATTGAAAGTCAGTTTCATTTAAGGTATCAGTTTGGTTATTAAGCCAGCTAGTTGCAAAGTATAAGTGTTATTGTGAAGGACTTTAATAAAGGCCATTTTTCCATTATTCAATATTGGAGTTATTTATTCAACAGTTTAGTAATACGAACTTAGCAAAAGGGCAAATAAGAGGATTTGCAAGCAAATTCGTTACAATATGTATGTTCATACTTTTACTTATATATGTACATGTAGATCGTTTTTTGGCACGCGTCAGTCGATTATTCGTGTGAAGATTGTGCGCTGTAAATAGTATTGAACAATTTTAAAAGCAAAAAAAACTCATACAATAAATAATAAAAAGAAATCTAAACTATTTAAGTGAGTTTTTCAGTTAAATTACTTAGATTTACATATTATAATAATAGGTTTCTTCTTATTTAGTGTGTGCATTGTGGAATTCTAGCAAGCATAACTGTAATTTCTGTGAACTACTAAAATATTGTGATTTTATGTATTATGTAAGCTAACACAGCAGTATTTACATATGCCTATGTTTTTTTTTATAAATTTTTTTTGTTTAATTTACAGATGCTTTCAAAGGTGATGGCACCAATGAGCGCTTATATAATCAAACCATACGACAAGCATTCAAAACGCAAAAGGGTCGCTTAGCAAAACGAAAGTACGATAATAAAATTTAATATCTTCAAAATAAGGAAAATATTGGAAGTGCTGGGAATACAGACAATAAAAAAACCAATGACGGGAAAAAGTCACCAAATTAGTAAAGATATACTCATAAGAAAAATATGTGCATAATATGGACTTCGTATTTTAGTTTGTTCTTTTATCCTTTTGGCGTTTTTTTTTCTCAAACAAAATTGCAGTTTTTTTTTTATTAATTATAAGAAAGAGTATGTATATATGTAGGTTAGGTTTGTGGATGCGCCCCATATGTAGGTGTATGCATAATATCTAGTATGAAATTGTAGTTGCTACTTTAGTTTTTTGAAGCTTTTTTGATGAAATATTTCAAATAAATTTGTTAATTTCTAAAATAACTAAATAAAAATAAACATTTTAAAAATGGTATAAATGAAAATACATAATTTACTTTGCTGTTACCCTGCCTTTGAATTGTACACTAAGTTGTACAGTGATTCTGTTCCAAGAGCACTTACCATTTCAGAATTGTGTATCATTATGTGGGTGCTCTACCTAAACTGCCGATTACAATTGCATAAATGTACACTGCAATGTGTTGACTATACTTTACCATTCCAATTACAAGTATACGAATTGGTATAGTGGCTGTATTATAAGGTTTCTTACCCTTTAGAAAGCGTGTATAGTTATGTGGATAACCTCTCTACAATGCCGATAACAATTTCAGAAAAGTGTGCCTTAGAGTAATAAACATCCGAAGATTGTTCGGAGATCGTTTACTTACTCCATTACCAGTAATGGTGTAAGTAATCAGTTCTGTTCACAAAGCAGCCATGCTTACGGAGAAGTAACATTGATTGTAATTAGCTGAGTTTTTTTTACTTCTATATACGTTTACGCTTAAACTTTATATGGACTGCTAAGCGACAAACTTTAAATACACCTCTGAAATTGCTGCGCATAAAATTTGTCCTACTAAATTTCAATACGCATTATACTCAGATGTAACTGAAATATGTGTTTTTGTTTCACCCTCTACACTAATTCTATGTATTCTATGCGTGTCTACAATTCATTGCAACTGATTCAGCTATATGTTTTACCCTATGGCCATCAGAGGGTTGTGTCTCCGCTTTTCGGTTCACCCTGTGCTGTTATGTTACTTATTTAACCACTGCCGCTAGATGGGTCCCCTAAGCATTATCAAAGCGAGGATAGGCGTTTTTTTCACGCGCAAACGAAACGTATACGCGTGTGAAAAAAACACGGCTATTGATTCTGGAAGGTAAGCTGCATTCGAAGTGTATGATGATGAGTGCAGACATTGGTGCTTTATCGGTAACCGTATCGGTTTATAACAGCCGATTCGACCAACCTTATGGGAATCAATGCAATCGATTATTGGTGCCGCTAAGGTCGTAACCGTATCGTAGCCAACCAATTGGTTTTTGGTTTACCGTCGTAACGATAAACAGCTGATTAAGTTAAGCCGGAGTCATTGGTGCCGTATGTCGTATCGCTGTATCCGTATCCCTAACGTAATCAGCTGCTTATCGTTACGACGGTAAACCAAAACTCAATTGGTTGGCTACGATACGGTTACGACCTTAGCGGCACCAATAATCGATTGCATTGATTCTCATAATGTTGGTCGAATCAGCTGTTAAAAGGTTACCGATACGGTTACCGATAAAGCACCAATGTCTCCAGCTTTAAGCTGGAGTCATTGGTGCCGTATGTCGTATCGCTGTATCCGTATCCCTAACGTAATCAGCTGTTTATCGTTACGACGGTAAACCAAAACCCAATTGGTTGGCTACGATACGGTTACGACTTTAGCGGCACCAATAATCGATTGCATTGATTCTCATAAGGTTGGTCGAATCAGCTGTTAAAAGGTTACCGATACGGTTACCGATAAAGCACCAATGTCTCCAGCTTTAGGGATACGACTACAGCGATACGACATACGGCACCAATGACTCCCGCTTGAGAAGTATTGGATTTCGTAATGCACATTTTCGCTGCTGGGTAGTAATCCATGGCTCCAACAGTAGCTGAATGGTGAGAACAACTAATTCAGAGGCTTGTATAATCGCACATCGCATTCAGCTAAGTTAGTATGGTTATTACGATTGTTGCTATAACAAGTGTTCCAATTTCTACGCTCTGATCTTTTTCTGCAAAATAAAAAACGATTTTTTTTGCATGAAATAAATCTCATATCCTTGAATTTTTTTCATAACGAGCATATTCGGTATATGATGTCGATTTAATTTATGTGTTTTTCTTTATGTAATTGTTTATGAGTTTTGCTATTAAATGTGCCAGAAGTTGAAAAATATAATCGACATTTTGATCAAGTTTTATTAATAACTTATACATCGACGTATGGACGCTATTTACATATGTACATATTTATACCATATTAGTGCATGTACATATGTATAAGATAGCAAACTAGTATGTAGCTGTCGTTCGTATTATCAATTTAAGAGCAATAAACATACATACATATGCACATATAGGCAGACAACATTTTCATCACGGTTGCCACGTTAGCGCATTTGGACCAAAAATTGTCACATTCAAACCCCATTAGGTCCTTTTTTCAATTTTGGTCCTTTTTAGGCCGTAGCGACGATTTTGGTACTTTTTTTTCACTGAGGCAAAAATTCAAAATACTGTCCACAAAATTTGCCACACATTCATTAAATCACATATAATTTTCAATTTCAATGCAATTCTTACCACAAAAATTGCTCAGGCAATAAATTGTAGCAGAAGAATGACATTTAACCTGGGAGATATGTAGTTTAGGCGAGGCATTAAAAAGAGAAGTGTTGGATCTTTGGGCAAGGCACATTGTCATTAATTTCTATTGAAACAACGGATTTATCAGAAAGAAATATTATTTTCGTGGCTAGATGTTTCAATCGATTATCAAACAGTTCTTGTCATTACGTAGATGAGAAAAGAAATTATTTCAAATGCACGTGTATTTCTAATAGCGTTTTCTTTTCTGAAAAATATGTTTGCCTAAGTAAATGGTAAAAACTTAATAGAGTTACTCCTACTCTGGAAAAGTGCCAACTTTTATAGTGCATGAAAAGAATATAAATGGCTACGCTGAGTATCAGCTGATTCTCACAAGCGCGTTGTCAATAATAATAAAAATTCATTAGCAATTATTGCCTACATTTAAATTTTCTTCGGTAAAAATTTGTGAAGTTACGATAATAAATTGTCACGATCAGCTGGTTTGGCAGGGTTACAATGCCACACCATCATTTTATGAAAGGAAGAAGTATAACGCTTTTTCGTTGCGAGCAGGTAACAATTTTCACAAAGGATCGAAATACCCGACAAAGGCGTTGCCTGTTTTTTTTTAGAATAGATCAAAATATATTTATAACCATTGTGCAGCGTACAAAAAGCGTAATACTTTTGCCAGAAAAGAAAACGCTATAAGAACTATGTTTTAAATTAAATGTACTTGCCACTTACTTAATTTAGGTTCGAGAGATTTTGAGAGTATATGTATGACAACGTCCAAACAAAAGGTAACACCTTTAAAATTGTTTACAAAGAAATTCAATAAAAAAATTTTGAAAGCATTACTTCTCGTTTGGAACGTCGATAATTAAATGTTTTCCACCCAGCTGAAAGCAGCTCAATGAGTTTAAGGAATTATAGGACTATTGTGGTGTAAAGCCACCCAAGATACTTGAAAACTAAGTACCTTGGCACGTGGTATATTTTAACTGGAAGACAGAAATAATTTTTTAAAGCGATAACTTTATAGATGTACAACAAAGAGGGTATAAAAAAAATTTTATTTTTATATTCAGCTTTTGAAGCAAATGCAAAAGAGACCTGCTTTCGGAGGAAGGGTTTTGTGTAAAATTATTCTCGTAGGTGCTTGCAGAACCCCATAAACGTCAATAAAAACACTGTTAACTAGTTTCCCGTACCTATTTACATGTAATCCGGTTCCGTTGTTGTACAGTTGAAACTTTTTAGATGCTCGGTTTTATATCTGAGGCCTCGGGCTAGATTCAGAAAACGTGAGTTCAACACTCACACTTACTGAATCTAGTATCTGTTGTGGAGTTTAAACGTTTAAGGAAAAAGTAAGCATTTATAAAAATAGCATTAACATAATTTCTTATTTTGGTTTACGATTTACTGGCTTTGCCACAACGCAAATTTTTTAACCAATCCTTACTAAAACCTAACCGCGCTATACATTTTATTTCATTGCAATCAAGAAAAACTAGGTTCACAACGTTTGGTTGGTGAAAGACGTAGAGTTATCCGAGAAATGTGAAAATGTAACACCTAAAGGTAGACATTATTTTTGTTTGTATAGTTTGAATTAAAGCCAAGTGTCTCATATTCGAAACCATGCAAATATCCTGAAATTTTTATATTTTACAACGAATTCAACACTCTAGTAATTTGCCGAATTCTTTGTATACAAACAAAATAAAACTAAAATTTGGACCTTTTTTTGAGATTTGGTCCTTTTTTCGATTAATTTTGATCCCAAATGAAAACGTGGTGTGGCAACCGTGATTTTCATGCAAACATACATGCAAATGTTGGCCACAGTGTTAGTGAGCACTCGGTTAGAAAAGCAAGTTTGATTGCATTGTCATTGTGGTTGAGTACAATAAAATTTGCAGTAATAAGATCGGTAAAGTAATGAAAAAGCAACTACAATAACTTCTTAATGAACAGTGGCCATTTTTTCACGTTCCCAACCGACTATTGACCGAATCAAATGCAATTGCGGAGTTCATTAAAATATTTACCCCGCTGACCGACTAACGATTTAAAGAGTAGAACCATTATTACAATCTCATCCCACTCCCATTGAAAGATAGCTATTAATTTATTTGAGACAATGAAAATAAATCGAGGTTTTGCATATGTATGTATGTACATACATTACCTATCAATTGTAGTAACAAATGACGAAATATAGATATGTATGTACATATAAACCGGCAAAGCTGCAAAGAGTAAAGGCTCCATTACTGATACTTATAGCATAGACTTGACTTGACTTGGCGTAAACTTGGCATCTTAGCCACGATTATACTCCACTTAGCGCATGCAATCTGGCATCATAATCAATAAATGTCAATTTGTATACAAAATGTCAAAATGAAATGGAAACAAACGAATGGCATCTCAAAATATAAACGTCACTTAGAACTTACATAGAAAATCAAAATTCAAGAGACTTCTAAGTCAAGTTAAGTGTTGCTAAGTTTTGAGTAATCAGTAACATGCAATGTTCATTTAACAGAACTGTAAGTGACAGTTCTCAAGTCAAGTCAAGTCTATGCTAAGTATCAGTAATGGATCCTTAAGCGCCCATTACTCATACTTAGCATAGACTTGACTTGACTTGAGAACTGTCACTTACAGTTCTGTTAAATGAACATTGCATGTTACTGATTACTCAAAACATGGCAACACTTAACTTGACTTAGAAGTCTGTTGAATTTTGATTTTCTATGTAAGTTCTAAGTGACGTTTACATTTTGAATTGCCATTTGTTTGTTTCCATTTCATTTTGACATTTTGTCATAAAAATTGACATTTATTTAAAAATAAATTTCAACGCTGATTATGATGCCAGATTGTATGCGCTAAGTGGAGTATAATCGTGGCTAAGTTGCCAAGTTTACGCCAAGTCAAGTCAAGTCTATGCTAAGTATCAGTAATGGGCCCTTTAAGCCTGAATGAGAAGTCTGAAAGAGTCATGAGCATACCTCTTCACAAAATGTTGCATATATTTGCAGAGGGTCAACCCATATAACTCTTCATCGGTTTTAAGTAGGCATAAATATAGTCCCAAACTAATACCTTTGGGGTGAAATTGAAAGAGCTTTTATCCAAATAGTTAAGCCTTTTTTATTTTTTTATGAACAACATACAGGATTATTAAAGATAAAACCAACCATTTAATTAAAAAAAGAGACAAAAGGACGTGCGAGCACAAAAACGCCTAATCGATTTTTTGAGAGTACTTGGCTCAACTTTGAGAAAGTGTTAAATATTCACAATGGGAAATTTTGTTTTAATTTTTGTTACTCGTTTATTTTTGATGCATGTTTTTGGGGTTTGCCTTGTATTTTTCATCAAGTTTAAATAACGGGTATTCTCTTGCGAGCTGAGCAATAAATACACAAAAAAATGTTGGGGTGAAAACTATGCTTTGTGATGTACCCAGCAAACACAGTCTCTAACGCTAGACAATTTATGTGGGTCGTTAGACAACTACATAATATAATCGTGAGTCGAGAAAAGTATTAGAAACCTGCACTAGCAATCGAGTCTAGAGTGATTATAGATCTACTGCAAATTCAGTTAAAATTGGCATTTCAATAGAGAAACACATTAGATTTTGACAGAAGAACAATAATTTTTCTCGACTTCGTAATTATTTAAAATAAATACAAATAAACGACAACCTTCGAAGAGAGTTTAGGCTCAGCTTCTCTTCCAATTCGAGCACTCCTTTTAGTTTTTCCTACAAATTGGCGGGACGGGACATACTTGTTTTATTCCGACTACGAACGGCATCTGCAAGGCAGATGCGTTTTCACTGAGAAGCTTTTAATGGTCAACACCGCTTAGAAAAAATTTGATCCAATTGAAATTCTTGTTTCTGAAATTTTGATGTTGCTTTGCCCGTAACGTGAACCCAGGTTCTTCGGTGTGGTAGGCGGAACACGCTACCATCACACCACCGCGGCCGCCGTCTCATTTTATTTCTCCAGTATTTCTCGAGTCCGTCCTCTAACATAAGAGATTCGAGAACAGGGTAGTTACCTAATCAACCTCTAATCTTCATCTAACTTCAGTGTTTGTTAGGTTGTTCTATAATTATGTATATAAAACAAAATATTGTTAATTTCATCCCCAAGAAGTCCACTAAAAAGTTTAATTTTAACAACAATCAAAACAATTTTTGATGTTGCTTGGTACGTGACTTGAACGCGTGACCTTCGATGTGAAAGGAGGATCTGGCGGTGCTCAATGCAACGAAAAAGAGCGTTGACTACAAAGTAGTGTCAAAGTTTCTATTTATTTATTTTTTATTTATTTATATGTATAATATACAGCAGACACTTAAGAATATAGTACAACTAATGTAAATTAAGTATTACTTAAAAAATAGGTTTTTAGTTTGGATTGTATAACCGATTTGGTATACGTTAAATCTAAATTCAGAAAATTTGAAAAATAGTTGTAATCAGACATAGTTCTATTCAAGGGAGCGTTAGCGCCATAGACTGTTCAGTTAACACCACCACGAAAAACAACAAAATTCCGTAAATTTCTGCAGCGCACATTAAAGTTAACTAGCTGAAGTAAAGAAGGACAATCTATCCTGCCAAAGACAAGATCAGTAATAAATGTAACCGATAACAGCGTTCTCCTATCGGTCTGCATTTTCTTCCAGTGAGAAACCTTTAGGTTTGGCGACCATATCAGGGACGTGTAGCATGCAATCGGCTGGCCAATTGCTTTGTAAGTGGTGAAGAGCGTTTCTTTATCTTTAGCCCAAGTGCTGCCGGCAAGAGATTCGAGGATTTTATTGCGGCTCTGGACTTTCGGTACAATTGCGGCTGCATGCTCTCCAAAATGTAGATCCTGATCGAACGTCACACCCAAGATTTTAGGCTGTAAGTCAGTCGGTAGCGTGGTGCCATCGA
This sequence comes from Eurosta solidaginis, assembly GCF_040869045.1. Taxonomy (NCBI): domain Eukaryota; kingdom Metazoa; phylum Arthropoda; class Insecta; order Diptera; family Tephritidae; genus Eurosta; species Eurosta solidaginis. Next base: position 154,790,996 of record NC_090321.1, read on the forward strand.
CGTGGATGTTCCATATGGTCGACATTTGGCGCGTCCATGTTGCAAATAAGGTAGCCGATGATTTGGTCGTTGACAATGTCAGTTGTCGCGAGACGAAGAAACTGGAGAGATCAGGGAGATAGCTGTCTATTTTGTTACAAAGCTCATCAATCTGTGGGCCTGGACTGTGGCCATTATTGCGCAGTCATCGGTGAAGGTAGCTTTGATATGTAGAAGTTAAACAAAATTGGGGATAGGGCACCACGTGACACCCCTTGTTTAATTCTTCTTGGCTTGGACGTTTCGTTCCTGAATTGCACTGATGCTTGCCCGACCAGACAGATAATTTGAGGTCCAACTTTTGAAACTTGGGGGAAGGTAGAACCCTTCCATGAAAAGCTTCCCAGTAAAGATTAATCTGTCTTGCAGATACCGTTCGGAATCGTCCTAAAATATGCAGCGCAAATTAAAGTATTTTTTACTTATTATTAAGAATTCATGAGCTTAACACCGGCTTATAATAACTGAATATTCAATTATTATATTTTTCTGAGAGAAACTGAAAAGAAAGAAAGAAACATTTACTGGCATATTGCGATGGTACCATTTCGAAAACCGCCACGTAATCATCATTTTTTTGTTATGGCATCAAACGCTTTGCGGGGAGAAAAACTAAACAGAACTTTAAATAGAACTAATGTACTTTGCACTCCATATCTCTACTGGTTGTTGTTGTTGTAACAGTGCTTCGCTCCATCCAATAGGTGCAACCACTGACAAATTGTCATAAATATACTCTAACGGGAGTCCAAGGATACCTTCAGTTTCAAGAGGGGAGGACTACAGAGAAAGGTGTGTTAGAGGAATTCGTTCCACATTAAAATTGAAAAGATGGTGGTGTCATGTGCGGACACGTGGCATATAAAATATACATTATGTATGTCAGGGTTGATTCTGGATAGGTAAAAGTTTAACCAGTTACAGGATCCAGATCGAAGTTGAGCCAGAGTGACGCGCGTCTCCCTAGGGCGATTACCCTCCTCTTCTGCGAGTTCAGGGTATTTAATTTTAAGAACGGGGTTCCCGGGAAATTCCTGGCAAAGAAGTCCCACGCCTTTTTGTGGATGTCACTGAGGACCTTTTTGTGTTCTTCTTCTACATACAGCTGAGATCTCAGGTGGCGTATTTCCTCATAATGCTTGCGGTGATGACTTCTTCAGGCGGGACTCTTTAATAAGATGTCTGTTGGGATGCCCAGGTTTCTGTATATTGAGCATAAACTGTTCGCCCAGCGTTTCATTTCTCTCTCTAATGGGGGTAGGTACTCTCGCCTCACTATGTAGGTGGTGCTCTGTGGTCATAAAAAGACAGAAAAGTGTTAGTTCTAAGAGAAGTGTTTTGGCAGGCCTGTATTTGCTTCCAGTGAGTAACCTTATGGTTCGGCGAACATATCGGGGACGCGTAGCGTGCAATCGGCCGGCCAATTTCTTTGTAAGTAGTAATGGGTGTCTCTTTATCTTTACCCCAACTGCTGCCGGCAAGAGATTTGAGAATTTTGTTACAGCTCTGGATTCTAAATACAATTGCGGATGCATGCCCGCCATAATGCGGATCCTGATCGAACGTTACACCTAGTATTTTTGGTAGTCCAATATGGTCGACTTTTGTTTTGTGTATGTTGTAAATAAGGCCAACTATGATTTGGTCGGTGACAATGTCATGTTTCGCGACAGGAGAAATCAGGGAGATAGTTGTTTATTAAATTATATAGGTGATCGATGGATGGGCCGGGACCTGTAGCCATTATCGCGCAGTCATCGGCATAGGAAACAATGGCGGGTGCCTAGCAGATGTCGTTCGGAGTGGGCATAGACCAAGAAGGTCCCGTCCCGCCAATTTGTAGGAAAAATTAAAAGGAGCACGATGAAAAAAGGAAGAGAAAATCTACTTAAAATCTCTTCGGAGTTTATCGCGGCTTATATTTATTTCCGCCGCACTGCAAAGTGATATCAACGGCTTTTGTTAACGGTTTGCAAAAATTTTAAATTTGCTTCTGCCTAATGTAGGCGGCGCCACACCAATTTTACAAAATTGTAATAAATTTATATTGTACATATTAACTTTTTTTTATCCACTCATCACGTTTCACCACTTCATCAGTATTGTCGAAGCATTGTTCCTTCTGACTTCGACCATTTTCAATACCAATATATCGTCGACGATGCTGTCAAAGCTGCAACTCCATCCACCAAAGTTTCACAGTAGATCGAAAAAGCTAAATAGCACGATAAGTTAAAATGTATTGAAATTTTATGGAGTTAGCAGCTTTTCATAATTTTTTCGGAGTTAGTGATTCTGGACAATAAACACATACTTTTCTTTTATCACTATAAGCAGAAATCGTCTTCCACTCCACGATTATCAAAAAACGGTTTAAGTAAAATGCGAAGCTTTTACCGCATCGTCGACGATCTCAATTTATGCTCAAGCTATGGTGTTAATGGACTGAACTTTGTTGATCTTAAACATGTAGACCACCGGCACTTGGTAAAATATCGGGGAAAAGTATAGAGGTAAAGTATCGATACTTTACTCAGTACTTGGAAAAAGCATCGAGTACAAAATACTCGAGTACTTTTTGGAAAAGTATCGATACTACTCACTCAGTACTCGTTTCGTTCTATCACTACCTCCACTTTCTCGATCCAACTGCTGCTAGCCTCTCCAAATGAACTACCCTTCTATTTCGTGCTTTCTGAATTCTTTGTATGCGGTAGGCGGCATCACTGATCAGCTTCACAACCTTGTACGGTCCTTCACAACTACACTGAAATTTCCGCCAAATCTCCCTTCAGGAATCCTACCGAATTGTTGTTCTTGTCGAACCTGTGTTTCATCTTACTAATCATTATCATGGATCGTTGGCTCACACTCTGTTTTTTAGCCACTGGACTACTTCGAAGAGCTTGAGCTTGACGGATTGGCTTTGTATAATCAGTATCGTTCAGACGCTTCATAACAATAGTGCGCGCTGGCTTGAACCCACCCTTGAATTTTTTCTGGAAAGTTCTTTTCTTTGTTTAAGTGCGTCCATTTGGGTTTGACAATGCCAGGTTTCTTCTCATAACTACATTCAGTTTTGATTTGTGTATTCCATTCGTTCCACTAATCTTTGCCCGGTCTACTGTTTTGACTTTTGTGGCATTTGTCGAATCTCCTCCACTAGCACATGTTTACTGCTGAACCCCTTGTTAAAACTACAGTTCAGAGGCAGATCCTTTTTATTATAGCGCATAATGCCTCTTTGCATCCATCTTGATGCCATGGTCAACTAAGAAGTCCACTCCCAATATGACTTCATCAACAATCTCTGCCACAACGAATTTGTGTAGAACCTAGACCTTCCTAATTCGACCTCACATGTCACTTCTCCCTGTACTTGGTTGTAATCGCCAGTGACCGTACGCAATCTTGCTCCGTAACGTCTCTCGGCAGCGGCCGTCAATGCTTCAGGCCTTTTCAATGGCACGAACAGTGCAGCAACTTTATCTTCAGCATTCCAGCTGTTCACTGCTGATGCCTTCTCAAATTGAGGCTTAAATACCTCGAAAGGAACAGAGATGAAGTTTTTACCTTCTGGTTGCTCGCTGGAACAGCTGGCCGATTTAGTTGCAACTCTTGTATACGACCTCTCAAAGCATCCACCTTGGCCTTGATTTATTCCTCAAACTGCATTATTTTTTCGTCCATGCGCGCTTCGATGTTTGATGATAGACGCGCCTCTAGTGCTTCTAGTTGTAATGTTATGCGTGTCTCTTATTCTTACAGTTGAAATGCCATATATGTCTTTTGTTCTTCCAGCTGTCATGAAATTTGTGTTTCCTGGGCGTCATTCTTGGATGTTATGCGTGTCTCCTGCGTTTCCAGTGGAGATGCCACTGTCGATGTTTGTGCAGATATCGCAGCCAATATCATGTTCAAGTTTGTGTTCGCCACTGTCTGCGGTGTTTCGTTTTTCTCCTCCATTTTTGTTGTAGCCTCTTCCCCGGGCATTTACACAGAAAATGCTCGACAGTCTCTTTTTCATCTATGTACTTACAATTTCTGCAGTGGTCATTGTGCGGAATACCAATCTTTTCCGCATGCACGCCTAAAGCCCAGTGACCAGTGCAGACCGCTAGAAGTCTACGGGTGTCGGCCCTGGATCTGCCCAGCTGATACCTCGTTTTCCTTTCGTTGTAGTCCGGCCAAATGGCTTTTGAAATCGCACAACCCGCGGTGCTCTTCCATTTTTTTCGGGCTTTGTTCACTCAAAAATCTCGAATAACTCCCTTGGCCACCCCCATGGGGTATACCTACTTCGACACTGGTTATTCCCTCACCCCCCTCTGCGGATCTCCAACGTGCCAGTTCGTCAGCCATCTCATTTCCCTCGATTCCCCTATGTCCCGGAATCCAGATAATGGATATTTCCAGAGTGTCGGTCAGCGCCGATAACATTTGTTTGCATGACCCTACCAGCTTTGAACTAGTGTATGGTGCAGCTATCACCTTAATTGCTGCTTGACTGTCAGAAAGGATAGACACTTTGCCAGCTATGCTCCTGGCCTCCAGAAGGTTACAGGCCTGCCAAATTGCGAGGACTTCTGCTTGAAATACACTGCAGTATGGCGGTAGTTTGAGCGACGTAGAAATTTCTAGGGGATGCGAGAAGATACCAGCTCCCACCCCTGAGTCCATCTTAGAGCCATCAGTGTAGATTAGTATGCCGCTGCCCACTGGAGCCGCTCCCCCTTCCAATCATTCCTACTTGGAATGATAGTGGTTATGTTGCCCTCAAACTAAAGTTTGCGGGGATTATAATCTATATCGGAATTTAGTACTCCAGTCGGGAGTAAATTAAGGATGCTGCCATGCCCCTTCTGAGTATCCTTCCAATACCCAGACTGTCGAAGTCCCAGTGCGGTCTGCGCCGCTGTACATAGTATGTGCATGTCTATTTTACTTACTTACTTAATTGGCGCTTAACCGTCTAAACGGTTATGGCCGCCCAACAAGGCGCGCCAGTCGCTCCTTCGCTCCGCCAACCGGCGCCAATTGGTCACACCAAGGGAGTTTAAATCGCTTTCCACCTGGTCCTTCCAACGGACAGGCTTGTTGTTATTTTTCATTGGAGTATAGTTTTACGTGGCGGGTCCCAAGCCCAGCGCACAACCCGCTCAGCGGGGGGGGGGGGGGGGGGGGTGAAAATATTACTTGCACGTTTATATAGCGAGCCGCTTGCTCCAAGACAGACGCCCGCTTGCAGCCGCACCTAGTGGTGGACAGACGCTGCCGATGAGATCTCCCCCGGCTAGCCCTTAAACCCATTATGTCAGAGTGCCAGGTTGTCGCCTTCTCACATTAGCTCACCGCTAAACGGATGTTTAGTGGCTACCCAGAGGATACTTGGCCGCAAGCAACCGGAAGTAGTGAGCTGCTTGAACCGCATGCAAAAGAATCGCTCTGGCCATTCCCAGGTGAATGGCGGTGAGAAGCTTTTCCCACTTTCGTGGACTTCTACACATGGCTCCACCCTCCGTCTATCGGAAACAGGTTTAAGATGGGGTCCAAAGCCGCAGTGGGGCAGATGCGGCAGGCTCAGGTGGCCCAAACGCACGCAGTACGTTGGACCTTCTGTAGGCTGGTGCGGTTGCACTTCTTGCTAAGAGCTTACCACCACACCATAGAGCCATACGTCAGCACTGGCCGCACTACTACTTCATACAGCCAAAGGACCATCTTCCGCCTGAGACCCCACTTCTTACCGAACAGTTTCGGTCATTCATTTTGGGCAACGAAATGCGCGCCCGTGGTCTCCTGGGAATCTCCGAAGCCGGGATGATCTTTAACGTAAGACCATCGAAAGCGTTTCTTACCTTATAAACACATTGATCGAGAAATCCGAGCGAGAACTCGTCCGTGCACTTGATGACCCTGCATCCACGGCAGACCTCATCACACCTGTAGTTCGGCACTGAAGTCTGCCTCTCCAAAAGGTGCTCGACGACCATCTCAGACAGTCGTCCCTCTATGGAGCTTCACACATCCCACGAGCGCCACCTGGAGGTGATCCCTGACCACCTCGCTATAGGCATGTTTCGCCAATGCTGCCGCCACATTGGAAGGTCCCTCATCCTGCCTATACCGGCCCTTCTTGGTGTCGCGCTCGCTGACCTCGTGCGAACGATTGCGCTTCGCCGACTCTTTTTTCGGTTGTTGCTGACGTGGGTGCATCGCGGGTTCTGTGCGAGAGCGGTCCGGTACTCCTGGACTACCTCTTCGCGCCATACCCTGTCCTGAGCATCCCGCTCATGCACCATGCCGCTCTTCTCATTCTTGGCTATCTTATCCAATATGTACAAAGCCCTCAGGTACCTTGCCCTCTGCAGGGTTCCCGACGACTTCTTGGATTTTCTGCGAGCCACCTTGGCTTGTGCGCTTTCCCCTACTACCACTGGTCGTGCTGGAGAGACAAGGGTACTATGGCTGGTACCCGCACCCTCGCGAGACATCCCCATCAAAGACACCCATGAAAGGCATACTCCTCCACATTAATTCCTTCCAATTCCATAACGCCTCGTAGCCGTGCTTGAAGATCGGATTTATTGCCGGTTGTAATAAATCCACGGTTCTCCAATTCCTTTTTAGTTGCTGGATCTTCAACTGACTCAACTTAGCCCTGTCCTTGTTGTCCTCTAAAAGTATCGAATTTATTCAACAATTTATTATTATTGTTATGCACCTTCTGTTAACGTTCGAATCGATTATCTGTCGAATAAATATCTCCAATATTCAGTATGGCAAAATGGTCTTTATTTACAACTCTACTGTGGCAGTAGTACTTCACAATTACAATTATCGCGTACTTCACTAAAAGCGTGTTTAAATCAAACTAACTGATTCTCCCTCAACTTGCGCTTCTTTTATACCTTTTATTGCCTCGCTCGCATATTTCTCCTAAGGTATAGGCTTTTCGCGAACAACTGCTTATTTATTTCTCTTATATGTATTTGGTATTTACTTTTTGTCTTCTAGTTATATGCGTGTGTATGTGTTGTTGTTGTTGTTGTTGTATTAACGACAAAGGCACTCCCCGAAGGTTTTGGGAAGTGTTATCGATGCTGACGGTCCTTTGCCTTATATAGATCCGGTTCGTTCCGGTAACAAAGCACCATTAAGGTACTAGCCCGACCATCTCAGGAACGATTTATATAACCACATTAAACCTTCTAGGCCATCCCGCCCCCTACCTCCTAGTTCCATGAGGAACTTGGGGTCGCCAGAGCCTCGCCTGATAAATATGTGTATGATACATTCATATTTATAACAGGATTTCCCTCGCGTAGGTGAGGTTGACAATTGGGTTGCGGAAGCTTTGAAGCTATAAAGCTTTGTATTGCGCTTATCAACCCATTGAATCCCCGTGTATATGCGTGAGTAGTAACTTCGAAGTAGTAGCTTCGCTCTTAACTGCTTCATACATATATGTATGTGAAATATTCTACTTGCTGTTAGCGCGCTGCTTGCTTTGGTGTTTACATGTACACATGTGTGGCTGCTTGCTTTTCTGTTGTTGTGCATTTATTTTGTAGCAGCAGAGTGATGAACCAAAATGCTAATATTCGTCATAACACTTTAATTATACTCAGCTGAGCAGAGATCACACAGTATATTAATTTTGTTCGCATAACGGTACCCGGTAACGGCATAAACTAATCGAGATAGATATAGACTTCTATATATAAAAATGATCTGGGCGAAAAAAAGAAATTCATTTAGCCATGTTCGTCCGTCCGTCCGTTTGTCCGTAAACACGACAACTTGAGTAAATTTTGAGGTATCTTAATGAAATTTGACATGTAAGTTCATGGGCACTCATCTCAGATCGCTACTTAAAATAAACGAAATCGGACTATAACACGCCCCCTTTTTCGATATGGAAAATTTCGAAAAAACGAAAAAGTGCAATAATTCATTACCAAAGACGGATAAAGCGATGAAACTTGGTAGGTGGGTTGACCTTATGACGCAGAATAGAAAATTAGTACAATTTTGGACAATGGGCGTGGCACCGCCCACTTTTAAAAGAAGGTAATTTAAAAGTTTTGCAAGCTGTAATTTGGCAGTCGTTGAAGATATCATGATGAAATTTGGCAGGAAGGTTACTCCTATTACTATATGTGTTCTAATCGAAATCGGATAACGAACACGCCCACTTAAAAAAAAAAATTTAGAAGTCAAATTTTAACAAAAAATCGAGTATCTTTACAGCATATAAGTAAATTATGTCAACATTCAACTCCAACATTTGTCGCCAAAGTTCTCAGCTGAGTACGTAATCTTCGGGTCCATCCACCACCTTAATCCGTGCGTTCGTAGCTTGCTTTTGAAGGTTTGTTACCACTTTTTAAAGCCACCGCAATATCACAATGTGGTCGATCGCTATCATCTTCACACCACTGTGCCACCCCTCCGAATCAAAAGTTGGAACGAGCTTACTTGGTTCTTCCCGCACCATCTCGAGTATTAAGGTAATAAGCTTTGTATTCACAGACCTCACCCTTTCATTAGGCATCTATACTAAAGGATTGCTCCGATCAACTAGTGACCCAGCCAATGACTGCGTTGCCACATTACTCATATTCTTGACACCTCCGAGAAAGCCGGAGCCTTAGCGCTATCTCTCTTTGGCTTATCTCATACTTCCGTAGTCGCCTCTTTAAACGTCCTCTTTCTGGCTTGCAGTATTCGAGCTTGTTGCTTTCGAGATAGTCACTACCTCGCTATTGGGGCTCAGCACGCGCCTACGCCAAGCGCATCGCTTATTGCGTTCTTGTCTTCTTTGGCTTTCGACTTCGTTCTCCAACTCTCATCTTTCTTATTAAAATAAGAACTTGAGTCGTTCATATTCGTCGTACAGTATTAAATTTGGGGAAAGAGCTGTCCGCCACAAAAGTGCCCCTTTAGTACTGTGATAAGGTCATCAATACTTCCCGAGGTGACCCGATGTCGGGAAGGCTCAGTTAGAATACAGCCGAATATTTTAACAAAAAATCATATATTCCAAATATTTTGTACTGTTTCTCAGACATTTAAATACGTCAAACTATCAGTTGGGTGCGGGCGCATTTAAAATCCTATGTATGGAGATATTGCACCCTCGAGTAGACCTACAACTTGAGGAAAGTCTCGAGGGGAGTATAATTCCACTGCTGCAAAGTGTAATATTTGTATGGTATCAACTTTACATCTAGTCGATCTGCCTGCTGGGTATTACCAAAGATATATGTATACAAACATACATACTTAAGTCGACGAGTGTAGAGACAACACCAATTAAGCCTATTTCAGCTACCCCACAAGATAGGTGTCTACATATACATATACGTATTTTGTGACATATTTATCATTGGTTGTTTTCGTTTTCGTTCTCGTTCTTGTTTTCATTTATTATTTACGTATTTGTAGTGAGTAGTGAACGAGCGCCAGTAGATCTAACGGAGACCGCATCTATAATGTACATAGCTAAAGCTGGACCAACAAAACGCAGACACAGGCAAGGCCAGAATCACCACTAACGTTGTACTGATTGATCGAATACGGATTCTTTAGTTTCCCGCTTGTTAAAAAACATCTCCCTATTCATTTTTGTTTTGATTGCGTGTACGAACGACGCGAGGTGGCAGTGGTGCTGGTTGGATACAGCCAAAACTGTCTATTAAAATGCTGGTCTCATATTGCTCCGCGAAGCATTGCTTCGTCATATTAAAATTGCTCCTTTAACGTGTCGACGTGTTAACCGACATTGTAAATTCATGTAGGGAAAATTTGTTTTGAAAACATCCTAAAATCTTTAAAATGAAAAAGTGTTCCTAAAGGTAGCGAGTAACGTGACAACTTTTTTTTTTTAAATCAAGTTTAAAAGTTTGTGTTTGTGCAGCAGTTTTTTGTGTATTTGCTCGTTAATATTAAATTTTGTTTGATCAAATTTTTAATCATTTCATACGTGCATTCCAGCACTTTGTTACATACATACATATGTAGATATTTACCTGTTAATTTGTATTTCTTGTGAATATATAAAACAAGTGGATAGTTGGATCAACAATAAAAATAATATATTTATGCATACGATTGATTTCGTTTTCTTTTAACAGGTAACAAACAACAGCTAAAACTTGTGATGTGTATATGAATCTACATACACACACATATGTTTATGTACATAAATAGTATATACAAACAATATTTACAAATGAACAAATATTTTCAGAACAATTTGAGAAACTAACTAAATCGTTACTAATCACGCTTACACTAAGTGTAGAAAATCACAACGACAACCATAACAACAATTAAACAAAAGCAGTCACAACAACAATATTAATCACGTTGGAATAAAAAACAACTAAAAAGTTGGTAGAAGTGAACTTTATCAAATCAACAAGTACAGAGTTAAATGTAAAATATATACACACCTACTTATATAGTATGTACATACATACAAAGTCGTATAAAGTTAAACAAAGTTAAATATATACACACATACGTGTGAACATACATACATACATTTGTGCGATCAGTGTGAAGAGATTACGATTTAATCGTGGCATTGTATAGGAAAACGCCAGTGTGACTACTAAAAACTTGGTGTCGATTGACGAAGTTCATAAATAAATATTATTAAAACAAAAAAACTCTCCAGCAAGAAAGTAATTGAGTGTTGCACGAGTCGAAAATATTAATAAAATACTTAATCGCATATTATTGTTTGTGTAATCAAATTGAAAAAAATTTCTCAATAGCTGCAGATAAAAAGATTTACGAATAAAAGGGGAAAAAATAGTTTTGAAAACGAAAGCAAATATATAAAGAAAATGCCATTGAAATAGGCAAAATATTGTTAAAAATAACTTTGATTCTATTATACAGCGAAAAAAAGAGTGAATACGGCACTATGGTTTCTAGCATTTGACAAAACCTAAACAGCGATAAGCTCTGTCAAAGAAAAAAAAAAGACATCACCAAGTCAAACGAAACTGCTGTAAACAATTACGGTACTAAAAAGAAATTCACGAACAATAATCAATTACATACATACCATTTTCAAATATTTCCGTTGCGAAAATAAAATTTTCGTTACAATAAATGGAGAAGTCTAATAACAAAGAACTCCGATTCCCTTCCAATGAGCACCAAGTGAGTCATATGTATTTGATAAACAAAATGCTGCTGAAAATTGAAAACACCCTACTACGAAGCCACCGTCAACGTGAGACCACCGGAATCAAGGAGTTGTACAATTCCTTTTTTGTGCTATTTTAAACATCTTAGCCGCAGAAGGACCCTTACCAAAAAAAAAAAAAAACATTCAGTGTTAAAGTAAAATATTAGCTTTACATAGCAAGTTTGTTATTAGTTAATGTTACAAAGTTTTATAAGTAAAAAAGTAATTAAATAAATAAAAAAACCAAAAAGGGAGTCATTAATAAAAAAGTGTAAAAACAAACCAAAAACATATAGCCGTATAAAGTAAAATTTAATTTGGTTGTTAGTAAAATAAAAACGATAAAGCAAATATTTGCCCATAAACAAATTGCCAAAGTCAAACAAAATTGAAAACTCCAAAATATGTAGGGCTAGACAATTATTAATACAGTTCTTAATTTAATATCTTAATTGTTGCGTGGCGCAAAAGCTCTCCTAATTATACACAAATCTTTAAAAATTTGTGTTACATCGGAAAGAAATACCAAATGTAAAAAATCACATTTCGGAACAAATTTTGATTTACGGGTTTCGTATACGTTTGTGTTTGTGCGCGAGTGTATGTGTCTGTGATTATCCTTGGGATATATATATAACCGAATGGCGCTTTCGCTGTTGTCGCAACATCAGCAGCCGCCAAATTATTTCGATTTGCAAACATTATTCGATCCATTTTCATTCCAACCACAACAGCAACATTTACAATATCCACATAACCCTTATCAGCAGCAACAGCAACAGCAACAATTCCAAGTGCAGCATTTGTCGCAATATCATCAACAACTAGATGATCAGCAGCAACGCCAACAACAACAACTACTGCAACATCCAACTAAGTCTAAAACTACAGCGGTCAACGTTTCGTCTTTAAAAATTAATTCGACAACGAGGACAACAAACTTTTTCCCGAATCAAATGGAATATATTGCAAATAATCTTCATCAGAATCAAAATCACAATCATACTCCTTATCAGCAACAACAACAACCGAATAACAATAATAATAACGATAACAATAGCAGTATCATCAATAATATCAGAAAAAGTAGCAGCATTATACAGAATAATAACAACAGTCAGGTAAGCGACACTCACCAGCTTAATTTAAATAATGTGATCAATTGGCTTTCAAACTGTGGGTCGCAACATCGAGGGCCCCCAAAAAAAATGTGTTATTGCAAATGCTATACATATAACTAAAAAGTTTTTTTTCTTTCTATTTCTCCGGCTTTGAACATTGAACAGAGCATGAAGCAGAGCCGTACCATTAAAAAGTGATAGCATTTCTTATGATCTGCTACGAGCTACGTCGTGTTTTAGATCAGAGCAAATAGCAGAATTAAAACTCCAAACGAAATGCTATTTTAAAAAAATGCAATTCTATTTGCATTGTTAAGCTTCCATTACTCATATTGAGCAATGACTTGGCTTGACTTAGCCTTGATTCTACATAGCACATACGATCAGCACTGTACTTAATTTATTCCAAAAATTAAAAGAAAATAGAAGTAGAAATAATGAAAACAAACAAACAACCGCTGTGATAGCTGAATGGTTATAGCAGCGGCGCCTAAACGTTGCCGATGAAGGAATTTCGCAGCTCCCGAAATGGATCTATACAACGAGCTTTGGCAGTTGTCTTAATTTTTTTTCTTGTATTCTAATTAAAATTTTTTTCAATTAAGAAATAATGTATCATAACAATAATAATGATAAAATAATTATTAGGCCTCCAGCTCGATCCAAACCCGCGAAAATACGTTTATCTGATCTCAAATAAACGCCAAATTTTTCAAAGTAATATTAAAATAAAGTTTAGAGCTTACGTAGAGAATCAAAACAACATAACAAACTTGTAAGTCAAGCAAAGTATTTCTCAGTGCTGCGTAATCAGTTAAGCAAATATCATAAAATTTTGTTTCATTGAGCATTTCGTTTGGAGTTTTTCTTCGGTTATTTGCTCCGCTCTAAAACACGATGTAGCTCGCATCAGAGTATAAGAAATGCTATCACTTTTTAATGGTACGGCTCTGCTTCATGCTCTGTTCAATGTTCAAAGCCGGAGATATAGAAAGAAAAACAACTTTTTAGTTATATGTATAGCATCTGCAATCACGCATTTTTTTTGGGGCCTTCGATGTTGCGACCCACAGTTTGAAAGCTCTGGAGTAGCAAATGCAAACGCTAGTTTAAAATCGTAGCACATATGATAAATATGAGACCTTATGATTTGGCTAACTGTTTGACAAAAAAAAAAAATTGATATACTTTTTGCGAGACATAAATCAAGTTGTATGTCTAGTCGAGTATACAAGAAAAAACTATCCAAATTTTCCAATAGACCCTTTTTTTCTTTAAATGGTGTGCAAATTGTTAATTCTCCTTAGAAATTTCTGAAATATTTTACAAAATACAACAAGAATTCGCCTTGCTTAATTTTTTCATTTTCAATAACGGACTTTTCTTACCACTGTATGCAGGGAACTACTCACTTAAAATCCGTAGCCAATTCTGTGTTCGAAAATCTATATCAAAATATCTCATATTCGACTTTGGCGACGTCTAACCCCCAAATATTTGTACTTTAAAGTTCGATTTCAAAAGCTGAAAAAATTCAATAGAAAAAGCAAGGTAGATATTTACACAGCCTTTCTTTTGTTTACATGTTTCATATAAAAAATCATTAAAAACAAAATCTAAACTCAAAAGGATCTTTGAGATTCATACTTCGTTCGAATCGGAATTGAGTTGAAATTCTACTTAATTAATTTATGTATTGATCTCGAGAAAACGGTTACCCAAATAAAAAATTTTAACAGCTACAAAACCATATAAGCTCCAACCTATGGAAAATGGGGGCTCGGCTCATAACTCTAGATGTAGTACTTGTAAAGTCGACTAGATCTTCAATTTGATGTAAAATCCGTTAAAAGTATATTAATTTTTTTATTTTGTCACATAGAGTTATTCGCCCCATTCAATGGGTACAATCACATGCCATCAAAGTCTTCTAACGAGAGTTCAAGGAAACAAGCAGTTTCAACAGAGGCTTTGATTCTACATTATAATTGAAAAACGGGTTGGTGTCATGTGAATACACATCGCATGCAGGACATATACTACGTGTGTATGGGTTAATGCTGGATAAGTAAGGGTTTAACCTGTTACAGTATCCTGAACGTAGTTAGGCAGGGGTAACTCGTGTCTCTTCCCTGGTAGTCTGTTTTCTTCTTCTGTAAGGGTAGAATATTGTATATTTTTAACGGTGTTCACCGGACGCGTCCTGGAAAAAGCGTTTACCGATTCTGTGTGGATTTAGCCAAGGGCCTTTTCATGTTTTTTCGATCAAACGGCTGTGTTGTCAGGTGCCGACTCATAGCGCTTATGACAATTAAACAAACTCTGCCTGTTCAGCATTTCGTTGTCCTCTTTAATGTTAAGCTCTGTGGTCTTCCTCTGTAGCTGGTGGTCAGGGGTCATAATGAGACATCTTGTGGCAGTTGTGATTGCGGCATTTTGACAGGTCTGCAGCCTTTTTCAGTATGTGTTTTTTAGACCAGGCGACCAGACTGGTAACGCGTAGCACATGAGCGGCCGGTCAATTGCTTTGTACATGGTTAGCCATGTATCTTTTCCCCAAGTGCTGTCGGCAAGCGACTTAAGTATTTTGTTGCGACTTTGTACTTTAATACAATTTCGGTGGCATGCGCGTTGTATTATCGAACGTTACAGTCGGTAGCGTAACACCGTCGACATGAACGTCCAATATTTGCGTCATCTGTTCCTTCCACATCGTAGAAAAGTGGCCGTGGATTTGGTCGGTGATAATTCCAGGTCGTATGAGGTGAAAAAAGGGCGAAGGGGCGAATCTTCTATGTCATGGAGTGGCGTGTCGTAGTTGACCGTGTCAAAAGCTTTTGACAGGTCGAGTGCCACGAGCACTACCCTACGATGGAGTTTTCTTGATTTAGTCCGTAACGCATTTGAGTGTAGGCGAAGATTTGCAGTGAAATGAGGGAGCAGGACGGTTTCTATTGTCTTCGTTATTGGTGAAAAGAGTGATATCGGTCGATAAGACTTACCTTCGTTAGCTGGTCTCCCTGGCTTTGGTACCAGAATTATCCTTGCCATTTTCCATTGTTAGTGAATGACAAAGGACTTCAACGTAAGGTTTCTAGCAACGGCATGGCTATTCAGTCTGGGCATATTGGTCTTTTTGATGTCTTCTTCAACCTCTTTGGGGGTGATGGTAATGGGTGACACGTCGTGTTTGTGTTTATGTGCTCGTCTGAAGGATGTATTACAAATTGCCGGCAAAAAGTCCGGCTGGCCACTGTTTACCAACACCCGCAGAGAAGTTGCAGTTCTTTAAGTGCTCTTCTTAATTGGCAGGATTGTGTTCATTTACCAGCCGAAAAATATCCAAGTTGAGATTCCTTATATGGGGGTTTTAAGAGTCGAGTTGTCTTGCTAGGTCACATTCTCTTGCTAAGATTGCAGCTTCAGCTGGGAAACAGGGTGCGATTTCCGGCGAATGACCTTAGGGAACGCACGCTCGGCTTGCCTGACATCAGTCCAAATGGGCAGACAGGAAAGATTTGTGAATGTTGTAAAGTCTTCCCACTTATCTTTCTTGAAATTAATAAAAGTCCGTTTTTCAGAGGTGAAAAAATTCGCAGGTCGATGTATTGAAAGGAGTATGGGCAGGTGGTCAGAAGCTTAAGTGAGCAGTGTCTGCAATACGACGCAGTTTAAGAGCCGTGCGCTGACGATGTAAATGTCTGCGAACTGGAACAGTTTACTTCGATTCGAGTGGGGGCATCGCCATTTATCGTGCAGAAAGTTTTTTTTTATGTGATTAGCTAGTTGTCTGCCTCTGGCGCCGACTGGCAACCTGGAATGTCAGGGTCCCTGTTGTGCGGTGAAGTCACCAAGAATTAGACGTTTTTCGCCACTGATATCAGGGCGATAGCCACTTGGATAGCAGGTGGCAGGAGGAATATAGATTTTAATTATTTCTATGTCAACGTCAACTGACCGGATGGTTATGCGTTGACTTTTTAAGTTCTTGCCCCTGTGGCTTTGTTGGGTTGAAATAGACTATATTAAACAGTGTGATGGGTGATAAAGACAAGGCCGCCTTACCCCTTGTGCAATCTTTTGTATGGATGTTGTAGCCATCGCAATTTCGGAAGTCCGACCTGGCAGTTAGCTTTGTTTCTTGAATTGCGGCTATATGGGTATTATTTTTAATCATGTAATCAACTATCTCCGTGATCTTTCCGGTTACCCCACTACAATTAGTTGCATAATTCTGAAGGGCAACGGGGAGGCAGCAGCCAGAGATGGGTGGACACGCCTTGAAGGATTTAGGCTTTGTCGTGTGTGCTGTCCAACTACTGATGGAGTCCCTCGTGTTGATGGGCTGGTAATTGTATTTTGGCGGCACGGTGCAACGAATGCGTCAGTCGGACGGTTGCCATTGCTAAGCTCGGAATATCTACGAATGTGGCATCGGCCAAGGCATGAACTGTATTGGACCGATGTTGCAATCATAAATATTCTTAGCTGGCATACGGAGCACATGGTGTGGGGGACTAGGAGTTGATGACTCACGCGAATTCGTGTCCCAGAAAAGGAGGGGTGGGATGGGGATATATGCAGATGTTCGGCATTGCTTCAATCCATGCTACGTAGATTCTAGTGATGGGTTGGAGCGACCACGTTTGCTGGATGCGCCGTTTGGCGCGAGCAACAGCGGAATGTGGATGTGGCTTGCTGAGCAGCGTTGCTGCTAGAAGGTGCCGGAGGTACGCTTGAGCGTGAACCGGGGGATGTCTTTCGACGCGAACAGCAGGGAGCCACAAAAGTTTTGTAGACATTTCGGGGACGACGAACCTTGTGTTCTAACTCAGAATAACCCGAACGGTGCATCCTCTTTTACACGTGACACAATGGCAGGGGTGTGACCGTTTGAGGTAGATCCTTTTCAGCATATGCAGCAGAACCGCAGCTTGATACCAGGGTTACATTCAATACCTTCCCGGGGTGCGGAGCGGTCCAAGTGCAAAGAGCTTCTCCGAGAATGACTATTTGTAGGAGGGACGCCAAAATTTAAATGGGGTTACACTGAAATGACACAAAAAAAATCCCGAGCCGCTGCGGTGCATAGAACCGGCTGCCGTGGGAAGCGCCGTACTATACGAAAGCTTATACTTTTCTTGTGAAAGCCAACACTTGCAAAATTTCGTGCGAAAACTAACACTTTCGGCCTATGGCTGACGAAAACAATCAACTTCTATTTGTGGATCACAACTAGCAATTTCGATTTCTGGCTGAAGAAAACTAGCAATTTCATTCGGTGTCTGACGAAAAGTAGCAATTTTCTTTTTTGTTTTTCTGCTTTTTTACAGGGGCTAGAGTTGTAAAGAAACATCTTATTAGAGCAAAATTTTTATTGCGATCCACCTAAAACAAGTTTTCCGTAGATAACTTCAAAAGTTACCTTGTTTGAAACTACAAACTTTTCTTTCCAGAAAGTGGACGAGGGCTTGATCTACTCTAATAATTCGTATTCATGTTGTCGTTTATTTAGGATTTGGTACAGCGGTACCTCTTCGTCTAGCTTAATATTGGAGAGACTTTTCTTTTCGAGAAGTGGGCCAGTGACAGACGTTTTTGAAAAAATCTTATTTATGGTGCGATTTGCTTAAAATTTAGTGCAGGAGTTCCCTTCGACAAGATATATATTTGAAAAACTTTCTTTTCGACATGTGGACCAGGGGCGTACCTATTCCAAAAAATATTATTTTTGGTGCAATTAGTTTGAAATGCATTGTCTAGGCATCCTTTCAAAAAGGAAAATAATAGAATGTGGGTGAAATTAAAGAGGCGAAGAAAGGGAAGTTAGGGTTTGGGAAATGAAAGAAAGTGTGAGTAGAAAAGAAGATAAAAATGAAGAAAGTGCGAGGAGAAGATAGAAAGGAGAGAAAGCTTGTGCAAAGAATGAGATGAAGAAGAATAGAGTAAGGTCAAGGAAGAGGAAAGAAGTAGAGTAGAAGAGAGCAAAATCGAGAATGTAAAAGAGAAAATATACTGAGGAGAGACAGGGCAATATACAGAGGAGGTGAAAGAGGCAAGAAGTAATTTTTTTTTTGCAGAAGCTTAAATATGACCAATGCCTCTGTTTACTGGTACAGTAATTACATCGGTGGGAGGAATATCATTGGCAGGAAAACGGCCAATTATCTTTCCATGTAAATCTTATTTACAACAAGTAAAGGTGTCTAAGTTCGGGTGTAACCGAACATTATATACTCAGCGTGAGCTTCAATTGTACATTTCATATCAGATAAATTACTTTAAAACATAAAACGTGGCACCGCCCGTTTAAAAGAAAAATGTCTCCCCATTTCCTCTTACAGTAAAACTTTATAAGTGAAATATCATTGATTCAAAACTATTTTTTGCTAAGTTATAGCTTATTATTCTAGTCTACGACCCTTTAAAACCTTTTAAGCTTGTTTTATATCTAAGTTACCGTGGTCTTTAACCGATCCCGTCCATTTTTATTACAAATATTTTCTGCTACAAGGAAAATATGTGTACCCTATTTTGTTACGATATGTAAATTTTTCTTCGAGTTATAGCTCCCGAAAAATAGAAAATTGCTTAGTCATAAAAGGGGCGGTGCCACACCCGTTTTCAAAAATTTTAGTTTTTTCCAATTTAATGTTATAATTCAGTTTAGATAGTAAAATTCTATTGACACAAAGCTCTTTTTCGCTAAGATATAGCTTATTAATTTCGTCTACGACCCTTTCAAAAATCTTTTATATAAAAGTGGG
Organism: Eurosta solidaginis; assembly: GCF_040869045.1. Lineage (NCBI taxonomy): Eukaryota > Metazoa > Arthropoda > Insecta > Diptera > Tephritidae > Eurosta > Eurosta solidaginis. Next base: position 154,810,132 of record NC_090321.1, read on the forward strand.
CGTGGTCGTAAATCGATCTCGTCCATTTTTCCTAGAAATATTTCCTGCTATAGGGAAAATTTGTGTACCCAATTTTATTACGATCCGTTAATTTTTCTTCGAGTTATGGCTCCCGAAACATAGAATATTGCTTAGTCATAAAAGGGGCGGCATTACGCCCATTTTTTTAAGTTTGAAGTTTTTCCTATTTATTGTTATAAATCCACTTGGAAAATGAAATACCAAAGATATAGCCTATTTTATTCGTCCACGACCCTTTTTAAAATCGTTTATATAAAAGTGGGTGTGGTCCTTAACCGATTTCGTAAATTTTTCTTCAAAACATTCCTTATAGTAAAGGCAACCTCTCTGCCGAATTTTCTTACGATAGGTTTAACGATTTTTGATTCACGATTAATAATATTTGTAAAATTGATTTTATCATAAGTTGGCCCATCTTGAAAAATATTTCCAAATTTTTATCAAGAGTCTCAATATCAGTCCACGTGTCAAATGTCAACATTCTAGGTGTATATTTACTAAATTATCAGTTTTTTTTTGTTTTCCAAAATTTTATATATATATAAAGTGGGCGTGGTTATCATCCGATTTCGCTCATTTTCAATACCAATCTATTCTGGGTCCAGATAAGCTAGTGTACCAAATTTAGTGAAGATATCTCAATATTTACTCAAGTTATCGTGCTAACGGGCGGACGGACGGACATGGCTCAATCAAATTTTTTTTCGATACCGATGATTTTGATATATGGAAGTCTATATCTATCTCGATTCCTTTATACCTGTATAACCAACCATTATCCAATCAAAGTTAATATACTCTGTGTGCAAAGCACGCTTAGTATAAAAATGAAAGGGATTTTAAAAATTGCGTTACTTACATCTAGTTTCGTAAAGGTTTATACAAACAAAGGAATTGAAATCGGTCGGCCAAATGAAGCAGATATTCGATGTTTGGTACACTCAGAAAAAATCGTTATAAAACGAACGAAATAAGATCAGTATTAAGAAAACTCGTTTAAAAAAGTCTGTTAAGTACGTTTTTTCTTAACTCGTGACCGATGGGCTTCTTTTAAGAACAGTTTTTCCAAGCACACTGTTCGTATTTTAAGACCAGTTTGGTATTGATGTGTGAACCTTCTGTGCTCATTTGAAGCACTCAATAGGTACCCATTTATTTTTTATAAATAATAATTTTTTTGTCATAAATAACAATTATTTATAAAAAACATTTCTTTATTAAAATCCAAAATAAATAAAAAATAAATGAAAGCGCGATAACCTCCGAAGAGATCTAAGGCCGAGCTTCTCTTCCAATTTGCGTAGTACTCCTCTTGATTTTCCCTACAAATTGGCCGGACGGGAACTACATGTTTTATACCGACTCCGAACGGCATCTGCAAGGCAGATGAGTTTTCACTGAGATCTTAAAATCCAAAAGCACAAGAAAAAATTCATATTATGCATTTTTTTCAATAATTTCTCTTAGTGAGAAATTATTCTTATTTGAAGACGTAATATGCATATATATATACTTAAAACATTTCATAACAAGTGTATTTGTCAAGTTAATAGACTACATACAAATGTAATGCGTTTAATAATCAACCTAATATTAAATGTTATCATAATGAAACTAGGAAATTTATATAGGTATCATTTTGATACATTTTAAGGGCGAAACAAATATTTTCCATGAGCAAATCAATAGTCAAGATACAAAATTGATACTTTTAATTATACTTTTTATAATATTTATCGTTGCATTGATACCACGAAAATGATACGGTTTATAGTTTCATTTTTGCACATCGTGTATTAAATTAATAGTGATATTTTTTTTTGAGTGCAGTATTATTTTTAACATTATAGTGGACACGAATTACACCGTTTCTTTTTTCTTCAACTTAAGAACATTGTACTTAATTTAAGAACATTGTTCTCATTAATAGAACATTTGTTCATATTTTAAGACCAGCCGTTCTCTTTTCAAGAAAATGGTGTCAGTTTAAGCACAAGGTTGTTGTTTTAACAACTGGTCGTTCGTTTTTGAAGAACCAAAAAGTAAGAACATGAAAAGCTTGAATTGAGTCCGATGGTGCTGGATTTTAGAACGGCGTTTTTCTCTGAGTGTATAGAGATTACATATATGACGAAATAGTGTTGAGAGAGGCAGATGGAATAGGAGCGGGAAAGGGAGTAGGAGTGGAGTTGTAGTGGGAGTGGGACTAGGACTGGAAGTGGGAATGTGAAATTTAGCGAAAGTTGGAGCGGGTGTGGCAGTGGAAATGAATTTGATAGAGGAGGAGAAAAATGAGATATAAAGTAAAAGCGAATGGGATAGATAGTGAAGAAGGGAAGCGAGGCTAAATTTTTCAATGTAGGCAAACCGATTTTCGGGGAAAACACAACATACCCCAACAAATTTAAGGGGGTATGCAGAATTTCAATGCTTAGCATTACGGGAGCCCTGAAAACAACCCCGACGGCTGCACTGTATGCCATTCTGCACATTCCACCTGTAGACCTGGTAGCAAAGAACATAGCGTTAACAACTGCAACCAGGCTCGGTTCCTCGGCGCAGCTTGAGCGCCGACCATATGGCCATAGTAGTATAGCGCCATCAATCACAAGACGAACAGACTACCTGATTCCATATCTGCGCTTCGAGGGCGATCTTAAGGCCACAAGGTGGACGGTTGGCGCAAGGATGCTCAAATGGCAGACGATGCGATACATGTGTACACAGATGGTTCCAAAGTATTGGAAGGAGTAGGGTCTGCGGTATACTGTGTTGATCCGGAAATAAATAGATCCTACAGGCTGCCGGATTGCTGCAGCGTTTTCCAAGCGGAAATAGTAGCCGTAACCAAAGCAGTAGAAACCCTGGAAGAGAATAGCCTAAGCTGCAATCGCGTTAACTTTTATATTGACAGTCAAGCAGCAATTAAGGCAATAATCTCACATAGCACAGCATCTAAATGCGTGTTAGAGTGTAAGCAGTCCCTGGAGAGAATCGGGACAGGGAGAAGCATACATCTATATTGGGTCCCAGGGCATATGGGAATAGATGGGAATGAAAAAGCGGATGAACTAGCTAAAAAGGCCGCATCCCGTGAAGCTTGCTCCGTAGACGTCCCAATTAGACTGAGCGAGATTAAGCGAAGGCGAGAGGTGGACGTGATCGACCAAACAGGAAATGCGTGGGTTCAAGCGCGGGGCTGTAAAGTGTCGAAAATTATGTGTAGGTCTTACAACCTTAGACTAACAAAGTTGCTTCTATCATTAAAAAGAGAGGACTGTAGACTCATGACGGGTTTTCTGACTGGACACTGCCTACTGGCGTCACATGCCTTTGAATCAGGCTTGGCCAGTGATATCAGATGTAGGAAGTGCGGGCTGGAGGAGGAAACGATTGAACACATTCTGTGCTCGTGCCCTGCGCTCGCCAGGCTAAAACTCCAGCTATTAGGAGTGATACAGCTGTCAGATATAGAAGCGGCAAGTGGCTTAATTCCTAGGAAGCTTCTAGTATTTGCCAAGAGGACGGAGTTATTTTATAACATAGGTCCAGGTTTTTGATAGGGTTTCTCAGTTCGGTCGTTAAAACAAACTTCTGGTAACACTACGGTCTTATTCAGTCTATGTGGTGTCCTCATGGACCGCCCAGTAAAACCTAACCTAACCTAAGTTAAATTTATAAAATTTATTGCAAAAGCTGAATCTCGCTATGCTAATGACATTGATTAACTGTAATTAAGGCCTCATTATTAATCATAATAACTTTGCACTATACTGTCCAGGCGATTTTTCCTTACCTCATGCTAGATATGCTATTTCAGGATAACTGACGCCAACTGGGAGCATCAAGGGAGATCAAGTCGTACCCCACATGTCTCCAAGAAATCAATGGAGGTCCCTTCCTCTGGTGCAAAATGCGAATGTCACCAGAATATCCTTATAGCCGGGAGCGTCCTCATCCATTCGCAAACCATGAGTTAATGGTAGACAAGAGTTAATTGTAAACGAGTTAATGGTGAAGGCAAAAGGGGAATTTAATATTAAATATGACATACTATCGCAATCAGCTTTGGGCAATTATTGGGTACCACAGGCTGGTGTCTTATCCCCTCTTCTGTTTAATTTCCACATATCAAAACCCGCCTTGTCTTAAAATCACATACTGGAAAAGGTTACGGGCTTGTGAAAATGCTGTAATCAGAACTACCACCGTATGTCTCCTTATGACCCACCAAACCACCTACATATTGAGGCCAAAGAGCTCAACATTAAAGAGCGCAGCGAAATGCTGAAACGGCAGTTTTGCTAAATTGTCACAAGCCAGGACATCCTAGCACTGTTTTCCGTGAAAATGGTGAAGTTGGCACCTACATGTGCGAGTAATTAAAAAAAACCATATCTCATTCGTTTGTCCACGTTTGTCCAGGATAAGTTTTCGTTTGTCCACCTTTTGTTAAAAACTTACAACAAAAATATTTTTTTTTTCGAAAAAACCCCAAAAAAATTTTTTTTTCGCTTTATTGTGCTAAACCGTATGTCCGTCGTTTGTCCACCGGTTGTCCATGTTTCTCCAGGAAAAAATTTCGTTTGTCCACCTTTTGTTAAAAAGTTATTTCACAAAAAAAAAAAAAAAAAAAAAATATATTTTTGTTATAACTTTTTAACAAAAGGTGGACAAACGAAAATTTTTCCTGGGCAACATGGACAAACGAATGATATTTGATTTTCTTAATTACTCGCAAATGGAGGTGCCAACTTCACACACGATTTTTATTTATTTATTGTTTTTTGTTTGAAATAACTTTTTAACAAAAGGTAGACAAACGAAAATTTTTCCTGGATAAACATGGACAAACGGTGCACAAACGATGAGTTAGCACAATGCGAAAAAAAAACAATTTTGGCGTTTTTTCGAAAAAAAAATTTTTTTGTTATAACATTTTAACAAAAGGTGGACAAACAAAAATTTTTCCTGGGCAACATGGACAAACGAATGATATTTGATTTTCTTAATTACTCGCAAATGGAAGTGCCAACTTCACACACGATTTTTATTTATTTATTTCTTTTTTTGTTTGAAATTACTTTTTAATAAAAGGTGGACAAACGAAAATTTTCCTGGTCAAACTTGGACAAACGATGGATATACGAGTTAGCACAATGCGAAAAAAACAATTTTGGGGTTTTTATGGACAAACGATGGGCAGACAAACGATTTAGCATAATAAAGCAAAAAAAAAAAAAATTTTGGGATTTTTTCGAAAAAAAAAATTGTTTTGTTAAAAATTTTTAACAAAAGGTGGACAAACAAAAATTTTTTCCTGGATAAACGTGGACAAACGAAGGACAAACGAGTGACATTTGGGTTTTTAATTACTCGCAAATGGAGGTACCAACTTCACATCGAAGTTTTTTGTTTTTGAAATAACTTTTTAAAAAAAGGTGGACACAAGAAAATTTTTCCTGGACAAACATGGACAAACGATGGGCAAACATCGGACATACGATTTAGCATAATAAAGCGAAAAAAAAATGTTAGGGTGTTTAAGAAAAAAAATTTTTTTGTTATTACTTTTTAACAAAAGGTGGACAAACGAAAATATTCCTGGACAAACGAATGACATTTGTTTTTTTTTTAATTACTCGCACATGTAGGTGCCAACTTCACAGAGCTGTCCTTGCGCTCGGCCGTTAACACGATGACTTGAGCAAAAATCGATATATCTCTACTAAACTTAGTTCACGTACTTATCTGAACTCGCTTTATCGTGGTATTAAAAATGGGCAAATTCCGACTATGACTACGCCCACATTTTCGATATCGAAAATGTCGAAAAATGAAAAAATGCCATAATTCTATACCAAATACGAAAAAAGGGATGAAACATGGTGATAGGATTGGTTTTTGACGCAAAATATAACTTTAGAAAAAACTTTGTAAAATGGGTGTCACACCTACCATATTAAGTAGAAGAAAATGAAACGGTTCTGCAGGGTTCGTGGTAGTATATATGTATGTATATAAATAAATTAGCGGTAGCCGACAGAAGATGTTCTGGGTCACCCTGGTCCACATTTTGGACGATATCTCGAAAACGGCTTCACATATGGGTCGAAATTTCTCAAGTGGGCCATTTTAAAATCGATTGTCTCAGTTGTCATTGATTACTACGGCTTTCAATCAGTTTGGACGTAAAGACGATCTCCCCAAAATATTTTTCAACAAAATTTTCTTTACATTAGTTACTAACAGTTAGAGTTTTTGATCATGTTATTATCATGTTATTTTAAAAAATTAATAACTCGTGAACAGTTTATCGAAACTTAACGTTTTCTACATCAAAATTTTCGTCAATTAATATGCTTTGCCATAAAAAAATTGATTGTTATATAAAGTTATTATTTTGCTAAACAAGTCCTGTTTGTTTTAAATAATTAAAAATTAATAAGACTGATTTACACTGATCAAAAAAAACGTGCTCGTCTAGCGCTGGAGGTAGGAGCGCGGCCACAAAAACATGTATCTTTTGACCTAATGCAAACTAATGACTTTTTTCACCAAAATTTTTTAAGGGATTGTAGAATTGAATGATATGTGTTAAAATTTTCTCGCAGGCGGATAAGTCTTATTAATTTACAAACACATTCTAGAGTCACCCCTGGTCCACTTTTATGGCGATATATCGAAAAGGCGTCCACCTAAAGAACTAAGGCCCACTCCGTTTTAAAATACTAATTAACAACTTTCATTTGATACTCATGTCATACAAACACATTTCAGGGTTACCCTAGGTTCATTCTCCTACATGGTGATTTTCCCTTATTTGACAAAGGATGAAGGAAAATTGTTCCAACAAACGTCACCCTTGGTCTACAATTTCGGACTTTTATCGGACTCATAATTAAGAGCGCTTGGAAATATTTCAGGGGTGATTTAAAAAAAATGATAAAGAAATGCGTTCAAATTTAACAAAGTTTTCATATTTAAAAAAAATATTCAAATAAAACGAATTTATAGCTGAAGAAATATAGCAAAGGCAAGTTGCTCCACTTTTTTAGTATTACCATTTGTATGTATCCAAAGAAAGAGACAATTTTATCTCCAAAGCTCCCAGCTGAGTATGTAATGTTCGGTTACACCCGAACTTAGCCTTCCTTACTTGTTTAAATTCAATTTAATTAATTTGTTACTGGGACTCAAAGATAACATGTACGATATACATCAACAACGGTGTTTAATTTTAAGCTTGACAATTTGAGACACTTAAATTATTATTGATAAACAGAAGTAAAAACAAGTAAGGAAGGTTAAGTTCGGGTGTAACCGAACATTACATACTCAGTTGAGAGCTATGGTGACAACATAAGGGAAAATAACCATGTAGGAAAATGAACCGAGGGAAACCCTGGAATGTGTTTGTATGACATGTGTATCAAATGAAAGGCATTAAAGAGTATTTTATGAGGGAGTGCGCCATAGTTCTATAGGTGGACGCCATTTAGGGTATAGCCATAAAGGTGGATCAGGGTTGACTCTAGAATGCGTTTGTACGATATGGGTATCAAATGAAAGGTATTAATGAGTATTTTAAAAGGGCGTGGACCTAAGTTCTATAGATGGACGCCTTTTCGAGATATCGCCGTAAAGATGGACCAGGGGTGACTCTAGAATGCGTTTGCACAATATGGGCATCAAACGAAAGGTGTTAATGAGTATTTTAAAAGGGAGTGGGCCTTAGTTCTATAGGTGGACGCCGTTTCGAGATATCGTCATAAAGGTGGACCAGGGGTGACTCTAGAATGCGTTTGTACGATATGGGTATCAAATGAAAGGTGTTAATGAGTATTTTAAAAGGGAGTAATCCTTAGTTCCATAGGTGGACGCCGTTTCGAGATATCGCCATAAAGGTGGACCAGGGGTGACCCTATAATTTGTTTGTACAATATGGGTATCAAAAGAAAGCTGTTAATGAATATTTTAAAAGGGAGTAATCCTTAGTTCCATAAGTGGACGCCGTTTCGAGATATCGCCATAAAGGTGGACCAGGGGTGACTCTAGAATGTGTTTGTACGATATGGATATCAAATTAAAGGTATTAATGAGGACTTTAAAAGGGAGTGGTGGTTGTTGTATAGGTGGTCGCCTTTTCGAAATATCGCCATAAAGGTGGACCAGGGGTGACTCTAAAATGCGTTTGTACGATATGGATATCAAATTAAAGGTATTAATGAGTATTTTAAAAGGGAGTAATCCTTAGTTCCATAGGTGGACGCCGTTTCGAGATATCGCCATAAAGGTGGACCAGGGGTGACCCTAGAATTTGTTTGTACAATATGGGTATCAAAAGAAAGCTGTTAATGAATATTTTAAAAGGGAGTAATCCTTAGTTCCATAAGTGGACGCCGTTTCGAGATATCGCCATAAAGGTGGACCAGGGGTGACCCTAGAATTTGTTTGTACAATATGGGTATCAAAAGAAAGGTGTTAATGAGTATTTTAAAAGGGTGTGGGGCTTAGTTCTATAGGTGGACACCTTTTCGGAATATCGCCACAAAGGTGGACCAGGGGTGACTCTAGAATGTGTTTGTACGATATGGGTATCAAATTAAAGGTATTAATGAGGGTTTTAAAAGGGAGTGGTGGTTGTTGTATAGGTGGTCGCATTTTCGAGATATCGCCATAAAGGTGGACCAGGGGTGACCCTAGAATTTGTTTGTACAATATGGGCATCAAAAGAAAGGTGATAATGAGTATTTTAAAAGGGAGTATTCCTTAGTTCCATAGGTGGACGCCGTTTCGAGATATCGCCATAAAGGTGGAGCAGGGGTGACTCTAGAATGAGTTTGTACGATATGGGTATCAAATTAAAGGTATTAATGAGAGTTTCAAAAGGGAGTGGTGGTAGTTGTATATCTGAAGGCGTTTTCCAGATATCGACCAAAATGTGGACTAGGGTGACCCAGAACATTATCGGTTGGATACCGCTAATTTATTTATATATGTAATACCTAGCAATATTTTAAGGGTGTTTTATTTCGCCCTGCAGAACTTTTTCATTTTCTTCTACTTAATATGGTAGGTGTCACAACCATTTTATAAAGTTTTTTCTAAAGTTATATTTCGCGTCAATAAAACAATCCAATTACCTTACCATGTTTCATCCCTTTTTTCGTATTTGGTATAGAATTATGGCATTTTTTTCATTTTTCGCAATTTTCGATATCGAAAAAGTGGGCGTGGTCATAGTCGGATTTCGTTCATTTTTCATACCAAGGTAAAGTGGGTTCAGATAAGTACGTGAACTGAGTTTAGTAAAGATATATCGATTTTTGCTCAAGTTATCGTGTTAACCGCCATGCGGAAGGACAGACGGACGACTGTGTATAAAAACTGGGCGTGGCATCAACCGCGTTCGCCCATTTTCACAGAAAACAGTTAGCGCCATAAAATCTATGCCCCTACCAAATTTCAAAAGGATTGGTTAACTTTTGTTCGATTTATGGCATTAAAAGTATCCTAGACAAATTAAATGAAAAAGGGCGGAGCCACGCCCATTTTTAAAATTTCTTTTATTTTTGTATTTTGTTGCACCATATCATTACTGGAGTTGAATCTTGACATAATTTACTTATATACTGTAAAGATATTAAATTTTTTGTTAAAATTATACTTTAAAAAAATTTTTTTTTTAAAAGTGGGCGTGGTCCTTCTCCGATTTTGCTATTTTTTATTAAGCGTACATACAGATATAAGAGTAACGTTTCTGCCAAATTTCATCAAGATATCTTCAACAACTGCCAAATTACAGTTTGCAAAAGTTTTAAATTACCTTCTTTAAAAAGTGGGCGGTGCCACGCCCATTGTCCAAAATTTTACTAATTTTATATTTGGCGTCATAAGTTCAACTCATCTACCAAGTTTCGTCGCTTTATCCGTCTTTTGTAATGAATTATCGCACATTTTCGGTTTTTCGAAATTTTCGATATCGAAAAAGTGGGCGTGGTTATAGTCCGATATCGTTCATTTTAAATAGCGATCTGAGATGAGTACTCAGTAACCTACATACCAAATTTCATCAAGATACCTCAAAATTTACTCAAGTTATCGTGTTAACGGACGGACGGACGGACGGACGGACGGACATGGCTCAATCAAATTTTTTTTCGATCCTGATTATTTTGATATATGGAAGTCTATATCTATCTCGATTCCTTTATATATGTACAACCAACCGTTATCCAATCAAACTTAATATACTCTGTGAGCTCTGCTCAACTGAGTATAAAAACTTGTGCATGCTGGGCCCAGTGGGGTCCATCATGAGCTATTTGCCCAGTAGGGGGCAGGTGTGAAGTTATTTTTTGAAAACAAATAAACAATAGTATATAAATTTTATGCAGAGATTTTCATTGGGATTCTACGTATAATCTGCCACCTTATACTAATCGCCTGAAACTTATTAATCTTATGATTAAATACATAATGCTTCGGTCTATAGCTCTTTCCTGTTGAGTGAAGTAAACTTTAATGTCCCCTCCCGGCCTTCAAGACATTTTAAGCATCTCTTCCTAAAACATTGTAGGACAAATTTTGAATTAAATGAGCCCTTCCTTTGTTTGTGTCAGAATTGCAACTCCCACTCTAGCACATTTGATGTTTCGGACTCGCCTTTTTGCATTACAAAATCTGTTCTTTCCTCTCTTAATAGCACCTAATTATATTCATTAACATATTCAATTCAATTTTCTAATAATTCTATCCATTATATGTATGTATATTAATTACTAATACGGCATTTATTTTCCTTAGCTGATGAGGTTTCCTCTGTAGCTGAGCAGTTACAGATTTTGACGGTTAACAAACCACTGCCTTGCAACGACACGACATGAACAGGATTAGCGTTGTATCATTGGACCACTTGAGGGTGTGCTGTCACAATGTCCATTTTAAAGTAAAATTTTAATACATACTTATATAAATAACGATAAAATCACCGTTATACAAACAATTTTCCAGTCATTGGTACTTTACATATTCGACATAGAGGGTTGAACAGAGCTATAGTGGTTTGGCGTTCTTTGCTTTATTTCAATTTTCAAATTTAAGGTAGTGTTTATAAAATCATGACACAAACAACGAAGTGGTTCGCGCGTTTCATAATTCGATCTGCATGTAACTACAAATAATTATTCCCAACTGTTTTGGCCTCCAAAGCCCACCGAGCCATGACGAGGGGCGCATCCGCATTACGCACGGATTTGTAAATTTTGTTTGCCGAGTAATTGATAGGCAGGGATTTGTTAAGCGTCGACATCGAAAACTGCTATGGAATCGTAACATACGATCACGGATCGAAAACAGTTTTCACACAAGCGATAAAAATAAGGCTATCCAACTATTTAAAAAAAATAATAATATATTATAGATTTAGTGAGAACGTGTTGCCCCTAGTTCACATATTTCATTAATCCAATGCACCATTTCGGAGCTATGGTGATTTAAAACCCGGCACTCGTATGTAACGATTCGGCCCCTGCTTAGCTATAGAGAATAGTTAAACTCATCAGCTAAGTAAAACACTAATAAGGTAGGTTATTTACTACTGACATATAAATAGTTAGAAAAGAATAATACTCAGGTTAGCGGCTCTATAATGTGGGCAACTGTAATACTTAACCGATAGTAGCGGGGGGGGGGTTTGAAGGATCCCATGGGAAGTGTTTCAAACCGAAAAGAAAAAAATTGTTACTGGACTGATTAAAGTTAAAAAGATAAAAGTAGAATGATAACGCGGATTCCAGATTTTCGAAGCATATTCCAGAATAGAAATTTTTGTAAAGGGCAACGTTTAACCTTTAGCCCTTTAGCCAAGCAAGATTTAGTATTAAATTTAAAATCCACTTTAGGATCCATTGTAACGCCTAGGTGAATAAAGTAAGTCACTTGTTTAAATATATAATCGCCACTCGCATAATCATAGGATTGGAAGAACTTCGGTTCTTCCTTTGGGTTAACTGGCGCCAATTGGTCACACCAAGAGAATTTAAATCGTTTTCCACATGGCCCTTCCAACGGAGTGGAGGCCGCCCTCTTCCTCTGCTTCCATAGGCGGGTTCCGATAAAAATATTTTATGAACCCAGCATTTTCTTTCATTCGCATAGCATGGCCTAGCCATTGTAGCCGCTGGGCTGTGTTGATGTCTACTCATACAGCCCATCATTACATCTTCTTCGGTTCTCGCCATCGCCAATGCGCAGAGGTCCGTAAATCTTTCGAAGAACTTTGCACACGAGCACTCCCAGATTCGCCTCATCAGTTGTCATGATCCATCTTTCTGCATGGCAGGACGGTTACGATAAGTGACTTGTAGAGCATGATTTTCGATTCCCGAGAGAGGACTTTACCTTTCAATTGCCTACTTAGTGTGTGTTAATGCTGGTTCCCAAAAAACGAAGTCTTTTACTATTTCGAAATTATGGCTGCCAACAGTAGTGGCGCAAACGCGCTGACTTTTTGCTTGATGACAGCAGATACTTCGTTTTGTCCTTATTCGCCATGAAATCCATCTTGTTCGCTTCTTTTTCCAATTTGGAGTAAGCAGAACTTACGCCGCGGGTGTTCAGGCCTATGTTATCAATGTCGTCAGCATACGCCAGTAATTGCACGCTTCTATAAAATATTGTTCCGGTGCGGGTAAGTGCTGCAGCTTCTATTACTTGATCCATTATCAAATTTAAGAAATCACACTATAGGGGTTACCCTGTCTTAAACTTTGCTTAGTTTCGAACGACTCGGAGAGGTACTTCCCAGTTCTGACTGAGCTGATGGTGTTGCACACGTCATTTTGCACAGCCGTATAAGTTTAACGGGGAAACCAAATTCAGACATAGCGGCATATAGGAAGCTCGTTGGTGATGGTGAATGAGGACGAAGTATATGCTGTCATCAACCAAAAAGTCAGCCCATTTGCGGCTTGGCAACCACGTCACTGTTGGCAGTCATAGTTTCGAAATAAGAAAAGGCAACATGGCCAGTCCACTCTGATATACTCGGTTTAAGGGCTAGCTGGGGGATTTTCATCGGCAGCGTCTGTCCATCACAAGAGGCGTCTGTCGGGATCAAGCGAATAGCGAGCCGAAAATAATATTTTAATATTATATGAGCGGGTTGGGCGCTAGTCTTGGGACCAGCCACGTCAAACCACACTCCAATGAAAAGCTTAATAAAGTCTCGGATAAGAAGACATCCCTTAACTGATGACGACCATGGCAAACGTTTAAAGAACAATGATTTCAGGGCATGCCCCTGGATTGTCCCTTCCCTAAATGGGATTAGTGCTGACATCACCGCTATCAAATAATTGCGTTAGATGAAGCCAGGAAGGAAGAATATTAAAAAATTGTGATATCTACTGGAGCGGCCATACAAATAAGCGCAGTTTCGGTGTCGAATTCGTGGGGGGCGAGCGACTTTGTCGCTAAATATTGACGTTCACGCCTGTGGACGTACGTCTCGGCTCTATCCGAATAAAATAAAATGTTTTAATGTATCATTCATCTGAGCCCATGCATCGACAGAGTAGAAAGTCGAAGATGTGAAATACTCGTTCTATGAACGTTGAGAACGCATATGTGAGCGGTGCCCCCGCCATGATATAAAAGTCGGGTTAGGCGATTTTAATGACAGGGTGGACAAAAAATATGTTTTTGGCCCCACAATCGGAAAGTTGAGTCGGTAGACTGACGGCATGTTTCCAGAGTTTTTTGAATAGCTCACGATCCGAGGACCTAACATCGACTCGGAACATTATCCTGTCGCGGCCAAAATACGCTCCCGACTCTGCGTGGCTAAAACCAAGGAACAAAAACCGAAAGGAAACACGGCTACGTTAAAGGCGAGCGCAAGAAGAAGAGTATGTGAACGCTATCGCGAGTTGAAAAGGGAAGCGAGAAGCCTTTTCAAGAAGAAGAAAAAACAGAGGCAGAAAGGCATGAGTGCGCTATTACGAGGCAAACTTCTTTAAGAACGAAAACGGCGTACTTAGATTATGGAGGAAACACTTCTTTGCTCTCCTAAATTGAGGCAGCGATGTACCGCACTGGGATGATGATCCCGATTCCGTAATCGGTGATGATGGAATTAATGTCACCCAATGTCACCCACCCGATTATGACGAAGTCAGAATCGCGATAACCACATTAAAAAGCAATAAGTCTGCGGGCGCCATTGGATTATCTGCAGAGCTATTCAAATACGGCGGCGAGGAGTTCGTTAGGCCCATGCATCAGTTTCTTTGCAAAATATGGTCGGACGAGTGCATGCCGAGTCCACAAAAAAGGGAAAGTGCAAACTGCGTCAACTATAGCGGAATCAGCCTTCTTAATATCGCATATAAAGTCCTGTAGAGTGCACTGTGCGAAAGATTGCAGCCCACTGTGAATCGGCCGATTGGGCCTTATCAGTGCGGCTTCAGACCTGGTAAATCTAGCATCGACCAGATTTTCACAATGTCCGAAATCTTTGAAAAAACCCGCGAAAAAAATTTACACACATTACCTCTTCGTCGATTTTGAAAGCTGCCTTCGACAGCACGAAAAGGAGCTTCCTATATGCCGCTATGTCTGAATTTGGCTTCCCCGTTAAACTTATACTTATAAAATGACGTTGAGCAATACCATCAGCTCAGTAGAATTGGGAAGGACCTCTCCGAGCCGTTCGAAGCTAGGAGAGGTTTCAGACAGGGTGAAGACCTATCGAGCTGTTTCTTAAATTTTATGCTTGAGAAAATAATACTAGCAGTAGGACTTAACCGCTCTGGAACAATATTCAATAAAAGCGTGCAATTACTATGCTGATGACATTGATATCATCGGTCTGAACACCCGTGAGTTCTCTGGAAAAAGAAGCGGAAAAGATGGTTTGATGTTGAATTAGGACAAAGCGAAGTGCCTGCTGTCATCGAGAAAAGAGACGGCGCATTTGCACTTCGGCAACCACGCTACTGTTGGCAATCATAATTTCGAAATAGTAAAAGACTTCGTTTACTTGGGAACCAGCATTGACACAAACAACAACATCAGGTCTGAAATCCATCGAAGAATCCTTCTTGCCAAGAAATGCTACTTTGGTAGGCAATTGAAAAGTAAAGTCGTCTCACGGCATACAAGTCACTTATCGTACCCGTCCTACTATATGCAGAAGCATGTACCATAAAAACTCAGATGAAGCGTCTCTGGGAGTGTTCGAGAGAAAAGTTCTTTGATTTACGAACCTTTACTCGGTGACGACGGCGAGAACAGAAGAATATTTAATAATGAGCTTTACGAGGTTTACGCATACATTAACATAGTCAAGCGAATTAAAACGCAACAGCTACGCTCGCTAGGCCATGTTTTGCGAAGGAAAGATGGTGCTCGGTTAAGAAAGTATTTTTTTGGAACCCCCCTATGGAAGCAGGGGGAAAGGGCAGTCCCAACTCCATTGAAAGTACTATATGGACATCTATTTAAATCCCCTTGGTGTGACCAATTGACGCCAGTTAACCCAACAAAGAAGTGACTGGCGCGCCTTATTGGACGGCCATAACCGTTTAAACGGGTAAGCGCCTATTAAGTAAGTAAGATTATCAGTTAATCAAATATGCCAAATAATAAGGAAACTGATTTATCATAATCTGATTGATTAAAATATTTTATAGTTTTTATTACTATCCGAACAATCTGCAGACATTCAACGAGACCATGTATGAATGTGTGTATAATATAAACTTAAGCATAATACATAAAAGGGACGTGGTCTTTTTAGCAATCACGTGCTCGGTTTAAATTCATTAATGGTTAAGAAAAACCTTGTTTAATAGAACGAATGTAGGTATGTACATTAGACTGGGTCGAAAACATAGCAGCGAAAATCCGCCCCTTAATTTAAAGTTTATATTGAAAGATCCCCTGGAAAGTTTTTTAAACTTTTACGAACCTTGCAAATACAGCCGAAATTTTGTTGTACTCAGCGTGCTTTGCATACAGAGTATATTTACTTTGATTGGATAACGGTTGGTTGTACAGGTATAAAGGAATCGAGATAGATATAAACTTCCATATATCAAAATCGTCAGTATCGAAAAAAAAAATTTAATTGAGCCATGTCCGTCCATCCGCCCGTCCGTCTGTCCGTCCGCCCGTCCGTCTGTCCGTCCGCCCGTCCGTCTGTCCGTTACACGATAACTTGAGTAAATATTGAGATATCTTCACCAAATTTGGTACACGAGCTTACCTACAGAATAGATTGGTATTGAAAATGAGCGAAATCGGATGATAACCACGCCCACTTTTTATATATATATCATTTGGAAAACACAAAAAACCTGATTCTTTAGTAAATAATACACCTAGAATGTTGAAATTTGACGTGTGGCTATCCGGTTCTGCAGCAGGAAGATGCAGGCCCTCTCTATTCCTTGTAGCTCTGCTTGGAAGATGCTAGCTGTGTTTGGAAGGCGGATGGGGATTTCAACATTTAGTTGGTTCAAGAAGACACCTTGGCCGACGCCGCAGTCCATTTTGGATCCGTCAGTGTAGAGTGAGGTGACCCCCTCCCTGCCAACTTTGTCGGCCGACCAATCCGTTCTAGAGGGTATCTGCACCTTGTAATTTCTGTCGAAGGTCAGTGTTTTTGAGAGGTAATCTGTTGTCGAATCTACATCGGCGAGCCTTGTTAGGATGTCACTGTGGCCATATCGTTTTTCTGTCAGCATCTAGACTCCTTTAGCTTGATGGCTGTGCTGATCGCTGTATATCTGATGTGGAGGGCCAGTGGCATCAGGTTAAGTATAACATTTAGTGCGTCCGTCGGGCACGATCTAAGTGCACCTGTTACCCTTGCGCATGCTGCCCTTTGTATTTTGTATTTTGTTGTATTGCTTGTTCAGGGCAGGCCACCATTCTATGGCTCCGTACGTCAGGATGGGCCTTATGACCGCCGTATAGAGCCACATCATGAGTTTTGGCTTTAGCCCCCAATTTCTGCACGAGTAGTATGCGATATACGCCTTCTCTACCCTTTTTTCGATATTGGTTTTCCAATTTAACTTGTTGTCTATTACAACGCCTAGGTACTTAACTCTAGTTGAGAGCGAGAGTTCCGTACCACCTAGTGGGGGCAGTCGAAATGTTGGTATTTTCGTTCTGTTACTGAACAGTATCAGTTCTGTTTTGCTAGGGTTGATGTTGAGGCCGCATGATGCCGCCCAGGTGTGTAGCCTGCTTAGTGGACCATGAAGGATGTCGCTTAGCGTGGAGGGAAAAGCCCACGAGACTGCAAAGACCACGTCGTCTGCATATGCTACTGCCTTAACACCATTCTTTTCGAGTTCGAGTAGTATCTCGTTCAGTGCAATGACCCAAAGTAGTGGCGAGAGGACCCCGCCCTGGGGTGTACCTCTACCAACTTTGTGGGTCATTGTCACTGAGCCCATATCCGCTTGTATGGTTCTGTTTTCCAGCATTGATTGAGTCCATCCACAAATGTGGTTGTCAACTCCGACCCTTTGCAGGGCTTTCACAATTGTGCCGGTTTCGATGTTGTTGAAGGCGCCTTCTATATCTAGGAAAGCTGCTAGTGTGAATTGTTTGTAGTGTAGTGATCTTTCCACAAAGCCCGTTAGCTCATGGAGGGCGGTCTCCGTAGATCTTCCCTTCATGTAGGCGTGCTGTGATTTGACAGGTTTGGTCCTGTTATTATTGATCTAATATATATATCCAGAAGCCTCTCAAGGACCTTGAGCATGAAGGATGTGAGGCTTATTGGCCTGTAGTCTTTGGCATTTTCGCGTGTGCGTCTGCCCGCTTTTGGTAGATAGATTACTTTTGTTTTTCTCAAGCTTTGTGGGATATAGGCCAGGGCGATACTCGCTATGTATACCACTTCCAAACAGAGGATCATTGGATCACCTAGCTTTTGTTGCATTACCGGGATAATGCCATCAAGACCGGGCGATTTGAATGGAGAGAGGCCAATTATGGCAGACCTGACCTCTTCGCTATCTAATATCCTGTCCAGTAAGCCTTCTGAGGGCTGAGAGTCCCTGCAGAGAGATTCTTTTACTGGTGCTAGAACGCATCCAGGGAAGTGAGTATTAATGAGTGTGCCCAGGGAGTCCTCTGCTGAGTTTGTCCATAGGCCTGCCTCACTTCTTACGAAGTGATTGTTGTGGTGTTCTTTGGACAGAATTTTACTCAGTCTGGAGGACTCAGGAGTGTTTTCTATTGAGGAGCAGAAGGATTGCCAGGGCACAGCCTTCGCTACCCTTATAGCTTTTTTGTATGCTTTGAGCGCCTCCCTATATGGCTGCCACTCCTTGGTTATGAGGCACTCATTAAATGCCTTCCGTACTGTCGTTCTAAGTTTCCTAAGGTCCCCGCTCCACCAGGGTGGGGACTTCTTTTTACGAATACTAAATGGAGTGCACTTCGTAAGGGGTAGTTAACGCGAGCTCTACCTTGCCGACTAGCTCATCGAGCTTTTGCGGGCAGGTTATGTTAGGTTCGCTTATTTCTAAAGCTGGCGTAGATAGCCTTACAAATTTATCCCACTTTGTTCTTCTTGGGTTTCTGTAGCGGCGAGTCTGGCCAGATCCAAATTTGAGGACTTCCTCCAAGCCCTGAAACCTGTCTGAACTAGGGAATATAAAAGTGGGCTTGTGGCCGCTGTTGCAAATACTGAGGTTAGAATTAAGAATAAAGTGTAGAAGGGACTCACCTCTCTCGTTGGTTGAGGAGCTGCCCCATATCGTGGTTCTTGCATTGGCGTCGCAGCCGATAATTATGCTGCACCCTCCGCTTTTATTTATAAAGTGTGCCAGCTCTGGAGGTGGAACCATCCCGTCATGGGCCATGTAGGCCGAGACCACGTAGATGACCTGGTTGGACACGCCCTCTATCTTTACCACTGTTAGGTCTGCTGTGCTGTAATTTGAACATAAGAAAGCATTTATACCTTTTTTTGCCTGCTCTTGGCTTACCTGCATCCGTTTTGAAGAACAGATTGTGTGTGCTGATGTTTAGCCCCCTAATTTCCTGATTGTGGACCCAGGGCTCTTGGATTAAGGTGATGTGGATGTCCTCCTCACCGAGAAGGATTTTAAGATTATATGTAGCACTTTTAGAGTGCTGCAGATTAATCTGCATACACTTAGACTTCTGTTGTGTCCCCGCCCCTGACATTGACACCATGCAGTAGATTACCTGCCTCTTCAACTTCATCAGGGTCATCTTCAGCAGGGATTGTGTCGCCGCGGAATACCTTTACCTTGGCCATGCGAAAAGCAAAGGCGATTTTGTAGACCGCCTTGGCCAGAGCCTCTAGGGACTCCTCGCAAATGGCCACCAGGATTGGTTTGCTGGTTTTCGACGGCGTTTCCTTTTTTATTAGCTGCCATTCTGCATTGGCCGGAATGTTGCTGTTTTAAAACTTGATGCAGTCCAGCAAATCCTCTCCCGAGTCCTCCAGGGGGGAAGCCAAATGCGCGCACGATGTCTCTTTGCAACCTCTGAGGCAGGTATTAGCCTTAGCTGGAGGTTGTTTAACTTTTTCGAAACAGGCTCACTGCTATTTTCATGGCCGGATCTGTTTCTCTTTTGAGAAACGTCCCCAACCGAGCTTGGTTGTCTAGGTTGTTGAGGAGTCGGATGCTCCCTTTGGAAGCGTTCGTACTCCTCCACAACCGATGTGAGAGATGCGACGTCAACAGAACCGATTGCGATCTCGTCATTTTGTATTCTCCGTAGAGTATACAGCGCTCGCTGGTACCTGTTACGCCTAACCTGTCCTTAAAATGTACTTAACAGAATTTTGTCGACGAATGTTCTTCATTTTGAACTTGTTTCGTTCGTTTTAGAACGATTTTTTCTCTTAGTGTATGTATATCGTATGCACGTGTGTAACTGAACTGAACTCCTCCTAAAAAACTGGAATGATTTTATATTTATTTAATCAACAAACAAGGTTGTTTATGTTGTCGTAGCAGTGCTTCGCCCCACCTAACAGCCGCGACCGATCACAAATTATCATCAATATCCTCGAACGGGAGTCCAAGGAAACTTGCTGTTTCAACAGAGGTGGACCATAATGAAAGGGGTGTTACAGGAGTTGGTTCCACATTACAATTAAAGATATAGTTGGTGTCATGTTTTGTATGTCGGGGTTTATTCTGGATAGGTAAGAGTTTAACCTGTTACAGTATCCAGGACGAAGTTGAGCTAGAGTGACTCGCGTTTCCCTGGGATGTATGCGTTCCTCTTCCGCAAGTTTTGGGAACTGTTCTTTAAGTACTGTATTCACCGGGTAATTCCCGGCATAAAGGTCCGACGCCTGTTTGTGGAGTTCACCAAGGACCTGTTGTGTTTTTTTGCTTCATACGGCTGAGATCTGAGGTGCCGTATTTCCTCAAAATGCTTACGGAGATGACTCCTTAGGTCCCTAGACGGTGTTGGCTCATTAATCAGATATCTGTTGGGATGCCCAGATTTCTGGGTATTCAACAGGAACTGTTTGGTTAGCATCTCATTTCTCTCCCTGATGGGGAGTATTCTCGCTTCATTATGCAGATGGTGTTCTGGGGACATAAGAAGAAAGCCCGTGGCGGTTCTGAGAGCAGTATTATGGCAGGCCTGTAGCTTCTTCCAGTGGGTAGTTTATAGGCTTGGCGACCATATAGGGGACGCGTAGCACGCAATCGGCTGGTCAATTGCTTTGTATGTGGTAATGAGCGTTTCTTTGTCTTTTCCCCAAGTACTGCCAGCAAGGGATTTGAGGATTTTATTACGGCTCTGGATTTTCGGAATAATTGCGGCTGCGTTCTCACCAAAATGTAGATCCTGATCAAACGTCACACCCAAGATTTTTGGGTGTAGGACAGTCGGTAGCGTAGTGCCATCGACGTGGATGTTCAGAATGGTCGACATTTGGGAAGTCCATGTTGTAAATAAGGTCGCGGAGGATTTAGTCGGTGATAATGCCAGGTTTCGCGAGGCGAAAAAGATGGAGAGATCAGGGAGGTAGCCGTTTATTCTGCTGCAAAGCTCATCGATCTGTGGGCCTGGGCCTGTGGCCATTATTGTGCAGTCATCGTCGTAAGAAACGATAGTAACTCCTTCTGGTTGCGAAGGTAGCTTAGGTATGTAGAAATTAAACAAAAGTGGGGATAGGACACCACCCTGTGGCACCCCTTGTTTAATTCTTCTTGGTTTTGATGTTTCATTTCTAATTTGTACCGATGCCTGCCGACCACCCAAATAATTTTCGGTCCACCTTTTAAGACATGGGGGAAGGGTAGACCCTTTCCAGGTCTTGCAGTAACATGCCATGGTTGACCGTATCAAAAGCTTTTGATAGGTCTAGCGCAACTCTTTACGGTGGACCAAAGTTTACCTACACCGGCAGAGAGGTTACAACCTCTTAGGTGCTCGTCCCATTTCGCCCGCTTGTGTTCATCCACAAGCAATCTGATGTGTTGGCTTATATACCTTATTTGGGGGTCGTCGGGATCGCGCTGTCTTATAAGGTTACGTTCTCTCGCTTGATTTGCGGCCTCCGCCGGGAAGTGAGGCCGAATTTCGGTAATTCTACCGGCGGTAATGAAGCGAGCCGAGGCGGATTCAATGACCTTGCGGAAAGCACGCTCCCCTTGGCGGGCATCAGTCGGGATAGGGAGGGCAGCATAGCGGTTGTCTGTAAAGGATTTGTATTCGTCCCACTTTCCTTTTTTAAAGTTTATGAAAGTGCGTTTTTCTGTGACGATGAAGTCGGTGGTACGCTCGAGCGAAATAAGTATATGCAGGTGGTCGGATGCCAATGTAACCATCGGCTGCCAGTTGACGCAGTTTACGAGTTCTGCGCTCACGATTGAGATATCCGGCGAACTATGACAGCTTCCTACCATACGTGTGGGGGCGTCTCCGTTTATTGTGCAGAACGTCGTTTCTTCTATTTGATCCGCCAACATCTCACCCCTTCTGTCCGCCCGCAAGTTTGAATGCCATAGATCGTGATGGGCATTGAAATCGCCTAAGATAATGCGATTGTTGCCAGTGAGTAAGGCGCTGATATTAGGGCGGTATCCACTGGGGCAACAGGTGGCACGAGGGATGTAGATGTGGTGTATGATAAACGCGAGGCCGCCTCCATTTCCGCTCTCGCAATCTTTTCTGTGAACATTATACCCAGAACAGGTCTGCAGAGCAGATATTGCTGTTAGTTTAGTCTCTTGAATCGCGGCAATGCGGATGTTGTGCTGCTTCATGAAATCGACTATCTCTGTGATCTTCTCAGTTAATCCATTACAGTTTAACTGCAGAATTCTGAAGTGCATAGGGGGAGACGTCGTCACTCTGGGAGTAAATGACGGGTGACATCGCCTGGGTTGTGGAAGGCTAGGACGCAACTGCTATTGTGGCCCTGGGACTGGACGTCCTTTGGTAAGCATAGGGGTACCCGGTGTATTTGGGTATGCGGACTGGCAACATGGCGCAATGAAACCCATCGAGGGGTTGCCGTCGCGGAGACCAGAACATCTAGGAAAGTGGTACCGTCCATGGCAGGAGCTACATTGGGCGGATGTCGCAAACATATATATTCCGTGCTGACAAACGGTGCAAAAGGAGGTAGGGACTAAGAGTCTGTTTCACTGACCTAAAAAATTGCTGCCGGAAAAGAGGGGGGAGAAGACGGGGGCAGGGGCTGATGCTCGGCATTGCTCCCGACTCTACTACGGAGATTTTAGGTATGAGTGGGAGCAGCCGTATGACTTGGTGGCGCCGTGGGCGCGAACAGCAGCGGGGCTGCTGGAGGGTAGTGGGGGGGCGCTAAGACGCAGACTACGGGACGTCCTAGGGCGTGAACGGCAAGGAGCCACAAAAGATTTATAGAAGTTACGTGGACGTGTTGTTTTGGGATCAGCCCAGAACAACCTGCCCGATGCAACCATCCCTTACACGAGACACACTGACAAGAGTATGACCGTCCTAAGAAGATTCCTTTCTGGCAGATGCAGCAAAAACATTTCTCAGGACGGGGGTCAGGAGACGGACCCGGATTGGGTTCGATACCTTCCCGGAGCAAGAGAATATGGAGTAATCCCGCTGCAAGGAGCTGCTGGGAGGATGACAATTTGTGGGAGGGACGTAACAAATTAAATGGGGTTACACTGAAATTACCGTCCTTGGTCGGGGAAAATCCGGAGTCGCTCCGGTACATAGAACCGACTGCCTTGGGAAGCGACAAGGTGTTTATAGACTGCTAATATACAAAACTTCAAGTTTACATAGCTTATATAAAAAGTATAGTTAATTCTATGAATATTTGTGTGTATGTTCAAGGGGAATTGTGAATGTTTTATATTAACATCTTGGTCCGTTTTCTTTCTTATTTTTCGGGAAATTAACCAGGGGCTGACATATTCCAAAAAAAATTTATTTATGGTGCGATTACTTTGAAATGTGGTACCGGGGTATTTCCTTGACCAGCTTATTATTTGAGAAACTCGTGTGACCCGTTATCTCCCCCACAGAGATTGAAGAGGCCATGAAAAAAGCCAAACCCTCTAAACCAGCTAACGATGGAGAGTCATAACGTCTGCTATGTTGTTGTAGCAGTGCTTCACCCCATCCAGTGGGTGCGACCGATCACGAATTGTCATCAACTTGCTGTTTCAACAGAGGTGGACCATAGTGAGAGGGGTGTTAGAGGCGTTGGTTCCACATTACAATTGGAGAGATGGATGGTGTCATGTGGGGACACATTGCAAACAGGACATATATTTTGTATAGGTTGGTCGGTTCTGTATAGGTAAGAGTTTAACCTGTTTCACTACCCAGATCGAATTTGAGCTAGAGTGACTAGGGAGAGTGCGTTCCTACTGCGAGTTCTGGGTATCTTTCTTTAAGAACTGGATTCGTCGGGTAATTCCCGCCAGAGAGGTGTGACGCCTTTTTGTGGATATAACTGAGGATCTGCTTGTGCTTTTTTGCTTCATTCGGCTGTGTTTTGAGGTGTCGTATTTTCTCATAATGCTTACGCAGATTATGCCTTAAGCTCCTAGGAGATGTAGCCTCATCAATCGGATGTCTGTTGCGATACCCAAGCTTCTGGGTATTCAAAAGAAACTGTTTTTTCAGCATTTCATTTCTCTTCCTAATGGGGAGTAATCTCGCTTCATTGTGTAGGGGATGTTCTGGGGACATATTTTCTTCCAATGAGTAACCTGTATGCTTGGCGACCATATTGGGGACGCGTAGCATGCAATCGGCCGGCCAATTGTTTTGTAAGTGGTAATGAGCGTTTATTTGTCTTTACCCTAAGTGCTGCCGGCAAGATATTTGATGATTTTATTACGTCCCTGGATTTTAGGAACAGTTGCGGTTGCATGCTCTCCAAAATATAGATCCTAATCGCACGTCACACCCAAGATTTTAGGGTGTAAGACAGTCGGTAGAGTGGTGCCATCGACGTGGATGTTGAATATGGTCGAAATTTGGCGCGTCCATGTTGTAAATAAGGTCTCCGATGATTTGGTCGGTAACAATGCACGATTCGCGAGGGAAGAAACTGGAGAGATCAACGAGATAGCTGTTTATTTTATTACAGAGTTCATCGATGTGTGGGCCTGTGACCATTATTGTGCAGTCATCGGCGTAGGAAACGATGGCGACTCCTTCTGGTGGTGAAGGTAGCTTCGATATGTAGAAGGTAAATAGAAGTGGGGATAGGACACCACCCTGTCGTACCCCTTATTTAATTCTTTTCGGTAGCACTCCTTTCGCCAGTAGTGAAGACATTGGAAACCTTCCCGTTCCCTCCCTTTACTCCGAATCTTCGCCTAGCCACTCAGCATGGCTTCCGCAAAATGCATAGCACTACCAGCGCTGTCGAAAGCTTTTGACACAGTCAACCACGGCACTCTACTCCAAGTTATAGAAGGTTTACCCTTTCCTCTTTATATGAAAAGATGGACTGCAAATTATCTGAACCTAGCCGACCAGGGTCTGACTTACCACTAGGCTGACTAGGTTGTAGCCTAGGGCGGCAAAGTTGTAAGGAAAAAAATTATATTGGATAATCATTTATATCTCAAATAAAGGAAAATGATATGAAAAACATGTACCTATATCAATAATTTAATATAAGGAATTTTTTCATTCATTTCATGGATCATCAGTCGTAAGCATTGAGATAAAGGCGCGAAAATGTTTAAAGTGTGTTCAACAGAGCGTTTAACATGTCGTCTGCTACTCTGTGCAACAACGTATCACGTGACCTTGTTTATCACTAGAAACAAGCGACTACATAATGCCAGCATGATCGCAACTAGCGAAACTTCCATTTCAGCGTTTGTTACTAGAATTTCCCAGTTCGAACCGTTCGAACAACAACTAATATCGCTATGTCTTCACGCCGACTTCGCCAACTGCGTAAAAATTTAAAGGCAACTACGACTGCTTAGCCGGTAAACGTTTATATATCCCGTTACTTGGCAGCAGACGCAGCAGAATGCTGCAAAATCGCGATTGACTTTTTTGACACTGTGCAGAAGGTCTATAATTTTTTCACTGCATCCACTAAACGATGGGAAATTCTGCAGTCTTCTGTTCCAGAAAGTAATAAAATAATAAGTTTGAAATCTTTATCAACCACTAGATGGTCGGCCAGAAATGACGCAGTCAATACACTCGATAAGTTTTATCCGGAAGTGATTTCTGCGTTACAAAAGATGGAGAATAACGAAACAGAAAAACCTTTGGTGCGAAGCGAAGCCAAAGGAATCCGGGATAAATTAGAATCTCTTGAAACAGTCTTTATGGTTGGTTTTTGGCATTTTATTCTTTCACGTTTCGAAGCAGTCAGTAAAAAATTGCAATCTGTTTCTACTACAATGGACCAAGTGATTCAATTGTACGATGGGCTTTTTAATACTGTCTTAATACTGTAAAAAAACCCTAAGGTATCAGTCATTAAAGAATATACGACTTGTCAAAGTAGAAAAAAAAAATTAGGAAAACTCAGTTTGATGAAAAAAAAGAAGGAGATGTAACATTGTTGGGCAGAGAAGACTTAATGTTATCATCGACAATTTACTCTGCAATCTAGAAGAAAGAAGCTCAGGATACAAAACCATTTTTAAGACATTTTCTGCGCTCATTGAATTGAAGACTTTAAGTTCTGAAGACCTTCGTGAGCAAGCAAAACAGTTGTGTGAATTTTATCACGAAGACTTGGAAACATCCTTTGAGGATCAGTTAATTCATTTTAAAATGCACTGCATGGAAATGCAGATATCCAATTTTTCACCGACAGAAATGCTATAATTTTTGCGAAAAAATGATCTTCAAATGGTGTTTCCAAACGTCGAAATAGCTTATAGAATACTTGTATGCACTGCAGTGCCGAAAGATCTTTTTCATGTTTACGAAGAATATAAAATTATTTACGTTCAACAACATCAGAATACCGAACGTCGCACAGTGGCGCCTTTTGAGTTTTTTCTTTGCAAAAATCATAACTTTTGAACCAATGAAGATATTATAAAAATTCGAAATGCAAATGAAAGCTAATTATTTTAGTGTGTGAAAGCTTAGAATATCACAGATACAGGGTGCTTCAAAAAAATTCGCCAAATACGAAAATTTTTAAAAAATGTAAAAACAAAATGTTTTTAGTAAAAAATAAAAAAATAAAATGAGATTTGTCTTATAATCACGTATTTAAGCATTAAATAAGATAAACTAATAATTTTGATAAGATAGCGTGGCACTGCCCACTTATGATAAAAAGTTGTATCTAAGTAGTCACGTAATCAATAACTACCAAAATCGTATTGTTTCTTTTAAATGGCGATACTCTTATAAAACTTAAATGTCCGCTTCATCGTAAAATTTTACACATTTTTATTTTTTATTTTACGAGCCAAATATGTATTTTATTAATAACTAAAAGTTATTTAAAGTGGTTCAATGAAATTTTATTTGAGCTAAAGATTAAACAGCCAACGAATTTTGGAAAAGAGGAGTGGCACTGCCCATTTATGCTAAAAAGTTTGATCTTAGCAACCGTTTTACCAATTTGTACCAAGCTTGATAGACGTATTGATTTCTATAAAAATTTAATACTCGTTTGAAGACGAAATGCCTAAAATAAATTTGATAAACTTTAGAGAAATGCAATAACGAAAAGTATAAAATAAAAAAAATGTAAGGCGCGATAACCCCGAAGAGATCTAAGGCCGAGCTTCTCTTCCAATTTGCGTCGTGCTCCTCTTGATTTTCCCTACAAATTGGCCGGACGGGACCTACATGTGTTATGCCGACTCCGAACGGCATCTGCAAGGCAGATGAGTTTTCACTGAGAGGTTTTCATGGCAGAAATACACTCGAAGCGCTTGTCAGTCACTGCCGAGGGGCGACCCCTCTTAGAAAAATTTTCTTCTAATTGAAAAACCTTATTTCGAAAATTTTGATGTTGCTTTGCCCGAGAGTTGAACCCATGGCATACGGTGTGATAGGCGGAGCACGCTACCATCACGCCACGGTGGCCGCCTAACGAAAAGTATATATTTATAAATTACTAAATTAATTAATTCTTTTATTTGAAATAAAAAATTTACTTGTACATAGATATCTTATTTTTCAATAAAGTAACAAAATTGATTAGTAAATCTCTTTTTCATCGTTACTTTATCTTAACATAGTAATCGTCACTGGAACATATATCCAACAAAGCAACCATTTCTGCGCTATATGCACCTGTACGATCTTTTTGTGTTCTTACATACCTCATAGTTGATATGACTGGATCAGAGATAGCTAACATGTTGAAAAGGTCTTCGTTTTGTCTAACTCGTGATACTTTGCAGGTATTCATACATCTATATCTTTTGTAGTCCTTGTTCTTAGATTCTTGAGCTTCTTCAGACAATTCTTCTAATGGTAAGCACTGGTACTCTATTAAATCTTTTCCATGTACTAAAATTTTATGTACCGTTGGTGTAAGTTTCTTCTCAGGATACTTTTGATGCAGCAACTCTGTAGTTTTAGATGCATATTTTCTAAATTTGGGTCCATTAACTGGTTCATGGCAGTTTAAAATATTAAAAATTACGCCCAATCTTTTCACAATATCTCTATCAACTCCTGTTATGCGAGCAGTCACTTCATCGTTTTCAAAAAATCTTCTTGAGGAGTTACCATCATTTGTATTTCCATATCCATACTTTGGACAGTCAACTCTAAGGCCAATCTCCTTATAAAATGCATTCTGAATTATTTTTTTCCCCCTGTTTTGTTTCTCCTTACATGTTGTATTGTCGTCGAAAGATTCTCCTTGTTGTGGTAGTGTATAAGCCAGCTTCAAAACAAATTCCATACATCTTATCCTAGCATGCAAAGGAGATATTCCATACTCATAATTTAGTTCGTCAGTTATTGAATCATCAAGATTTTCTAAGTCCTTTTGGCTCTTCTTACAAACTGGACATTTCATTGTAGATGTCGTATTTGTTATTAAGTTCAAAACTTTTCCATCGATCATTGTTAGAAGAAAATCATGCTTTATTGTAATGACATTCCCCTCTTCAATTTCAATTATTGTTGGTTCTAATTTGGCAATTTGATTTTTTATATCACTCACTGTAGATTTTATGAGTTCGGAAGACTCCTTCTCGTATTTAAATAATATCGGGCGACACAATATAATTGATGAGGATTTTTCCAATATTCTGAAGCTTCATCTTTTAGTCGTAATGGAATAATAGAAGCTATAAACATATTACTATCTGTAATTGTTTCATCGTCTACATTTATTATTTGTTTATATGCGCTTTGTCCTGATGATCCATCACAGCCCCACTTAGTTATCAATGCTAGCTCCTTTGGCAGTTATTTCAACTTTTCTTCAGTAAAACTTTGAAGGAGTCGTGTAGACGTATGATCCATTAGGTTTTGTAGCTCAATTTCAGCTGATACTTCGGTTATTTTGGGACTTAGAGGAACTGCTTCTTTCTTGGCTTGAGTAATCATTTTGTATCCAGGTAAAATATCGGCATTACGTTGCAATAATGACTTACGAAATATAATATATTTTTTCTTCGTTATACCGAGATCTATAAACAGCGCCAAAGCTTCTTCGGGAGTGTATTTCCTAGGTAGCGCATTAGGTGGTGCGGGAATGCTGTTTTTGATCCTCATCAGTCGCACTGGACTTGCTACCGCAACTGCTTCTGTTATATGAGACTTCACGTTTTCTTCGTCTTTTTTATATTTAATAGGCAGTGCTTCTGAAAGAAGCGGCCATAGCTTTTGTGGTATCAGACAGCTTCCTTTTCCTTGTGTAGGTAGAACACTCTTCTATGGGTTTTATTGGTCTCCCTCTACTTGGATTGGTTGACGTGCTAGGCGTTTCTTCGTCCAAAAAAGTTTTGTCAGCTAGCCACTTTTCATGCTTACTTAGAAATTTTGAATTGTTACGATAGACGTCCTTCCATTTTCTTTCTATCATAATATATTTTAAACCAATTTTTCTTTAATGCTTGTTTCACTCGCTATTTCTCCCATATTTAGCCTCAACGAAGTCCCGTCTTGACTTTGTAGATTTAAACACCGCAAATAGTTTTGAGTTTTCTAGATAAACCGCCTAGGGCGACAAATTCCTCAAGTCCGGCCCTGTAGCCGACCAAATCCATGGCCACTCTGTTAATTTCATTTCATTTATTTAACAAATTTGTACAACTAAGAACTTAAAGTCTTTTATATGTACATCAACTGACATTAAAAACTTATGCTAATACATTTTATGTAAATGGGAAGTTCAATAACAATAAAAAAAAAAAAAAAAACAATATAAAATTTAAAGAAAACTAAAATTTACGTACTGACATAAAAGTATGCGTTTATATATGCATTTACTTAAATTAATCTTATAACTATTACAAATTAATCTAGACACATGAATAGCAGAGGTACAGAAAACAATGAAAGGAGAAACAAGGAAATTAGATGACATAAAGATTATTTTAGAAATAGTATTTTAGTCAAAA
Source organism: Eurosta solidaginis (assembly GCF_040869045.1). Classification (NCBI taxonomy): domain Eukaryota; kingdom Metazoa; phylum Arthropoda; class Insecta; order Diptera; family Tephritidae; genus Eurosta; species Eurosta solidaginis. The sequence goes on from NC_090321.1 coordinate 154,840,233, forward strand.
TATAGAAGAAATATCAATATTAGCGAAGTATTTCAGTATAATGCTTTTGAAGTTGCTATTATTCAGCCCTACTTTAATTGATTCGGGAATTGAGTTCCAAAGTCTAACAGCGCTAGTAAAAAACAATCTGCTAGACGTTAAGTATTTGAACATTGGAACCACCAATTTACGGTTTCTTTGAGACCTGGTAAAATGCAGTTTCTCATAAAGATACTTGGGGGCCTTACATTCTAATAGTTTAAACATGAACATGCAGTTTCTGGCAGCCAAGTAATTAAAGATGTTGCATCCCAGAATTTTATCCCTCCAAGGTGATATGTGATCATATCGACCTACCCCATACACATACCTGGTAACATTATTGAAGGTTACATTGATCTTGTTGGCGGACTCCGAGTCAAGTTTAGTATACACAAGTTAAAAGTATGTGAAGTGGGGTACAATTAGCTGCATTGCAAGCTTGCGACGAGTTTCCTGCGGTGTGAACGGTGCCGATATGCGTAAGGTCCGCAGTATTACATAAACATTGTGGACTACTTTATTAACTTGGTCGAAAGAAGTTAATTTATTATTTAATACAAAGCCTAAATTTTTAACTTTGTCAGTGATACTAAGGGCCTGCGATCCGATCTTTAAAGATGGAATACTTTCAGGGTCGATTTCATTTTTGGATATCGGCATAACGTACGATTTTGCAGCGTTAAGACATAAATAGTTGTTTTTAGCCCAACAGAAAACAGCAGACAGATAACAGTTTACTTTGAAGCATAAGTCTTCAACGAGGCCAACACGATTAGAAAGGTACAACTAAATATCATCAGCATATGCGTGGAGGTTAACATACTTACACACGGAAAACACATCATTGACAAACATACTAAATAATAGAGGACCAAGAACTGATCCCTGCGGAACACCTGCTTTAATGGATTTGAATTCTGACGAAGCTTTCTCTCCTCTGACCTTTTGTTCCCTACCTTGGAGGAGCCATGACTTTAATGGAACTATCAGAAAAGGCAAATAAGTGACGGAGTTTCCAGCGCAATAGCTCGTAGCAGACCAAATCGAATGCCTTAGAGAAATCCAATATGCAATGAATGGTTAGGTCGCCATTATCAAATGGCCCTCTGATGTCATCCATGATTTTTACCATAGCAGTGGCACAACTGTGTTTAGGCTTAAATCCAGACTGTAGAGGAGAGAGCAAGTTGTTTTCTCTAACAAAATTAGATATTTGTTCAGCAATTAAAGATTCGCACACTTTTGAGAACGATGGTACGATACCAATCGGTCTGAAGTCGGAAGGATCCGCAGCAAGCGGTTTCTTAGGGACAGGCACAACTATTGCTTTCTTCCAAGCAGAAGGAAAACAACCACTTGTAAAACAGTGGTTAATAATGTGGTTCAGAGGATTTACAATAAAAGGAAGAACAATTTAATTAATTTTTTTAACGAAACCCCATCATTACCCACGGCACACGATTTTATAGACAAAATAGACTTTATTACGTCACACTCACTAACACACTTAAACTCAAACGTATTAATAAAAGTATTGACAAGTTCAGGCATCCTCTCAGGAGAGACAGCGCTGGAGTTGTTGCTGGAACCGATGAAAAAATTATTTAGTATATCAGGGTCAATACTGCATTCCACCTTATTTCTCCCATGGGCCTTTAGGGTTTTAAGGTTACACCATAGCGCTTTTGATGGCAGAGAAGGATCCAATTTGCTATGAAAGAAATTCTTTTTGGCCTGCCTAATTACGGCAGTCGCTTCGTTGCGAGCAGCTTTGTACAAATCCCATGAAGCATCACTTCGGCGTGCAGCTTATTGCGCTTTTTTATTGCACAAATAACTCTTCTACTAAACCAAGGATAAGATTTATTTAAAACATGGACAGTACGTGTAGGGACATGACGATCAAATATGACATTTATGTTTTGGTTAAGATGTTCAAGTTTCTTATCTACCGTATCTAAATACCAACAATCATTCCAAGGAATACAGGAACAATCGCTGAGCAACACTTTGGTATCCACAGAACGGAAATCACGATATACATAAACATATGGCTCAGGACGATTAAACCCAACGTTCACAGTACAAAAAATTAGGTCATGGTCTGATACAAAACAAAGCTGGTCAAATTTAAGAATATATGTCAAGTCAGATATCATAAAATAGTCTAATAAGCTGGGATTGAAGTTGTTAGCAAACCTCGTAGGCATTGTGTCATTTACTATGACTAAACCAGCTGTTGAAACTTGATCACACAGTTTTTTACTATACGGGTCACTTACAAGTAAATTAACCTTGAAATCGCCACTAATGACGTAACATTCATAATCAATTAGATACACGGACAGCGCAGTAAAAAAAACAATCTAACGTGCAACATTTAGGCGGGTTATAAACACAAGAAACTAAAGCTTTTTTTACACCATCAGAGACCTCAGAAATGATAAACTCAACATCTGAATCGACAGACATACTAAGAGGCTTAATGCTAAGATTTTTCTTACAATAGATCGCCACACCACCCCCTTTCTTACGTTTCCTGTCATTCCGAATGACGTTATAGCTACTAATACAAGAATGCAGATCAGAGGTATTTTCACTAAACCATGTTTCACTTACACAAACAACATCAACCAACGATTCCTCAAAAATGTATCTAACATAATCCATTTTATCAGAGCTTAAGCTGCGTGCATTAAAGTGAACCATGTTAAGACCAACAGATTGTTTACACAAAATATTCAACAACAATTTATGATTACCATTAACTCCGGTAGTTGAGTTAAAAGTTATGTTAAATTAAATATTGTGGGCTGACACAGAGACATCATTATACTACAAAACACATATCTTTGACAAGGAAGGGAGAAAGGTGGAAAAAAAGCAATAGAGAGTATACAAGAACAACACGGAAAGAGAAAGAAAAAAATATCATTGTATCTTACATTTAGAAATTCTGTTATACTCTTAAAATTATAAATCTTAAATAAAATTATGTTAAAAATTATAAAGTTTTATAGTTTTACGCTTTGCCAACAATTTCATCAATGTCTATCTTCTTATCATTTACCCTAATTGCTTCTTCGCCATCTCTTTTTCGAACCATCAACTGTCCTCGCACAGAAAGAGCTGCTGCTAAGAGTTTTTGACGCTTTAGCTGAGCTGCATATTGCATTATCTTGCGGTTCCCTCTCGAAAGGCTTTCACGTATGTAAATTCGAGCAGAGCTTTCGGTTGAGATGTCGCTGCAAATCAGAGCTTTTTTGTTGGTTTTACAATAACTAGCAACAGCTTTTAGTAAACGACTTCGAGCATGTGAGGAGAATAGTTTGACGATAATTGGTGAAGAAGAAGCATGACGTGGAATATTGGACGTTCACGTCGATTGTGTTACGCCACCAACTGTCAGTCATCCAAAGATCTTAGCGGTAAAATTCGGTAACGCTTTGATCTTCAAGGCGTATGCCATCGAAGTTGTATCTAAATTACAAAGCCGCAACAAAATCCTTCAGTTGCTTGCCGGCAGCACTTGGGAAAAAGGTAAAGAAACGTTGCTGGCCACGTACAAAGCAATTTATACGGCCGCCTAACAGCAAATCTAAACTACGATTATACAATCTTATCATACCTGTCCTCATTTATGTCGAGGAAAAATGAATTGCCAATCATAGAAGACAGTGTTTGTGTTGTACAAAAGTTTTCTTTTGATCCAAGGAGTTACTATGGCCTCATATAATCACCGCTTGTATCGCAAAACTATTTTTACACTAAGATTTTCTCAATTACTTTTGCTATTCCTTTGAGGAATGGAAAGTTATTAATTATTTTTGGTATTTCTTGTAATGTAATTGGAAAATTTTCAAATACATTTTCAGTTCCTTGCAAAAGTACTGGAGCAGAAATTACATTTGAGCAAAATATTTATTTTCAATTACAAACAAAAAATTTTTTGTACTCGAGCCTCAAAAAACCAAACTTTTAGGTATTTTTTTGAGGAATTGAAATCAATTCCTTAGCTGTGGAGAAAAGGAATTGATTACTTTCCTCAAGTACATGTAATGGGGAATTGAATGTAATTGAATACCTAAAGTAATCATTACTACCCCACTCATGTTGAGACTTTAGATATTATTCTGTCCGGGCTAAAATGACAGTTAGGTTATCCTAGATTGTTTCCTGGTCGGATAGATATGTCCCGGAAAGGGCAGTGCGCTTTGCTACAATGCAAAATGCCCACAAAATATCTCTACAATCCTGATTATTAATTATTTCTATTACTTTATTTGTATGTATATGGCATTTAAACGTGATACTTAAGTTTGAAATAAATTCAATATTATTATATTTAAGTAAGAAAACACCAAACATGACCGTTTATTAATTCTCTTTATCTTTACAGATATTGAGCAAAACTAATCGATGTTTTATAAATGGCTACTCACATCAAAAAATTGCGTCGGATTATATTATTACTTTCGTAGATTCTCCACCGAACTCTGAGGAATCTTGGAAAGGTAAGATGCAACAAAATAACCTTGTGCTTAACTGCAGGAAGGCCCTTAAAAGAAGGAAGAAAAGCAAGATAATTATAACGATGATAATGATGTGAATGATGATATCGTCACCCATATCTAAAAGAAAAAAACAAACAGCAGGATATTAAACCGGTGAAAACAAGTAAGGGTGTCTAAGCTCGGGTGTAACCGAAAATTATGTACTCAGATTGAGTTTAAATTGTACAGTTAATTTCAGATAAATTACTTTTCTAAACCTATATAAAAGTTGGCGTGGATCTTAACCGATCCCGTCCATTTTTACTAGAATATTTCCCGCTATAAAGAAAACATGTGTATCCAATCTTATTACGATCCGTAATTTTTTCTTCAAGTTATAGTTTCTGAAACATAACAAATTGGCTTAGTCATAAAAGTGGCGATGCCACGCCCACTTTCGAAAATTTAAATTTTTTCTTATTTCTTGTTGTAATTCCACTTGGGAAAAGAAATACCAATGATAAAAAGCTCTTTTTTGCAAAGCTTATCTATTTATCCACGGTGATGGCACCTTTCTCTTTTCATCCTGAACTTTTTGGTATATGGAAGTCTATATTTATCTCGATACGTTTATGTCGTTACGATCAACCCTTATGTTACCAAAGTTAATATTGTCACGGATATTAACATCACTAAGTTATACCATCACTAAGGCGATGCCAAGGCCACGATAAGCAGTATTTACGTCAATAATCAAATCATGTATACGCATATATAAGGCAGCCGAAATATGTCACACACAGATGCATTTACTTATACGCCTATGTATGCGCGAGAGACTGTAAACTACAAACATTCACATAAATAATTCAATCATTATGTATCTACATAAACGAATAAATAATTGCGTCTACACATATGTACGTATACGAGCAGCGGAGCGGCAATGCACAAACACATGCATATATGAAGAGAGAGCAATAATTTGTGCACGTAGTTGTGGCTGGCGATTTTGTAGCCGAACTAACTAGTAACTTCTGGAAATCGAAGAGCCTAGAAGTATGCAGCGTAAACTATAAAAGCGGAACAGGCGAGTAAGAAGTAATTCAGTTTGATTTGAGTTGATCAGCAATTACGACTAAGAAGATATCTAGCGAGCAATACCAGTATTATTTTGATTAGTGGAGTTTCATTTGAGCTATCAGTTTGGTTATTAAGCTATTCGTTGCACAGTTTGAGTGTTATTGTGAAGCATTTTAATAAAGGCCATTTTTCCATTATTCAATATTGGAGTTATTTATTCAACAGTTTAGCGATACGAACCTAGCAAAAGGGGCAAATAAGAGGATTTGCAGCAAATTCGTTACAATTGGTGTCAGAAGAGGAATTGTTGAATAAATTCCGGAGGACAACAAGGACATGGCAAAGTTCAGTGAATTGAAGATCCAGCAACTAAAGAAGGAGTTGGAGAGCCGTGGATTGAATACAAGCGGCGTTAAACTTGAACTTCAGGCACGGCTACGAGAGGCAATGGAAGCGGAAGGAATTGATGTGGAAGAGTATGACTTTCATCTTGATGGCGAGGAAGTAACAAAAATTGAAGAGAAAAACGAAACATCGCAGACGGTTACCAGCACAGACTTGAATATGATATTGGCTGCAATATCTGCACAAACATCGACTGTAGCATCAATGTCGTCACAAATGTCATCACAACTGGAAGAGCAGAAGACATATATGGCATCACAACTGGAAGAACAAAAAACGTATATGTCATCTCAACTGGAAGAACAGAAAACGTATATGTCATCTCAACTGGAATCGCAGGAGAACCGTATAACATCGAAGATTGAAGCACAAGAGGCACGAATATCCGAAATGTCGGCACAAATATCAGCGCAGATCTCTGCTCAACTGGAAGAGCAAGAAGGACGTATTTCCTCGAAGTTGGAGGTGCAAGATACAAAAATTTTACAGTTTGAAGAAAAAATCGAGGCCGAGGTGGATGCTTTGAGAGGACGTATCGAGCAGTTGCAACTAAATCGCCCAGCAGTTTCAACGAGTAATCCAAAAGTAAAAACACCTTCCTTTGACGGTTCTGTTCCTTTTCAGGTCTTTAAGCTACAGTTTGAGAAGACCGCAGCAGTGCACCAATGGAATGCTGAAGATAAAGTTGCAGCTCTGTTCGTGGCACTGAAAGGGCCTGCCGCGGAAATCTTACAGACTATCCCAGAGTATGAGCGGAACCACTACGAAACATTGATGAGCGCTTTAGAGAGACGTTACGGAAGCGAGCATAGGAAACAGATATTCCAAATTGAGTTGCAAAACCGCTACCAAAAAGCAAATGAGACATTGCAGGAGTTTGCTTCAGATATTGAAAGATTGGCTCATCTTGCAAATGCAGACGCACCCGTGGAATACACTGAAAGGGTAAAAATCCAGAGCTTCATAAATGGCATACGAGATGTGGAAACGAAGCGGGCTACATATGCGAATCCAAAACTAACGTTTGCTGAAACGGTATCGCATGCACTGACTCAGGAAACAGCCTCACTTTTGAGTAAGCCAGCGTACAAAGCTCATCGCGTGGAAGTGGAAAAGCCAGACTGGGTAGACGCAATTTTGGAAGCATTGAAGGGTACGCAGCAGAAGAATAATGATGCAGTCAAATGCTTTAAGTGTGGAAAGCCAGGGCATATTGCGCGTTATTGCAACACCAACCCTAACAGTTCCAACAATGTGGGTGGTCGTAAACGCAGAGCAGAAAGACATGAGCAAATCTCCAAGACAAATCAATCGTTAAACTAAAGCGAGTCAGCAGCAAGGGGCGACAGCTGACTCCCTCAATTGAATGCCCCATAATCTCTATCTCACAAATTGGAAGAAGGTCGAGCAATCTTACTGTCGGAGGACATGTGGATGGAAAGGAACGTTTACTGACTGTAGATACGGGTGCATCTCATTCCATCATTCGAGCGGATTTAGTCAACAAGAAGATAAAACCATTGCATGGAGCAATATTGCGTACAGCCACTGGAGAAGACACCCAGGTAATTGGAGAAGTAGAATGTGAAGTAGCAATTGGGAACGTCACGGTACTTCACAATTTTATAGTGGCAGGTATTGTTGATGAAATCATAATTGGAGTGGACTTCTTAATCAACCAAAGCATCAAAATCGATATGCAAAGCAAGACGATGCGATATAAGAACATGGATGTGCCACTTAATTTCGGCTACGAGAGAGGCTACAGTAGTAAACGAGTGCTGGTGGAAGAGAGTCAGCAAATACCACCAAAATCAGAAGCAGTCATCTGGGCAAAGGTTGATGGAGATTGTGGGACAAACAAATTGTGGGTTGTCGAAGCAGCAAACAAATCAGCACTAAACATACTTGTAGGAAAAACCCTGGCTATGACAAAACAAGATGGACGTATTCCGGTAAGAGTACTCAATGAGTTCAAGTCACCACTCAAACTGACTAAAGGAGCTATTTTGGGAAGATGCCAAGAGGCTGAAGTAGTTATTAACTGTGAACAGTTCCAGGAACACGTTTCAGCTAGTAATACTGATCTTTCAAATGACATCACGGCATGGATGCAGGGGCTAGAGGAAGCATATCAGAGTAAGGCAAAACAACTGCTCCTAAAGTACGCGAACATATTTGACCAGGATGATTCTAAACCAGGCCGCACCAACGTTGTGAAACATCAAATTGACACTGGAGATGCGAGGCCGATCCGTCAAGCTCCACGTAGTGTTCCACTGGCGAAGCGGGAAGTTGTGAGTCAAATCATTCAAGAAATGAGCGACAGCGGCGTCATCGAACCATCAGCTAGTCCATGGAGCTCACCGGTAGTACTTGTAAAAAAGAAGGATGGAAAAATGAGGTTTTGCGTGGACTACCGGAAGTTGAATGACTTAACGAAAAAGGATAGCTACCCATTGCCAAGAATTGACGACACTCTGGACTCGCTTTCTGGTACGAAATGGTTTTCCACGCTGGACTTGAAAAGCGGCTACTGGCAAGTGGAAGTGAAGGAGGAAGATAAAGAGAAAACAGCCTTCAGTGTCGGTGATGGTCTTTGGCAATTTACAGTGATGCCTTTTGGACTTTGTAATGCACCAGCTACTTTTGAGAGGCTCATGGACCAGGTACTGAAAGGACTACATTGGAAAACATGCTTGGTGTACCTGGACGACATCATCGTATTGGGCAAGAACTTTGATGAACATCTTAAGAACTTGGAGGAAGTTTTCCAGAGAATAGCTGGCGCTGGCCTGAAGTTAAGTCCCAAAAAGTGTGCGCTGTTTAAAAAGGAAGTCAATTATTTGGGTCACAAGGTAACGACAGAGGGCATCTGCACTGCGAACGAAAAAATAGAGGCTGTAAAGGATTGGCCAAGACCACAGAACCTACATGAATTGAGAAGTTTTCTTGGGCTGTGCACATATTACCGCCGATTTGTACCAAATTTTTCCAGCGTAGCCCATAGCCTCCATGAGCTTACAAGAAAAAACAAAGCTTTTGAATGGAAGAAGGAGCAAGAAGTGGCTTTCCAAACATTGAAGGAGCGTTTGTGCACTGCCCCAATGTTAGCATATCCGATTCCAGGAGCAACATTTATTCTAGATACAGATGCGAGTGGATATGCTATAGGAGGCGTTTTATCACAACTGGTCGATGGACAGGAGAAGGTAGTTGCATATTACAGCCGTTCGATTGGAAAACCAGAGAGGAACTACTGTGTTACGCGGAGAGAGCTGTTGGCATTGGTAGAGTGCATTAAACATTTTCACAAATACCTCTACGGCCAGCGATTCCGTGTCAGGACAGATCACGCAGCGTTGAAATGGCTTCTGCAGTTCCGTAATCCGGAAGGACAATTGGCACGGTGGATCGAGCGACTACAAAGCTTCGACTTTTCCATTGAGCATCGAAAAGGTAGTACCCATGGAAATGCTGATGCAATGTCACGAAGACCATGTAGTCTGGAATGCAAGCACTGCTCAAAGGCCGAGGCTAAAGAAGACATTATAGATGTCCGGCTAATGACTGTAACGTGTACGGATGAATGGGACAAGGAACAACTAAGAAAGTGTCAGCTAGAAGATACAGATCTGTCACATGTTATGCAAGGGCTCGAACGAAACGAAAGACCAAGTAGAGAGGAGATGTCAGCAGAGAGTCCCATTGCGAAGTCATACTGGGCACAGTGGAACAGTTTAGAATTGATATCCGGTTGCTTGCATCGAGTATGGGAGAGTGAGGATGGTCAATGCAAGAAGAAACTGATAGTTGTTCCCAGGAAGTGGATTCCTGACGTGCTCAGCGAGCTGCACAATGGGCCAAGTGGAGGTCATCTGGGAATCACGAAGACACTCGAAAAAATTAAGCAGAGATTCTATTGGGTTGGTTGCCGTCAGTCGATCACCGAGTGGATTGCCAACTGCGAGGTATGCAACAGAGCGAAAGGGCCAAAAACCCGAAGTCATGGCCAGATGAAGCAGTATATTTCAGGTGCACCATTTGAAAGGATCGCCATGGATGTCGCAGGGCCATTTCCTACTAGCAACCGCGGAAACAAATACGTACTGGTGGTTATGGATTATTTCAGTAAATGGCCAGAGTTATACCCAATCCCAAACCAAGAAGCAGAAACAGTAGCAGAAGTGGTAAAAAACGAATGGGTTGCAAGGTATGGTGTACCAATGGAGTTACATTCTGACCAAGGCAGGAATTTTGAATCAGCTGTGTTCCAAGAAATATGCAAGAAGTTGGGCATTCAAAAAACACGGACAACTGCATTGCATCCTCAGTCCGATGGTATGGTGGAACGCTTCAATAGAACATTGGAGGAGCATTTAAGGAAAGTTGTAGACAAGTACCATAAGGACTGGGATACACACATATCATTATTCTTGATGGCCTACCGATCGGCAGTACATGACACAACGGGCCAAACTCCCGCAAAGGTAATTTTTGGCAATGACCTTCGACTGCCAGCTGATTTGAAGTATGGGATAGATGCCGATGCGGAGAGGAATGTCAAGAAATCCACTGGTGTCTTGGAAGAAGAGCTGAGAGAGATACACGATCTGGTAAGGCAACGAGCAAAGATTATGAGTGACAAGATGAAAGCGAGGTACGATAAAGCTATACAACCCACAACGAAAAAAAGGTTTGTCCCCGAAATTGCAGTGTAACTGGGAAGGCCCATACAAAGTTGTAAAACGGATCAACGATGTAGTGTACCGCATACAAACCACTACCAAACCACGAACCAAACTGAAAGTGGTTCATTTGGAGAGATTAGCAGCGTTTAGATCGAGAGATTTGTCTGACCGGGACGATCAGACTTAGGTGGAGGGCAGTGTCACGGATATTAACATCACTAAGTTATACCATCACTAAGGCGATGCCAAGGCCACGATAAGCAGTATTTATGTCAATAATCAAATCATGTATACGCATATATAAGGCAGCCGAAATATGTCACACACAGATGCATTTACTTATACGCCTATGTATGCGCGAGAGACTGTAAACTACAAACATTCACATAAATAATTCAATCATTATGTATCTACATAAACGAATAAATAATTGCGTCTACACATATGTACGTATACGAGCAGCGGAGCGGCAATGCACAAACACATGCATATATCAAGAGAGAGCAATAATTTGTGCACGTAGTTGTGGCTGGCGATTTTGTAGCCGAACTAACTAGTAACTTCTGGAAATCGAAGAGCCTAGAAGTATGCAGCGTAAACTATAAAAGCGGAACAGGCGAGTAAGAAGTAATTCAGTTTGATTTGAGTTGATCAGCAATTACGACTAAGAAGATATCTAGCGAGCAATACCAGTATTATTTTGATTAGTGGAGTTTCATTTGAGCTATCAGTTTGGTTATTAAGCTATTCGTTGCACAGTTTGAGTGTTATTGTGAAGCATTTTAATAAAGGCCATTTTTCCATTATTCAATATTGGAGTTATTTATTCAACAGTTTAGCGATACGAACCTAGCAAAAGGGGCAAATAAGAAGATTTGCAGCAAATTCGTTACAATATGATCTGTGTGCATTGTTTGGTTGGATTTAGTTGGGTATGAGCGTTACCATCCAGCGTTTACTGCTTACTTTTCCTCATGATTTTTTTTATTACTTCAAAATAGCTTAATCGAGTTTGATAAAATTATTGGCAATTTACTACTACTACTACTACTACTTTTTGTTAAAAGTTGAATTATATGGGTACTTTCACCGCCGCGAGCCATACATTCGTACGCTTTTTAATAGGGGGACTCATGTAACCGTATAAATGCCTTATAAAGTGTGTAAACGTATAAATGAAAATGCCTGCTGTAATGTCTGCAAGGTTGCATTCCTTTGAGTTTACCGCATTTACACAATGAAATGTGCGCGTAAATTTATACAAATTGTGTAAATGATTTTCCATACAAAATTTGACAGCTCGTTTACGCACTAGATAAATTTATACGTTTACACACTTTATAAGGCATTTGTACGGTTATATGAGTCCCCCTATTAGCAAGTCATTTACAAGAATATCTTAGTACAGACGTTTCAGTTTTGCTTTTTCACTTAATCTTGGCATTTTTTAATTTGTATAACAATCTAAAAATTTTTGTTTGGCAATAATACATCTGATAAACAATCAAGTTTATCAAGAGTATTACTAGGTGCGTTCATATAACAGCGTGTGTAAATGGATATAATTTTACACCTTATAAATTTATATGCTTTCATGAGTCCCCCTAATGATTCGAAAGCATTTGTAAACGGTACATTTCTTCTATTTATATTTCCCAATATGTAAGCAATAATAATGTGGCCGTGAACGCCCTAAAATCTAAAAAAATCTGCGAAATATGGCTGGGTGTTTCCTTGACCATATTGGAATAATGAAACTGGCACTGGATATTGAAATATCCCAATCCGGTTTCTCACTTATAGGCTTAATAGCCAGTCGCGAATGTACGAGTCGCTAAAGTAAGGTTTTTTTGATAATGCATCTTTGCTTTTGTGGGGGCTGAATTAAATACTTTATCAATTTTTTGTGTTTATCAAACTGCAGTACAAAGTGTATATATTTCATTTATTTGAAAAAATTAGTATTACTAACACTTGCATACAAAAACAGGGGTCTGTACATGGAACTGCATAGCCCCATGCACTTAAATGCATTTCGGGCTCTGATTCCGAATATATAGTTAGCTTGCCAATATACTGTAACGAATTTGCTGCAAATTCCTCTTATTTGCCCTTTTGCTAGGTTCGTATCGCTAAACTGTTGAATAAATAACTCCAATATTGAATAATGGAAAAATGGCCTTTATTAAAATACTTCACAATAACACTCAAACTGTGCAACGAATAGCTTAATAACCAAACTGATAGCTCAAATGAAACTCCACTATTCAAAATAATACTGCTATTGCTCGCTAGATATCGTCTTAGTCGTAACTGCTTGACAGCTCAAATCAAACTCAAACTCCTCGCCTTTACTGTCGCGCCTTTTATACTTTTTGATTTCTAATTGCATACTTCTAGGCTTTTCCATTCCAGAGCTTACTAGTTACTTTCGGCTACAAAATCGCCAGCCACAACTACCTGCACAAATTATTGCCCTCTCTTGTGACAACTCAGATAAGATATATGCATGTGTTTGTGCATTGCCGCTCCACTGCTCGTATACGTACATATGTGTAGACGCAATTATTTATTCGTTTATGTAGATACATAATGATTGAATTATTGATGTGAATGTTTGTAGTTTACAGTCTCTCGAGTACACATAGGCGTATAAGTAAATGCATCTGTGTGTGACATCTCTCTGGGCTGCCTTACATATGTGTATACTTGATTTGATTATTGACGTAAATACTGCTTAGCATGGCCTTAGTGATGGTATAGCTTAGTGATGCTAATATCCGTGACACTGCCCTCCACCTAAGTCTGATCGTCCCGATCAGACAAATCTCTCGATCTAAACGCTGCTAATCTTTCCAAATGAACCACTTTCATTTTGGTTCGTGGTTTGTATGCGGTACACTACATCGTTGATCCGTTTTACAACTTTGTACGGGCCTTCCCAGTTACACTGCAATTTCGGGGACAAACCCTTTTTTTTTGTGGGTTGTATAGCAGCACCAAATCTCCTTCCTGAAACCCTTCCGAATTAATTGCTTTATCGTACCACTCTTTCATCTTGTCACTCATAATCTTTGCTCGTTGCCTTACCAGATCGTGTATCTCTCTCAGCTCTTCTTCCAAGACATCAGTGGATTTCTGGTCATTCCTCTCCGCATCGGCATCTATCCCATACTTCAAATCAGCTGGCAGTCGAAGGTCATTGCCAAGAATTACCTTTGCGGGAGCTTGGCCAGTTGTGTCATGTACTGCCGATCGGTAGGCCATCAAGAATAATGATATGTGTGTATCCCAGTCATTATGGTACTTGTCTACTACTTTCCTTAAATTCTCCTCCAATGTTCTATTGAAGCGTTCCACCATACCATCGGACTGAGGATGCAATGCAGTTGTCCGTGTTTTTCGAATGCCCAACTTCTTGCATATTTCTTGGAACACAGCTGATTCAAAATTCCTGCCTTGGTCAGAATGTAACTCCATTGGTACACCATACCTTGCAACCCATTCGTTTTTAACCACTTCTGCTACTGTTTCTGCTTCTGGTTTGGGATTGGGTATACCTCTGGCCATTTAGTGAAATAATCCATAACCACCAGTACGTATTTGTTTCCGCGGTTGCTAGTAGGAAATGGACCTGCGCCATCCATGGCGATCCTTTCAAAGGGTATACCTGAAATATACTGCTTCATCTGGCCATGACTTCGGGTTTTGGGCCCTTTCGCTCTGTTGCATACCTCGCAATTGGCAATCCACTCGGTGACCGACTGACGGCAACCAACCCAATAGAATCTCTGCTTAATTTTCTCGAGTGTCTTCGTGATTCCAAGATGACCTCCACTTGGACCATTGTGCAGCTCGCTGAGCACGTCAGGAATCCTCTTTCTGGGAACAACTATCAGTTTCTTCTTGCATTGAGCATCCTCACTCTCCCATACTCGATGCAAGCAACCGGATATCAATTCTTAACTGTTCCACTGTGCCCAATATGACTTCGCAATGGGACTCTCTGCTGACATCTCCTCTCTGCTTGGTCTTTCGTTTCGTTCTAGCCCTTGCATAACATGTGACAGATCTGTATCTTCTAGCTGACACTTCCTTAGTTGTTCCTTGTCCCATTCATCCGAACACGTTGTAGTCATTAGCCGGACCTCTATAATGTCTTCTTTAGCCTCGGCCTTTGAACATTGCTTGCATTCCAAACTACATGGTCTTCGTGACATTGCATCAGCATTTCCATGGGTACTACCTTTTCGATGCTCAATGGAAAAGTCATAGCTTTGTAGTCGCTCGATCCACCGTGCCAATTGTCCTTCCGGATTACGGAACTGCAGAAGCCATTTCAACGCTGCGTGATCTGTCCTGACACGGAATCGCTGGCCGTAGAGGTATTTGTGAAAATGTTTAATGCACTCTACCAATGCCAACAGCTCTCTCCGCGTAATGCAGTAGTTCCTCTCTGGTTTTCCAATCGAACGGCTGTAATATGCAATTACCTTTTCCTGTCAATCGACCAGTTGTGATAAAACGCCTCCTATCGCATATCCACTCGCATCTGTATCTAGAATAAATGTTGCTCCTGGAATCGGATATGCTAACATTGGGGCAGTGCACAAACGCTCCTTCAATGTTTGGATAGCCACTTCTTGCTCCTTCTTCCATTCAAAAGCTTTATTTTTTCTTGTAAGCTCATGGAGGCTATCGGCTACGCTGGAAAAATTTGGTACAAATCGGCGGTAATATGTGCACAGCCCAAGAAAACTTCTCAATTCATGTAGGTTCTGTGGTATTGGCCAATCCTTTACAGCCTCTATTTTTTCGTTCACAGTGCAGATGCCCTCTGTCGTTACCTTGTGACCCAAATAATTTACTTCCTTTTTAAACAGCGCACACTTTTTGGGACTTAACTTCAGACCAGCGCCAGCTATTCTCTGGAAAACTTCCTCCAAGTTCTTAAGATGTTAATCAAAATTCTTTCCCAATACGATGATGTCGTCCAGGTACACCAAGCATGTTTTCCAATGTAGTCCTTTCAGTACCTGGTCCATGAGTCTCTCAAAAGTAGCTGGTGCATTACAAAGTCCAAAAGGCATCACTGTAAATTGGCCAAGACCATCACCCACACTGAAGGCTGTTTTCTCTTTATCTTCCTCCTTCACTTCAACTTGCCAGTAGCCGCTTTTCAAGTCCAGTGTGGAAAACTATTTCGTACCAGATAGCGAGTCCTGAGTGTCGTCAATTCTTGTCAATGGGTAGCTATCCTTTTTCGTTACGTCATTCAACTTCCGGTAGTCCACGCAAAACCTCATTTTTCCATCCTTCTTTTTTACAAGTACTACCGGTGAGCTCCATGGACTAGCTGATGGTTCGATGACGCCGCTGTCGCTCATTTCTTGAATGATTTGACTCACAACTTCCCGCTTCGCCAGTGGAACACTACGTGGAGCTTGACGGATCGGCCTTGCATCTCCAGTGTCAATTTGATGTTTCACAACGTTGGTGCGGCCTGGTTTAGAATCATCCTGGTCAAATATGTTCGCGTACTTTAGAAGCAGTTATTTGGCCTTACTCTGATATGCTTCCTCTAGCCCCTAAGTCCATGCCGTGATGTCATTTGAAAGATCAGTATTACTAGCTGAAACGTGTTCCTGGAGCTGTTCACAGTTAATAACTACTTCAGCCTCTTGGCATCTTCCCAAATTAGCTCCTTTAGTCAGTTTGAGTGGTGACTTGAACTCATTGAGTACTCTTACCGGAATACGTCCATCTTGTTTTGTCATAGCCAGGGTTTTCCTACAAGTATGTTTAGTGCTGATTTGTTTGCTGCTTCGACAACCCACAATTTGTTTGTCCCACAATCTCCATCAACCTTTGCCCAGATGACTTGTAACGAAGCTTTTTCGTGCCCCGTTGCTTCTTTGATATTTGCTGGGGTATACTCGCCGTGCCCAGGGTTCGTTTACAATAAATTTGAATTAAAGGGGCACCTTCCTTGCAAATCGATTTAATATAAAAAACTTCACTCTCTTTATTGGTTCTAAATTCTATAATATAAAATAAAACGTGTTTGTATACTTCATTTTCAATTTCACTTGGATTATCTTGCGGTATCCTTGATTGCGGTGGCGGGCCTTAGCGGTCCGGCCGTATTCCGTTAGCTGGGTCCCGTTAGTATGTGGCGTCGGTGCCTTGACGCGCCTTATGACGGCGTCTATCTCTGCTGCGGTGCTCTGTCGCGCCTTACGTCGGCGTCTACTTGTATTGCTGAGGCGATGCTCTGTCGCCGTGTTCCGTTAGACGGATCCCGTTAGTATGTGGCGTCGGTGCCTTGACGCGCCTTATGACGGCGTCTCTCTCTGCTGCGGTGCTCTGTCGCGCCTTACGTCGGCGTCTGTTTGTATTGCTGGTTGCCGGGTGATTCTCTGCCACGCCTTGCGTCGGCGTCTACTCGTATTTGCTGGGCGATACTCTGTCGCGCCCTACGTCGGCGTTTACTTGTATTGCTAGGCGATGCTCTGTCGCCGTGTTCCGTTAGACGGATCCCGTTAGTATGTAGCGTCGGTGCCTTGACGCGCCTTACGTCGGCGTTTACTTGTATTACTCTGCTGCGGCTTGCGTCGGCGTCTATTTGTATTACTCTGTCGGTGTACCTCTGCTGCGTGCTGCCGCCTCGCTTGGCACTGGCTTAGCCTGGCTACACTATGCGTCGCCGCGTTGACGTGACCTCTGTCGGCGTACCTCTGCCGCCGCGGTTCGCGCTGGCTTACCCTGGTTACGTTGTGCTTCGGCGGACCTCTGCTGCGCTTTGCTGCCGCGCTCTGCGCTGGTTTACGTGCGTTGCCGCTCTGTTGCGGCCTCTGCCGGCGTACTTCTACTGACGGAGGTGAGCGGGTGTCACCTGTCGCGGTTGCGCGTTACTGTGGCGGGGTCTTTGGTCTTTGGGGGTGATGCGTAGAGAAGATCAACCGCAATCACCGCTCCACGACTCGCTCCTATGAAGTGGATTCCTATTGCATAGAGAAGATCAACTGCAATAGGGATCTACTTCGCTAGTAGCTCTGGTCACGACCACAGCTCCGTGCTGACTGACTGCTGGTTTACGTGCGTTGCCGCTCTGTTGCGGCCTCTGCCGGCGTACTTCTACTGACGGAGATGAGCGGGCGTCACCTGTCGCGGTTGCGCGTTACTGTGGCGGGGCCTTTGGTCTTTGGGGGTGATGTGTAGAGAAGGTCAACCGCAATCACCATTCCACGACTCGCTCCTATGAAGCGGATTCCTACTGCATAGAGAAGGTCAACTGCAATAGGGATATACTTCGCTAGTAGCTCTGGTCATGACCACAGCTCCGTGCTGACTGACTCTGGTTACGTTGTGCGTCGGCGGACCTCTGCTGCGCTTTTCTGCCGCGCTCTGCGTTGGTTTACGTGCTTTGCTTCTCTGTTGCGGCCTCTGCCGGCGTACTTCTACTGATGGAGGTGAGCGGGTGTCACCTGTCGCGGTTGCGCGTTACTGTGGCGGGGCCTTTGGTCTTTGGGGGTGATGCGTAGAGAAGGTCAACCGCAATCACCATTCCACGACTTGCTCCTATGAAGTGGATTCCTATTGCATAGAGAAGGTCAACTGCAATAGGGATACACTTCGCTAGTAGCTCTGGTCACGACCACAGCTCCGTGCTGACTGACTGCTGGTTTATCGTGTTGCTAGAGCCTTTTGTGGCCACTTGTTGTGTTAATGTCGTGTCAAATATGTTGTGGGTTCGTTTTGTGTGGGTCAAATTAATGAGGATTTATTTGGTCCTCACACTCCCCCCCCCCCCCCCCCCCCCCCCCCCCCCCACTTCAGAAATTTAGCCCTCGGTGCCCCGTATTCGTATGCGGGCCCTGCCTTTTACCACCGTGACGGTGTATTCCCGTGTGCGTCCTTTGCCTTCGGCGATGCGTCGGAAAATGTCTCGCACGCTTTCTGCAATTTTCGGGAATTGGTTTAGCGTTGGTCCATCCGCGTCGTGGGCCTCGATTATCACCTCTTAGTGGCCTGCTGTTGTTTGTTGTGGCTCTGTTTCGGCGTCTGGTGCTACCGGTTCAGTGTTGTCTTCCGGGATTGGTTGTTTGACTGTGTAAGGATTGTATGTGGTGGTTATGGTTTGCGTAGTCTTCGTGGACTCTCGACCGTCCCGTAGAAATCGGTTCAACATTTCCGTGCGCTTCTGGCTCGCCATTTCCTCGGTGAACGGCTGTCTGCACAGTCCGGGTACTCCTTCTCCGCTCCCTGTGTATCGCAATACTCTCTCCATGTTCTCGGCTACGTATACGCCACAGTCGTTGTTGCTGGGCCTTAAACCCGTCATACCCGTACCGCTGTACATACTCCCACCGAAGGAAATCCACCCAAGCCTGTGTTGCGTGCGGAACTTTGGCCCTGTGCATCGAGTCCGCTATCCATACGTACCGCTCCTGCCAGCATTCCGTGTCAGTGATGTGGTGTGTGACTGCTGCGTTCGCCAGGCCGAGTAGGTACCAGTGTTTGGCGACGTTGTGGGGCGCAAGGATCACGCTCTTGCCAAACAGGTCGACGTTCCGGACCCAGCGGTGTATGCGTCGGTAATTTTCCTCCGTGTTCCTCTTCTGGGTCAGCTGCCAGATCACGAAAGGGCTGAGAGTCGTATTGTGTTGTCCGTGTTGCTCTTCCAGTCCCTTTGCCCAAGCGTCAATGACGGTATCGGTTAGCCATCTAGATCCCTTGAGGGCGTTGAGGTCAGTCGCGTAGAGTGTTATGCCGCCTGGTCCTGCCGGGAATATTGTTTTGGTCGTTTCCCTCTCTGGGGGGCTGTGTCCTCGCCAGAGGAGAGCTCGATGGCTGCCGGCAACTGCCCTGCCTCCACGTCTATCCTACCCAGTGTGGCTGTTTGTGGTGATGTGCTGATCTTGCCGTGGGCCTTGGCCGCGACTTCCTCCCATTTAGATATGCGCGTGGTGCGTGTCACGAGTTCCGTTGCCCGTCTGGCTGCTTCCGCCGCGCGTCTGATGTTGGTGCTGGCATAAGCTGCGGCCGACTCGGTGTTCGTGGTGTTGGTGTAGGTGTCTGCAGTGTTTGGTGATGTAATGGTGCGTGCGACGTCAGCGTACGTGTTTGCGTGTGTAGTTGCACACATGTTGTTGGCGTCGCTGCCTGTGGTGTTCGGTGGTGTGATGATACGTGCGACGTCAGCGTACGTGTTTTCGCGTTTAGTTGCACGCGTGTTGCTGACGTCGGCGGCAGTAGCGCTTGGTGGTGTAACGTTGTGTGCGACGTCAGCGTACGTGTTTATGCGTGTGGTTCCACGCGTGTTGCTGACGTCGGCGCTGGTAGCTCCTTCCAGCAGTACTACCCTGGGGCGCTTTGCTTCCTCCTCCTCGTAATGCTGGCGCATACGCTTGACGCTGTTGTTTAGTTTGGCGTTATGGCTCTCCATCTTAGGTTGTTGGTTTTTTTTTTTTTTGTTTTTGGAAAAGAAATTCGTATCAAAAGCACGTGTTGTCACCTCGGTGGTTTGCGACAGAATGACCGGTTGTCGTTGTTTTGCATCATGCCGTCGTGCTTGAAGTTACAGCTGCTCGGTGCTGTTATACTCTGAATGGTTCCAGATGAGGCTCCAGGGGTGTCGTACCCGGCGTTATCCGTTCTTGATGATGTTGAATTTTGAATAGTCCCAGGGCTGTCGTACCTGGCGATATCCGTTCTGGCTGATGGTGTACTTTGAATAGTCCCAGGGCTGTCGTACCTGGCGATATCCGTTCTTGATGATGTTGAATTTTGAATAGTCCCAGGGCTGTCGTACCTGGCGATATCCTTTCTGGCTGATGGTGTACTTTGAATAGTCCCAGGGCTGTCGTACCTGGCGATATCCTTTCTTGATGATATTGAACTTGGAATAGTCCCAGGGCTGTCGTACCTGGCGATATCCGTTCTGGCTGATGGTGTACTTTGAATAGTCCCAGGGCTGTCGTACCTGGCGATATCCTTTCTTGATGATATTAAACTTGAAATAGTCCCAGGGCTGTCGTACCTGGCGATATCCGTTCTGGCTGATGGTGTGCTTTGAATAGTCCCATGGCTGTCGTACCTGGCGATATCCGTTCTTGATTATGTTGAATTTTGAATAGTCCCAGGGCTGTCGTACCTGGCGATATCCGTTCTGGCTGATGGTGTACTTTGAATAGTTCCAGGGCTGTCGTACCTGGCGATATCCTTTCTTGATTATATTGAACTTGGAATAGTCCCAGGGCTGTCGTACCTGGCGATATCCGTTCTGGCTAATGTTGTTCTCTGAATAGTTTCTGGCGCGGCTCCCGAAATCGGTGTGTGCTGGGCAAGGGGTCTGGTTAGCACGAGGTGGCCTTCTCCACATGATATGGTGGCTCCCATGCTTCCTAGCGCATCTAGGCCCAGTATGGTGTCGTCGATCGCTCCGGGCATGACGTGTAAAACTGTGTGGAGTGACACTTCTCCGAGGCGTACCTCAGTCCTTATGGCGTCGAAGATGGTAGTGCTAGTCCCGTTTGCCATCATTATTTTGATGGCCACTCTCACCATTTCTCCGCTTCCCGAGTTCACCACACGTTTTGCTAAGCTGCTCGAGACGAAACTTCTTGATGCCCCGGTGACGATGACCGCCTCGGCTGATTCCGCGCCGAGCTTGGCTACGGCGTAGAGGCGACCATGCTCTTGGTACATTGTTACTGCCGTTTCAGCGCTCGGTTCCTTGGGTATCGTTACTGCCGTTTCGGCGCTAGGTCCCTCGGGCTCACGGCGCCTTCTTCTTCGTGGAGCCCTCTGTCGTTTCCCTGACGTCGGCGGCAGCATTCGATGGTTCGTATATCGTTGCGGCCACATTCCCATCAAAAAATTTTCTGTGGGTTTCGGCACCTATTGGTGTCATGTCCTCGTTTTCCGCATCTCCTTCATACGCCGTTGGGGTCGTATCTCTGATTGCCTGGAGGCGTGCGGTTCGTTAGATTCGGTGGTGGTGATGGTTGTGTTGCAGGTTTTGATGGTGACACCCGGGTTGTGTCACTGGCGATGTGTAGCGTAACTTCGCGGTGATGTCCGCCTGATGATCTTCGATAGTCCTCGCGTATGTTCTCATATTCTTCGGCAAGTGTCAGGAGCTCTGCGAGATTAGTGAAGTCCCTCCGACGGATGTAAAGTTGGTATTCGGGGTGGCTGTTACGGAAGATTCGTTCCAGCCGCTGTTCGCTGGTGTACCCTGCGTGTCTCATCAAGCTCTGGATTCCTAGTACGTAGTCCTTATACCTCTCCTTGTTGTGCTGCCTTCGTTGGCGTATGTCGTCGTCGAGCCGCTCGAAGTACCTGACTGGTAGGAAGAAACGTAAAAAATCCTTTTTGAAGCTTGTCCACTCTCCCCAGTGCGCATTGTTATTGCGGCACCATTGTAGCGCGGCGCCCGCTAGTAGCTCGGGCATGGTTTTTGGCAGGAGGTCCACGTTTAGCGCGTATACTTCGGCTAACTCCTCTAACCGTTCGATGAACGCTAACGGGTCCCGTCCACCTTCATACTTTACGGACCACTTTCTTACCTGGTCGATGATGGGCGCGAACACCACGGTCGGTGCTTGAGTTACCTGGCATGTATAGTTCATGGCTGGTGCCGTCATCCCGCTGGTAAGTACGGTTGAGTGGGTTGAGATGTGCCGGTTGATGATGCCATAATTTCTGATGGTACGTGCTGTTGTGTGGGTACTGTATTCCTGGGAGGAAACGCGAATTGAGTTTGTTCTACTGTTGTAACGGCGACCTTTGGTGTGCCTCCTCCGTTCGACGGAGTCGGTGTCTTAACCTCATTTACGTCGCTCATGTGCGTAGTTTCCTTGTAGGTGGCTTGTAGGGATAAAAATTTTTCGTGGATTTCCGAGTCGGTATTTGCCTTTGAGGCCAGTGCTGCTATGCGCTTTCGGATTTCTCGGGTGGTACCTGTCTGCTCAATACCCAATTCCTGTGTGATGGATATCAGCTGCTCCTTTGAAATTGTGTCTAACCACGTGGTATCGATCTGGTCGACCATTTTGTGGTTAGGTTTCTCGTCAGGAATGTTCCTTCTGACGCGCTAACGATTTGCAGGGTCCCTGCTCGGGCCCCAATTGTAACGAAGCTTTTTCGTGCCCCGTTGCTTCTTTGATATTTGCTGGGGTATACTCGCCGTGCCCAGGGTTCGTTTACAATAAATTTGTATTAAAGGGGCACCTTGCAAATCGATTTAATATAAAAAACTTCACTCTCTTTATTGGTTCTAAATTCTATAATATAAAATAAAACGTGTTTGTATACTTCATTTTCAATTTCACTTGGATTATCTTGCGGTATCCTTGATTGCGGTGGCGGGCCTTAGCGGTCGGCCGTATTCCGTTAGCTGGGTCCCGTTAGTATGTGGCGTCGGTGCCTTGACGCGCCTTATGACGGCGTCTCTCTCTGCTGCGGTGCTCTGTCGCGCCTTATGTCGGCGTCTACTTGTATTGCTGAGGCGATGCTCTGTCGCCGTGTTCCGTTAGACGGATCCCGTTAGTATGTGGCGTCGGTGCCTTGCCGCGCTTTATGACGGCGTGTCTCTCTGCTGCGGTGCTCTGTCGCGCCTTACGTCGGCGTCTGTTTGTATTGCTGGTTGCCGGGTGATTCTCTGCCACGCCTTGCGTCGGCGTCTACTCGTATTTGCTGGGCGATACTCTGTCGCGCCCTACGTCGGCGTACTTCTACTGACGGAGGTAAGCGAGTGTCACCTGTCGCGGTTGCGCGTTACTGTGGCAGGACCTTTGGTCTTTGGGGGTGATGCGTAGAGAAGATCAACCGCAATCACCGCTCCACGACTCGCTCCTATGAAGTGGATTCCTATTGCATAGAGAAGATCAACTGCAATAGGAATCTACTTCGCTAGTAGCTCTGGTCACGACCACAGCTCCGTGCTGACTGACTGCTGGTTTACGTGCGTTGCCGCTCTGTTGCGGCCTCTGCCGGCGTACTTCTACTGACGGAGGTGAGGGGAGTCACCTGTCGCGGTTGCGCGTTACTATGGCGGGGCCTTTGGTCTTTGGGGGTGATGCGTAGAGAAGGTCAACCGCAATCACCATTCCACGACTCGCTCCTATGAAGTGGATTCCTATTGCATAGAGGAGGTCAACTGCAATAGGGATATACTTCGCTAGTAGCTATGGTCATGATCACAGCTCCGTGCTGACTGACTCTGGTTACGTTGTGCGTCGGCGGACCTCTGCTGCGCTTTGCTGCCGCGCTCTGCGCTGGTTTACGTGAGTTGCCGCTCTGTTGCGGCCTCTGCCGGCGTACTTCTACTGACGGAGGTGAGCGAGTGTCCCTGTCGCGGTTTCGCGTTACTGTGGCGGGGCCTTTGGTCTTTGGGGGTGATGCGTAGAGAAGGTCAACCGCAATCACCATTCCACGACTCGCTCCTATGAAGTGGATTCCTATTGCATAGAGAAGGTCACGTGCAATAGGGATACACTTCGCTAGTAGCTCTGGTCACGACCACAGCTCCGTGCTGACTGACTGTTGGTTTATCGTGTTGCTAGAGCCTTTTGTGGCCACTTGTTGTGTTAATGTCGTGTCAAATATGTTGTGGGTTCGTTTTGTGTGGGCCAAATTAATGAGGATTTATTTGGTCCTCACAGACTGCTTCGGATTTTGGTGGTATTTGCTGACTCTCTTCCACCAACACTCGTTTACTGCTGCAGCCTCTCTCGTAGCCGAAATTAAGTGGTACATCCATGTTTTTATATCGCATCGTCTTGCTTTGCATGTCGATCTTGATGCCCTGGTCGATTAAGAAGTCCACTCCAATTATGATTTCATCAACAATTTCTGCCACTATAAAATTGTGTACTACCGTGACGTTCCGAATTGCGACTTCACATTCTACTTCTCCAATAACCTGGGAGAGGACCGTGGCTGTACGTAATCGTGCTCCAAGCAATGGTCTTATCTTTTTGTTGACTAAATCCGCTCGAATGATGGAATGAGATGCACCCGTATCTAAAGTCAGTAAACGTTCCTTTCCGTCCACATGTCCTCCAACAGTAAGATTGCTCGATCTTCTTCCAATCTGCGAGATAGAGATTATGGGGCATTCAATTTCGGGAGCCAGCTGTCGCCCCTTGCGGCTGACTCGATTTAATTTAACGATTGAGTGGTCTTGGAGATTTGCTCATCACCTTCTGCTCTGCGTTTACGACCACCCACATTGTTGGAGCTATTGGGACCGCTGCTGAAATGTCGTGCAATATGACCTGGGTTGCCGCACTTGAAACATTTAATAACTCCGGCATTTTTCTGTTGTGATCCCTTCAGTGCTTCCAAAATTGTGTCTACCCAATCTGGTCTTTCCACTTCCACACGATGAGCTTTGTATGCTGGTTTACTCAATAGTGAGGCCGTTTCCTGAGTCAATGCATGTGATACCGTTTCAGCAAATGTCAGCTTTGGGTTTGCGTATGTAGCTCGCTTCGCTTCCACGTCCCGTATGCCATTTATGAAACTCTGGATTTTTACCCTCACGGGTGCGTCCGCATTTGCGAGATGAGCTAACCTTTCAACATCCGAGGCAAACTCCTGCAAAGTCTCATTTGCTCTTTGGTGACGGTTTTGCAACTCAATTTGGAATATCTGTTTCCTATGCTCGCTTCCATAACGTCGTTCTACAGCAGCCATCAATGTTTCATAACTGTTCCGTTCGTACTCTGGAATCCTCTGTAAGATTTCCGCTGCAGGCCCTTTCAATGCCACGAACAGTGCAGCAACTTTATCTTCCGCATTCCAGTTGTTCACTGCTGCGGTCTTCTCAAACTGTAGCTTGAAGACCTGGAAATGAACAGAACCGTCAAATGATGGTGTTTTTACCTTTGGATTGCTTGCTGAAACAGCTGGGCGCTTTAGTTGTAACTGCTCCATACGACCTTTTAACACTTCTATTTCGGCATCAATTTTGTCCTCGAGTTGTAAAATTTTTGCATCCTGCTCTTCCAGTTTCACAAAGAGCTGCGATGATACCTGTTCCGAAATTTGTGCCGACATTTCAGATATACGTGCCTCTTGCGCTTCCAGTTGAGATGCCAAATATGTCTTCTGTTCTTCCAATTGTGATGTTATACGGGTTTCCTGCGCTTCAATCTTCGATGTTATGCGTGTCTCTTGGAATTCCATCTGTGATGACATTGTCGATGTTTGACCAGATATTGCAGCCAAAATCATGTTCAAAATGTGCTCGTAACTGTCTGCGATGTTTCGTTTTTCTCTTCAATTTTTGTTACTTCCTCGCCATCAAGATGAAAGTCATACTCTTCCACATCAATTCCTTCCGCTTCCATTGCCTCTCGTAGCCGTGCCTGAAGTTCAAGTTTAATGCCGCTTGTATTAAATCCACGGCTCTCCAACTCCTTCTTTAGTTGCTGGATTTTCAATTCACTGAACTTTGCCCTTTTGCTAGGCTCGTATCGCTAAACTGTTGAATAAATAACTCCAATATTGAATAATGGAAAAATGGCCTTTATTAAAATACTTCACAATAACACTCAAACTGTGCAACGAATAGCTTAATAACCAAACTGATAGCTCAAATGAAACTCCACTATTCAAAATAATACTGCTATTGGTCGCTAGATATCGTCTTAGTCATAATTGCTTGACAACTCAAATCAAACTCAAACTCCTCGCCTTTACTGTCGCGCCTTTTATACTTTTTGATTTCTAATTGCATACTTCTAGCCTTTTCCATTCCAGAACTTACTAGTTAGTTTCGGCTACAAAATCGCCAGCCACAACTACGTGCACAAATTATTGCCTTCTCTCGTGACAACTCAGATAAGATATATAGTCAAGTATCGTAAGTAAAACATGCCTCTTCGATGTCAACTCAAGAACTGAAACTTTATTTTTCAACCGTTACATTCGAACTTAGCGCTAATCTTCTTTTCTTTTTACTTATTTAATTTGATCTCTTACTTTATGACAATGTATGTAACTTAACTTATGTATGTTATAATGTATGTAACATAACATCAATTTTCTGTTAGTAACTTTTAGTAACATTGCTTACGCCTAACATAGCTTAAGGCTAACATGAAGTTATAACTTATAACTACATATATCACTCCTCCACCGCCAGAGTAGGCAGTCCCTGCTGAATCGAAATATATATGTGTATTTTCATAAAAAATTATGTGTTTTCAAATATGTTTTTCCTTTTCACTTGCGTTTTATATATTTTCTTAAACTTCTTATCTTTAGATACTAAATGGTTTCCTTCTTGAACATAGTTCGTAACTTTTTTATATTTTGGCTTAGATTTACTTACACGATTATTATTAACAATTTCATTAGCAAAATTT
Source organism: Eurosta solidaginis (assembly GCF_040869045.1). Classification (NCBI taxonomy): domain Eukaryota; kingdom Metazoa; phylum Arthropoda; class Insecta; order Diptera; family Tephritidae; genus Eurosta; species Eurosta solidaginis. Next base: position 154,867,308 of record NC_090321.1, read on the forward strand.
TCAGTAGAGACTTTTTTCAATTTTCTGTTTAAATTTTCAACTTTTTTAGTAATTTTCTGTTTAAATTTTCAACTTTTTTAGTCTTATCGGCATGTATTAATTTTGAAAAGTTTGATAGCTCTTCTTTTGAAATTAAGTTATTAATAAAATCAATAGGACGATTTTTGGTAGTTGAGTGAATTGTGTTATTATACGACACTATTGCTTTAAAAACTTTTTCGGAAATATCATCTTTATTTTCCTTATCAGCATTAAACAATCTAATGTGTTCATTAAGGGTACCATGGAATCTCTCTACATCTGAATTACCCGTCTTCAAGTAAGCAGTTGCAGTATGCATGGCAATATTTTGCTCTTTCAAAAACTCTCGAATGGCAATTGTATCAAGCTCGTTATCTACTACAAGTAATTTTGGCTTTCCCAAATATTGAATTCTTTCTTTTATAGCTTTGATTAAAGAAATCCAGGTCCTGTCCTCTAAATAATGAGCTGTGGCGTATTTTGTAAGCTTATCAATACTTGTTAGATACATCACCCCGCGCTGGGGAAACCATATATCTACATGAACAATTTCATTATGTGTTTCTGGAGTAGGAGTTATATTTATACTATGCTTTATTGGAGCTCTATCGTATTTAGCTAATTTACAAATTTTACAATTATTAATATATTTCTGAACTTCTTTCTGAAGTTTAGGAAAATAGTAATACCTTTTTAGTTCAGAAAATATTTCGGTTATGCCTCGATGATTGTTTTTTAAATGTTCTTTCTCTATTATTTGTAAAAGCTTTTGCTTATCAGTGACATCTTCTACCATTGAGTTAGATTTAAGTACTTTAAGATTTTTATTTTTCGCGAAATAATTTACATATCTCTGTTGGAATTCTTTAAATAATTCAATTTGTGGGCAATAAACAACTGCTAATCCTTTAGTTGGAAGTTTTTCCCTCATAAAATTTAAAATATTATCTATCTCTTTTATTTTTAAGGTATGTAGAATTTTGTTTCTAAAAATTATTTCGGTTTTACATGAATTTTTATCAGAAGGATAGATTATCAATTGCGTTTTAAAAATGTTAACAGGCTGTTCGGTTATTTTAATGTAATCTGTATGATCGCTTTCTGCGCTATGTACAGTGTATAAATCTTCATCAAATATCTCGTTAAGATTTGTTTCCATTTCATTCTCTGAATTTACGACGTTTAGCCTACTTAAACCATCTGCGATAACATTTTCCTTACCTTTTATATAGCTGATATCAAAATCGAATTCGTTAAGCTTTATCTTCCACCTCTGTAATTTGGAATTAGGTTCCTTTATATTATTCAGCCATACTAATGGACGGTGATCCGTCTTGATTGAGAATCTTCGACCGAAAAGATATGGACGGAAATATTTTGTGGCCCACACTATCGCGAGTAATTCTTTTTCAATCGTACTATAATTTTTCTCGTGCCCATTTAAGGTACGACTGGCAAAAGAAACCACTCTATCTCCTTGCATTAGTGCTGCTCCTAAAGCAAAATTGCTTGCATCGGTAACTAGCGTAAATGGTTTACTAAAATCTGGGTGGATAAGTATAGGATCATTCTTTATTAACGTTTTTAATTTTTCAAAAGCAGCTTTGAAATCTTTATCATTAGCTTTAATCTTTGCGCCTTGTTTTAAATATTTTATTAAATGATATGCTATTTTCGAATAGTCTTTAATGAACCGCCTGTAATAGCCCGTTATTCCCAAAAAAGATTTTATATCTTTCTGCGTCCTTGGTAACTCTATTTTATCAATCGCTTTTACTTTTTCCGGATTTGGTTTGATGCCAGAAGGGGTCACTACGTGGCCTAAAAACTCGGTTTCCCTTTTAAGAAAATGACACTTATCTAATTGTACTTTTAAATTTGCTTCAGTTAAACGTTTCAAAATTTTACCAATGGCTTCCAAGTGCTCCTCTATACTTGTTGAAAATATTAGCACATCATCTAAATAAACTAAACACATTAATCCTATATATTCCTTCAAAACATTGTTTATCATACGTTGAAATGTAGCCGGTGAATTACGAAGGCCAAATGGCATGCGCAAAAATTCATAATGGCCATTAGCCGTTGAAAATGCTGTCTTCGGAATATCATCGGGGTGCATTTCAACTTGATGAAAACCCTTGGCCAAATCTAGGGTCGTAAAATATTGGCTTCTTCCTAATTTATCAAATATGTCGTCCATATTTGGAATAGGAAACCTATCTTCAATCGTAATGTCATTCAACTTCCGGTAGTCTATTACAATGCGCCACGTTTGTTTATTGTTAGCGTCTAATTTTTTTGGAACTACCCATATTGGGCTATTGTATGGACTATTTGAATTTCTTATTATACCCTGATTTAGCATTTCTGCAATTTGCTTATTAACTTCATCTTTATGTACTTCTGGATATCTGTATAAACGAGAATAAACCGGTACGTCGTGCTTCGTTCTTATTCTATGCTTTATTTCATTTGTGAATGTTAAATTATCATTTTTATCGTAAAACACATTTTTATATTTATTTAGTAATTTCATTAATTTTTCTTTTTCAAACATCTGTAAGTGATCGGTTTTAATTAAACTTAAAATGTTGTAGTTTTTAATTTCGCAGTTAAAAAATTGAATGTTACTATCTTTGTACGATGCTTCATTATAAAGTTCTTCCTCTTCAGATAAAATTAAAGTTATTACAGCGTTTTTGGTAATTAATTGCCTATTTGGAAAATGGGTAGCGTGCTCCGCCTATCATACCGTATGCCCTGGGTTCAACTCCCAGGCAAAGCAACATCAAAATTTCAGAAATAAGATTTTTCAATTAGAAGAAAATTTTTCTAAGCGGGGTCGCCCCTCGGCAGTGTTTGGCAAGCACTCCGGGTGTATTTCTGCCATGAAAAGCTCTCAGTGAAAACTCATCTGCTTTGCAGATGCCGTTCGGAGTCGGCATAAAACATGTAGGTCCCGTCCGGCCAATTTGTAGGGAAAATCAAGAGGAGCACGACGCAAATTGGAAGAGAAGCTCGGCCTTAGATCTCTGCGGAGGTTATCGCGCCTTACATTTTTTATTTGGAAAATCGATTACGCAGCCTAAATCTTTCAAAATATTGTTACCAATTAGTCCATCAAATTTTTTATTGAAATTACATTCTAAAAACTCGCAATAGTAACCTCTCAAATTAAATTCGTTAAATATTGGGAATTTACAAAGTTTCGTTAAAAGAGTTTCTCTACCTAGAGCTTTGGCTATTACGTTAACATCTTGTTTCCATTTAGGGTGACAAATGTTAGTATTAATTAGACTGAACTCAGCACCCGTATCAATAACAAATTTTAATTTTTTTGAGGTGTTATCTATTATTATATAGGGTAGTTTTGCTCGACTGCATTTGGAAAATTTACACTCGAGCTGCCAATCTCCATAGGTTCGACCTGAGAACTTGATCTATTGAAGGCCTGCACTTGTGTTGATCCATAAGGAATAGTTTGATTGCAACTTCGGTCGGTGGCATTATGGAGAAAATTCCTGTTATCATATTGTGGGGAATTTGACTGCCTAGTTCTGTTTGAATTATTTGAATTATGCAAATTATTTTGATTAAAACGAAAAGGATTGGCTTGGAATTGTTGTTGGCGATTATTGTTCACTCTTAAACTATTACATGAATCAAAATTCCCACAGAGATTATCATTTTGATATTGATACTTACGCTCGAAATTGTTTTTTTCGTTTTTAATAAATGGTTTAATATTTCTATGGTCGTTACTAAAATTTGTTTTTACAGTGTTAAAACTACCATTTCGTGGTGGTCCAAATTGACTGTAATTTTGATGCCTGGCATCAAGTATTATTTTGTATGCATCTTCTAAATTTTTAGGATTTCTGGCAAAAATTAGTGAACGCGTTGGCTCGGGTAAATGATCTCTAAAAGTTTTGAGAGCAATTCTATTAACTTCTTTTGTTGTATACGTTTTATCACCATGTGTTAAGTTTCGATTATGTATTTTATTTGCTAGCTTATTTATTTCAAAGTAATAGTTTTCAATTGTTCCCTGTAGCCTGTACGTTTTCAAATTATCCATTAAATCATTACTACTCTCCTTTTCGCCGAAATTATTAATGAGTATTTCTTTCAAAATGGGCCAATCATCCACATTAGAGTATCTATGAATCGCTTCTCGCGTTTTGCCTACACATTTATTTTTTATGTAACCGAAAATTACATTCTTATCATTATTATTCAAATCATTGTATAGTGGTACAATATTTTCAATCTGTTTTATAAAGTCCGGCAATTGATTCGGATCATTAACATCAAAACTTTCAATATTCTTAATACATGTCAATATTAAATTAAACCTGCTTATGGTTAAAGCGTCCATTATGTTTGTTGTTGTGAGAAACAAATAGAATATGAAGTAAAATGTATTTGAATGAGCTTTTAAGCTTATATTAAAAGCACTAAAGAATAAAATGAAATTATGTCTACTTACACATATATGTAAATGGATTTACAATGAATGAGTAGTAAAGTGTGAGCATTGTTATTGTGTTTATTTGTGCAACTTCAAATGAATAAATATTTATGTGTATACATATGTATATTGGTTTTTTTATACCTTTTGCTTATTAAAAGAGAAATCTATTCGCTCTAATTGCTTCAACCTCTCTGCTCTGCTAATACGTGTGGAGAGCTCCTTCTTATACTTCCGCTGTTATTTGCCGATTTATCTTGATGTTGAGCTTCCGCTTATGCTGCTGCCAAAAAGGAAATGGATGTGCTTTACTGAGTCACTGCTTGCTCGAACTCGAAACTACACACATACGTATGTATGAATGAGTATTATTGAAGAGATTTTGTGAATAGCAAAATTCTATTTTATTCTCTTTGTAGGTAATTGATGTTCTGTATTGTTATTGTCTTATGCACTGCTATTTGACTGTCTCTTAAAGTTCCGATGTAATAAATATTGTGATTAAATTTTTGTTTTTGTATACAGATTGTCTCCACGGGAGTATGTATTTTTATAACGTTAAATTTATTTACTCTCTTCGAAAATAACTGATGATTTGATTAATTCTCTCAAAGCCCAATAACGAGAACAGAAATGTACATACTTTGCAATTTCGAAAGAAATGCTGCTTCATGAGAAAATTTGTTGTCTTTTTTTTTTGGTTGCTCTGACCTTGAGAAAGAGTAGAGTCTTCAAATAGGTTTTGTTGTAACTTGCACCCATCAACTAACGGGATAGTGAAAAAATGTTGTATTATTTTTTTTTCTTTTAGGTAAAGTTTTAATTTCACTTATTTTTATGATTTATTTGTATTCTTTCTACTTAAATAGTCAATAATCTTTTAACGTTTTTATTTCACTTTTTCTTGATGTAGAGTAAAGTTTTAATTTTTGCCACTCATTTATTATGCGTTAATAGTTTCAATACTTGCACTCAGTTCATAGTTAAAACTGAAGTTTTAAATGTTTTTTGTTTTTGTCAATGTCTTTTATTAAATTTGTTTTTCTTTAGACAATACACACGTACCACGATGACAAATTTAACTTTATTTGCACTTTAGCTTTAACATAAATGACTCTTGCCAAATTATGTTTTTGTTTTCCTCGTCGCCAGTCAAGTATCGTAAGTAAAACATGCCTCTTCGATGTCAATTCAAGAACTGAAACTTTATTTTTCAACCGTTACATTCGAACTTAGCGCTAATCTTCTTTTCTTTTTACTTATTTAATTTGATCTCTTACTTTATGACAATGTATGTAACTTAACTTATGTATGTTATAATGTATGTAACATAACATCAATTTTCTGTTAGTAACTTTTAGTAACATTGCTTACGCCTAACATAGCTTAAGGCTAACATGAAGTTATAACCTATAACTACATATATCACTATATGCATGTGTTTCTGCATTGCCGCTCCACTGCTCGTATACGTACATATGTGTAGACGCAATTATTTATTCGTTTATGTAGATACATAATGATTGAATTATTGATGGGAATGTTTGTAGTTTACAGTCTCTCGAGTACACATAGGCGTATAAGTAAATACATCTGTGTGTGACATCTCTCTGGGCTGCCTTATATATGTGTATACTTGATTTGATTATTGACGTAAATACTGCTTAGCATGTCCTTAGTGATGGTATAGATTAGTGATGCTAATATCCGTGACAATACCTACAAAATTGCGAGATATGTGTAAAAACGTAATCAGCACAAAAAAGCGGTTATGAAATAAAAATTAAAAACTTTCCAAATAAATTGAGGAGCCTACATATGAAACTTTTTTGTACTACATACATATATGACCAAACCAAATTAGGTTTCAAATATATGTTCATTATGCCGGGAATGAGTGCACTGTAGCATTCACGCATTAAGTTATTCATTCATTTGTACAAACATATGTATATTTCAACCCGTTTTGGAATGTCTTAAAATGCATTAACTCTTACATACATATTAATACATTTGTACATACATATATTTTGGTTCGCTTTGGTACGGCCTGAGATTCATTGACATATTCATTCATTTGTACACAGATATATTTTCTACACGCCACGGTAACTACGCCGTGCACCGTCTGGTAAAATGAACATTGATATGTTACTGTTTAAAGCTAATCAAATGCTCGCCACAAGCCTTTACCTGTATACAAATTATTCACATGATTTATTTATGCTTGCGTTGCAATTTCCACAGCTAATTTTATTTATGTTTAGAATGCAGTTCCCAGGGAACTGAAAGTATATGTATGTAATACACTTAGTTTGTAAGTATTAGTGTAAGTAGGTATTTTAGCTTATAGAAATTTTGTATAAAAGAAACAACTATTTAATAAAGAACTCAATTCAATCTGCTGCCGCTTCAATGGCAGTCAATTCCATCTGGTGCCGCTTAATTGGCACAACACCATATTCAATTTATTTTTTATTCCAATTATTACAGCACAGATCTGGTTTGAATTTGAAATTAGAAAAGTCTACACTTGCAGTTAAAAAAAACTAAAACTTTTTAAATAAACAAAAATAAAAAACTAAAACTAAAAAATACAAATTAAATTTTTAAATGTTCAAAAAGTTTAGAAGTTTTAATATACCGATCCCTTAAAACATTTCGTAAATTACTATATTATCGCAATACTCCAGAGCAATTAAACTAAATTCTCAAAATCCAGCACATCAACTTCACTCAGCACCGGTTGAATCGATGTTGCTGGTGGCCCAAATGTTAGTCCAAATACAATATTCATTGATATCTAATCTAGGTAGGTTCAAGGTCTCAGCAACTGCTCGAGCCTTAACTCAGAAATGGTTTAGACCATGATAAAGTACTTCAGGCTGGACCTGTGGAGAGTTTCATGATGTCCAACTTCGAATTGAGCGCAACTCGAGCAAAACATAGGAAGTGAGATATTTGCGAAGAACTAAATTTTGCTACCCCGGCTCTCGGACAACCCAAGACGCGCAAGCGTCTTATCACGATCTTAAATACCATTAACTTAATGTAAAAATAAATGCGTATGCAGATTTCCAAGTCTTATCTTAAATTCCGAGGTCAAACCCTTTTTTGGCTGGAGTAATTTTCTTAATGAATCAATTTTGAATACAAATTTTTTTCAGCGCCATAATATTTTTAAATAATTTTTAGTTATCAATTTGTTAGTGTAAATTGGTTTTTTATACCGAAGTGCTAGTTCATCATATGAAAGTGCTTTTGTCTTGCCAATTGCCAATTGCCAAGTTCTGGTTCAAATCCCACTCCCGGGAAAAAAGAATTTGAAGAGATTTACAAGGTACAGTAGAAACATCTGTCGCCTTGTCCATCCTGATGTCACGTTTTTTAAATTTTTCCGCAATTATTCAATAAATTATAATTTGCCTCAACTAAATGTTTTCATACGTTTAAATGCAATAAGGGAAATCCCCGCTTAATTCATACAAATAAGAAAACTTTAGTTTGATGTAAAAAATCTCATTTGAAAATCAGAATTCAGTTAAAAATAAGAAAATAAATAATTTTTTTGGAAATTTCAAAATCATATGAATTGGTACCTCAATTGAAATACAAAAAAAATTGTGTTGATTTTCAATAAACAACCCAGAAACATTCGGAATAAGATATTAGTCCGAAAGGAGCTGGATCGTTTGCGCTGATTATGGGCTCGTTTAGGAGTCTGAAGTGAACATATTTACCGTCTTGAGGTAGTCGTTCCATATAACCCTGATTTCATACTTCATATTAGCCCAAATATAAGTCCGATATACTAAGTGCTACCAGGCCCATAAGCAGCTCATATGTCGCCCCTTATACAGGCCTCTTTCCGACATCAATTAAGAGTCTCATTGGCCTCATACGCTGCTTATGTTGAATTTTATGGCATTATTTCGAGCCGTTTAGGAATAATTTTGGACCCATACCCGAAGAGGAAAATATACATATGTACATACATATTTTATATAATTTTATTATCTTTACAATCATGTTATGTATTATACAACATATACATACATATGTACATATGCGCAAATTGATCAATGAAGGGGAAATACTAAAAAGATCATGCGGCTATGTGGAAGAAATTTAGAAAAACTTAGAAGTGAGCAGCAACATTGACGATGAGAAAGCAAACCTCATGGTAAATACATACGTACATATGTATGTAAGTAAGTAAATAAGTACCTACACAAATGTATTCATACGCTCGAATTAGCTTTCAAAGAATATATTCAAGCCTTGCGCTGATACTTGTATTGTCCAGAAACATTTTAATGAAAGAGCTTCTATGAAACTAACCAAAAAAGAGCCAACCAAGTCATCGCTGATAGAAATGGAATTAATTTTCACAGAAAATTTTCTGAATTTTAATTCAGAAGCTACCTAGTTTGATGTTTTAATATTTTTCCTTTGTTAATAATTTCAACAAGTTGGATCCATAAAAGATTCCTAGGTGATCACATTTCTGAGAATAATACTTTTCACACATTTCGGACTCATATTAGACTCCAGAATTGTGAGCGCTTCGAGAATGTAACCCTACATATATTCGCAAAAAAAGATACCCTTTAAACATTCTCATGGCGCTCATAATTAAGGGTCCGAAGTGAGTCCAAAATCAGTGAAAAAAGTAAGAGTCAGCCAAGTGATCACTTGGGAGGTTTTTATGATTCCGAAAAAAACAAAAATTATGAGCAAAATGCCAAATATTTATGCACATATATACGGCAAAGCAAGTTTGGAATAAACATTTATATTTTATTATGAAAATTTTGCCTGTTTTTATATTGGCGTAGTCGCTTTTCCGCTCTCGGACGCTTCTCCTTAGTCATCTAGTGAAAAATATTCATTCGGCCTCTCAAATGAGCTCAAAATAACTGTAAACGTTCACATTTAGATATCTCTCCTGACTTTTAATGTTTGCTAGGTCAGTTAAAATGTTTGCAACGGTATGCATTGAATGAAGATTTATGGAGAACGCTGGATTACAAATTAAAACTAATTTAACTTATGACGCAATGGTAACTACTTTTAAATCCCACCGGTATAATTACAACGGATTGAATTTGTATGCTTGATTGCCATATTTTCTAAAACATATTTCATACCCTTCTTTTAGGTAAATATTTAGATACATAACCAATCTACCGGGTATTTACCCTTTTCCCATCTTTAAGAATACTGCATTAAAAAACAGGAAACAATAATTTCAAAAGTTGAAAGTTTCATGTAAAGAAAGAAATCATTAACTGAATATGAGAAATATGTTTTTATGACAAGTTTTCTGTTTTTAATTGCCTACAGGCAATTCTAAAGCCACATACATCAATACTAATGCTTAGTGCGCAGAAAAGGGAGGACTTCTTGGCTCACTTCGGAAAAAAGCCATCCCCTAAGTCAGAAAAAATTCCTTGATTTTCAAAAGGATGTAATCCAAATAAAGATTTTTGAAGAAAAAGAGGTCACAATACACCTAAGGCCGTAGTGAAGTATACAAAACTTATTTTATCCAAACCTCAAAAAAATTAGGTTCAATTGGTATTTGATAATATTCTGATTTTCATGATTATTTTCAAATTAAAGCTTCGCAATTTAAATGTTGTTTTCTCATTTTAAAGTGAGTATCTGATATTCAAATGATGGTATATATAGAAATTTTCTTGTCTTAAATTGCATAATCTGAATTGATATTTTCCCATATTTGAGTGAATAATCCAATTTTAAAATGCGAGGATCTCATTTTAAGTTGACAAATCTTATTTTGAATTGAATCTTTCCCATTTAAATTTAAATAATGTTATTTTAAATTGAAGGTTTCTCGTTCAGTTGTTTGATGGGCCAATATTTATTATTTTTGGGTTATTTTCTATAAGAGCTATTTGGCCGGTGGTGTTTAAGCGAAAAAACAAAGTTTTTCTTTATCCTCCTGCGCGTTTCGGTACATTTCGTACCTTCTTCAGGGAGATTTGTTTTTATTAACAACATAAAACAGTTACTTTCAAAATAAACATTTTACACGACATTGAGGATTTCACTTACATTACATTTAATTAAATTTAAAAAATTTCGTCAAAACTATGTACGTATATTCGCACTGCATCCTTTTCGTTGCTGTGTGCTTTTTAATTGCTGTGAAGTAAGCACAGTTGATATTGTCCACGTCTTCTTTGAAGTTGACACAGTCTTTTATTCTTTGTTTTTTTCGTAAGTTCTCTAGTATTAGTATTGTTTTTGTTCTTCTTTCTATGTCCATTATACGCGCATTCGAAAAATCAGCTGAGTGATTGTGTATTGTTAGGTGTTGTGAAAGTGCCGTAGAGGTCTTTTTGTTTCTTCCGTCTGCTTTGCGTTCGCTTATTCGTATTCCTAATGATCTTTTTGTTGTCCCTATATAAATTTTGTTGCAGTCTTCGCCAGCATTCGATTTAATATATCACATTATGTTGTTCCTCCTTTTCGATTGTGTCTTTTGTTCGTGTAAAAATTTGATTTAGAGTGCAGTGTGGTTTGTGCGCAAATCTTACATTGTTGTTGTTTATGATATTTTTCAAACTTTTGTTGTCCGCTAAGCCTGGCATGTCCGTCACTAGGGTAGGCACCTTGTCGTTGGTGTGAGGGCTTAGCCGAACGCCATAGCGCCCGAGTATGAGGCGGAGCTGTTTAGGACTGACATCTACGCCGTTTCGTCTCATAGGAGGGCGGCTGGATGTCGGTGACCAAGAACTGCCAACCCCCTAATCCAGGGTGTTATGCGGACCGTGCCTATTGGACGATTTGCAGCCAGGGGATTAATTCGGCTGTATTCGAACGGAGCCTTCCCGATACCGGGCCACCTCGGGAAGTATTTATGGCCTTACCACAGTAAGGGGCGCTGCTGTGGCGGACGGTTCTTTTTCCGTATATAATACTGGACCGCTGAACCCGCCTTGTCGGGCAGGTAGTCGTACGACCAAGATGAACGACTCATTACCTGATTGTAATAAGGACAATGTAAAGAGGAGGACTGAGTCGCAATCCAAGGACGACAAATACGAATTAAGCGATGCATCGGACTCGGGAAGCAAGAGTAGTGCTGATTCAATAAAGTCCGGGTTGGAGAAGCACACAAATGAAAACGGAGTAGAAGAGTGGAGAAGGGTACGGAGCAGAGGAAGTAAAAGAGCTCTCACGCAGTACCGTGCAGCACTAAGAATTGTACAACGGTTGGGAGCAGTGGTCGACCCAACAGAAGTGGAGATCTAGCGCTTGGAATGGGCCCATTAAGTGGTAGAAGTAGGTCGAAGGCAGTTCAAAAGGTTTGCTGCGATAAACCCTCGGTTCTGCAACCGGTACGAGGAGGAAGAAGCGTCGAATGGCAGAATGAAGAGGCAACGTTCGGCGGAAGGCGACAAGCCTGCTTTCGAGAGGCAGAAAGGACCCAGTCCTAGAGCCGCGAGGCAGGGCAGTCGCATAGACCAGACAAGTAGGCCCAAAGTTGTAAGACAGATGGGCTCAAATAGCGAGGTAGCAACTACCTCGAAAGCTGCGAGTCAGAGGGAAGTTCCAACTACGGAAGTAGGAGATAAGCCAAAGGGAGATAACGCTAAGACTCCGGCTTTCTCGCAGGCGCTAAAGGGAGTTAACGCTAAGACTCCGGCTTTCTCGGAGGTGCCAAAGGGATATAACACTAAGACTTCTGCTTTTCCCGAGAAGATGAGTGATGTGGCAAAGCTGTCACTGACTGTGGCGCTGGTTGATCGTAGCAGTCCTTTCGGACAAATGACTACTGAAAGGTGGAGATCTGTGGAAAGGGAGCTTATTAGCTTAATGCTTAAGATGATGTGGGAACAACCAAGTAAGCCCATTCCAACCTTTGATTCGGGGGGATGGTATAACGGTGTGAAGATGATAGCGTGCGACAACATCGCGAGCTTGCGGTGGCTGGAGGAAGTGGTTCCAAACGTCCAAAGGCAAGGCACGAACGCGCGGTTTGAGGTGGTGGATAAAGCGAAAATCCCCACGGTACCAAAAGTTAAGGTATGGATACCATGCGTGATGAAGTCGGAGGATACACTGCGACTTCTGCAGAATCAGAATACGAACATACCGACACAGGATTGGAAGGTACTTACTGTATCTCGGCCTACCGAGGATGGTCAGTTCTACATCTTCCAAATAAACAAGCAGGCGGAGGATATTTTGTACACGCAGCTTGGCAAAATGTCCTTTGGCACTGGCAAAATTGACATGCGACTCAGGAAAAGAAGTGCCGAGGATAAAAACCCTAACACGCTAAAGGTGGGCGAAGTCGAAAAGGACCTCAAAAGCCTAAGGGAAAAAAGACAGGTGGAGGTCCCCGACGTCACCACGAACGTGCTAGAAGAGGACCAACCGCTAAATGGTGCTGTGACTCGCACAGATGAACACCCGGCACAACAGTCACGAGAGGCTGAAGGGGGCCTCGAATACTCTAAACCAAAAGGGCAAGGGGAGGACGACGACGTCAAGACGAAGGTGCTGGAGGGGTACAAACAGCCCAATGGTACTGCGAGTCCTACAGATAAACCTCCAACACAGTAAAGTGGCGTCGAGCGAACTCCTCCTAACCCTTGAGGAGGGTCCGTTTGACATGGCGCTGATCCAGTAGCCGTGGCTCTCATCGGGAGGAAAGGTTTCTGGACTTAGCGCGCGCGGGTTTGGCGTTTACTACGCGCAAATGGAAGGACGGGTGCGAGCTGTAGTAATGGTAAGGAAACAGCTGCATTCATATATGCTACCTAATTACACCACTGAGGATCTCGTAGCGGTGGCCGTTGAGCAAAAGAATAAGCAAACATTTATCCTGGCGTCCTTCTACATGGCCCATGCTGCGGAGGTTCCACCGATGGAGTACAGGAGGAAGGGCGCAAAGGGTGGTTGGTCATAGGCGCAGATGCAAATGCGCACCACAATGCATGGGGAGGAGCAGATACGAACGAGAGAGGCGAATCTCTATTTTGTTACATCCTGCAAACCAATTTGCAGATAGCCAAGAGGGGAAATTTCCCTACATAAATTGGTCCAACATCCAGATATGTTCTGGATATTACATTGAGCTCCGAGCGTGATATATCAAGGTATGATTGGATGTTTCTTGATAGACCATCCTTCTCCGACCATGCGTATATCAGCTTCAGCATCCCCCTAAAGAGGGTAGAGAAGGGAGGAACCTTTAGAAACACTAGGTCAACGAACTGGACTAAATTCCTGAAACATGTAGAAACAAAACTGGGACAACCCAAAGAGGTTGCTAGTGTAGAGGAACTGGAGGAGTCGAATGAATTCCTAACAAGGACGCTTATGATTGAGTATAACAAAGCTTGCCCTCTAAGAAGATTTATAGGAAAAGCAAAGCCGACATGGTGGAGCAATGAAGTGAGTCTTCTAAGAAGACAGGTAAAAGAAATGTTTAAGCTCGCAAAGACCGCGGAAAGCAAAGCATGTCGGGACGAGTACAGGGATCTACTGAGGATCTACAAGCGTGAAATTACCAGGGCGAAGAGAAACTCATGGAAAAGTTTCTGTACGGACATAGAGTGCTCCAGTAAAACAGCACGGTTAAAAAAAGGCCTAGCAAAGGGAAACATAGTCCAGGGACTAATAAAGAAAGAGAATGGGGAATGGTCACGTAATAGTGAGGAATCCCTTGAGGTGCTTCTCGATACACATTTCCCACCGGGAGACGGTTTAGAAGAGCCAGCAGACATCACTCACACTTCGATCACGGAGCTAGTAGTGCCGGGCTTGGTGACCGATACCAAGATCGAGTGGGCAGTGAAGACGTTTTCTAAGTTTAAATAGCCGGGCCCAGATGGTATATTCTCGGCTATGCTACAAGCCTCAAGCAGGGCGGTCGTGGAATGGCTTAAAATAATATTCGAGGGTGCATAAGACTGAATCATGTACCGCACTCTTGGAGAACTGCTCGTGTAGCTTTTCTACCAAAGGCGGGGAAGATAGGTCACGTGTATCCCAAAGACTATAGACGCATTAGCTTAACATCATTTCTGCTCAAAACCTTTGAGAGGCTGATAATACATAAAGTCCAACGTGGAATAAAAGCTGCTCTCCACAACACAGCACAAAATATCTAGGAATCATCGTAGACAGTAAGCTCTCATGGAAGCTCAACGTGGAGGAGGGTCAAGAAGGCCTCAACGGCACTCTATGCATGTAAAAGACTGCTGGGGTGTACGTGGGGCCTATCGCCCTCTCTTTTTCATTGGGTTTTTACAGCGATTGTAAGCCCTATTCTATGCTATGGAGTTCTTGTTTGGTGGAAAGCCACACAAAAAACAACATACCTCAAAAAATTAGAGGGGGTATGCAGACTATCGATCCTTAGCATTACGGGAGCCCTGAAAACAACCCCGACGGCTGCACTGTATGCCATTCTTCACATTCCACCTGTGGACCTGGTAGCAAAGAACAAATCATTAACGACCGCAACCAGGCTCGGTGCCTCGGGGCAGCTTGAGCGCCGACCATTTGGCCATAGTAGTATAGCGCCATCAATCACAAGACGAACAGACTACCTGATTCCCTATCGGCGCTTCGAGAGAGATCTTAAGGCCACAATAGAGGTGGACGGTGGGCGCAAGGGTGCGCAAATGGCGGACGAGGCGATACATGTGTACACCGATGGCTCCAAAGTAGTGGAAGGAGTAGGGTCTGCGGTATACTCCGCTGATCCGGAAATAAGCAGATCCTACAGGCTGCCGGATTACTGTAGCGTTTTCTAAGCGGACATATTAGCAGTAACCAATGCAGTAAAGAAGAGAATAGCTTAAGCTGCAACCGTGATAACTTTTATATTGAAAGTCAAGCAGCAATTAAGGCAATAATTTCGCAAAGCACAGCATCTAAATGCGTGTTAGAGTGTAAGCAGTCTGTGGAGAGAATCGGGACAGGGAGAATCACACATGTATATTGGGTCCCAGGGCATATGGGAATAGATGGGAATGAAAAAGAGGACGAACTAGCTAAAAAGGGCGCATCCCTTGAAGCTTGCTCCGTAGACGTCCCAATTAGATCGGGCGAGATTAAGCGAAGGCGAGAGGTGCACATGATCGACCAAGTGAGAAAGGCGTGGGTTCAAGCGCGGCACGGAAAAGTGTCGAAGATTATGTGAAGGTCTTACACCCTTAGACTAACACAGTTGCTTCTATCATTAAAAAGAGAGGACTGTATACTCATGACGGGTATTCTGACTGGACATTGCCTTCTGGCGTCACCTGCCGTTAAATTAGCCTTGGTCAGTGATAGCAGATGCAGGAAGTGCGGGTTGGAGGAGGAAACGATCGAGCACGTTCTGTGCTCTTGCCCTGGACTTGCCAGGCTTATACTCCAGCTATTAGGAGTTTTAAGGTTGGCTTTTTAACGCCAACCATTTTTGCTGGGTTTTGATACTCACGCTAGGGGGTGTGCAGCCCTTACGCCCACCTGCACACACAAACCGTTTACCCTTTTTCTTAGTTCCAAATTAATTAGACTTGGTTTAGTTTTTGTTCAGTTTTTTTAACTAATTTCTTTTTCTGATTATTGATATTTTTACAATTTCAGTTTTACTTATGATAAACCCTAATTAAATTTATTCTTTTGCTGTTCTTAGACTTTTATTCTTTTTGTTCACAACTTGTCTTTCAATTTCGTTTAAAAAATCATAATGGTTTTAACCTTTCTTTTGGTCTCAACTTTACTTTGGGTTTTCCTTTAGTTTGGGTTTATTCACGACCGGTCACTGCAAATGTCTAACAACGAATTCACTCGGGTTCGTTTTTCACCCACGCTCAGCGGCCATCATTTTTTCATTGCTGAATGCAATTGGCCCTGCTGAGTGCAATTGGCATTGCTGTTCAGCAACAGCTGACAGCGATGCCATTTGCACTCAGGGGTGTGTTTAGTGCGTTAAGGCTGGGTAACGCAGTGCGGTTATACCACCCTTCCTTAGAAAAAGAAGAATCTGACAAGTTGATCAGATTTGTCATATTCTTCTTGATCCCATGATTTAAATTGTTTTGATTGAATGAATGCATGATATTAGGGTGTTCCTCCCCTTTTTTCATTCGTTCAATCTGAACAATTTTTTTTCTTTTTACATATGAAATTTTGTTAATATTATAATATTAATTCGATTACTTACATGTAATTTGTTTTCTAATTTCTATTGCATTAAATTAATGTATTATATATTTTTATTACAAATAGTGCGTGTATATTAATATTTGGTTTTATTTGCATGCCAATTGAAATTTTGTTTTTGTATATTAATATAAATTTTAATTTGAGATTTCATGCTTCAATAACAGAGTAATGAAAACTTAAAATTAGTTACAAGTTAGATTGTAAATTTGTAATATGAGAAAAAAAATTTAGTTTACCTTATTGATTCGGTTTTTGTGAACGGTTTTTTCCTTTTTATTTATTTCATCTAAAACCGTGACATTAACTCCATCAATCGTGCTTATTTCTAGGTTCTTTTTGTACTACTACCTTATCATTTATATTAATAGCTAACGGACGCGCCCTCTTATCATATAGATACTTATTTTTAATTTTATGTTCATTAATTAAATCTATTGCTATTTTATGTGTTTTTTGTAGTCTATATTTTACTTCTTTTGCATAATTTTCAACATTGTAAATTAGACCGATTTGTTCCTTTTGAACTTCATTTGGTAGGCTAACATTTCTACCGAATACTAATTCGTATGGCGTAAATCCATTATCGAAAATTGTACTAGGAGTTGTATTATGCAAAAATGTAAAATATTTCAAATAAACGTCCCATTCGGGGAAGTTATCATATAGAAAAGCTTGTAAATATTCATCAAACACCCGATGATTTATTTCAATTGTACCTAGGGTTTCATGATGGTAAGCTGTAGAAAAATTATGTGCGATTTTTAAGAGTTTAGTTAATTCAGAGAAAATTTCATTTTTATATTCGGTTCCTAAATCGGTTTTAATTGATTTCATTATGCCATAAATGAGGATGAAGCCTTCAAAAATGGCTCTTGCAATTGTTTTTGCTGTCTTATCAGGGATTGATATTGTAACTAGGTATTTGCTTAAGTCGCACATAATGGTAACCGCGAACCTATACCCATTATTCGACTGTTGTATCTATAACTACGACATCGAAAGGTTTGCAGGGTGTTGGTGTAAGCACCAAATTTTCTTTGGTTTTTGGCTTGACTTTATTCAAAAGGCACTTTTTGCAATTTTTGATGTATGTGGCAATATCACGGGTCATACCTTTCCAATAATATTTTGTACGTATTTTTGCGTAAAGTTTTTTATTTCCGCAGTGACCACCTGATATCGGGTCATTGTGGTAAATTTCCATTAGTTTAAGTTTTTTGTCGTTGTCCGTAACTGTTACGACAGGTTCTATTAATAGTATATGTAAATTTTTTAAAATTGAATTCCCTGTACTTTTAAAATTTGAAATAGAAAAATATTTAAATAACTGATCATCTTTTTGCCATTCTGCTTTATCAAGCTTCAAAAGTAATTCATCTAATTGCATTATTTTGTTAGTACACACAATATTAAGTAACTCGAGTTTTTTATGTTTTAAATGCGCATATATTTTTAAATTTATTTTATCATTATCGTTGTCATGACAAATTTGGCTTTTTATCCTATGGATTTTCTTGGAAAAATTATATGAAAATTTGTCGAATACCTGTAATTTGACATTTTCTTCGTTTATGTCTTCAGCCGATTGTTGTAATTGTTCGTGACGTTTCGTCATAGACCTCGTCTGTACCGCTATAATTTGATTATTGGAATTTTTAAGTTCTTGAATTGAAATTCGCGATAATGCGTCTGCACCGACGTTAGATTTTCCTTTAATATATTCTATGGTAAAATTATATTCGTACAATTCCCAACGGATTCTGGAAAGTTTCGACGACGATCTTTCATATTAAATAGATAAACTAGTGGACGATGATCTGATTTAACTTTGAAGTGAGTGCCATAGACATATGCACGAAATTGCTTTATTGCAAAATATATTGCCAAAAGTTCTAATTCTATTATTGCTTTATTTTGTTCCGATTTGCTAAAAGATTTTGAAGCAAAACAAATTGGCAAGTCGTTACCATTATGATTTTGACTCAGTACCGCACCACAACCTAACTTTGAAGCATCAACCGTAATTAAAAATTCTTTGGGGAAATCTGGATATTGTAATAGTTTGGAGAAATCAGACTTTTTCTTAGTTTTTCGAAAGCTAACTCACATGCCGTATCCCAATTAAATTCAACCTTTTTTCTACTCAAACGATTCAATGGAGCTGCTAAAGAAGCGAAATTTGGAATGAATCTCCTATAATAATTTGCAAATTCCACGAAACAGCGTCTTTATCGCGTGGGTTAGGATACCTTTTAATTGCTTCAATTTTTGAATCGTCTGGTAGCAACCCATTTGCTGAGCATTTATGCCCTAAGAAAGTTACTTCAGGTCGAAGAAAATTACATTTTTTTGGGTTAAGTCGCAAGTTGAACTTCCTAGAGGTCTCGAAAATTTTTTTTAGATTTTTGAGATGATGTGCTTCGCTACATCCAATTACTATTATATCGTCCACATACATAAAGGCTTGGTTGGGTGAAATACCAGAAAATACAATTGACATCATTCTTGAAAATGAATTTGGAGCCACGTTTAAACCAAATGGTAACACCTTCCATCGAAAAGCTCCGCGGTCAGTACTAAAGGATGTTATGTCTCTTGAATCTTTATGAAGTGGGATTTGGTGAAAACCCGAAAAAAGATCTAAAGTAGAAAAGAATTTCGCACGGCCAAGGTTATCCAAAATATCGTCTACACGTGCCAAAGGAAATTTATCGGCAATTAAATTTTTATATAGAGCCCTAAAGTCAACGCACATTCTATACGATTTTTGGCCATTTAGGTCTTTTTTCGGTACCAAAATCAAGGGACTGTTATAATTCGCACAAAAATTTTCGATCAGATCGTTTTCCAATAATTTATTAACTTGTTTATTTATTTCTTCGCGCTGAGAATACGGTAGGCGGTAATTTTTAATGTATACTGGCGTTGTATCGTTTAGTCTTAGTTTTTGTTCATAAAAATTCTTTTTTGTCATTTTATCATTGTCTAGCGCAAAAATATCGGAATGTTGTAAACATAAGTTAATGAGCTTGTTTTCAGCATAATTAGGTATTTGTTTTTCTAAAATGCTTTTAAGTTCTTTAATACGACTATCATGTTTTACTGGGTTATTGATTTTATAAACGTGATAATTAGAAAGTTTTTCTGTTTGAATGTTGCAGTTATTTACGTATTTTACGCTATTTGTGGTGTTTATTACTTTAATGATCGGATTACTAGTATCAACTACACATTTCGCTGTGAAAACACCGTCAGAAATATCTTGAGAATCCACGAAAAGTGGTTCTGAGTCTTTTTCCAAGGCGAAAATTCTATAAACTTCGCAACGAGGTGGTATAACAAATGTATAGCTTTCCATTCCGTGAAGGATGGGAAGTCCTATCTTTTCATTGCCTATCCAGCAGGAAATGCAATTTGTTGCATAGCTGATATTGCATTTATTTGATTTTCCATTTGGTATTCCATCTGATGGAATGTTGAAATCATTGTCTACCACGTGCAACGTATGTTTGATATAAAAATTTGAAAAGTGTAAGTTACTTGTAAAAGTACCTAATGTAGAAACTGTATCTGTAGTTATTCCATTAATATCGATTGTATCATTGTTATTAATTAACAAATTTTTATTGAGAGAAGAAATTTTAATTAACGAAATGTCTGCTTGTGTATCGACTAGAAATCTACAAAATTTGTTAGAGCCAGTAATATTTATTTGTACAAAATCGGAATAATTTAAGTTAAGACAATATACGTTTTTAGAAGAAAAACTGTGAGCTGAATCAGTTAGTAATTTGTCTCGTCCTCCCTCAGTGTTCGCTCCAAGGGGCTTCCCTGTTTAAAGCCCGGACACTTGCATTTCTACCTCTATTATTGGAAGTGTTAGAACCGTTGTTATTGCTAGTACGACTATGGTTGCTATTATTATTATTAGACTGATGCCGATTTCCGCCACCAGAACGGAAATTTTGCCTTTGATTGCCGCGATTGAAGTTGTTGCCATAGTTACTGTTACTAAAAGATGGTCTATTTTGCCTATAATTGTTAAAGTTGCGACTTTGATTTTGGAAGTTTCGACCTCGGTTATTACTTTGAAAATTTCTGAAATTGTTATTGTTTCGAGCTCTAAATGCTAAAACTTGGCGTTCTTTTATTTCATTTGATTGCTCTACAATCAGTTTAGCTACTATGTCCTTGGAATCAGAAAAATTGGTTGAAGCGAGGATTGATTTGACTAAACTGGTTTTTGCGTTCAATCGGCAAACGTTAACTGTTTGCTCGATGGCCATTTCATGGGCTTTGGCCTGGGTAATCCCTTCGATAATGAGGGAACGCTCTAAAGAATCAGACAATTCCTCGACGCGTTTTGCAAATTGGTGTAATTATTATTATTAACTTGTAAAGCTGCAATTTTTCCGGCAACAACTTTGGAATTGTCGGGTCTTATACGGTTACGCAGTGCTATTTTTATATCTTTCAGTTATTTGAGTTGGTATCGCTTCTCGAGCTTTACCATCGAGTTTGTATTTAATATATGAAATACAAGTGCCAGTTAAATTTTCGTCGACAAATTCTTCGATTAACTCAATTTTATTGATGAAAGATTCAAGACCCAGGGGCTCGCCGCTATAATCTTCACGCATAATACCAGCACACATGCTGATAAACGATCTTTTTTCCTCAGGAGTTGCCATATTTGTATCGGAATTAGGAGGATTTGAAATATGTGTTTCGGTCAATTCCTCAAATGCGTGAAATTCTCCGGACAAAGAAAGTCTAACAACAAGGTTTTTGATTGTACTGGGCGAATATGTGGTTGAGCCTTCGGAAACTGGGCTTTTAAAGTCAAGATTTTCGGAATCGGAACTACCGGAATTAAAATTTTTGGAATTGAAATCTGAATTTTTGGAATTAAAATCTGAATTTTCGGAATCTGAGTCTTGCTGTGAAATTCTGGGAACTACTTTTTTATTTCTAAGAAACATATGTAGTAGGAACAAGAAGAAATATTTAAACTAATTAAAGTCGAATTTGTAATAAATTGAATGTATATTGAAGTAATTTAATTTAAATTGATTTCACAGGAAAATATTTTATTTTGGTAAATGGATTTGGCTGTTGATAACGGACGCACCGCTTTTATTAAAATTGTATGGTTTTATTGTTATAGATACGGGCGCACCACATCTTTTCAAACTTGTAATATGAATGTCCTCGGACGCACCGGGATTAAAAAAAATTCCATTGGTTGTTTACGGGACCACCGTTTACGCAAAAAAAAATACTTTTGGTTAATTACGGAACCACCGCTTTAAATAAAACTTGTAATCATGTTATCTTTTTTTTTCACGTGGAACGCATCGCTTATGAAAAGTAAAAAAAGAAAATTTTATTTATTTTTTATACTCAGTTGAGCAGAGCTCACAGAGTATATTAACTTTGATTGGATAACGGTTGGTTGTACAGGTATAAAGGAATCGAAATAAATATAGACTTCCATATATCAAAATCATCAGTATCGAAAAAAAATTCGATTGAGCCATGACCGTCCGTCCGTTCGCCCGTCTGTCCATTAACACGATAACTTGAGTAAATTTTGAGGTATCTTGATGAAATTTGGTATGTAGGTTCCTGGGCACTCATCTCAGATCGCTATTTAAAATGAACGATATCGGACAATAACCACGCCCACTTTTTCGATATCGAAAATTTCGAAAAATCGAAAAAGGCGATAATTCCTTACCAAATACGGATAAAGCGATGAAACTTGGTAGGTGAGTTGAACTTATGACTCAACATGGAAAACTAGTAAAATTTTGGACAATGGGCGTGGCACCGCCCACTTTTAAAAGAAGGTAATTTAGAAGTTTTGCAAGCTGTAATTTGGCAGTCGTTGAAGATATCATCATGAAATTTGGCAGGAACGTTACATTTATTACTATATGCCTGTTTAATAAAAATTTGCAAAATCGGAGAACGACCACGCCCACTTTTAAAAAATTTTTTTTTTTAATTCAAATTTTAAAAGAAAAGTTAATATCTTTACAGTATATAAGTAAATTATGTCAACATTCAACTCCAGTAATGATATGGTGCAACAAAATACAAAAATAAATGAAAATTTCAAAATGGGCGTGGCTCCGCCCTTTCTCATTTAATTTGTCTAGGATACTTTTAATGCCATAAGTCGAACAAAAATTTACCAATACTTGTGAAATTTGGTAGAGGCTTAGATTCTAGGACGATAACTGTTTTCTGTGAAAAAGGGCGAAATCGGTTTAAGCCACGCCCAATTTTTATACACAGTCGACCGTCTGTCCTTTCGCTCGGCCGTTAACACGATAATTTGAGCAAAAATCGATATATCATTACTAAACTCAGTTGACGTACTTATCTGAACTCACTCTGTATTGGTGTAAAAAATGGCCGAAATCCGACTATGACCACGCCCACTTTTTCAATATCGAAAATTACGAAAAATGAAAAAAATGCCATAATTATATACCAAATACGAAAAAAGGGATGAAACATGGTAATTGTATTGGTCTATTGACGCAAAATATAACTTAAGAAAAAAACTTGGTAAAATGGGTGTGACACCTACCATATTAAGTGGAAGAAAATGAAAAAGTTTTGCAGGGCGAAATCAAAAGCCCTTGGAATATTGGAAGGAATACTGTTCGTGGTATTACATATATAAATAAATTAGCGGTACCCGACAGATTATGTTATGGATCACCCTGGTCCACATATTGGTCCATATCTCGAAAACGCCTTCACATATACAACAAAGGGCCACTCCCTTTTAAAACCCTCATTAATACCTTTAATTTGATACCCATATCGTACAAACATATTCTAGGGTCACCCTGGTTCACGTTTATGGCGATATCTCGAAAAGGCGTCCACATATAGAACTAAGGCCCACTCCTTTTTAAAATACTCATTAACACCTTTCATTTGATACCCATATCGTACAAACAAATTCTAGAGTCACCCCTGGTCCACCTTTATGGCAAATTTCGAAAAATCGAAAAAGGCGATAATTCCTTACCAAATATGGATAAAGCGATGAAACTTGGTAGGTGAGTTGAACTTATGACTCAACATGGAAAACTAGTAAAATTTTGGACAATGGGCGTGGCACCGCCCACTTTTAAAAGAAGGTAATTTAGAAGTTTTGCAAGCTGTAATTTGGCAGTCGTTGAAGATATCATCATGAAATTTGGCAGGAACGTTACACTTATTACTATATGCCTGTTTAATAAAAATTTGCAAAATCGGAGAACGACCACGCCCACTTTTAAAAAATTTTTTTTTTAATTCAAATTTTAAAAGAAAAGTTAATATCTTTACAGTATATAAGTAAATTATGTCAACATTCAACTCCAGTAATGATATGGTGCAACAAAATACAAAAATAAATGAAAATTTCAAAATGGGCGTGGCTCCGCCCTTTCTCATTTAATTTGTCTAGGATACTTTTAATGCCATAAGTCGAACAAAAATTTACCAATACTTGTGAAATTTAGTAGAGGCTTAGATTCTAGGACGATAACTGTTTTCTGTGAAAAAGGGCGAAATCGGTTTAAGCCACGCCCAATTTTTATACACAGTCGACCGTCTGTCCTTTCGCTCGGCCGTTAACACGATAATTTGAGCAAAAATCGATATATCATTACTAAACTCAGTTGACGTACTTATCTGAACTCACTCTGTATTGGGGTAAAAAATGGCCGAAATCCGACTATGACCACGCCCACTTTTTCAATATCGAAAATTACGAAAAATGAAAAAAATGCCATAATTATATACCAAATACGAAAAAAGGGATGAAACATGGTAATTGTATTGGTCTATTGACGCAAAATATAACTTAAGAAAAAAACTTGTTAAAATGGGTGTGACACCTACCATATTAAGTGGAAGAAAATGAAAAAGTTTTGCAGGGCGAAATCAAAAGCCCTTGGAATATTGGAAGGAATACTGTTCGTGGTATTACATATATAAATAAATTAGCGGTACCCGACAGATTATGTTATGGATCACCCTGGTCCACATATTGGTCCATATCTCGAAAACGCCTTCACATATACAACAAAGGGCCACTCCCTTTTAAAACCCTCATTAATACCTTTAATTTGATACCCATATCGTACAAACATATTCTAGGGTCACCCTGGTTCACGTTTATGGCGATATCTCGAAAAGGCGTCCACATATAGAACTAAGGCCCACTCCTTTTTAAAATACTCATTAACACCTTTCATTTGATACCCATATCGTACAAACAAATTCTAGAGTCACCCCTGGTCCACCTTTATGGCGATATCCCGAAAAGGCGTCCACCTATAGAACTAAGGCCCACGCCCTTTTAAAATACTCATTAACACCTTTCATTTGATACCCATATTATACAAACGCATTCTAGAGCCACCCCTGGTCCACTTTTATAACGATATTCCGAAAAGGCATCCACCTATAGAACTAAGGCCCACTCCCTTTTAAAACACTTATTAACACCTTTGGTTTGATACCCATATTGTACAAACGCATTCTAAAGTCACCCCTGGTCCACCTTTATGGCGATATCTCGAAAAGGCGTCCACCTATAGAACTAAGGCGCACGCCCTTTTAAAATACTCATTAACACCTTTCATTTGATACCCATATCGTACAAACAAATTCTAGAGTCACCCCAGGTCCACCGTTATGGCGATATCTCGAAAAGGTATCCATCTATAGAACTAAGGCCCACGCCCTTTTAAAATACTCATTAACACCTTTCATTTGATACCCATATTGTACAAACGCATTTTAGAGTCAACCCTGGTCCACTTTTATAACGATATTCCGAAAAGGCGTCCACCTATAGAACTAAGGCCCACTCCCTTTCAAAATACTCATTAACACCTTTCATTTGATACCCATATAGTACAAACAAACTCTAGAGTCACCCCTGGTCCACCTTTATGGCGATATTTCGAAAAGGCGTCCACCTATAGAACTAAGGCGCACGCCCTTTTAAAATACTCATTAACAACTTTCATTTGATACCCATATCGTACAAACAAATTCTAGAGTCACCCCTGGTCCACCTTTATGGCGATATCTCGAAAAGGCGTCCACCTATAGAACTAAGGCCCACGCCCTTTTAAAATACACATTAACACCTTTCATTTGATACCCATATTGTACAAACGCATTCTAGAGTCACCCCTGGTCCACTTTTATAACGATATTCCGAAAAGGCGTCCACCTATAGAACTAAGGCCCACTCCATTTTAAAACACTTATTAACACCTTTCGTTTGATACCCATATTGTACAAACGCATTCTAGAGTCACCCCTGGTCCACTTTTATAACGATATTCCGAAAAGGCGTCCACCTATAGAACTAAGGCCCACTCCCTTTTAAAACACTTATTAACACCTTTCGTTTGATACCCATATTGTACAAACGCATTCTAAAGTCACCCCTGGTCCACCTTTATGGCGATATCTCGAAAAGGCGTCCACCTATAGAACTAAGGCGCACGCTCTTTTAAAATACTTATTAACACCTTTCATTTGATACCCATATCGTACAAACAAATTCTAGAGTCACCCCTGGTCCACCTTTATGGCGATATCTCGAAAAGGCGTCCACCTATAGAACTAAGGCGCACGCCCTTTTAAAATATTCATTAACACCTTTCATTTGATACCCATATCGTACAAACAAATTCTAGAGTCACCCCTGGTCCACCTTTATGGCGATATCTCGAAAAGACGTCCACCTATAGAACTAAGGCGCACGCCCTTTTAAAATACTCATTAACACCTTTCATTTGATACCCATATCGTACAAACGAATTCTAGAGTCACCCCTGGTCCACCTTTATGGCGATATCTCGAAATGGCGTCCACCTATAGAACTAAGGCGCACGCCCTTTTAAAATACTCATTAACACCTTTCATTTGATACCCATATCGTACAAACAAATTCTAGAGTCACCCCTGGTCCACCTTTATGGCGATATCTCGAAAAGACGTCCACCTATAGAACTAAGGCGCACGGCCTTTTAAAATACTCATTAACACCTTTCATTTGACACCCATATCGTACAAACAAATTCTAGAGTCACCCCTGGTCCACCTTTATGGCGATATCCCGAAAAGGCGTCCACCTATAGAACTAAGGCGCACACCCTTTTAAAATACTCATTAACACCTTTCATTTGATACCCATATCGTACAAACAAATTCTAGAGTCACCCCTGGTCCACCTTTATGGCGATATCTCGAAAAGGTATCCACCTATAGAACTAAGGCCCACTCCTTTTTAAAATACTCATTAACACCTTTCATTTGATACCCATATCGTACAAACAAATTCTAGAGTCACCCCTGGTCCACGTTTATGGCGATATCTCGAAAAGGTATCCACCTATAGAACTAAGGCCCACGCCATTTTAAAATACTCATTAACACCTTTCATTTGATACCCATATACTACAAACAAATTCTAGAGTCACCCCTGGTCCACCTTTATGGCGATATCTCGAAAAGGTATCCACCTATAGAACTAAGGCCCACTCCTTTTTAAAATACTCATTAACACCTTTCATTTGATACCCATATCGTACAAACAAATTCTAGAGTCACCCCTGGTCCACGTTTATGGCGATATCTCGAAAAGGTATCCACCTATAGAACTAAGGCCCACGCCCTTTTAAAATACTCATTAACACCTTTCATTTGATACCCAAATTATACAAACGCATTCTAGAGCCACCCCTGGTCCACTTTTATAACGATATTCCGAAAAGGCGTCCACCTATAGAACTAAGGCCCACTCCCTTTCATTTGATACCCATATAGTACAAACAAATTCTAGAGTCACCCCTGGTCCACGTTTATGGCGATATCTCGAAAAGGCGTCCACATATAGAACCAACGCCCACTCCTTTTTAAAATACTCATTAACACCTTTCATTTGATACCCATATCGTACAAACAAATTCTAGAGTCACCCCTGGTCCACGTTTATGGCGATATCTCGAAAAGGTATCCACCTATAGAACTAAGGCCCACTCCCTTTTAAAATACTCATTAACACCTTTCATTTGATACCCATATACTACAAACAAATTCTAGAGTCACCCCTGGTCCACGTTTATGGCGATATCTCGAAAAGGCGTCCACATATAGAACTAAAGCCCACTCCTTTTTAAAATACTCATTAACACCTTTCATTTGATACCCATATCGTACAAACAAATTCTAGAGTCACCCCTGGTCCACCTATATGGCGATATTTCGAAAAGGCGTCCACCTATAGAACTAAGGCGCACGCCCTTTTAAAATACTCATTAACACCTTTCATTTGATACCCATATCGTACAAACAAATTCTAGAGTCACCCCTGGTCCACCTTTATGGCGATATTTCGAAAAGGCGTCCACCTATAGAACTAAGGCCCACGCCCTTTTAAAACACTCATTAACACCTTTCATTTGATACCCATATTATACAAACGTATTCTAGAGTCACCCCTGGTCCACTTTTATAACGATATTCCGAAAAGGCGTCCACCTATAGAACTAAGGCCCACTCCCTTTTAAAACACTTATTAACACCTTTCGTTTGATACCCATATTGTACAAACGCATTCTAAAGTCACCCCTGGTCCACCTTTATGGCGATATCTCGAAAAGGCGTCCACCTATAGAACTAAGGCGCACGCCCTTTTAAAATACTCATTAACACCTTTCATTTGATACCCATATTGTACAAACAAATTCTAGAGTCACCCCTGGTCCACCTTTATGGCGATATCTCGAAAAGGCGTCCACCTATAGAACTAAGGCGCACGCCCTTTTAAAATACTCATTAACACCTTTCTTTTGATACCCATATCGTACAAACAAATTCTAGAGTCACCCCTGGTCCACCTTTATGGCGATATCTCGAAAAGGTATCCACCTATAGAACTAAGGCCCACGCCCTTTTAAAATACTAATTAACACCTTTCATTTGATACGCATATTGTACAAACGCATTCTAGAGTCAACCCTGGTCCACTTTTATAACGATATTCCGAAAAGGCGTCCACCTATAGAACTAAGGCCCACTCCCTTTCAAAATACTCATTAACACCTTTCATTTGATATCCATATAGTACAAACAAATTCTAGAGTCACCCCTGGTCCACCTTTATGGCGATATCTCGAAAAGGCGTCCACCTATAGAACTAAGGCCCACGCCCTTTTAAAATACACATTAACACCTTTCATTTGATACCCATATTGTGCAAACGCATTCTAGAGTCACCCCTGGTCCACTTTTATAACGATATTCCGAAAAGGCGTCCACCTATAGGACTAAGGCCCACTCCCTTTTAAAACACTTATTAACACCTTTCGTTTGATACCCATATTGTACAAATGCATTCTAGAGTCACCCCTGGTCCACTTTTATAACGATATTCCGAAAAGGCGTCCACCTATAGAACTAAGGCCCACTCCCTTTTAAAACACTTATTAACACCTTTCGTTTGATACCCATATTGTACAAACGCATTCTAAAGTCACCCCTGGTCCACCTTTATGGCGATATCTCGAAAAGGCGTCCACCTATAGAACTAAGGCGCACGCCCTTTTAAAATACTCATTAACACCTTTCTTTTGATACCCATATCGTACAAACAAATTCTAGAGTCACCCCTGGTCCACCTTTATGGCGATATCTCGAAAAGGCGTCCACCTATAGAACTAAGGCGCACGCCCTTTTAAAATACTCATTAACACCTTTCTTTTGATACCCATATCGTACAAACAAATTCTAGAGTCACCCCTGGTCCACCTTTATGGCGATATCTCGAAAAGGTATCCACCTATAGAACTAAGGCCCACGCCCTTTTAAAATACTAATTAACACCTTTCATTTGATACGCATATTGTACAAACGCATTCTAGAGTCAACCCTGGTCCACTTTTATAACGATATTCCGAAAAGGCGTCCACCTATAGAACTAAGGCCCACTCCCTTTCAAAATACTCATTAACACCTTTCATTTGATATCCATATAGTACAAACAAATTCTAGAGTCACCCCTGGTCCACCTTTATGGCGATATCTCGAAAAGGCGTCCACCTATAGAACTAAGGCCCACGCCCTTTTAAAATACACATTAACACCTTTCATTTGATACCCATATTGTACAAACGCATTCTAGAGTCACCCCTGGTCCACTTTTATAACGATATTCCGAAAAGGCGTCCACCTATAGAACTAAGGCCCACTCCCTTTTAAAACACTTATTAACACCTTTCGTTTGATACCCATATTGTACAAATGCATTCTAGAGTCACCCCTGGTCCACTTTTATAACGATATTCCGAAAAGGCGTCCACCTATAGAACTAAGGCCCACTCCCTTTTAAAACACTTATTAACACCTTTCGTTTGATACCCATATTGTACAAACGCATTCTAAAGTCACCCCTGGTCCACCTTTATGGCGATATCTCGAAAAGGCGTCCACCTATAGAACTAAGGCGCACGCCCTTTTAAAATACTCATTAACACCTTTCATTTGATACCCATATCGGACAAACAAATTCTAGAGTCACCCCTGGTCCACCTTTAAGGCGATATCTCGAAAAGGCGTCCACCTATAGAACTAAGGCGCACGCCCTTTTAAAATACTCATTAACACCTTTCATTTGATACCCATATCGTACAAACAAATTCTAGAGTCACCCCTGGTCCACCTTTATGGCGATATCTCGAAAAGACGTCCACCTATAGAACTAAGGCGCACGCCCTTTTAAAATACTCATTAACACCTTTCATTTGATACCCATATCGTACAAACAAATTCTAGAGTCACCCCTGGTCCACCTTTATGGCGATATCTCGAAATGGCGTCCACCTATAGAACTAAGGCGCACGCCCTTTTAAAATACTCATTAACACCTTTCATTTGATACCCATATCGTACAAACAAGTTCTAGAGTCACCCCTGGTCCACCTTTATGGCGATATCTCGAAAAGGCGTCCACCTATAGAACTAAGGCGCCCGCCCTTTTAAAATACTCATTAACACCTTTCATTTGATACCCATATCGTACAAACAAATTCTAGAGTCACCCCTGGTCCACCTTTATGGCGATATCTCGAAAAGGCGTCCACCTATAGAACTAAGGCGCACACCCTTTTAAAATACTCATTAACACCTTTCATTTGATACCCATATCGTACAAACAAATTCTAGATTCACCCCTGATCCACCTTTATGGCGATATCTCGAAAAGGTATCCACCTATAGAACTAAGGCCCACGCCCTTTTAAAATACTCATTAACACCTGTCATTTGATACCCATATTGTACAAACGCATTCTAGAGTCAACCCTGGTCCACTTTTATAACGATATTCCGAAAAGGCGTCCACCTATAGAACTAAGGCCCACTCCCTTTCAAAATACTCATTAACACCTTTCATTTGATATCCATATAGTACAAACAAACTCTAGAGTCACCCCTGGTCCACCTTTATGGCGATATTTCGAAAAGGCGTCCACCTATAGAACTAAGCCCCCTCCGTTTTAAAACACTTATTAACACCTTTCGTTTGATACCCATATTCTACAAACGCATTCTAAATTCAACCCTGGTAAGGCGCACGCCCTTTTAAAATACTCATTAACACCTTTCATTTGATACCCATATCGTACAAACAAATTCTAGAGTCACCCCTGGCGAAAAGGCGTCCACCTATAGAACTAAGGCGCACACCCTTTTAAAATACTCATTAACACCTTTCATTTGATACCCATATTGTACAAACAAATTCTAGAGTCACCCCTGGTCCACCTTTATGGCGATATCTCGAAAAGGTATCCACCTATAGAACTAAGGCCCACGCCCTTTTAAAATACTCATTAAGACCTTTCATTTGATACCCATATTGTACAAACGCATTCTAGAGTCAACCCTGGTCCACTTTTATGACGATATTCCGAAAAGGCGTCCACCTATAGAACTAAGGACCACGCCCTTTTAAAATACCTATTAACACCTTTCATTTGATACCCATATCGTACAAACAAATTCTAGAGTCACCGCTGGTCCACCTTTATGGCGATATCTCGAAAAGGCGTCCACCTATAGAACTAAGGCCCACGCCCTTTTAAAATACACATTAACACCTTTCATTTGATACTCATATTGTACAAACGCATTCTAGAGTCACCCCTGGTCCACTTTTATAACGATATTCCGAAAAGGCGTCCACCTATAGAACTAAGGCCCACTCCGTTTTAAAACACTTATTAACACCTTTCGTTTGATACCCATATTGTACAAACGCATTCTAAAGTCAACCCTGGTCCACTTTTATAACGATATTCCGAAAAGGCGTCCACCTATAGAACTAAGGCCCACTCCCTTTCATTTGATACCCATATAGTACAAACAAATTCTAGAGTCACCCCTGGTCCATCTTTATGGCGATATCTCGAAACGGCGTCCATCTATAGAACTTAGGCCCACGCCCTTTTAAAATACTCATTAATACCTTTCATTTGATACCCATATCGTACAAAATAAATTCTAGAGTCACCCCTGGTCCACCTTTATGGCGATATCTCGAAACGGCGTCCATCTATAGAACTTAGGCCCACGCCCTTTTAAAATACTCATTAATACCTTTCATTTGATACCCATATCGTACAAAATAAATTCTATAGTCGCCCCTGGTCCACCTTTATGGCGATATCTCGAAAAGGCGTCCACCTATAGAACTAAGGCCCACTCCCTTTTAAAATTATCATTAACACATTTCATTTGATACCCATATCGTACAAACAAATTCTAGAGTCAGGCCTGGTTCACCTTTATGGCGATATCCCTAAATGGCGTCCGTCTATAGAACTATGGTCCACTTTCTCTTAAAATACTCTTTAATACCTTCCATTTGATACACATGTCATACAAACACATTCCAGGGTTACCCTAGGTTCTTTTTACAACATGGTGATTTTCCCTTACTTTGTCTCCACAGCTCTCATCTGAGTATGTAATGTTCGGTTACACCCGAACTTAGCCTTCCTTACTTGTTTTCTGTTTGTATTGTTTTTGATGGGGCCCACTGTAGGGCAGAGTGGGACTAAAACTATAGACAACTTTTAAAAATGTATTTAATTTCAGCAACTGTTATACAAGCCAAAAACCAACAACGCAATTAATGATGATTAAAAAAGTTTCTGTTTTTGTCCAACCCTGTCCCACAGTGCCTACCTTTACACATTTTTTGTGGATTTGTTCATAAAAATTGTTTTTTGTCATTTTATCATTGTCTAGCGCAAAAATATCGGAATATTGTAAACATAAGTTAATAAGCTTATTTTCAGCATAATTAGGTATTTGTTTTTCTAAAATGCTTTTAAGTTCCTTAATACGACTATCTTATTTTACTGGGCTATTGGTTTTATAAACGTGATAATTAGAAAGTTTTTCTGTTTGAATGTTGCAGTTATTTACGTATTTTACGCTATTTGTGGTGTTTATTACTTTAATGATCGGATTACTAGTATCAACTACACATTTCGCTGTGAAAACACCGCCAGAAATCTCTTGAGAATCCACGAAAAGTGGTTCTGAATTGTTTTTTCAAGGCGAAAATTCTATAAACTTCGCAACGAGGTGGTATAACAAATGTATCGCTTTCCATTCCGTGAATGATGGGAAGTTCTATCTTTTCATTGCCTATCCAGAAGGAAATGCAATTTGTTGCATAGCTGATATCGCATTTATTTGATTTTACGAAATCCTTACCAAATATTCCATCTGATGGAATGTTGAAATCATTGTCTACCACGTGCAACGTATGTTTGATATAAAAATTTGAAAAGTGTAAGTTAGTTGTAAAAGTACCTAATGTAGAAACTGTATCTGTAGTTACTCCAGTAATATTGATTGTACCATTGTTATTAATTGACAAATTTCTATTGAGAGCAGAAATTTTATTAACGAAATGTCTGCTTGTGTATCGACTAGAAATGTACAAAATTTGTTAGAGCCAGTAATAATTTAAGTTAAGACAATAAACGTTTTTAGAAGAAAAACTGTGAGCTGAATCAGTTGTAATTTGTCTCGTCCTCCCTCAGTGTTCGCTCCTGAGGGGCTTCCCCGTTTAAAGCCCGGACACTTGCATTTCTACCTCTATTAGTACGACTATTGCTGCTATTATTATTATTAGACTGATGCCGATTTCCGCCACCAGAACGAAAATTTTGTCTTTAAATGCCGCGATTGAAGTTGTTGCCATAGTTACTGTTACTAAAAGATGGTATATTTTGTCTATAATTGTTAAAGTTGCGACTTTGATTTTGGAAGTTTCGACTTCGGTTATTACTTTGAAAATTTCTGAAATTGTTATTGTTCCGAGCTCTAAATGCTAAATCTTGGCGTTCTTTTATTTCATCCGATTGCTCTACAATCAGTTTAGCTACTATGTCCTTGGAATCAGAAAAATTGGTTGAAGCGAGGATTGATTTGACTAAACTGGTTTTTGCGTTCAATCGGCAAACGTTAACTGTTTGCTCGATGGCCATTTCATGGGCTTTGGCCTGGGTAATCCCTTCGATAATGAGGGAACGCTCTAAAGAATCAGACAATTCCTCGACGCGTTTTGCAAAATCGGTGTAATTATTATTATTAACTTGTAAAGCTGCACTTTTTCCGGCCACAACTTTGGAGTTGTCGGGTTTTATACGGTTACGTAGTGCTATTTTTATATCATTAACTGAAAGTATTTGAGTTGGTATCGCTTCTCGAGCTTTACCATCGAGTTTGGATTTAATATATGAAATACAAGTGCCAGTTAAATTTTCGTCGACAAATTCTTCGATTAACTCAATTTTATTAATGAAATATTCGAGACCCAGGGGCTCGCCGCTATAATTTTCACGCATAATACCAGCACACATGCTGATAAACGATCTTTTTTCCTCAGGAGTTGCCATATTTGTATCGGAATTAGGATGATTTGAAATATGTGTTTCGGGCAATTCCTCAAATCCGTGAAATTCTCCGGACAAAGAAAGTCTAACAACAAGGTTTTTGATTGTACTGGGCGAATACGTGGTTGAGCCTTCGGAAACTGGACTTTTAAAATCAAGATTTTCGGAATCGGAACTACCGGAATTAAAATTTTTAGAATTGGAATCTGAATTTTTGGAATTAAAATCTGAATTTTCGGAATCTGAGTCTTGCTGTGAAATTCTGGGAACTACTTTTTTATTTCTAAGAAACATATGTAGTAGGAACAAAGAAGAAATATTTAAACTAACTAAAGTCGAATTTGTAGAAATTGCTTACGAGAATTTAACAGAAATTGAAATTGAATTGAATGTTGATGTGAAATTGAAAGATTTATCCGGCTATTTAATGAAAGACTGAATATTTAATCAAAAATTTAATGTATATTGAAGTAATTTAATTTAAATTGATTTCACAGGAAAATATTTTATTTTGGTAAAAGGATTTGGCGGTTGATAACGGACGCACCGCTTTTGTTAAAATTGTATGGTTTTATTTTTATAGATACGGGCGCACCGCATCTTTTCAAACTTGTAATATGAATGTCGTCGGACGCACCGGGATTAAAAAAAATTCCATTGGTTATTTACGGGACCACCATTTATGCAAAAAAAATCTTTTTGGTTAATTACGGAACCACCGCTTTAAATAAAACTTTTAATCATGTTATCTTTTTTTTTTTTTTTTTTTAACGTGGAACGCATCGCTTATGAAAAGTAAAAAAAGAAAATTTTATTTATTTTTTTTCTGTTTGTATTGTTTTTGATGGAGCCCACTGTAGGGTAGAGTGGGACTAAAACTAGAAAACTTTTAAAAATGTATATAATTTCAGCAACTGTTATACAAGCCAAAAACCAACAACGCAATTAATGATGATTAAAAAAGTTTCTGTTTTTGTCCGACCCTGTCCCACAGTGCCTACCTTTACACATTTTTTGTGGATTTGTTCATAAAAATTGTTTTTTGTCATTTTATCATTTTCTAGCGCAAAAATATCGGAATATTGTAAACATAAGTTAATAAGCTTATTTTCAGCATAATTGGGTATTTGTTTTTCTAAAATGCTTTTAAGTTCTTTAATACGACTATCTTGTTTTACTGGGTTATTGGTTTTATAAACGTGATAATTAGAAAGTTTTTCTGTTTGAATGTTGCAGTTATTTACGTATTTTACGCTATTTGTGGTGTTTATTACTTTAATGATCGGATTACTAGTATCAACTACACATTTCGCTGTGAAAACACCGTCAGAAATCTCTTGAGAATCCACGAAAAGTGGTTCTGAGTCTTTTTCGAAGGCGAAAATTCTATAAACTTCGCAACGAGGTGGTATAACAAATATATCGCTTTCCATTCCGTGAAGGATGGGAAGTGCGATCTTTTCATTGCCTATCCAGAAGGAAATGCAATTTGTTGCATAGCTGATATCGCATTTATTTGATTTTAGGAAATCCTTACCAAGTATTCCATCTGATGGAATGTTGAAATCATTGTCTACCACGTGCAACGTATGTTTGATATAAAAATTTGAAAAGTGTAAGTTAGTTGTAAAAGTACCTAATGTAGAAACTGTATCTGTAGTTACTCCAGTAATATTGATTGTATCATTGTTATTAATTGCCACATTTTTATTGAGAGAAGAAATTTTAATTAACGAATTGTCTGCTTGTGTATCGACTAGAAATGTACAAAATTTGTTAGAGCCAGTAATGTTTATTTGTATAAAATCGGAATAATTTAAGTTAAGACAATAAACGTTTTTAGAAGAAAAACTGTGAGCTGAATCAGTTAGTAATTTGTCTCGTCCTCCCTCAGTGTTCGCTCCTGAGGGGCTTCCCTGTTTAAAGCTCGGACACTTGCATTTCTACCTCTATTATTGGAAGTGTTAGAACCGTTGTTATTGCTATTACGACTATTGTTGCTATTATTATTATAAGACTGATGCCGATTTCCGCCACCAGAACGGAAATTTTGCCTTTGATTGCCGTGATTGAAGTTGTTGCCATAGTTACTGTTACTAAAAGATGGTCTATTTTGTCTATAATTGTTAAAGTTGCGACTTTGATTTCGGAAGTTTCGACCTCAGTTATTACTTTGAAAATTTCTGAAATTGTTATTGTTCCGAGCTCTAAATGCTAAAACTTGGCGTTCTTTTATTTCATTTGATTGCTCTACAATCAGTTTAGCTACTATGTCCTTGGAATCAGAAAAATTGGTTGAAGCGAGGATTGATTTGACTAAACTGGTTTTTGCGTTCAATCGGCAAACGTTAACTGTTTGCTCGATGGCCATTTCATGGGCTTTGGCCTGGGTAATCCCTTCGATAATGAGGGAACGCTCTAAAGAATCAGACAATTCCTCGACGCGTTTTGCAAAATCGGTGTAATTATTATTATTAACTTGTAAAGCTGCAATTTTTCCGGCAACAACTTTGGAATTGTCGGGTTTTATACGGTAACGTAGTGCTATTTTTATATCATTAACTGAAAGTATTTGAGTTGGTATCGCTTCTCGAGCTTTACCATCGAGTTTGTATTTAATATATGAAATACAAGTGCCAGTTAAATTTTCGTCGACAAATTCTTCGATTAACTCAATTTTATTAATGAAAGATTCAAGACCCAGGGGCTCGCCGCTATAATTTTCACGCATAATACCAGCACACATGCTGATAAACGATCTTTTTTCCTCAGGAGTTGCCATATTTGTATCGGAATTAGGAGGATTTGAAATATGTGTTTCGGGTAATTCCTCAAATCCGTGAAATTCTCCGGACAAAGAAAGTCTAACAACAAGGTTTTTGATTGTACTGGGCGAATATGTGGTTGAGCCTTCGGAAACTGGGCTTTTAAAGTCAAGATTTTCGGAATCGGAACTACCGGAATTAAAATTTTTGGAATTGGAATCTGAATTTTTGGAATTAAAATCTGAATTTTCGGAATCTGAGTCTTGCTCTGAAATTCTGGGAACTACTTTTTTGTTTCTAAGAAACATATGTAGTAGGAACAAAGAAGAAATATTTAAACTAATTAAAGTCGAATTTGTAGAAATTGCTTACGAGAATTTAACAGAAATTGAAATTGAATTGAATGTTGATGTGAAATTGAAAGGATTATCCGGCTATTTAATGAAAGGCTGAATATTTAATGATAAATTGAATGTATATTGAAGTAATTTAATTTAAATTTATTTCAAAGGAAAATATTTTATTTTGGCAAAAGGATTTGGCTGTTGATAACGGACGCACCGCTTTTATTAAAATTGTATGGTTTTATTGTTATAGATACGGGCGCACCGCATCTTTTCACACTTGTAATATGAATGTCCTCGGACGCACCGGGATTAAAAAAATTCCATTGGTTGTTTACGGGACCACCGTTTACGCAAAAAAAATTTTTTTGGTTAATTACGGAACCACCGCTTTAAATAAAACTTGTAATCATGTTATCTTTTTTTTGTTTTTTTTTTTTAACGTGGAACGCACCGCTTATGAAAAGTAAAAAAAGAAAATTTTATTTATTTTTTTTCTGTTTGTATTGTTTTTGATGGAGCCCACTGTAGGGCAGAGTGGGACTAAAACTAGAAAACTTTTAAAAATGTATTTAATTTCAGCAACTGTTATACAAGCCAAAAACCAACAACGCCATTAATGATGATTAAAAAAGTTTCTGTTTTTGTCCGACCCTGTCCCACAGTGCCTACCTTTACACATTTTGCCCACATATATATATATATATATATGTGTGTACAATTCAGGAAATTGTATGTTTGTATTAGAAGTTTTTTTTTTATTTAATGTAATTGAATAAGTATAATAATAAGTACGGTAATTTTTGAAAATTGGAAATATAATTTGAAATGTATTATTTTGTAGATGTCGAAACTTCAGGAAAAGGTTAATATGAAATAATTTTTTTGATAGAAAATATAATGAATATTCAATGGAAATTGACAAAAATGTAAATTTAATTTATTTTAATGTAAGTTATGTAATTCAAAAATTATTTCATACCAACTGCTGCTGCGCTTCATTGCCGCTTGATCGCTTATCGTTATGTTGCTGCTGCTGCTGGTCTGCTGCTTCGGTTGCTGTTTTGCTGCTGCTGCTGTGCTTGCTGTTCTGCCATGTACTGTTCTTATGTGCTTATATCCCATGAAAGTTGTTTTCTGTTTTGTTGCTTTTTGGGCTTACGGTGGTTTGCCGCTATGCTGGTAGCGTGGCTAGGGCCGATATCAGTGTCGTGGCAAGTGCCGTTTTTACAGAAAAAAAATTTTGGTACAGTCTTCAAATTATGTGTTTTAATTTTTTGTGTTTTTGTTGTTTTTCTTTCCACGATTATATTATTTCTGCTGACGTTTAGTTCGTTGTTTATTTTATAAAAGTTCATATGATCTTATTATTTCTGTATTCTATTAATTCTTTTTATTATATTTTTTGTTAAGTGCTTTTATTTCTTCTAATTTTTCTGAACTAGCCACCGGCACAAACACCACCATGAACTCCCACCAAGTAGTATAGTTATTCAAAAATGTTTCAGCTTTCAAACGTTTCGAATTTTTGTACATTTGTGTTAATTTTGATATTTTTTTTTTTTTGGATTTTTAGATTTTTGTAAATTTTTTTTGTTTTTTTTTTTAATTTTTATAATTTTTTTTTTTTTGTAGAGGGGTTTTTTAAACTTTTTGTATTTTTTTGTGTGTTTTTAATGTCTTTAAATTTTTTTGTAGATTTCTAAATGTTTTTAAATTTTTTTTGTGGGGTTTTCCTAAATTTTGTATTTTTAGTAATTTTTATAGTTTTCAAAGGAACATTTTTTGTGAAGTTTTTAGTTTTTTAATTTTTTTTTGTAAGATTTTTGGATTTTTATATTTTTTTTTGTAGATTTTTAAATAAATTTTTTGTAAACTAAATTTTAATTCTTTAGGAAAAAACTGTATTTGTTTAATTAATTTTTAGTTAAATTTTTGGATTTTAATTTGTTACCATTTTAAATTTTTAAGGTTTTAAGTTTTTCTTTTTGATTTTTGTGTATATGTGTATTTGTTGTAATTTTGTTAACATTTTAATAAATTTAAATAATATTTCTTCGATTTTTGCAATTTTTTGTAGGTTTTTTTTCCACTTTAATTAGTGCTCCTGTTGGGAGGCTTGAATGGCCACTCGCCGCATTTGCAGGCCTTCGGCCCACGGTCGCCATTTAAGGTTGGCTTTTTAACGCCAACCATTTTTGCTGGGTTTTGATACTCACGCTAGAGGGTGTGCATCCCTAACGCCCACCTGCATACACAAACCTTTTACCCTTTTTCTTAGTTCCAAATTAATTAGACTTGGTTTAGTTTTTGTTCAATTTATTTAACTAATTTCTTTTTCTGATTATTGAAATTTTTACACTTTCAGTTTTACTTATGATAAACCCTAATTAAATTTATTCTTTTGCTGTTCTTAGACTTTTATTCTTTTTGTTCACAACTGGTCTTTCAATTTCGTTTAAACATATCATAAATACACTTTTGGTTTTAACCTCTCTTTTGGTCTCAACTTTACGTTGGGTTTTTTCCTTTAGTTTGGGTTTGGTCACGACCGGTCACTGCAAATGTCTAACAACGAATTCACTCGGGTTGGTTTTTCACCCACGCTCAGCGGTCATCATTTTTTCATTGCTAAATGCAATTGGCCCTGCTGAGTGCAATTGGCATTGCTGTTCAGCAACAGCTGACAGCGATGCCATTTGCACTCAGGGGTGTGTTTAGTGCGTTAAGGCTGGGTAACGCAGTGCGGTTATAGAGTGATACAGCTGTAGGATCTAGAAGCAGCAAGTGGCTTAAGTCCTAGGAAGCTTCTAGTATTTGCCAAGAGATCGGGGTTATTTTATAACATAGGTCCTGGTTTTTGATAGGGTTTTTCAGTTTGGTCGTTAAAACAAACTTCTGGTAACACTACGGACTCAATCAGTCTATGTGAGGTCCTCATGGACCGGCCAGTTCAACCTAACCTAAGCCTGGTATGTATGTAATTCCTGTGTATATTATGCTCTCCCGTACATTATTGTTTTGTGTGTTAATATTTGGATGCTCAATTTTGTTAATTGTTGTAGTTATTAGCTTCTCAGTGACTTCATTAAGGTACCCGTAATTGTATAGAATATTTTTTATTTTCAACTCATTTTCATTCCGGAACTCCTGATCACTTAACATCATAATTTTTCTTATTAGGCTTATTGCCGTGTTCTTCTTTTGGGTTCATGGATGGTTCGAGTGGTAGTTTATCATACTCGATAACGCTATGGACTTAGAATACCAATTCGTTCTCAATTTTTCGTTTGGCCTAGTAAGATCAATATCTAGGAAGGCCAGTTTGTTGTCTTTTTCTGTGGTGAATTGTATTTTCGTGGGTTGTGAGTTTAGGGTTTTGAGTATTACTTCCACGTCCTTTTTCTTAATTATGGCTAATATATCAACTACATACTTAACTATGTATTTAATATATATGTCGTAAGATTCAAGTTCAGCGAAATTGTCGTCAATAATTTTATCTATGTCTGCTATTGTGAGAGATAGGGGGTTTCCCATTGGCATTCCATTTATTTTG
Source organism: Eurosta solidaginis (assembly GCF_040869045.1). Lineage (NCBI taxonomy): Eukaryota > Metazoa > Arthropoda > Insecta > Diptera > Tephritidae > Eurosta > Eurosta solidaginis. The sequence continues at coordinate 154,908,680 of NC_090321.1, forward strand.
TCGATAAATAGTGCCATCGTATCTGAAATAATTGTTGTCCCTTAGACAAAATTCAATAATTGTCCGGAACTGGGCTTTGGTTAGAGAGGTGTGCTCCTTTAGAATTGGCCAATGTTGCATTATGTTTGGGATTGCTAGCTGAATGGGGATGTTTGTGAAGGGTGATATCACGTCAAAGGATATAAGCAATTCATCATCGACGACTTACGTTTTCTTCAGTTTCTCTTTTACTTGGAAAAAATTTTTTACATTATAGTTTTTTGCGAGATTGTGGCAAGGTACATTAACGGATGAAGAGATCGGACGGAGAGGCATGTTGTTTTTATGGACTTTTGGAAGTCCATATAACCTAGGCGCAGTGGCTGCATTCCATGCAAGCTTGATTTTTTTGTTTCAAGTCAATGTTTTGTTGTTTATAGATTTCGTTGTTTTTCCTTTGTAACTTTTGTATTGGTTCGTCTCGTATGGTTTTGTAAGTGTTTTTATCATTTAGGAGGGCTTGCATTTTTAGTTTGTAGTCCATTTTATACCTTATGAGAGTTTTGTTGCCTTTGTCGGCGTTGGTTACAATTACATCGTCATTATGTTTGCTAATAAATTATTTCCTGTTCTCCAACCATTTGAGTATTATTTTTTCTTTCGGACCTTTCCTAATTTTGCTCCTGAAAGTGTTGATTCTCGTTGCTACCTCGCATCTGGCGTTATGTTTTTGTCGTTCGTCGCCTATTGTCCGAATCTTCTGTTCCAAGTCAGCGATTTAGTGTATCGGTGAGAACGTTTTCCTTGTTACCGGTACAGGGAATTTTTTCCCCATGGATAGTACCCAACGACAAATCTTGGGGTATATCGATGTTGGTTTTGTTTATCAGCCAATTGTTGTTCATTCTCAGCCCGTTTTTCTGTATATTTTTGTTAATTTGTGTCTTAAGTTTTTCATTTAGATTAATTTCTGTAGCAGACAATGTTTTATTGTAATAAATATTTTGATTAATTAAAATTTTCCGATGGTCCTTTACTTCTATTCTTCTAATCTTACTATTTTTACAGAATATTGCATCATGAGTTTTGTTGGTGGGTTTCAAATTGAGTTTTCCAAGGAACTTGATTCGGTGTCGTATAAAATTGTATTAAAAAAGTTAGCATTAATGGGTTTTCACTCCATATTTCTCGAATGGATCAGATCGTATCTAAATGGAAGGTACTGTAGAGTCCAGCTAGTAAATGTAATATCACGGGATTTTCATGCAAGCTCAGGAGTTCCTCAAGGTAGCATCCTACGGCCGTGTTTCTAGTGGATAGGAAATTACTTTTATCTTGCTCTTTGATTCTGAACGTCCTTACCGGCGTGGTAGATTGTTGTGATATTCTTCGGAAAATACCGTTCAAAATTCCTTTTAGAAATTTGAGGCGTTCTGATTTATTTTACTTGACCGCTGTCAGATCGAATTATGCTATAAATGTACCAATTGGGCGATCACTTACGGAAATTACGGTATCAGTCATAAAAAATATTGTCTTAAACTACATTAAACAATTTTTTTCTATTTAATTGTATAAGTCATTATTGTTACCAGTATATGCGTAGTCAGTAAGAATCTTTTGTTCATTGGCGAAATAAATAAATAAATAAATAAAATTTATATCCGACAAAGGAAAAAGAAGTTCCAAGGATAACAATCCTAACACGTTATATGTGGGCGAAGTCGAAGAGGGCCTCGAAAGCCTAAAAGCAAAGGGGCAGATGGAGGACGCGAACGTCGCGACGAAGGTGTCAGAGAAGGACAATGAGAACTAACAGTCAAATACGCAGCGAGCCGCACAGAGAAACATCCAACACAATATTTAAGCCTCAGGAAAAGGAGCCCCGCGGGACAAATCCCAATGGTGCTGCGAGAAGGGTTCGTTTCACGTGGCGCTGATGCAGGAGCAAATTCTCTCATCGGGAGGAAAGGTTTCTGGGCTTAGCGCGCGGATTTCGCGTTTACTACGCGCAAACGAAAGGACGGGTGCGAGCTGTAGTAATGGTAAGGAAACAGCTACAATCATATATGCTGCCTAATTACACTACTGAGGACCTCGTAGTAGTGGCTGTCGAACAGAAGAATAAGCAGGCATTTATCCTGGCATCCTGCTATATGGCCAATATTACGGAGGCACCACTGGTGCAGTACAAGATGCACGGATGCAAATGCGCACCACAATGGTTGGTGTGGAGGTAATAGGATTGATAGAGGCAAGTGTCTATTTTGTTACATCCTGCAAACCAATTTGCAGATAGCCAACAGGGGAAGTGTTCCTATATGTGTATGTTCAACATCCAGCAATGTTCTTGAGCTCTGAGCTTGAAACGTTATCAATGGATGATTCTTGCTAGACCGTCCTTCTCCGACAATGCGTATATCAGCTTCAGCACCCTCCTAAAAATGGTAGAGAAAGGAAGAAGATTTAGAAACCCTAAGTCAACGAACTTGGAGAAATTTCAGAAACATGTAAAAACAAAACTGGACAACCCAAAGAAATTGCGACTGTGGGGGAACTGAAGGTGTCCAATGACTAACAAAGACGCTTATGACTACATATAACAAGGCGGGGAACATCAGTCCAATGTGTCCCAAAGACTAAAGGCCCATTAGCTTTACGTCATTTCTGCTCAAAACCTTTGAGAGGTTGATAGATGTGTACATAAAGTCCACCGTGGATGAAAAACTGCTTTTCCCAACACAACATGCATACACTAAAGGCAAGTCGGTAGACACGGCACTGCATAGATGGTTATAAATACAGAGGAAGCCATAGAATATAAGGAATATGCCTTGGGGGTCTTCGTAGACATTGTCGAGACTTCCAACAATGTCTATAAACGGCCGATCATGGGTTGTCTTCTCTACATTGAAGTACATAGAGCCATAACCGGATGGATATGCTGTATGTTAAATTGCAGGAAGACTGCTTCACAATCGGGGCTGTATGAGGCCACAGCGTACGCAGATGACGTTGCAATTATTACAAGTGGAAAGTGCCTTCCAACAATTAGCTCGTTGGTGGATCGGGCGCTTCGGGATGCATTTAATGTCGCGTAGACCGCCAATGCGGAGATCAGTTACAGGGTGATCAGACTACCCGGTTGCGTACCTGGAAGTGAATGGTTGGCGCAAGAGTTCCCAAATGGCGAACGAGGTGATTCCAATGTCTGTAGTATACTGTTCAGATCCGGAAATAAACGGATCCTACAAGATGCCAGATTACTCTAGCGCTTTTCTGGCGGAAGTAGTAGCCGTAACCAAAGCAGTTGAAACACTGGAAGAAAATAGCTTAAACTCCAGCAAAGTCAAATTTTATTTGACAGCCAAGCAGCAACTAAGGCAATAATCTCGCATAGCAATCATCTAAGAGAGTGCAAGAGGTTTTGTAATCCCTGGAAGGAATCGGGATAGGGAGAAGCATACATCTATGTTCGAAATGCAATTAAAAAGCTGATGAACTAGCTAAAAAGGATGCCTCCCTGGAAGCTTGTATACATCCCAATTAGATTGGGCGACATTAATTGAAGGCGGGGTTGCTCTACGCGGGGCTATAAAGTGTCGAAGATCATGTGTAGGTCTTATAACCTTAGACTAACAAAGTTGTTCCTATCATTAAAAAGGGTTGTATTTTAACTAGACACTGCCTTCTGGCGTCGCATGCCTTTAAATTAGACCTGGTCAGTGATAGCAGAAGTAGGAAGTGAGGGCAGGAGGATGAGTGATACAGCTGTCAAATCTATAATATTTGCCAAGAGGACGGAGTAATTTTATAGCATAGGTCCCGGTTTTTGATAAAGGTTTTCAGGTTGGTCGTTAAACAAAGTTCTGATAACACTATGGACTCATTCAGTCTATGTGAGGTCTTCGCGGGCCGGCCAGTTCAACCTAATCTAACCTAGTCGGTTTATGTAGCTCCAAACAAAGCCCATGTAAAAAGTTACAGGTCACTTTGAGGGGCAACGTGAACTTTTATGGGTTTTTAGACTACTTTCATGCTGAAGCACTCATGCTGAAGCAGGATGGAAACTGAAAGCTTCAGTTTGAAAGTCCAAAAACCATAAAAATTGGCGTTGCCCCACAAAGTGGTCTATACATTTTATAAGGAAGTACATGGGCTCTACTTGGAGCAACAATGATAGAAATCGAAGCGGCTTACATTGCGCAAAATAATTTTTAAATTAGAATTTAAATTTTTTCTTTAATTTTTGCAATGCAACCCGATTTGGATTTCTTTAGTGTTACTTAAAATAAAAAACATCTACTCCCATCTACTCTGCGCAGGTCACAAAAAAACGAAGCTCAGTTTGAATAATGTTACAATAATTGAAAAAGGTTAAAAAAATACCTAAATTGATCAAATTTTATTTTAATACTTATTTAATGAAAAGTACGAAAAAAGTACTATAAGAACCAATTAAACTGTTTTTAGTACTTTGCAGCTTGGTTGTCTAAATATTTATTGAAAAAAAAATCGCAAGGAAAAATAGCCAATTTTCGACACCTTGTATCACTGCAATCCGCTCATAATTTGGTCACTCCTTTTGTACAGATCATGTACCCTACAATGACAACATTTTCTCTAACCTTGGTTGAATTTGGAGACATGAAGTTTCTCGATTGGGAACACTTGACGTAAAAAGCTCGAAATACATTTTTCTGCATGTGACGATATCTGAAAAATCCAAACTACGAATTTTGTGAAACACTTTATATTTATATTTTTTAGACGAACAATCAAAGGGATCACCTGGACCACAAATTATAGACGTACAGACAATTTATTCAAGTAGTGGAACACGAAAGAGACGAATGGATTGGGACTCATTGGATATTGGTCAAAGTGGAGCTTCAACTGCAGCACAGTCTGGAGAATTAGCTACGAAAATTCCATATCACGAAAAGGAAAAGCAAAAGAAAGAAAAAACAGCCGGTAAGAATTTTCATATTTAGCTTTTTACGCAATTCTTAATTAACAAAAATACTTATGGGATCATCGAAAAATTGTATGCTTTGTGTAGTCTTTTGCATTAAAGGTGCGTTTATATAATTTGGCACTGTACACATGTAAAAAGTTCAGAGATTATTTTCTCGCATATCAAATGCTTAAGTTATGGCGGCCGCCGTGGTGTGGTGGTAGCGTGCTTCGCCTACCACACCGAGGTACTGGGTTCAACTTAATCGCTAAGTTACATAAAAAATTTTGAAAAAAAAAAAGTGTTTCCAATCGGGTTCGCCCCTCGAAAGCTTCTCAGTAAAAATTCATCTGCCTAGCAGATGACGCTCGGAGTTGGCATGGAACATGTAGGTCCCGCCCCGCCAATTTGTGAGGAAGGTTAAAAAGTAGCACGACACACAATGGAGGAGAAGCTCGGCCTTAAATCTCTTCGGAGGATATCGCGCTTTGCATTTAATTTTGTTTATTATATGTTTTAAAAATCAGTTTCATTCAATCGGCTTTTGGCGCAATAACTCGGGTAGGTTAAGTACCTATGATTTTGCGAGCCATATTTGTGAGATATGCTGCCAGCTTGCAAGCGCTATGGAATTTTGACTTATCGACTGTTATTTAAGCCCAGTGTTTTGGAGCTATTTTAAATTACTAGAGTTTAACCTTATCACTGGCGCCTCTCTCATTGTCTGCATATACATAACCGTCAATATCTAAATAGTCTAACCAGCAGAAAATCATAGGACTGGTAAAAGCCTGAACTGCCCCTGGTCATATGCGTGAGAAAATTATTCTATCTTGATAGAATTTTATCGCCGATTGGGTTGAACTGGCAGGTCAATAAAGACCTCACATAGACTTACAGTGTCCATCGCGTTTATCCGCTAGTTAATATTAATAGTTTTTCGAATTTTGGCCGCACAAGTAACAATGTAATTCACATTGGCTGAAAAAAAGGGGAACGAGTATGCTGCTGCCAAAATTAAACAATATATTAATAAACAAAACAAGTAAATGTGTCTAAGTTCGGGTGTAACCGAACATTATATACTCAGCGTGATGTAACGACACCCTAAGAACAACTCACCACATCAACCATACATCAGCTGATGTATGTACTAGTTGACCGAACACGCTCGCACGGGCGAATGCAACCCGGCGTGTGAGTGGCTCGGCCATTATAATTTGGCAGCTGAAAAAGTAAGTTGAACTTACAAAAAACTATATTGGTGAAACGTTGTAAATTAAAGATATTGGAAACCAAATAAAACCTAAAATTAAATTGTGAAACACGAAAGTTTTATTTATACGGTTATTAATTGTGCCCATAATTGAGCGCATCCACGCTTTAATAATCCATCCAAAGTTCACTCTACAAAATCGTAAGTAGAGTTCAAATGGCGACCGTGACATCGAAACACGCGGTGCGAAAAATAAAATGGTGGAATTACCGAATTTTTGGGGTTAGGAAGATGTAGCCAAAATTAGATTGGCCTAGCAAAGGATTAATCCAACTCTGCCAATAAGTTTTATGTGGTAGTCAGTCGCGACACCACTTTGCAATTTAACAATATCAATACGCTGAATATAACATTTTTACAAACTTCAACGCAAAGTCACGCTACATTTATTCCGGCATACATTCTTTTTTCGGGATGACGATTTTGGTACATGCGACTACCCACCGTGTGGCATATTTCCAAGGCACAAGCACCAGTAGGAACCAGCAAAGACCAGCAGCAGAAAATATGTATTTAATATGTATGTATGTATTACATTCCTTTACCTACGTCTTTTACTAAACACATGTATGTGTACAAAATATTAAAATTTTCATTAAATGCGGTGCGTTCGCATAATGTATTTTAGATTTTGGTTACAACAGTGTCTCTATTAATAAAACACCTGGATTGTTTTTATAAAACGGTGCGTGCGTCTAAATTCTAAACTTAACCTCTCACAAATCTTCCATTTAAGGATTTCTCTTACCCCAGGTAGAATTTCTTCAATACATTCATTTTTCAGCAAAATATCATACTGAGTGAATTAGATGTACAGACTGCTAGTACCCTATAAAATTGATAATTTTTGATATACATATGCGGTGGTTTCGTTAAAAACCAATGAAATTTCTTTTTGATATATGCGGTGGTTCCGTTAAAAACCAATAAAATTTTTTTTGATATATGCGGTGGTTCCGTTAAAAACCAATAAATTTTTTTTTGATATATGCGGTGGTTCCGTTAAAAACCAATAAAATTTTTTTTGATATATGCGGTGGTTCCGTTAAAAACCAATAAAATTTTTTTTGATATATGCGGCGGTTCCGCTAAAAACCAATAAAATTTTTTTTATATAAACGGTGGTTCCGTGAAAAGCCAAGCGAGATTTTTTTACATAAAGTGGTGCGTCCGTGAAAATATACGATTTTTTTTACAACGCGTGAATATAAATGGATCTTTTGAACAAGTTACAACAATTTTGAGATTGTTACCAATTAATACCTATATACTTTTGTGCAAAGTTTAAATTCAAGTACATCTTAAAGATTTTTCTATACAAGGTTACTACAGTTTTAGTTAATTCTTCAAATAAATTGTTAAATACTTCTTTAGTGACTATTCACCTGCAAATCAGTTCTCTTATACAAAATTTATTTTTCTTTTTCCTCAACGTTTCAGCTTCAAAGAATTCAGACATTCAAATAAATACTTCATTAATTTCATAGTTTGAACTGAATTATTTGGGCTATTCTGATAACTACATATGTATAGTGCAAAACTAACTTCAACTTCTTTTACTTTAAAATCAGATCTTAACGATCCAAATAGTAAAAACGTGGCCTCACCTTCTGCTAATTCAGCTCCAGATCTTAACGATCAAATCATGGCAATACCAGAGGAAAAGAGAATTTTTATTAACACATGTGCTAATTCTATTAGAGAAAACTACAGTGGTGATCCTCTTGCACTTTATTCTTTTATAGACAAAATTGCATTACTTGAACAATTCGCTACTGCAGATTTAACTGATACTTTTATAGCGTTCTTAAAATCAAAACTAGAGGGTAAAGCCCGTGAAGCAATACCAACACAAGTAACTTCAGTCAATGAAATTAAAACAGCTCTACGTAGTAGGATCAAACCAGACAACTCGAAAGTTGTAGCAGGGAGAATTGCAGCGTTGCACGTTAGCAATAACATTACACAGATTTTTCAAAAAAAGTTGAAGATTTAGCTGACTCACTTGAGCGGTCTCTTATTATTGAAGGGATCACTCAAGCGAAAGCTCATGAAATGGCAGTCGAACAAACTGTTAACGTGTGTCGTTTAAACGCAAAATCCAATTTAGTAAAAACCATTTTAGCCTCAACGGCATTTACAGATCCGAAAGACGTGGTAGCAAAATTAATTGTAGAACAAAACAACGAAGTAACTGAGCGTCAGGTTTTAGGTTTTCGATCACGTGGTAACAACACATTCAGAAATTCACGTGGTAGTTATCGAGACTTTTACCCAAACCGCGGCTATACTGGTTAAAGAAACAATAATTCATTTGCATACAACAGCAACTATAACGGCAATAATAATCAAAGATATAGCAATTATAACGGAAATAGATACCAGAATAACAAAAATAATAATACGCGTCCAAATTCAAATTTCAATTCAAATACAAATAATAGTAACAATAGAAGCAACAATTCAAGATCGTCAAACGGTAGAGGTCGAAACACAAACGTTCGCGCCTTAAACGCCAGCGCCCCTCAGGAGCGAACACTGGGGGAGGACGAACTAAGCCAGTAAGCGAACATCCCTCACCAATAGGCATCTATTGTTTAAACTTCAATTACTCTGATTTCATTGAATTACAACTTAACGAGTCACAAAAATTTTGTTCTTTCCTAGTAGACATTCAAGCGGACATTTATTTAATAAAGATATCATGTTTAAGCAGAAATATTTCCTTAAATACGATCGACATTATTAACATTACCGGTGTCACTTCAAATTCAGTTTTGACTTTAGGTAAAATTACCGTAAATTTAAATTTTTCAAACTTTTCTATTAAACATACTTTACATGTAGTAAATGAAGGCTTTAATACTCCATCCGATGGCATACTGGGTAAAGATTTTCTGAAAATTAACAAATGCATTATTAATTATGAAAGAAATAGTATTTCCTTTTGGGTAGGTAATGAAAAAGTCACGATACCAATCCTGCACGGAACAGAAAGCGACAGTTGTATCATTCCACCAAGATGTGAAATATTCAGACTTTTTGATTTAGGAGATTCACCCGAACCACTTTTGGTGCACTCGCAGGAAATTGAAAAAGGTGTTTTCACAGCCAGGTGCATTGTTAATTCCAGTAATCCGATAATTAAAGTCATAAACACCACGGATGATGTCAAATGTAAAAGGTAACAGCATTCGAACAGAAAAACTTTCAAACTACAATGTTTATAAAATTAACAAGACAGAAACAGAAGACAAACGTACGAAAAAACTAATTTCGATTTTCAAAAATCAAATACCTCAACATGCTCCAGATAAATTACTTGACCTTTGCATAGATTATGCCGACATTTTCGCGCTTGACACGGACAAAATGACTTTAAAGAATTTCTACGAGCAAAAATTAAGATTGACAGACAACGAACCGGTATATGTTAAGAACTATAGATTGCCATACTCTCAACGCGAAGAAATAAATCGCCAAGTAAATAAACTGTTAGACAACGATTTGATTCAACCCAGTTATTCCAATTACAATAGTCCCTTGATTGTAGTCCCAAAGAAAGATATTAATAGTCAAAAACCTTATCGTATGTGCGTAGATTTTCGCGCAGTAAACAAAAAACTCATTGCTGATAAACTTCCACTAGCTAGAGTTGACGATATTTTAGACAATCTCGGTAGAGCAAAATAGTTTTCCACATTAGATCTTTTTCCAGGATTTCATCAAATCCCCTTGCATCCTCTCTCACGTGACATTACTTATTTCGGCACCTCGGTCGGCGCATTTAGATGGAAAGTGCTTCCATTCGGTTTAAACATAGCACCAAATTCATTCTCACGAATGATGACAATAGCTTTTTCGGGTATACCACCGAACGTCGCATTTTTGTACGTCGACGATATTATCGTCATAGGTTGTAGCGAAGTACACCATATTAAAAATCTTTCAAACGTTTTCGATAATTGTAGGTCTTTCAATCTCAAGTTTAACCCTAATAAATGCAACTTTTTACGACCAGAAGTTACATTTTTAGGTCACAAATGTTCAGCCAAAGGTTTGTTGCCAGACGACTCCAAAATAAACGCAGCTAAAAAGTATACAAAACCTACTGATAAAGACGCAGTACGACGATTCGTTGCATTTGCAAACTATTGCAGACGGTTTATACCTTATTTTGCATCTCTGGCAGCGCCTCTAAACCGATTAAGCAGAAAAAGAGTTGAATTTGTATGGGATGTTGAGTGAGAAGGAGCATTTTTATGTTTGAAAGCAGCGTTACTTTCACCAAAATTACTTCAACACCCAGATTTTACTAAACAATTCATTATTACTGTTGATGCTTCCACAACTGGATGTGGCGCTATTTTAAGTCAATAACAGCAAAGTAATGATTGTTTCGCTTCTAAAGCATTTAATAAAGCCGAACAGAAAAAACCCATTATAGAATTAGAGCTTTTGGCTATTTACTTTGCAATCAAGCAATTTCGACCATACGTTTATGGCATCCATTTTATAGTAAAGTCAGATCATAGACCTCTAGTGTACCTTTTCAATATGAAAGACCCATCTTCAAAACTTTCAAAATTAGGTTAGAATTAGCAGAATATAACTTTACTATAGTTTATATAAACTAACTCGAACAAACAAATTTTAGCAGTACAGACAAGATCAATGACAAAACGGCAAAACGACAATAACCTTCCTAGGAAAACAGACATAAAAGACGAAAAACAAATTACATTACATGTCTACGACAAATTTTCATTTAATTTTTCGAAACAAGTTCCACGAATAAGATGTGCAATTACGTACGATAAAAATAATAAAACAACAAATTTAAGAATTTTTGCGCATATTAAACATAAGAAACTCGAGTTACTTAGTTTTGAGCTTGTTAACGAAATAATAACTTTAGAGAAATTACTTTCGAGGCTTGAATCAGAAGCCGGCAAACGCAAAATTAAGCAGATTGAATGGCCTAAAAACGATATTTTGTTCGAACATTATAATATTACAAATTTCAAAAATATTGGGAATAAAATTTTAAAATCATTAGAAATTATACTAACAGATCCAGTGGAGACAGTAACAGATGAGGATACAAAATCAAACCACTAATGAAAATTTACCATAATGATCCCATTTCTGGTGGACATTGCGGAATGAAAAGACTTTACGCAAAACTGCGAACAAAATTTTATTGGAAAGATATGACTCGCGATATATCGAAATATATCAAAAATTGTAATGATTGTCTTTTAAACAAGGTTAAACCTAAAACAAAAGAAAAATTTGTTTTAACACCAACTCCTTGTAAACCATTTGATATACTAGTAATTGACACAATAGCACCCCTACCTGAGTCCAAATATGGTAACAAGTTCGCACTTACCATGATTTGCGACATGACTAAATACCTGGTAACAGTCGCTGTGCCAGACAAATCGGCAAAAACAATCGCTTCAGCAATTTTTGAAGGATTCATTTTGACATACGGCACAATGAATGCCATAAAATCAGATTTAGGTACTGAATTTAAAAATGAATTATTTGAAGAATTAACTAAACTTCTAAATATTGAACATAATTTTTCAACTGCATACCATCACGAAACTACTGGCACGATTGAACGTAATCATAGAGTTTTTAATGAATACTTACGTGCATATTTGAAAGATACTTTTTCTGATTGGGATGTTTATTTAAAATATTTTACTTTCCTACACAATACTACGAGTAGCACAGTTTTCGACAATCAGTTTTCTCCTTTCGAGTTAGTCTTTGGGAAAAAGGCAACTTTGCCGAATGAATTAACAAAAGAAAAAATTGACCCAATCTATAATGTCGCAAACTATGCCAAAGAAGTCAAGTTTAGGATGCAGAAAACGCACAAAATGGCACAAAACCTAATTAATAAAAATAAGGTACAAAGTAAAAATATGTACGATAAAACGGCACGACCTTTAATTGTAAAAATCTGAGATAAAGTACTTTTACAGAAAGAACCACATCATAAACACGAGAATATATATTAAGGTCCGTTCACTATAACTAAAATTAATGAACCTAATGTAACTATTTTTGATGGAGTTACAAGAAAAGAAAAGATTGTACACAAAAATAGAATTAATAAAGTAAATCAATAACTACTTGTTTATACTAAACTCGTATATACAACAAAAACAAAATTTTCCTTTACAAACAGCCAGGAAGGCAGAACAAAAATCATATAAATCTAAATTTAAAAACATAAAAAAAAACCGAAAATGTTTATATATCACATATGCCAATTGGCATAGCAAAACCTCCCTAGTTTCAAAATCATAAGATAAAAATGTTAAACTATACACTTAAATGAAATTATAACAAAACGAAAAAAAAGACTATATTATTAGTTAATAATACTTTAAACGTTATAAACAAAAAAAAATATACTTTAACTAATAGTTTAACTAGTAGTACAAAATACATTAAAAAAAGCAAACAAAAGAAAAGAGAACCGAATTCTTGAATAAAAATTTTTATATACATATATCATGCAACTACTATTTGCATATTGCAATGCAAAAATTTAAATAACATTGTACAAATAAATTAAATTATCTTAAATTTAAACTATTTCTCATATTAAATAAGTCGATAAAACTATGTATTAATTGGAACATAGGCTGATGTATGTTTGAGTCCAATATACAACATATTTTAGATTGAATAATATCGGGCAAGAAGAAGTCAGCAGAGTGATCACCCCAAAGGAGGGTGATGTAACGACACCTTAAGAGCAACTCACTACATCAACCATACATCAGCTGATGTATGTACTAGTTGACCGAATAGTTTTTCGAATTTTGGCCGCACAAGTAACAATGTAATTCACATTGGCTGAAAAAAAGTGGAACGAGTATGCTGCTGCCAAAATTAAACAATATATTAATAAACAAAACAAGTAAGTGTGTCTAAGTTCGGGTGTAACCGAACATTATATACTCAGCGTGATGTAACGACACCCTAAGAACAACTCACCACATCAACCATACATCAGCTGATGTATGTACTAGTCGACCGAACACGCTCGCACGGGCGAATGCAACCCGGCGCGTGAGTGGCTCGGCCATTATAATTTGGCAGCTGAAAAAGTAAGTTGAACTTACAAAAAACTATATTGGTGAAACGTTGTAAATTAAAGATATTGGAAACCAAATAAAACCTAATATTAAATTGTGAAACACGAAAATTTTATTTATACGGTTATTAATTGTGCGCATAATTGAGCGCATCCACGCTTTAATAATGCATCCAAAGTTCACTCTACAAAATCATAAGTAGAGTTCACAGTCAGCTTCAATTGCACATTTCATTTCATATAAATTACTTTTCTACATAACACGTTGCACCGCCCGTTTAATAATGCATCCAAAGTTCACTCTACAAAATCATAAGTAGAGTTCACAGTCAGCTTCAATTGCACATTTCATTTCATATAAATTACTTTTCTACATAACACGTTGCACCGCCCGTTTAAAAAAATGTCTCTCCATTTCCTCTTACAATAAAACTTGATAAGTGGAATTTCATTGATTCAAAACTATTTTTTGCTAAGTTATAGCTTATTATTCTAGTCTACGACCCATTTAAACCTTTTAAACTTGTCTTATATCTAAGTTGCCGTGATCTTTAACCGATCCCGTCCATTTTTTCTAGAAATATTTCTTGCTATAGGGAAGATTAGTGTACCCAATTTTATTAATATCCGTTAATTTTTCTTCGAGTTATGGCTCCCGAAACTTAGAAAATTGCTTAGTCATAAATGGGGCGGTGCCACGCCCATTTTTTTAAATTTGAAGTTTTTCCTATTTATTGTGGATTTAAGTGGATTTAACTTAGAAATGAAATACCATTGCTATAAAGCTCTTTTTTGCAAAGATACAGCTTATATTATTCGTCCACGACCCTTTTAAAAATATTTTATATAAAAGTGGGCGTGGTCCTTAACCGATTTCGTAAATTTTTGGGTGCCACGCCCACTTTCAAGATTTTTTTTTTTATTTTTCCAATTCTCTCTTAGAGTCTCAATAGCAGTCCACACGTCAAATTTCAATATTCTAAGTGTATTATTTACTAAATAATCAGGTTTTTGGTGTTTTCCAATATGTTATATATATAAAAAGTGGGCGTGGTTATCATCCGATGTCGCTCATTTTTAATACCAATCTATTCTGGGTCCAGATAAGCTTGTGTACCAAATTTGGTGAAGATATCTCAATATTTACTCAAGTTATCCTGTTAACGGACGGACGGACGGACATGGCTCAATCAAATTACACACATTGTCGGCTGAGTTTGGTAGTCTTACAAAAAAAGTATTATTTATTTCGTTGATGTCAACATCAGGGGGATGAGACAGGTCACTTTTGGGCTTTCCAATTCCTATTTGTTTGATTATGTTCCACTTTTGTTTTGTATTTAAAGCAGAACTAAACTTATACTTAGAATAATTTGCCTTGGCCAACCTTATGACTTTGTTTGCAGTAAGCCGAGCTGTTTTAAAGCAGTTATGCGCTTCGACTGTGTGTTACGAAGGTGGATTAGGTGTTTTAATGTAAAATTGAACCAAGGGCTATTATTGTATTTAGGTGTTTTTATTTTTAGTGGAACGTGATCATCGAATAACTTATTTATGTTATCCTGCAGAAACTTTGTCTGGTCATCAACCGATGTTAACGTACGAATCAAGCTCCATTCAACCGACTCTACGGACTCAGCAAGATAATAATAATCTATACTTCTGTAATCGCGATACGTGAACGAACTTGGCCTACATGATGTTTGGAAGTTGTAATTTAAGAATATCAGGTCGTGTTTTGAGAAGCTGGAGGCGGATAGTTGCGTGTAGTGAATTATTTTATGAAGATCATTGACAAAAAATAAATCCAATAGAGAAGAGTTAGTATTTGTGAAATGCGTTGGTAGAGCACAGTTTGTGGGAAAAGTCCCACAGATTCCATGCTTTGTTTTAAACTGGCATCCACCAGTAGGTTACTATTAAAATCTCCAGCGATCATAATATTGTCATAGTCTATTAGTAACGATTGAACAAATTCAATAAATGCGGAAAAATTTACTAGTCGATTCGGTCTGTATGTACAGCCGATAAGAAGCCTAATAATATTCTCAGAAAACACATGAACAAACACATATTCCACAGGATCACCTAGACTAGAACAACAACACAATTTACAGGACATACTACCTTTAACATATATAGCAACACCACCACCATGACCACTTCTATCTTCACCATATAATTTTTATGAAACGAAGAAAACCATTTTTCTTAAACACAAATGATATCAATATTGGAGCCTTCTGCCAGAAACCTCAACTCGTCAAGCTTTTTATAAAGGCTTTACGCATTGATATGAACAACTTTCAGCCCTTTGGTTTTCTTGCTGACTATGCGCAACAAAGTATATAGCCAGTCTTTGGAACTCGGGGACTCACTATCGGAGACCAACATTATAAAAATAATTAAGTGAATGATTTGCACTGAATTTGGCTAATAACATATTTAAAGATTTTGTAGGCGGAAAAAAGACAGAGAAGGAATAGATTAGAAAAGAGCAAAGATAAATATTTATTATCAGGAGGCTGTTAGTTAGGCCCTTGGTGGCCCTCCAGGGCATTCATTCATTCATTCATTCATTTTTATTGAGCATTTTACTTATATCTATTTATGTACAAGTTTCCGAATATTACAAACTGTGCAACACAAAGTTTAAACATAAAATCTTACAACTTATAGATAAGTACATCTAGATATAAAAAAGGTAAGACATTTTATATGTTATACTTAACATAGTGTCAAATGTCATCTCTATTGAATATACAGTGGGGTGGACTGTTAAATATTAAAGTTAAAAATTAATTATATGTTGAAAATAGGTAAAAATAAATATATTTATGTAACTAACGCATTTAATAGAGCTTTTGTAAAGATAAATGTAATATAAAGGAAAGCAATGAATATAAGACAAAATTAGTTAATGAAAAACTGTTTATGAATTGGTCCGCAGCAAAACTTCGATTTCGGTATGCGAGAGGCCCAAAAGAAAGGACTTCACGTTTTTCATGAATTGTTGTAAATTTCGTAAGGCACGAATTTCGGCAGGTAGTGCATTAAAAAGTTTTCTAGATACTATCGTATAAAACTTGCTAGAGTGTGTGGTTCGCGAGGAAGGTACAACTACAGCAGGATGTGAGTTTGTCCTTAGATTATAGGTTTCCGGTCTCATACTATGTAGGTATCCACACTTTATTAAACACATTTTTAAACTTTAGAATAATAAAGATCTCTTACTGGAAGGATTGCTAGACTTCTAAAAAGCTCCCTTGAGCGATGCAATCGATTAACGTTAGATAATTTTCTAATAACAAATTTTTGCAAAAAAAATATAGGTTGAATTTTGCTCAGGGTAGTGCCTCCCCAGCAGCTGATTCCATACATTAATAATTAAATAAAGCATAATATACCATTTTAAGAGTAGAGTTAGAACAACAACTCCTTAGATGATAAAAACAGCGTAAAGAAGATTGGAAATATTGTTTAAGACGGGTCCACAACCGGCGTGTCGTCTTCACGAAAGGAAGTATTGTTTTCCGGGTTGAAACTGTCGAGAAAACTCAGGCTGGGGACTGCTTCGGGTCGGTCGCTGATTTTTCGCTTTATATGCACCATACCCCGCATTGTGAAGACCGCTGAAACCTTTTTTCTCTTCTTTAGATGGATCACAGCCTTGAAGATCTCATGGTAGTTTTTGGTCAGCGATGCATTAACAAAGATAGGCTCATTGGAATTTATTCCCACATGCACGAGTCACAGCCCTTTGGTGCTGTTGTGGCGCCTGAAGCTCGCAATGGTTTTCAACGGCGTATTTCGGTCCGCGGGTGAGTAAAATTTAATGATAACGGCCGGATCAACCGTACCGTGGGGTAGTTTACGTTTCGGCCGAAAAACACTTTTTAGGGGGGTGGCTGAAAGTTTAGCGTGAAGCAGAGGTGGTAGAAAATCGTCTGTAAGTTTTCCCCTTCCTCGAAGGGAATCCCATGAACTCGCACGTCGCATGCAGCAATTTGGAGTTCTTGTTTAGATATAAAGTTTTCCTGCTTACATACTCTCTGTGTTAGTGTGGTTATTTCATTTTCGAGGTGCCCAATCCTCTCAAACATACCCTCCATGCGAATAATTCTACCACTTAACTCGTTTAACTCCTTCTTCAGGCCTTCAAATTTATCTTCCAGCTTTCTGCACGTTAACTCCATCATACGCTTTTCTGCTTCCATTATTTTATTGGACAAAGAGTAGTTGTACTTTATCAGTTGTTGGTCGATTGTACGGATGAGGTTAGGATATGAATCGCTTAGACGAGGAGCCTTTTTGATTATTTCAGCTTTATTGCACAAGGTCTCGCCACGACCCTTTCCAGAATTTTGAGACATGGTGTTCCAAAAAAATACTCTGAAAAATAGATGAGTTGGAACCAGGCAGCGCAAGTGTAGATGGTATACTTTATTATATTATAATTTGATAATTTTGATTGAGCTTTAGGCCAGATTATTGAATAAAACTTCTTTTTTAGTAGTATTCAAAATATATTTATTTTTCGATATTTCGACTTCAATCTGAAGTCATCATCAAGAATACATATGGATATGTATGATGTCGATCATACATATCCATATGTATTCTTGATGATGACTTCAGATTGAAGTCGAAATATCGAAAAATAAATATATTTTGAATACTACTAAAAAAGAAGTTTTATTCAATAATCTGGCCTAAAGCTCAATCAAAATTATCAAATTATATTAAACAAGGTTATTATATTATAGGTTTAACGATTTTAGATTTATGATTAATAATATTTGTAGAATTGATTTTATCACAAGTGGGCGGTGCCACGCCCATTTAAATTTTGTTTTCAAATTTTTATCAAGAGTCTCAATATCAGGCCACACGTAAAATTTAAACTTCTAGGTGTATTATTTACTAAATAATCAGGTTTTTTGTGTTTTCCAAAATGATATATATATAAAAAGTGGGCGTGGTTATCATCCGATTTCGCTCATTTTCAATAACAATCTATTCGTGTACCAAATTTGGTGAAGATATCTCAATATTTACTCAAGTTATCGTGTTAACGGACAGACGGACGGACATGGCTCAATCAAATTTTTTTTCGATACTGATGATTTTGATATATGGAAGTCAATATCTATCTCGATTCCTTTATATCTGTTCAACCAACCGTTATCCAATCAAAGTTAATATACTCTCTGTGCAAAGCACGCTGAGTATAAAAATTGATTTCAGTGCAACAAAACAGTTTCACACTAGACTATACTGATTACACTGTCTTACAGTGAAATTATAGTATTTGCGAGATATATACCTTGAATTGTGGGTATACTCCAGTTACAAGAACTGAATACTTAGATTTTCGTTTTCACCCCCAAAGTCTGGAGTTAGGGGCCAAAAACACATTTTCCACGGGTTGTAGCGTTTATTGTCCTATTACCTTACTAATCTTTATTCTACAAATGCAAATTTTATGTCATTGAAAAAAAAGGAACTTAGCGGTATAGATTTGTTCGTTTGGAAAACAGTTTTTTTAATTTTTGAATAAAATTTTTTGTTTGGCTAGTAGGTTTTTTTCTACTTTCTTAACCAATTGTTAAAACGGTTAATTCAGAATCAAAAATTTGTAGGAAGTTGATGCAACGGCCTTTTGCCATGGATGAAAATTTACAGAAATGTCGGTTGAATTGACCCGTAATTCGGTTGATTTTTACTAGTTTCTTGTTTGCAGTGTACAGCAGTAGACTTTTGAACACATAATTGAAAAATGCGCATTTCGTAGATTAAGAGATTTTTGAGTCTAACTCCAGATTTTTGGAGTCTATTAGAATAAAATACATATACACATATCATACGCTCCCAGCAAAAACTGTCGTAAGCATTCGTAAACAATAAGGAATACTGGCTTTACTCCTCACAGATAAGCCTCAGAATAACGTAAAAAGACTACATCATTCGCCTTATAAAAAAGCCTTATAAACACGCCTTATTGGAGGCTTAAAATATATATGACAAATAGAACCCAGCTCTTGTTGATATATTTTCCTAATATTTTTAAGGAAACTGGATTTCCTTTTTACACATTTTTCTTATGGCATAAGGAATATTATATATAATAGTTCACAAACCTTATAATCGGGTTATTGTACTCGATGTATTAACTTATTATAACGCTTTATGTAAGACTGATTTTAGTGAGTTATAAGCCGTTTATAAAAGGTCCTGATACAGCAAGCAGTACCTTATATTAAGGCATAATATAAGTCTTATTAGATTTGGTCCATAAGCCTTATGGGATATTATAATCGCCCTAATAGCTATTAATAATTCCTTATGTAAGACTTATTTTATGTAGGCTATACGCCTTATACATATCGTTATCTTTTAGATAATAATTATAATAAGCAGCATTATAAGGAACACACCTAACATTTCTTATGGAATTAAGGCCTGATACCATAAGCCTTCTGAATATATGAAATAGGCCTTATATAAGGTTCAAATTTTTCTGCTGGGCTTGTAAGGTTTTATGTCGGATGTACATACAGCGCTTTGCGCTATGTTCTTCTTGACAGATGAGTTTAGGTTTAGGTACAGTTTGGGGAATGTAAAACTCTCTTATCTGTCAAAGTAGTAGCTTTTGACAAAGCAACTGCCTCACAACTAGAATGAATATAAAGTCAAACTGCAGGTTTGAACAGATTTCATAAAGTACAATTAAAAATACTTCTATGCACTAAAACCATTGGTTATTAAGCAAATTGGAAAAGAAGCTCGCCCTAAATCTCCTCGGAGGTTTATCCACCCAAGTATTTCTTTATTTTCCTTTTTTTATACAGCTGTACTTGTACACAGAGAATTATAACTTTGATTGGATAACGGTTGGTTGTACAGGTATAAAGGAATCGAGATAGATATAGACTTCCATATATCAAAATCATCAGTATCAAAAAAAAAAAATTGATTAAGCTATGTCCGTCCATCCGTCCGTTTACACGATAACTTACGCAAATATTGAGATATGTATATGCACCAAATTCGGTTTACGGGCTTATATTTTGACCCAGAATAGATTAGTATTGTAAATGAGCGAAATCGGACTATAACCACGCCCCCTTCTTCGATATCGAAAATTTAGAAAAATGGAAAAAATGAGATAATTCAAAAACGAATACCGCTAAGCTAATGAAATTTTGTAGGTGAATTGATATAATGACGCAAAACATGTGAAGAAAATCGGTTATGGACCCCGCCCACTTTTTCTAAAGGTCCAACCTTAACGAAGTTTGCAATAACTCTATGGTATTTAACTACATTTGACTGATATTCTACCTCAGTAGTGGTATGGTTGAGCTAAGAACAAAACTTAAACAAATTTTGAAAACAGGCATGACCAGCACCTTTTTTGTTACTATTCCCAAAATACTTTCAATGCCATAAGTTGAACAAAAATCTCCCAATCCGAACGAAATTTGCCATAAACATTTTTTTCATAGCTGCAACTGTTTGCTCTGAAAATGGGCGAAATTGCCTATTCACCACACAAAGCAAACAACAACACAGTTTTAAGTGCACAGCTTTGTATGTAATGTTCGGTTTCACCCGAACTTGGGCTTTCTTACTAGTTTTTATATTAATTACGAATACAATTATTTAAATGAAAATTTACGAAAACATTACTAAAAAAGCTCCTTCTTTTTTAAATTATATAAGTTTACGTTCATAACAAGGTCCGATTCGGATTATTTTGCGTTTAATTTAAATTGAGTTATAAACTAACAAGTAAGGAAGATTAAGTTCGGGTGTAACCGAACATTACATACTCAGTTGAGAGCTATGGTGACAACATAAGGGAAAATAACCATGTAGGAAAATGAACCGAGGGTAATCCTGGAATGTGTTTGTATGGCATGTGTATCAAATGAAAGGTATTAAAGAGTATTTTATGAGGGAGTGGGCCATAGTTCTATAGGTGGACGCCATTTAGGTATATCGCCATAAAGGTGGATCAGGGTTGACTCTAGAATTTGTTTGTACAATATGGGTATCAAAAGAAAGGTGTTAATTAGTATTTTAAAAGGGAGTGATCCTTAGTTCCATAGGTGTACGCCGTTTCGAGATATCGCCATAAAGGTGGACCAGAGGTGACCCTAGAATATGTTTGTACGATATGGGTATCAAATTAAAGGGGTTAATGAACATTTTAAAAGGGAGTGGGCCTTAGTTCTATAGGTGGACGCCTTTTCGAGATATCGCCATAAAGGTGGACCAGAGGTGACCCTAGAATTTGTTTGTACGATATGGGTATCAAACGAAAGGTGTTAATGAGTATTTTAAAAGGGCGTGGGTCTTATTTCTATAGGTGGACGCCTTTTCGAGATATCACCATAAAGGTGGACCAGGGGTGACTCTAGAATGTGTTTGTACGATATGGGTATCAAATTAAAGGTATTAATGAGGGTTTTAAAACGGAGTGGTGGTAGTTGTATAGGTGGTCGCCTTTTCGAGATATCGGCATAAAGGTGGACCAGGGGTGACTCTAGAACGCGCTTGTACAATATGGGTATCTAACGAAAGGTGTTAATGAGTATTTTAAAAGGGAGTGGGGCTTAGTTCTATAGGTGGACGCCTTTTCGAGATATCGCCATAAAGGTGGACCAGGGGTGACTCTAGAATGTGTTTGTACGATATGGGTATCAAATTAAAGGTATTAATGAGGGTTCTAAAAGGGAGTGGTGGTAGTTGTATAGGTGGTCGCCTTTTCGGGATATCGGCATAAAGGTGGACCAGGGGTGACTCCAGAATGCGTTTGTACAATATGGCTATCAAACGAAAGGTGTTAATGAGTATTTTAAAGGGAGTGGGCCTTAGTTCTATAGGTGGACGCCTTTTCGAGATATCGCCATAAAGGTGGACCAGGGGTGGCTCTAGAATGTGTTTGTACAATATGGGTATCAAACGAAAGGTGTTAATGAGTATTTTAAAAGGGCGTGGGGCTTAGTTCTATAGTTTAACGCCTTTTCTAGATATCGCCATAAAGGTGGACCAGTGGTGACTCTAGAATGTGTTAGTACGATATGGGTATCAAATTAAAGGTATTAATGAGGGTTTTAAAAGGGAGTGGTGGTAGTTGTATAGGTGGTCGCCTTTTCGAGATATCGGCATAAAGGTGGACCAGGGGTGACTCTAGAATGCGACTGTACAATATGGGTATCAAACGAAAGGTGTTAATGAGTATTTTAAAAGGGAGTGGGCCTTAGTCCTATAGGTGGATGCCTTTTCGTGATATCGCCATAAAGGTGGACCATGGGTTAATCCAGAATGTGTTTGTACGATATGGGTATCAAATTAAAGGTATTAATGAGGGTTTTAAAAGGGAGTGTTGGTAGTTGTATAGGTGGTCACCTTTTCGAGATATCGGCATAAAGGTGGACCAGGGGTGACTCTAGAATTTGTTTGTACGATATGGGTATCAAATAAAAGGTGTTAATGAGTATTTTAAAAGGGAGTGATCCTTAGTTCCATAGGTGGACACCGTTTCGAGATATCGCCATAAAGGTGGACCAGGGGTGACCCTAGAATTTGTTTGTAAGATATGGGTATCAAATGAAAGGGGATAATGAGCATTTTAAAAGGGAGTGGGCCTTAGTTCTATAGGTGGATGCCTTTTCGAGATATCGCCATAAAGGTGGACCCGGGGTGACTCTAGAATGCGTTTGTACAATATGGGTATCAAACGAAAGGTGTTAATGAGGATTTCAAACGGGCGTGGGGCTTAGTTCTATAGGTGGGCGCCTTTTCGAGATATCGCCATAAAGGTGGACCAGGGGTGACTCTAGAATATGTTTGTACGATATGGGTATCAAATGAAAGGTGTTAATGAGTATTTTAAAAGGGCGTGGGGTTTAGTTCTATAGGTGGACGCCTTTTGCAGATATCGCCATTAAGGTGGACCAGGGGTGACTCTAGAATGTGTTTGATCGATATGGGTATCAAATTAAAGGCATTAATGAGGGTTTTAAAAGCGAGTGGTGGTAGTTGTATAGGTGATCGCCTTTTCGAGACATCGCCATAAAGGTGGACCAGAGGTGACTCTAGAATTTGTTTGTACTATATGGGTATCAAATGAAAGGTGTTAATGAGTATTTTAAAAGGGAGTGGGCCTTAGTTCTATAGGTGGACGCCTTTTCGGAATATCGTTATAAAAGTGGACCAGGGTTGAGTGTAGAATGCGTTTGTACAATATGGGTATCAAACGGAAGGTGTTAATAAGTGTTTTAAAATGGAGTGGGCCTTAGTTCTATAGGTGGACGCCTTTTCGGAATATCGTTATAAAAGTGGACCAGGGGTGACTCTAGAATGAGTTTGTACAATATGGGTATCAAACGAAAGGTAATAATGAGTATTTTAAAAGGGCGTGGGCCTTAGTTCTATAGGTGGACGCCTTTTCGAAATATCGCCATAAAGGTGGACCAGGGGCGACTCTAGAATTTGTTTGTACGATATGGGTATCAAATGAAAGGTGTTAATGAGTATTGTAAAAAGGAGTGGGCCTTAGTTCTATGTGTGGACGCCTTTTCGAGATATCGCCATAAACGTAGACCAGGGGTGACTCTAGGTTTTGTTTGTACGATATGGGTATCAAATTAAAGGTATTAATGAGGGTTTTAAAAGGGAGTGGCCCTTAGTTGTATATGTGAAGGCGTTTTCGATATATCGATCAAAATGTGGACCAGGGTGACCCAGAACATCATCTGTCGGGTACCGCTAATTTATTTATATATGTAATGCCACGAACAGTATTCCTGCCATGATTCCAAGGGCTTTTGATTTCGCCCTGCAGAACTTTTTCATTTTCTTTTACTTAATATGGTAGGTGTCACACCTATTTTACAAAGTTTTTTTCTAAAGTTATATTTTGCGTCAATAAACCAATCCAATTACCATATTTCAACCCTTTTTTCGTATTGGTATAGAATTATGGCACTTTTTCCATTTTTCGTAATTTTCGATATCGAAAAAGTGGGCGTGGTCATAGTCAGATTTCGACCATTTTTTATGCCAATAGAAAGTGAGTTCAGATAATTATGTGAACTGAGTTTAGTAAAGATATATCGATATTTGCTCAAGTTATCGTGTTAATGGCCGAGCGGAAGGACAGACGGTCGACTGTGTATAAAAACTGGGCGTGGCTTCAACCGATTTCGCCCTTTTTCACAGAAAACAGTTATCGTCCTAGAATCTAAGCCGCTACCAAATTTCACAAGGATTGGTAAATTTTTGTTCGGCTTATGGCATTAAATGTATCCTAGACAAATCAAATGAAAAAGGGCGGAGCCACGCCCATTTTGAAATTTTCTTTTATTTTTGCATTTTGTTGCACCATATCATTACTGGAATTGAATGTTGACATAATTTACTTATATACTGTAAAGATATTAAATTTTTTGTAAAAATTTCACTTTAAAAAAAATTTTTTTTAAAAGTGGGCGTGGTCGTCCTTGTTAAGCATGCATATAGTAATAGGAGTAACATTCCTGCCGAATTTCATCATGATATCTTCAACGACTGCCAAATTACAGCTTGCAAAACTTCTAAATTACCTTCTTTTAAAACAGGGCGGTGCCACGCCCATTGTCCCAAATTTTACTTATTTTCTATTCTGCGTCATAAGTTCAACGCACCTAACAAGTTTCATCGCTTTATCCCTCTTTGGTAATGAATTATCGCAATTTTTCGATTTTTCGAAATTTTCGATAACGAAAAAGTGGGCGTGGTTATAGTCCGATATCGTTCATTTTAAATAGCGATCTGAGATGAGTGCCCAGGAATCTACATACCAAATTTCGTCAAGATATCTCAAAATTTACTCAAGTTATCGTGTTAATGGACAGACGGGCGAACGGACGGACGGACATGGCTCAATCGAATTTTTTTTCGATACTGATGATTTTGATATATGGAAGTCTATATCTATCTCGATTCCTTTATACTTGTACAACCAACCGTTATCCAATCAAAGTTAATATACTCTGTGAGCTCTGCTCAACTGAGTATAAAAATCAGTGTCTTATGGTTTATCCGTTCGATAAAAATATTTCTTGTGAAGAAAATTAAAAAAATAAGGTTTAAAGTTCACATGAGAAAACGGCCCTTAGCTCGGCCTTTAGCCGGCCAAAAGTCGAATTTTCAAAGTGTGCTATGCAAAAAAAAAAATGCTTACTGAAATTTCTAAACATCTAATGTTACATACCGCAAAACTCATCTGCAACGTGAACATATCGAACCGTAAACATCTAAATCAAGTTCAACTCACTGAGAGGAAACAACGACTTGAATTTTTAATATACATACATAAATATTTATTAACTCAAAAGGCTTTAATCAGTTCAAATGAAATTTTCTTTTAGAACAAGTAAATGTGTATTAATATTTTGCTTTTTGCTGCCATATATTTTGCTACCTCTAATACAACCAGTTTTCTATATCATACGTTTTAAAAACAAAAATACTCACTTTTTTATGATATATGATATAAGTTTGAGCTAATACTGGAGTTTGAAAACAAAAACCGCTGCGCATACCTGCTAAACAAAAAGTGGCAGTGGTGATCAATTTAGTAGACTCTCGCTAAAATAAATTTTGAGTTTTCGTGACTGTTCAACAGCAATTTTGAAAAAATTAACCGCGGTATTTTGCTGAAAAAGGTGACATCGCACAGATAAGTCTTTCGGAACAAACATATAGTCCAGTTCATCAAGTTTACTTTTAATTCGCATATGTAGGTTAAATTGGTCACAAAGTCTTGGAACTTTTATCAATATCCGATTTTTCCGATATTGGCAAAAAATTTACCCCATGGTGTCCCGCGGTAAAAACTTCTAATTTCATCCAACATACTTTTAGATTGCTACGAAAAAAAAACTAAATAGAATGAAAGCGTCGGTCAACATTGTGATCATTGGCTGAAAAATAAGTGTGATATCTTATCCGTCATCTGCTGGACAGGATGCTCAAGATGGTTCCTTTTTAGCGTTTGGACAGGAGTTTTTGATGTCTATGCTGAACATATCACACTTGTCTTATCCACAATGCTTCTGACTTTCAAAATGTACTAAATATTTATGGAGTCAGCAGCTCACCAGAAGTTTGTTGCAGTTAGCAGATTATTTTTAGTTGTTGTTGTTGTTGTTGTAGCAGTGCTTCGCCCCACCTAATAGCTGCGACCGATCACAAATTGTCATCAATATCCTCTAATGGGAGTCCAAAGAAAGTTGCTGTTTCAACAGGGGTGGACCATAATGAGAGGGGTGTTAGAGGCGTTGGTTCAACATTACAATTGAATAGATAGTTGGTGTCATGTGGGGACGCATTGCAAGCGGGGAATACATTTTGTATGTCGGGGTTGATTCTGGATAGGTAAGAGTCTAGCCTGTTACAGTATCCAGAACGAAGTTGAGCTAGAGTGACTCGCGTTGCCCTGGGGGGTATGCGTTCCTCTTCCGCAAGCTGTGGGTACTGTTCTTTGAGTACTGGATTCACCGGGCAATTCCTGGCATAAATGTCCGACTTCTGTTTTTGGACCTGCTTGTGTTTTTTTGCTTTATACGGCTGAGTTTTCAGGTGCCGTATTTCCTCATAATGTTTACGGAGATGACTCCTTAAGCCCCTAGGCCGTGTTGGCTAATCAATCAGATGTCTGTTGGGATGCCCAGGTTTCTGGGTATTCAACAGGAACTGTTTAGTTAGCATCTCATTTCTCTCCCTGATAGGGAGTATTATGTAGATGGTGTTCTGGGGACATAAGAAGACATCCCGTCGCGGTTCTGAGAGCAGTATTTTGGCAGGCCTGCAGCTTCTTCCAGTGAGTAGCTTTTAGGTTTGGCGACCATATAGGGGACGCGTAGCATGCAATCGGCTGGCCAATTGCTTTGTATGTGGTAAAGGGCGTTTCTTTGTCTTTTCCCCAAGTACTGCCAGCAAAGGATTTGAGGATTTTATTACGGCTCTGGATTTTCGGTACAATTGCGGCTGCATGCTCACCAAAATGTAGATCCTCATCAAACGTCACACCCAAGATTTTGGGGTGTAGAACAGTCGGTAGAGTAGTGCCATCGACGTGGATGTTCAAAATGGTCGACATTTGGAACGTCCGTGTTGTAAATAAGGTCGCGGAGGATTTAGTCGGTGATAATGCCAGCCGTTTATTCTGTTGCAAAGCTCATCGATCTGTGGGCCTGGGCCTATGGTCATTATTGTGCAGTCATCGGTGCAGTAAACTATAGTAACTCCTTCTGGTGGCGAAGGTAGCTTATATATGTAGAAATTAAACAAAAGTGGGGATAGGACACCACCCTGAGGCACCCCTTGTTTAATTCTCCTTGGTTTTGATGTTTCGTTTCTAAATTGCACCAATAACTGCCGACTACCCAGATAATTTGCGGTCCACCTTTTAAAACATGGGGGAAGGGTAAACCCTTCCAGGCCTTGCGGTGGCGTGACATGGTTGACCGTATCAAAAGCTATTGATAGGTCTAGCGCAACGAGTACTGTTCTATGGTGGGGGTTTTGATTTAAACCGCAATTTATCTGGATGCTAATGGCATTTAACGCGGTGGTGGTGCTATGGAGTTTTCTGAAGCCATGCTGATGACAGGCTAGCTGCAAATTTGCTTTGAAGTAGGGGAGCAAAGTGGCTTCAAGAAAACTTAAAGCTTTAGTGGATTTCTTATATACATATGTAGGAGGCGCGTGCTGCAGGAAGAAAATTCTGAGCATGTTCTCTGTTTGTATTCTGCTTGTTTTTTTCTTTTTCTAAAAAAACTTTGGAATTACTAATTGTTATTTGTTATCCCTTCAAGAATTACAAAGTTACTAACGCCGAAATAGTAATTACTACATAGCATGACCCAGCGGGTTAGGGGGCTTAGAATATACCCGCGGTAGGTATGGCTGTCGAAAGAGGCGACTAAAACACCAAATTGATTCAAGGGGTTGCCAACGCAATATATAGCTTTTCCAACCCAATTGTCAACTTCACCTGCCCGTGACGAATCCTATTTCGTTAACAGCCGAGGCTCTGGCGATTCCGAACTCCTGATGGATCTAGGGGGTGGGAGGGCTTTATGGCCTAAAAGATTTTATGTGGTGACACCAAATCGTTCCCGATATGGTCGGGCTAGTACCTTTATGCTGCTTGTTACCGGAACGTACCGGATCTGCATCCGAGAAAGGACCATCAACATCGATAACACTCCCCAAGGCCTTATCGCTACAACAACAACAACAACAACCGCATGAATACAAAGAAACACTAAAACTCCCCCTTATAAAACATTCGACATGCGGTTTTTGTTTTCTAGCGAGTTACACGCTTTTCGTAGCAAACTGGTGGCTCTTATTTTAATCTATTCTCTTTGAAAGAAGTTTTAATTACCAATATACATTTTGTCAGCCCAAACAATCAAATACACCACTGTGCAAGGGACCAATGTAAACAGCGAATTTTGAATATGTACTAAGTCCAGCATTTGTTTACTTTTTATTTGCCTCATAACGAATAGGTAATATTACACACATACATTCATACATATAATATATTTATTTAGTGTCATTGGCAATCTAGATTACAGCGTCTTAAATTATCACCCAATAATTTAATCTGTAAATCATAATAATAAAACTCAAAAGCTTGTTTCTAGGAAAGACTCAACTCTCGCTCAGTTAATATGTGAACACCAAAAATTTAAGTTGATCTTGCAAAATATTTAGCTAGGTCAGATTTATTATATCTGTATACTTGTCTGCATAAATAAAGTTTTGTTAGTTATTTTTTTATAAGCATATTCCTATGTATTTTAAATATTTATATATAAAGTTTGCTTATTGTTTACAAAAAAAATAATCAAAATAATAAATGCAGAACAATGCAGTTCCAAACAGTGACAATAATAATCGGATTTATGCTTGGTATCAGACAAATTTTTCCGGTACGATCGTTAATTCTTTGAATATTTTTATTTAGTCCACACTATAAAAATTGTGTTTGTAAAGTTTCGTGTTGGATTTGGGAATGGACACAACAGAATAAATATACAAAAATAACACATGCGAGGCCGTTTACTACACGGAGGGTCCTGGGTCCAACTCCCGGCCAAAGTAACATCAAAAATTTCGAAACAAGATTTTTCAATTTAAAACTTGTTTTTCTAGTCGAGGTCGCCCCTCATAAGTGATTTGGCAAACACTCCAAGTGTATTTCTACCATGAAAAGCTTCTGAGTGAAAATTTATCTGCCTTGCAGATGCCGTTCGGAGTCGACATAGGTCCGTCCCGCCAATTTGTAGGGAAAATTAAAAACGGAGCACGACACAAATTGGAAGAGAAGCTCGGCCTAAATCTCCTCGGAGGTAAATCGCGCCAAGTATTTATATATATATTTTTTTAACACATACGTAGAAATAGTATATACAAACTGTTTTGTAAATGTCGTCGGCATAGCATATCTACATATATATATGAATTTGTGTGCGTTATGCTATTTTAATGATTTTTTCTCTGCTATTTTCGATCTGATTCAGGGATCATTTACGGCAAACATTTTTTTTTTTAAATCGCAATTGAAAAATAGTTTAGCTGATACACAAAAACCGTTTAATCGATTTCAATAATTTTTTGTTTCCTTCATTTAATCGGACTAATTGTTCGTTTATAGCAAAAAAAACAATTTTTAAATCATTTTCTTCGTACCAAAAAACGGGCCAAAACGCTTTTCAGAAAACCAGAATAGTTATTTCTCAGTTGTAATCTTAATATATATAAATTTCGTGTCACGTTGCTTGTCCGCGATGGACCCATCAGCTACTCAACCGATTTCAATCAAATTTGTACACCGTGTGCAGTTTGATCCAACTTGAAAGATAGCATAGCGTTCCTGTGCAGTTTCTTTCCGATAAGTGGATCAGGACCAATCTATTCGAACAAATTCTATTCATGGTTCAATTTGCCTGAAATTTGGTATATAGGTATCCCTTTGCCTATATTAGTATTTACGATACCTCTCTTCCGGGAAGAGGCCCAGGGACCGATCTTTTCGAACAAATTCTGCTCTTTTTTCTATTTACATGAAATTGGCATACAGGTAGCCCTTTGCCTAGATTAGTATTTATGACAATTTTTTCGGGAAATAGATCAGGGGCCGACTGGGACTGGTACTAGGGCTGGGACTCCGACTAGAAGTGCCACTGAGACTGGGAATGCGACTAGAAGTGACACTGAGACTGGGACTGGTACTGGGCTTGGACTTGGAGTGGAACTGGGACTGGGAAAAAGGAATGGAGAAGAACTAGAGAGAAGAGAGGAGGGAAGAAGAAAGAAATAGAGTTAGACGAAGTTAGATGGATGGATGGAGGGGAAAAAGTGGGGAAGAAGACGGAGAGGGAGAAAGAGATGCAGAAAAGAGAAAGGCAGAGGGCAGATTGAATAAAAAGATAAGGAAAAGGCGGAGAGTAGAGAAAGGAGAGTAAGAGGTAAAAACTGCTTGAAAGTTGTGTATGACTGCTTGAAAGCATGTATAACTAATGCTAGGGCAACGTCTGCCATGTCTGCTAGTATTCTATAAAAATTATTAACAATTATACGGAAACTAAATGTGGATGGTAAGATGGGTTTTGGCTTGTCCTTCACCATGAGAAGTTTTGTCAAACAAAAAACTTATGTAAGTTTGGGAACGTTGAGTTGTGGGGAATTTCCTTTAATAATAACCTATTAAACATTTGAAGTTCCTTTGAAGTAATTTTTTGTATTCACCCTGTCGACAACACATGTTCTTAAATTAAATCTGCCAACAATACAAGTAAGGTTTTTTGGCAGCAGTTTGTTACCTATACCAAATTTCCAGGCCGTTTTCAGCACGTATTAGGGTTTTTGTGCGCTGATACCAAAGAGGATAAATATAATAAGAGACGTCACTCGTTACTTGTAGCCATTTGCTGAATGTTTTCTTCGAGGTAGTCGCTGGTTTTTTTTTTTTTTTGGGCGAGATGTGCATAAAATATTTTCTGTACATTTTCATGGAGTATTTGTGTTTATTTTTCCGAATGTAATTAATTAATTAATTCTCTCTCCAAAAATCACAGTTGCACAAGGTGCCTACACGGCATGGATAAATGCGAGACAATTAAAAATATCCCTCTTAGAAAACATTAGGCATACATTTTTTTAATATCCAGCGAGTTACTTCCACTCGTAGCAGATTTGTGGCTCTTATTATATATATACCTCTTTGCCGATACTATCAAATCAAGCCATGACCAGTAGCCATGAAGCTGCGATAAAAGTTTTATGCAATACTCTATTATCCCATTTCAATCAGTAACATCTCAAATTTCCTTTGCGTTAAAGATGTAGGAGTTGAGTTCCAAAGAATACTGATCCAGATCCCAAGTAAAATCTAAAATACAAATGCAAATGCAACAACAACTTTGTGATCCTAATTGTTATCGGATCAACAGAGTGGCTCTGCTTATTTCATTACTTGTGGTTTTTACTTGGTAGCGCTTACAAACAAATGCATTACAGTGTGCGATATTTACCAACTTTTTTTCACTGAACACCGGATAAATTTGTACTATAAAATGCCATAGCACAGTTACATTATATTCATTTTATTAAACCATGCTAAAACAACTATTCTTTTTTCATCTGCGTAGCTACATGGTTAAAATTTTGAGCCCAAACTTAAAACTTGTTTGGACTACATGTATGACCAAGCCGAATTCGGTTTGGAGTTGAAAATCTAAAATTTCTTGTGAAAATGATAATTTAGGCTTCGCGGATCCAGATATTCCATTTTTGAATTCTAAAACTTAAATATGCAACTTTTTGTCGAGAAGCGTTTGGCATTTCCAAGCAAAGCATCCATCGGATAACGTAACATGAACGATTGTAAAAACTAACATACAAAAATGTCTTAGGTTTGAAACAAAAAGTGTAAGACAACGATGAAAAATGAGCACATACATGTAATGTTTTACAGTTGAGGCATTGATTTACAATCAAGTTTACGTTTGCATGCTACCCAATCAAATTAAAAATTGTGGGAGTAGAGGTTTACGCCGATCACTTTATTAGCGGCGGTGGCGTAGGCTCTATTATATACCGGCGGCGGGGCCGGCGCGCCGACAAAGTAACCGGCGTAAACCTCTGAGCTGAATGGCTGGACCTCAGACTATCACATTGTGCACAGCTAATGAATATGGAAACATACTTCTGACGTCAATGGTATGTTTGACGATCTGGAACAATATCAAAAAGTTGCGGCACGATTTCTTTAAATCATTTGTGGCTCGATGCTGGTCACATACAAAGGCGACTTTCGGTTGTTATCAATTATCTACTAATATTCATGACTCTCGCGGCACAGTTTTAACGATTAGCATCAATGTTGGCTTATTGTTGACCGGCTGTTTCTAAGAGCTACAATTCCCGACGTGCGAACAGTAGCAATCCCGGCTACCAGTCGCTACCACGCATCCTGACTCTTATACCATATGCCAGCACAGAAGCTATAGGACTGCGTCGACGTCACTTTCCTAGAAGCTGCGAAGACTTTCTGACGGATGTTTTTGTCGCGCTATGCTGCCAAGATACACCAAAGAAACACCTTGAAACGTTAGGGAGTAATTACTCGGTCGAAATCATAAGCAGTCTAAATGGATATCATTGTGTAACTCATGGGTGAAAATCGTATACCCATTGGCGCATATACATAATTTAAACTTTACAAGGACCGTGGATAAAAGTTTTAAAATGTAGACCAAAAACTTGCAGACGTTTGTATTCGAAACATTGACTTCAATAGTCTTCGTTTCCGGCCTTATGATATAAGAGCTTATTATGGATGATCGCCTTCAGTTTTCAGACTAGTTCGACTATCCCCTACGTTAGGGTAGTAGAATACCAGGTCATTTGTTCGACTGTCTTGGGAAAGATTTTGGCCTTTCGGGATATAGAATTTATGAAAAAAACGGCACTTTTTTCGGGTAACCTGCTTTTTTAACAACTTGAGGACAAATTTGAAAACATGTTCGACTTGGGTCACTTTATTTAAATTCATTGTTCTATATTAATTTTTTGAAAAAATTATGCGAAGTGAGCATTTAAATTTATTATATTACTTTTCTTTTAGTGTTTGGTTTTAATGAAGCAAAACCCGTGTTAAGCTGGCATTGAAACTGCCTGTTTCCTCAAATAGATTTTGAACGGTTAGAAAGTGTTAAATTTCGCAATTGGATTTTATAACTGGCAGTGATGCATTTTTAAAATTAAGCTTCCATGTGGTATGGCTATTAAAATATATTATAAAAGTCTAGAAGGTGGGTCGACTCCTAATACGCGTCCAAAAATATCGGGAGAGGTGTCAAAAGATGCGTATTGACTTCGAAAACATTAATCCGAAGACGGAAAAGAAAAATGTTATCCCTATCATCTATCCGGAGATATTGTCATGTTGTTATGCACTAAAAAAATGTTTGTGTACGAAGGGATTTTATAGGATTTAATTTTGATCCCACCCCCTTGGTGGACCGGCCAGGGTAATTTTTTATGAGCGCAGCCGAAGACCGCCAATGCAGAAAGGTGTTCTGCGCAAAAATACTATGGATCCCACCCCGGTTTCGGAGGGACCCGAGGTCATTTTTCGGTTAATATCTTTTTAACGAGTTACAATTTTTAAGCTATTGCATAGATTTTATCGCGGGCTTGGCGACTAAATCAAAAAAAAACCGTAACGGATATTTGTCAAAAAAGGTTCGAAAACGTTCGAAAAAGGTTCGGTGTTAGCAACAGGCCAAATACATAAAATTGGATCTCTATTATAAAGTTAAAGTTAAAGTTAAACCTAAAGTTAAAGTTAAAGTTAAAGTTACAGTTAAAGTTAAAGTTAAAGTTAAAGTTAAATTTAAAGTTAAAGTTAAAGTTAAAGTAAATCTTAAAGTTAAAGTTAAAGTTAAAAATAAAGTTAAAGTTAAAGTGAAAGTTAAACTTAAACTTAAAGTTAAAGTTAAAGTTAAAGCTAAAGTTAAATTTAAAGTTAAAGTTAAAGTGAAAGTGAAATTTAAAGTTAAAGTTAAGGTTAAAGTTAAGTCAAAGTTAAAGTTAAATTTAACGTGAATGTTTTTTTTTTTTTTTTTTTTTTTGTGTTTCGTGGAAGGAGGAAATGCTTTATGCACTGACCGGGATATTTAAGCCTCACTGCGAGACTCTCCGAGTGTAGGACTCCCTTCTTCCATGAAGGCCTACCCACTAAAACCTAACCTCCCACGGCCCGCGCAAATCCCCGTACCTGAGACCGCGTTTAGCATTACTTCGGGTACGGGTGCGCGCTACGTGAGCTCTATGGCTACTCTCACGCTAATGGGCTAGGCATCCGTCTTCTCGTTTACTGGTAAGTATATGCCTCACATATGTGCTGACCGTATCCCATCTGTCTCTTCGACAGGTCATGTTATTAATGACACTGCCCGGGGATAGGTCGCCAAGTACCTCTTCTACCCTCCTTCGCTGATGGGAGAAGTGCGTGCATTCGAAGAAGGTGTGGCGTACATCGTCTATTTCCCCACAGTACAGGCAGCTCGGGCTATCAACTTTACCCATTCTGTGTAGGTATTTGCGGAAGTAACCATGTCCCGTTAGAAACTGGGTCAGGTAAAAGTCTACCTCTCCGTGCGGTCGCTTCAACCATGGATTCAGTTCAGGGATTAGTTCCCTAGTCCACTTTCCTACGATGCTGTTGCTCCACTGATCTTGCCAGCGTCAGATCGATTCTTCTCGCGCCTACATGGCAACAGCAGCTCTACTTGCTTGCGATCCGTTGTCATATATTGTTTTTCTTTCCTCAACGAGAAGATATATCGGTATGGTTCCCGCAACGACCAGGACAGCTTCAGCTGATACCGTGCGGTAAGCCGAAGATATTCGCAGCGCCCCTCTGCGTTGGACCGAGGTGAGGGCGACTCGGTTCTTCCGGTATTTCATTGCGTTCGCCCAGATTTCTGCACCATATAAGAGTATAGAATCCGAGGCTGATGCAACCAACTTCCTTGTGCATGGCTTTGGGCCACCTGTGTTTGCTATTAATCTACTCAACTGCGATATTATGCGCGCAGCTCTTTCGCAGGCCCCTCGTATGTGATCCGAGAAGTTGAGTTTGCTGTCTAACCTCACTCCCAGATATTTCGTTGAAGCGAGTGTTTCTATTGGCTGGTCCCCAACCTTCATGTTCCTGGTAGTGGGAATACGTCTCTTTGTGAGGATGACGATCTCCGTTTTGGCTGTTGCTAACTGGAGACCGTGCTCAGCCATCCACCTATTTACATTACGCATGACCTGGTTTAATTTTAGCTGTGCCAGCTCTCAGCTTGGTGCTGTTATCACAGCTGCCACGTCGTCTGCAAAGGCAACGAGGAAGGTGCTTTCTGGTATGTCTAATCGAAGAAGACTGTCGTAAGTTATATTCCAGAGATCGGGACCTAGTACCGAACCCTGGGCTGCTCCACCTGTTATTTTTACCTATTTTTGACCGTGAGTGGTTTCATATATTAGATACCTCTCTCTTAAGTAGTCCCTTAAAATTTCTAACAAATATTGCGGTACTTTGAAAGTGCTTTCTAGTGCCTCAAGCATGTCCTCCCACCTAGCTGAGTTAAAAGCGCTTTTGACGTCCAGCGTGACGAGCAACACTATAGGTCTTGCTCTGTGGCACGCTGTCTCGGCTGCGTCTATAACTTCTGTTATGGCATCGATTGTGGAGTGCCCCCTCCGAAAACCATGCTGGCTGGGAGACATTGCTCCGCCGTCCTGTAACGCTCTGGTAAGGCGTTGCTTCAGGAGACTCTCCATCAATTTCCCTGCTGTGTCCAACATACATAGGGGACGGTAGGATGATGGAGAGTTGGGATCTCCTTTCCCTTTTGGAATGAGAACCAGTCGTGCTGTCTTCCATATGGTGGGGAAAATTCTTTCTTCGAGACATTTGTTGTACATGTGCAACATAAGTTCTGGGCAGTCGTTTGCAGCTAGTCTAATTGCCTCCGCGGGTATTCCGTCGGGCCCAGATGCTTTCCTAGGTTTCATAGTTCGCACGGCAGTTTTAAGCTCTTCTTCTTGGAATGGTTCCACGTTGCGATCTTCATGGGTAACGTACCCGCCCTCCCTAGGCAGTTGGGTGGGAAACAGGCCATCCACAATGTTCCTTATTTGGTTCTCGTCCATCAGTTGGTTTGGCGGACGGAACTTCTTCATTACTATCTTATATCCCTGCCCCCAGGGGTCTCGATCCACTTCCTCGCAAAGCGCTTTCCAGCACTTAAGCTTGCTTTGCTTAATGGCAGCACTAAGAGCTTTCTTCGCTCCTTTGTACGCTTCCGACTTTTCTAGAGCCTCAGGCCTGCCGCCGGCGCGAGTTGCTAGCCTTCGCATCCTGTGGCATATTTTCCGCAGCTCCGCGATTTCGCTATTCCACCAGTATACCTGCTTTTTACCCCTCCACATTCCCCTCCGTGGCATAGAGAGGTTGCAAGCGTGGAGAAGACAGCGTCTCTTCCGTTGGACTGGAGTTGTTGATTATCCATCGGGCATCCCCCAGTACTGATGCGGAGAACGTGGCAGAGTCGACCTTGGATGCGTCCCATGCTTTTGTTCTACGTGGCCCGTTCGGAATCTGCCTCTGACCGGGATCGTTTAGGTGGAAAGGGATGTAGTTGTGATCGCTGCCAGTCAGACCCTCTATGACTCTCCATCCAGCAGCGGTCAACAGCAGGCTTTCTGACACTAGTGTTACATCGGGGATCGAGTATCCAAAGCCTGGCCGTCGGTATGTAGGGGTCGTACCAGTGTTAAGCACGTTCAAACCGAGCCTGGCTGCCATCTCAAGGACTAACCTTCCACGGGTGTTAGTCTGCGGCATTCCCCATAAGACGGCTCTTGCGTTAAAGTCTCCCGCCACAACCAGGTTACTAGTTAAGTCCCTCAGGTCGTCTTCAATAAGTTCAAGCTTGTCCCTGAACGTTTGAATGGGATCATTCGGGGACAAGTAGCAGCTTACTATTGTGGTATTATTCGTAGTTAGGCGGACGTAGCCTTGTCCGGCAACACGGTTCACAATATTGGCGTTTGCATCTGTCATCCAGATTGCGACGGTGCCGGTGTTGTCTATATGCCAATCATTTCGGGCTCTATAGGGTTCGCTGATGATAACGCAGTTAGCTTTATGGTCTAAGACCAACTGTTGTAGTAGCTCATCAGCAAGTCTGCTCCGGTTTAGGTTGCCTTGGATAAAACTAATCACTATCGAATTGAGACTTTGGCCTTTGCAACAGCGAGTGCCGCTCTGAAAATGCTGCATGCTCCAGATCCAGGGACATGATTGAGCTTCTGTGTATTACACAGGTAACATTTTGGAGCTGCGGTACAGGCCGAAGCTTTGTGGCCGCTTTGCCCACACTTCCAGCAGGCGTTATTCCTGTCTGGACCCTTATATTCAGCCTTCCGGTGTCCGTAGCCGAGACACCTAAAGCAGCGTTGTACTTCTGCTCGCTGTCTGATTCGGCACTGTATCCATCCGATAGGAATTTTACCTTTTTTGAGTAGGGCGTTGCCAATATTCTCGTCCATTTCGACGACCGCCATTTTCTGTTCTCTTTGGTTTGCTGCGAACACAGAGACACGGAGAGGTCTAGTGATTTCTTCTTTTCCGACCTCCCTCCTTATTGCGTCTTGGATTTCTGTTTCAGTTGTGAGACAGTCCATGCCAAGTACTTCCAACTTCATGCGCTTGGAAAGCTGTTGTGCTTCACCGACCTCTCCTACTGCACTACCTATAGCTGCTCTGAAGGCCGTCTGGTCACTGCAGCGCGCCGTTTCAATCAGTACGTTACCAGATTTGGTTTTTCGTACTGACCGTACCACCGTACCTGTGTCATTAGGGCAGAGCTGGCCGCGTATGGCCCCTAGTACTTGGGCATAGCTTTTGCCTTCCACAGGTTTTACCACAAAAGTTGCTGCTTGTCTCCTCTTTCTCGTCCGTTTTTGAGCTTTAGGAGCTTGGACGGGGGTTGCCTGCTTGGCTGGCTGGGCCCGCTGTTTCAGCCTCCGGCGCGCTACATTGGGCCAAGACTCACCTTGTGAAAGCGTATTTGTTCTTTTATCTCGTTTATTTTTGGCTTCCAAGTCCTCTGGGTGGGAATCTGAGCTCGTTCGTGCCCTCTTGCTTTTTCGGCCCGATTCTCTGCTCTCATCTAACTTTTGAGAGTGAGCCTCTTGGCGGAGTCGCACGTTTCTCCTTCCCAACAGCGCGCTGTGCAACGACACTGGGTGAGCTGACCGACGCTTTTTCCCTTGCAGTAGCAGGTGTTGACTGGCTGGGGATGTCGCGCAGCTGTGCTTTTGCCGCCTTTGTCTTTTCCGCCGATTCGGTGCCTTGTGTGGGCATTACCGACAAGGTCGCTTTAGCGGGGGTTGTTAAAACCGGCGATCTCAGCACTTTAGTGCTCTTCTTGAACACCGCTTCATCGCCCCTTTCTTTCTCGCTTTCTCTACTTTTATCTTCCTTTGTTGTTTTTATTTTGTTGCTCATTTGTTCTATTGGGTCTCCGCTTCAAGCCGCTATTTCCGCACGATGTGCAGTCGCCGTCTTCAATTCCCGTGGTTATCTTTGCAGAAGGAGGGAGGCCACGCGTCGGTTGACACAGGTCCTTATGGGAGTCTGTGTTCAGAGCCAGAATACAGCGTTAGTCAGGAGTCGTCTCAACTGAGCCTGCACCACCAACTTAATGGCGACGTGCTTCGAACGTACTTGAAGACCTGCCAATGTTTTAACGAGACGGAGACGATGCCGATATTAACCTACCAGCCGTTTCGGCAAGGTGTCACCTTTACTTATTAAGGTAGTAGCCTATCGTCATCGCCAGCCCGTAGCAATCAATTCATAATCATATTTCCAGTTCTGGTCAACAGGATCTTACTGTCCTCGATCCTTCGGATGCTTGATGGGATATTTTAGGGCGGCATCCTATCGCCCTTCCACCAGAACTTTGGGATGTGTTGCCCTTAGAGCAACACATTCCCATTTTTCCACTGGATTGCTCGTTTTGGTTCGCCCAGAGTACTTAATTCACTCAGTACCTCCCGTCTTGTGGGAAGCGTTCCTCTATCCACCACCTGAGGAGGCGCCCGGTAGGGGACCGATACAAATGACATCTCAAAATGTAAACGTCACTTAGAACTTCAATCAACAGACTTCTAAGTCAAGTTAAGTGTTGCTAAGTTTTGAGTAATCAGGTACATGCAATCTTCATTTAACAGAACTGTAAGTGACAGTTCTCAAGTCAAGTCAAGTCTATACTCAGTAATGGGCCCTTTAGTCATTTTTCTTTCGCTCGTTGTATACGTATATGGCCGCTTAGCAGGTGCTAAGCTCATGCCCACCCCTGATCATGATTGTCGTGGCACAATTTTAACGATCTTCAGCTTTCCGACTGTCCACTTCGTTACCCTAACGTAGCATATCCGGTCATTAGTTCGACTGTCTTGGGAAAGCTTTTGCTCCGCCACTTTGAGAGGACAAAGCCTCATCTGGTAAATATATGTACCTACGTATTCACATTTGTTACAGGAGCCGTAAGGTGTAGGTGATACTTAAACTTGGTTGATAGGCTATAATCACTGTGATTCACTCCAAGATAGGGATAGGGCCACCAACTTCAAACCGGGAGACTTGGGTGTGGAATGGTGAAGTGTGAAAATCAAAATTAACAATCCACACGCAATTTTATAGTTTCGCAAATAAACAAAAGAGGTTTGAATATAAGGCCAAATGATTGTACAGCTCGCACTTACTACGTCTGCTGTTACAGTCGAGGCCTAACTTATAATAATTTGACGCCAGAAGACATTTTCCAGTTGGTATGCCCATCCTAAGCCTTCAGTCTTCTCTCTTCAGAGATATGAGCCACTTTGTGAGTCTAATATCGTAGGCTTTGCACACGATTTTAGAAATTTTGCAGCCCCGCGCTACTGTCCACGCCTGATGCAACTCCAGACTTTAGTCGATTCAGCGAGACGGCGCTATACTGATATGACCATAAGGCTTGCACTCAAGCTGACCCGAGACCTTAAGCCTTGTTGCAGTTACTAACGCGATATTTTTGGCCATAAGGTCTGCAGGCGGGATGTGTAGAATGGCAAAGCTGCTTTTGGGGTAGTTTTTAGGGCTCCCGTTATACTAATCATTGATACTCTGTGTTTTTTGGTATATGTACTTTTTCTGTGGCTGTCCACCAAACTAGGACCCCATAGTAAAGTACGGGTTTGCCGTAAATACCCAATCAGAGAGTTTGAGTGATAGGTCCAAAGTGCATACTAGCATCCTCTCGAATGCATACACTGCCGCGGAGGCTTTCCTCGCTCTCTCTTCCACATGGAGTTTCCACGACAACTTACTATCTAGTATAACTCCTAGATACTTTATGCTATATTTATACTCAGCTGAGCAGAGCTCACAGAGTATACTAACTTTGTTCGCATAACGGTAATCCGTAACGGCATAAACTAATGGATATAGATATATACTTCTATAACTGATCTGGGCGAGAAAAGAAATTCATTTAGCCATGTCCGTCCGTCCGTCCGTCCCTAAACACGATAACTTGAGTAAATTTTAAGGTATCTTGATGAAATTTGGTATGTAGGTTCCTGGGCGCTCATCTCAGATCGCTATTTAAACGCCCACTTTTTTGATATCGAAAATTTCGAAAAACGGAAAAAGTGCGATAATTCATTACCAAAGACGGATAAAGCGATGAAACTTGGTAGGTGCGTTAATCCTATGACGCAAAATAGAAAACTAGTAAAATTTTGGACAATGGGCGTGGCACCGCCCACTTTTAAAAGAAGGTAATTTAAAAGTTTTGCAAGCTGTAATTTGGCAGTCGTTGAAGATATCGTGATGAAATTGGCAGAAAGGTTACTCCTATTACTATATGTGTGCTAAAAAAAAATTAGAAAAATCGGATGACGAACGCGCCCACTTTAAAAAAAAATTTTTTAAAGTCAAATTTTAACAAAAAATTTAATATCTTTACAGTATATAAGTAAATTATGTCAATATTCAACTCCAGTAATGATATGGCGCAACAAAATACAAAAATAAGAGAAAATTTTAAAATGGGCGTGGCTCCGCCCTTTTCCATTTCATTTGTCTAGAATACTTTTAATGCCATAAGTCGAACAAAAATTTACCAATCCTTGTGAAATTTGGTAGGGGCATAGACTCTATGACGATAACTGTTTTCTGTGAAAATTGGCGAAATCGGTTGAAGCCACGCCCAGATTTTATACACAGTCGACCGCTCGAGAGCTTTGGAGACAAAATAAGGGAAAATCACCATTTAGCAAAATGAACCTAGGGTAACCCTGGAATGTGTTTGTATGACATGGGTTTCAAATGGAAGGCATTAAAGAGTATTTTAAAAGGGAGTGGGCCATAGTTCTATAGGTTGCCGCCATTTCGGGATATCGCCATAAAGGTGGACCAGAGGTCACTCTAGAATGTGTTTGCACGATATGGGTATCAAATGAAAGGTGTTAATGGGTATTGTTACGAATGTTGGCGGCACTAAGGGGTACTGCAATCTCTAGGCCAATGCTAAGCAGTGACGTGAATTCACATCAATTATTCAATCATTATGTCTACACATACGCGTGCACGCGGCGGAGAAGCAACGCACAAGCACATGCAGATATCTTATCTGAAATGCTCCTAAAGGTATGCAATTGTGATTGTGGAAGTGTCGCTCACACATACAAGCGCATTGGGTATGAGAGAATATATAAAAATTATACATCTGTAGCTGAGAAATTTATAACTATGTAAATTCTGGAAGCGCCTAGAAGATGCCACGAGGAAATCACAGAGTATAAAAGCACCAGCGGTAGAGGCGATATAAGCAGTTTTTGATTAAGCACGCAATCTGTCGGGCAATAGTAGAGTTTAATTTAAGCAGTATAGTCAGTTTGGTTATTAAGCAAGCTATTCGTTGCAAAGTATAAGTGTACTTTAATAAAGGCCATTTTTCCATTATTCAATATTGGAGTTATTTATTCAACAATTTAGCGATACGAACGTTGGCAGAAGATTGCAAATAAGGGGAATTGCAGCAAATTTGTTACAATTGGTGTCAGAAGAGGAATTGTTGAATAAATTCCAGAGGACAACGAGGACATGGCGAAGTTAAGTGAATTGAAGATCCAGCAACTGAAGAAGGAGTTGGACAGCCGTGGATTGAATACAACCGGCAATAAACTCGAACTTCAGGCACGACTACGAGAGGCAATGGAATTAGAGGGAATTAACGTGGAAGAGTATATCTTTCATCTTGATGGCGAGGAGACAACAAAAATTGAAGAGAAAAACGAAACATCGCAGTCAGTTACGAGCACAGACTTGAACATGATTTTGGCTGCAATATCTGCACAAACGTCCACAGTAAAAGAAATGTCGTCAGAAATAACATCGAAGATTGAAGCACAAGAAACGCGTATGTCAGAAATGTCGACACAGATTACATCCAAGATGGAAACTCAACTGGAAGAACAGAAGACATATATGGCATCCCAACTGGAATCGCAGGAGACACGCATAACATCCAAGATGGAAGAACAAGAGGAGCGCTTATCATTGCAGGTGGCACAAATGTCTTCACAGTTAGAAGCACAGGAAGCAAGGGTAACATCAAAGCTGGAAGCGCAGGATGCAAAAATCGCTCAATTTCAGGCAGAAGTCGATGATTTGAAGGGTCGTATGGAGCAGTTACAATTAAATCGCCCAGCTGTTTCAGCGAGTAATCCAAGGGTAAAAACACCATCCTTTGACGGGTCTGTTCCTTTCCAGGTCTTTAAGCTACATTTGAGAAGACCGCAACAGTGAACAACTGGAATGTTGAAGATAAAGTTGCTGCACTGTTCATGGCGTTGAAAGGGCCTGCAGCTGAGATTTTACAAACCATTACAGAGGGCGAACGGAACTGTTATGAAGCATTGATGGGCACTCTAGAGAGACGATACGGAACTGAGCATAGGAGACAGATATACGAAATGGAGTTGCTGAACCGCTTCCATAGGCCTGGAGAAACATTGCAAGAGTTTGCGTCGGATATTGAAAGGCTAGCACATTTAGCGAATGCGGACGCACCCGTGGAATACGCTGAAAGGGTAAAGATTCAGAGCTTTATAAATGGCATACGGGACGTCGAAACAAAGCGAGCTATATACGCAAACCCAAAGCCAACATTCGCAGAAACGGTGTCATAAGCTCTGATTCAGGAAACAGCATCGCTTCTGTGTAAGCCAGTTTTCAAAGCACGCCGTGTGGAGGTAGAAAGGCCAGAGTGTGTAGACGCAACATTGGAGGCGCTGAAAGGATCGCAAAAGCGGAGTGAAAAAGTTATCAAATGCTTCAAATGCGAGAAGTCCGGTCACATTGCACGTCATTGCAATCTTGATCCTAGTAGTTCCAACAATGTGGGTGGCCGTAAACTCAAAGCTGGAGGAGATGAGCAAGAGCGTGTCAGATGTAAAGAACGAAAACTTGCCCCAGCTATTGAATGTCCTGTGATATCTGTGTCGCAAATTGGAAGAAAATCGAGCAGTCTTGCCGTCGAAGGAAAACTGGATGGCAAGGAGCGTGTACTGACTGTAGATACGGGCGCACTCATTCCTTAATTCGATCTGACTTGGTCAACAGGAGAGTAAAAATGTTACCTGGAGCAAGGTTGCGTACGGTCACTGGTGAGTATAACCAAGTCCAAGGAGAAGTGGTATGTGAGGTATTAATTGGAAAGGTCATGGTTCTACACAAATTCATTGTGGCGGAGATTTTTGATGAAGTCATATTGGGAGTGGACTTCTTAGTTGCGCTATAAGAACAAGGATATACCACTTAACTTTAGTTTGGAGAAAGGTTTCTGCAGTAATAGGGTACTGGTGGAGGAGATTCGACAGAGACCACGAAAGTCAAGGATGGATCGAATGGGCCAAACAAAGCGAAATCAAAGGTACCTGCGAGAAAAACACTGGCATTGACAAACCCTAATGGACGCACTAAACCGACTGAAAGAATTTTCCAGAAAGAATGCAAGGGTGGTTTCAAGCCAGCGCGCACTAATGTTATGAAGCGTTAAGACGATACTGATGATGCAAAGTCAATCCGTCAAGATCAAGCTCTGCGAAGTAGTTCTTCATTGACCAAGCAACAGAGTGTGAGGAAACGGCCCAG
This sequence comes from Eurosta solidaginis, assembly GCF_040869045.1. Taxonomy (NCBI): domain Eukaryota; kingdom Metazoa; phylum Arthropoda; class Insecta; order Diptera; family Tephritidae; genus Eurosta; species Eurosta solidaginis. Next base: position 154,953,360 of record NC_090321.1, read on the forward strand.
GGTAATGAGAAGTAAGATGAAACACAGGTATGACAAGAACTTTAATTCGGAAGGTTTCTTGGAGGAATATTTTGTACTGCTACACAACCCTCACCGGCGGAAAGGTGTTCCATCCAAATATCCGTGCAGCTGGGAAGGCCCGTACAGAGTAGTGAAGAGGATCAGAGATGTCATCTACCGCATACAAACAATTGGGAAACCACGAAGTAGAAGGGTGGTTCATTTGGAGATGCTAGCAGCATTTAGATCGAGAGATTTGCCTGATCGGGACGATCAGACTTAGGTGGAGGGCAGTGTTACGAATGTTGACGGCACTAAGGGGTACTGCCCTCTAGGCCGATGCTAAGCAGTGACGTGAATTCAATTGCAATTGTGATTGTGGAAGTGTCGCTCACACATACAAGCGCACGGGGCATGAGAGAATCTATAAAAATTATACATCTGTAGTTGTAGCTGAGAAATTTATAACTAACTATGTAAATTTTGGAAACGCCTAGAAGATGCCACGAGGAAATCACAGAGTACAAAAGCACAAGCGGTAGAGGCGCTATAAGTAGTTTTTGATTAAGTACGCAATCTGCCGGGCAATAGTGGAGTTTCATTTAAGCAGTATAGTCAGTTTGGTTATTAAGCAAGCTATTCGTTGGAAAGTATAAGTGTTATTGTGAAGTACTTTAATAAAGGCCATTTTTCCATTATTCAATATTGGAGTTATTTATTCAAAAATTTAGCGATACGAACGTTGGCAGAAGATTGCAAATAAGGGGGAATTGCAGTAAATTCGTTACAGTATTTTAAAAGGGAGTGAGCCTTAGTTCTATAGGTGGACGCCTTTTCGAGATATCGCCATAAAGGTGGACCAGGGGTGACTCTAGAAATCAAAGGAAAGGTGTTAATGGGTATTTTAAAAGGGAGTGGGCTTTAGTTCTATAGGTGGACGCCTTTTCGAGATATCGTCATAAGGGTGGACCCAGGGGTGACTCTAGAATGTGTTTGTACGATATGGGTTTCCAATTAAAGGAATTAATGAGGGTTTTAAAAGGGAGCGGCCCTTAGACAGAACATCATCTGTCGGGGGCCGCTAATTTATTTATATATGTAATACTACGAACAGTATTCCGGCCAAGATTCCAAGGGCTTTTGATTTCGCCCTGCAGAACTTTTTCATTTTCTTCTACTTAATATGGTGGGGTGCCACACCCATTTTATAAAGTTCTTTCTAAAGTTATATTTTTCGTCAAAAAACCAATCCAATCACCATGTTTCATTTCGTTTTTCATATTTTGTATATAATTATGGAATTTTTTTCATTTTTCGTAATTTTCGATATCGGAAAAGTGGGCGTGGTCATAGTCGGATTTCGGCCATTTTTTTTACCAAGATAAAGTGACTCCCGATAAGTACGTGAACTAAGTTTAGTAAAGATATATCGATTTTTCCTCAAGTTATCGTGTTAACGGCCGAGCGGAAGGACAGACCGTCGACTGTGTATAAAAACTGGGCTTGGCTTCAATCGATTTCGCCCACAGAAAATAGTTATCGTCATAGAATCTATGTCCCTAAAAAATTTCACAGCGATTGGTAAATTTTTGTTCGACTTATGGCATTAAAAGTATTCTAGACGAATAAAATGAAAAAGAGCGGAGCCACGCCCATTTTGAAATTTTCTTTTATTTTTGTATTTTGTTGTACCATATCATTACTGGAGTTGAATGTTGACATAATTTACTTATATACTGTAAAGATATTAAATTTTTTGATAAAATTTTACTTAAAAAAATTCTTTTTTTTAAGCGGGCGTGTTCGTCATCCGATTTTGCTAATTTTAATTTAACACACATATAGTAGTAGGAGTAACGTACCTGCCAAATTTCATCATGATATCTTCAACGACTGCCAAATTACAGCTTGCAAAACTTTTAAATTACCTTCTTTTAAAAGTGGGCGGTGCCACGCCCATTGTGCAGACTTTTACTAATTTTCTATTTTGCGTCATAAGGTCAACACACCTACCAAGTTTCATCGCTTTATCCGTATTTGGTAATGAATTATCGCATTTTTTCTGTTTTTCGAAATTTTCGATATCGAAAAAGTGGGCGTGTTTGTAGTCCGATTTCGTTCATTTTAAATAGCGATCTGAGATGAGGGCCGAGGAACCTACGTACCAAATTTCATCAAGATACCTCAAAATTGACTCAAGTTATCGTGTTTAGGGTCGGACGGACGGACATGGCTAAATGAATTTCTTTTTTCGCCCAGATCATGTTGATATATAGAAGTCTATATCTATCTCGATTAGTTTATGCCGTTACGGATTACCGTTATGCGAACAAAGTTAATATACTCAGCTGAGGTGGTCGCCTTTTCGAGATATCGGCATAAAGGTGGACCAGGGGTGACTCTAGAATATGTTTGTACGATATGGGTATCAAATGAAAGGTATTAATGAGGGTTATAAAAGGGAGTGGTGGTAGTTGTATATGTGAAGGCGTTTTCTAGATATCGACCAAAATGTGGACCAGGGTGACCCAGAAAATCATCTGTTGGATACCGCTAATTTATTTATATATGTAACACCACGAACAGTATTCCTGCCAATATTTCAAGGGTTTTTTATTTCGCCCTGCAGAATTTTTTCATTTTCTTCTACTTAATATGGTAGGTGTCACACCCATTTTACAAAGTTTTTTTCTAAAATTATATTTTGCGTCAATAAACCAATCCAATTACCATGTTTCATCCCTTTTTTCGTATTTGGTATAGAATTATGGCATTTTTTTCATTTTTCGTAATTTTCGATATCGAAAAAGTGGGCGTGGTCATAGTCGGATTTCGGCCATTTTTTATACCAATACAAAGTGAGTTCAGATAAGTACGTGAACTGAGTTTAGTAAAGATATATCGCTTTTTGCTCAAGTTATCGTGTTAACGGCTGAGCGGAAGGACAGACGGTCGACTGTGTATAAAAACAGGGCGTGGCTTCAACCGATTTCGCCCTTTTTCACAGAAATAAGTTATCGTCCTAGAATCTTAGCCCTACCAAATTTCACAAGGATTGGTAAATTTTTGTTCAACTTATGGCATTAAAAGTATCCTAGACAAATTAAATGAAAAAGGGCGGAGCCAAGCCCATTTTGAAAATTTTTTTTATTTTTATATTTTGTAATGTTGACATAATTTGCTTATATACTGTAAAGATATTAACTTTTTTTTTTTAATTTGACTTTAAAAAAAAAATTTTTTTAAAGTAGGCGTGGTCGTTCTCCGATTTTGCTAATTTTTATTAAGCATGCATATAGTAATAGGAGTAACGTTCCTGCCAAATTTCATCATGATATTTTCAACGACTGCTAAATTACAGCTTGCAAAACTTCTAAATTACTTACTTACTTAATTGGCGCTTAACCGTCTAAACGGTTATGGTCGTCCAACAAGGCGCGCCAGTCGCTCCTTCGCTCCGCCAACCGGCGCCAATTGGTCACACCAAGGGAGTTTAAATAGTTTTCCACCTGGTCCTTCCAACGGAGTGGGGACCGCCCTCTACCTCTGCTTCCATAGGCGGGTTCCGATAGAAACACTTTCTTGGCCGGAGCATCATTATTCATTCGCATAACATGGCCTAACCAGCGCAGCCGCTGCATTTTAATTCGCTGGACTATGTTGATGTCTGCGTATAGCTCGTACAGCTCATCATTAAATCTTCTTCGGTACTCGCCATCGCCAACGCGTAGAGGTCCATAAATTTTTCGAAGAACTTTTCTCTCGAACACTCCCAAAGCCGCTTCATCTGCTGTTGTCATGGTCCATGCTTCTGCCCCATATAGCAGGACGGGTACGATATGTGACTTGTAGAGTATGATTTTCGTTTACCGAGAGAGGACTTTACTTTTCAATTGCCTACCTAGTCCAAAGTAGCATTTATTGGCAAGATTGATTCTTCGCTGGATTTCAGTGCTGATGTTGTTGCTAGTGTTGATGCTGGTTCCCAAATAAACGAAGTCTTTTACAATTTCGAAATTATGGCTGCCAACAGTAGCGTGGTTGCCAAGGCGCGTATGCACTGACTCTTTGCTGGATGACAGCAGGTACTTCGTTTTGTCCTCATTCACCATCAAACCCATCTTTACCGCTTCTTTTTCCAGTTTGGAGTAAGTAGAACAAACAGCGCGGGTGTTTAGGCCGATGATATCAATGTCATCAGCATATGCCAGTAATTGCACACTGTGGTGCCACGCCCATTGCCCAAAATTTTACTAATTTTCTATTCTGCGTCATAAGTTCAACTCACCTACCAAGTTTCATCGCTTTATCCGTCTTTGGTAATGAATTATCGCACTTTTTCTGTTTTTCGAAATTTTCGATATCGAAAAAGTGGGCGTGGTTATAGTAAGATATCGTTCATTTTAAATAGCGATCTGATATGAGTGCTCAGGAACCTACATACCGAATTTCATCAAGATACCCCAATATTTACTCAAGTTATCGTGTTAACGGACAGACGGACGGACGGACGGACATGGCTCAATCAAATGTTTGTTCGATCCTGATGATTTTGATATATGGAAGTCTATATCTGTTTCGATTCCTTTATCCCTGTACAACCAACCGTTATCCAATCAAAGTTAATATACTCTGTGAGCTCTGCTCAACTGAGTATAATCATGAGAATCGGTTAATTTTTGACAAAGCAATTGTATGCTGTTATGCATTCCATTAATATATGGGGAAAAAATTTTTAATATTCAAAAATTCATATCTCGAAAACAACGAGTTTTGGCTAATAGGCATTTGGCCAAGTTGAAATATGAACTATACACTCGATACAGAAAAAATTTAAACAAAAAAAGATAACCTTTTTTGAGAAATTAATTTTGAAAAAAGTCATAAATTTTTACTAAATACTAAAACAAAATTTGTTTTAAACTATATGCTATTTTTTATAAATTTATATAAAAGTAAATGTAATAACCAACATTTCAAAGAAAAAATCATGAGAATCTGTTAATTTTTGACAAAGTTATTGACAGTTGAAAAAATAGGTGAAGAAAATATCGATCGCATTTTATCGAATTCAATTGCCGATTAATCCGAGAAAAAATATTTTTTGAGGCAAAAAAAACACGTGTTTCATTATTTTGAACAAAGAACAACATATTAAAATTTCATCGAAATCAAAAATCATGTCCTGCGCGGACCGGGTGTCTTGAAATGGAATGAGCCTATGGTTTTATCCTTGCGGCTGATGTTGGGTTTAAATAGACCAGTGGCGCAGTGAGGGGGAAGCAAGGGTGTAGGTATCTTTCCCCGGGCGCTACTCACATTTTTATTATAACTGATTTCTGGACAACAGTTTCTATAATAAAAAATGCATTCATATATCCGGAACACTTACGACAGGTTGTGGAATAATTAAAGGCATATAAATTATAAATTTTCGTTTCATAACATTAGTTCATTTCTGGTATGAAATCTCAAAGAGGATTGATCGTACGCAGCTCAGATTACATGATCCAGGAATGAATTTTAGATAAGCTCATCATGATCTTAAATCATTAGCAACTGAACTATCCGAAATTCGAGACACTCCCTGTGAAGAAGCAATAGAAAAAGCGAAGTCTCTTTGTGAAAAATAGAATATTGATATAGTAAAACGTGTAAGAAGCGCCGCAAAATGCCCGGAGAATCGGCTAGAGATGTTGGTCTTTATGCTCTTTTCCGAATGTGAAATTTCTCGCGTAATGAAAAGTGTTCTCGATCGTCTCCAACAAGAAATACGTACAAGATTTACGTGACTAAATGAGCTTAATTTTAAATTTGGATTTCTCTTAGATGTTGGCAATTTGTTAAACAAGGATACTAACAACTTAGAAAGAAATTGTAGGAACATGGGTGAATTTTATATTACAGATTTCGACGGAACAGAACTTTTTATCGAAATATGTGACTGCAAAATATTACTTCGCAGTAGAAAAGAAATTGAACCCAAAACTCCGTTAGAAATATTTTGTCCCGGGCGCCCGAAAACCTCACTACGCCAATGAAATATACTATATTGCACGCTGTGTTGGGCCACCACGATCGCCCTTCTGGGGCAGGAGGAGCTGCTCCGAATATGAAAATTTGAGGCAGGGACCTTGAGAAGGAAGGAGAAAAACTTGAGTCGCTCCGGTACATAGAATCGGCTGCCGTGGGAATCGATCTCAAAGCCTGGGGAAATTAAACAGGGGGTTCAACAGAACGATGTCCTATTCCCGCTTCTGTTTAGTTTCTACATATCAAAACTCCTTTACCCACAAGATGTAGCCACAGTCATTTCCTATGCCGAGGACTGCACGATTATGGTAATGGGACCCGGCCCTTCAATCGATGAATTAGTTTCTTTCTAGTTTTTTCACCTCAACCTGGCATTATCACCGACAAAATCCACGGCTACTCTGTTTACGACGTGTAAGGAACAGATGACGCAAAACGTTCACGTCGATGGTGTCACACTACCGACTGTCAGTCACCCAAAGATCTGAGGGATAACGTTCAATAATACTCTGACCTTCAAGGCGTATGCCACGGAAATCGTATCTAAAGTACAAAGGCGCACCAAAATCCTCAAGTCGCTTGCTGGTAGCACCTGGGAAAGAGATAAAGAAACGTAGCTAACCACGTACAAAGCAATTGGACGGCCACTTATGTGTTAGGCGTCACCAGTTTGGTCGCCTGATTTTAAGACCACATCCTGGAAAATGCTACAGGCCTGTCAACTCCTATCAGAACTGTCACGGGATGTCTCCTAATGACGCCCGAACACCACCTACATAGTGAGACCAAAGAGCTGAACATTAAGAAGTGAAATGCTGAACAGACAGTTTTTGCTTAACTGTCACAAACCAGGACATCCTAGCAAACAACTGCTTGATCTAGCCCCACCTCCACGGGGGTTAAGAGAACATCTCCATAAGCACTATTATGTGAACCCTTTTTTAATATAATATCCTACTCTTGCAGAAGAAGAAATCACACTACCAAAGGAGACCAACTTCGTTCTGAATACTGTAACAGGTTATACTCTTACTTGTCCAGAGTCCCTGACTACGACTACGAACATAATGTATGTCATCACTCCACCATAGTTTCAATTGTAATGTGGAACCCACGCCTCTAACACCAATCTCCCTATGGTCCGCCCCTGTTGAAACTGCCAGTTTCCTTGGACTCCTGTTAGAGGACTTTGATGAAAATTTGTGAGTGGTCGTGTCCATTGTCCGTCTCGCTAATCAAATACCTAAAAATAATATTTATACTATTATGAACAACGGAAGCAGTGCTAACAACGCAGTGCTATAAATCCAATTTCACTGATCAAGTCCTTTTGAAGCGCCAAAAATTACTTCACACAGTTCGTGATATAAAAAAACGTATATTATAGATATAACAAAGTGTGTGTAGAAGGAACAGGAACAAAAAAAAGAAAAACAAAAGTGAGAGACAAATCACAAAGCGTGCAGTGAGGCATTCAATTGTATGAGTGCCATAATACCTGTATGAAGGCAAGTGAAATTAAGTGCAAAATTCAGCACCTGAAAAGCGACCTGATGAAGAAGTGAAATTCGGAAAGATATTCGGTCGATATTCTCAAGTCATGTTACTTTTTTATGCATTGTGATGGCATACCACATAACATTACTCGGAGTTCTGCCGCATTCCCACGACATGCTGATTGGAATCTTGTTGCACTCCAATAGCAAGTCGATTGGAATACAGAGCATTCCGGAATTATGCTGAGCGGAATCTGACGCTCTCTTCTTACTATTATATTCTGAAATTAAGTTGTAATATTAAATAATATATTTCTATGTTTCTAATATAGTATTGTTGAAATTTCGATGTATTTTAATTTTAACCTTTGACTTGTATATATATATATATATATATATCTTTTATATCATGTAGTCGACCATTTTACGTTTGTTGTCGACTTTAAATTAATAAATAAATGAATAAATAAAAATATCAATAACATTCTTGTTACATCTATTGATTTTATATTAAAGTATACAAAGGCATGCTTATTTAGGACTTTTCATACACATAAAAAATTTTAAGAAACCAGTTTTTTATTTTTGTTTGTGTATGAACTACACAATATTAATAAACTAAATACTTTGTCTAATACTGTTTTCACACAGACGGCTTATTGAATAATAAAGGCAGTTATCTACATTAAGACGCTTATTGAGCTCAATCTTCCCTACAAAATTCGAATCTATTATTATTTCATTAGTAGCTAATCGAATGCCTAATGAAGTCAAAAGCACAATGCAACTCTGTTGGCAGCGTTCCGCTTCCGTTTCCGCTTCTTAGTTTTCAAAGCAAATGTCATTGTCTGCATGGCGGAACGATACAAGGTGGCCGCATCGAACAGCTGATTATAACCTTTTTTATTTGATTTGATACATCAACTACCGACGCAGTACGATTTTGACATTTGTCCATCGAATTTACAAGTACATGGAATTTTGTTTGTTTGTAGGTATGTCACCATGCTCCCACCTTGTATCGTTCCGCCATGATTGTCTGTCTCATACTTCATACAAATCGAGCAGTTACTTCTGTGTGAAAGCAAAAATTTACGATTTCATTAGCAGGTGAAATGAGATCATTAAGTTTCTGTGTGAAAACAGTATAATAAAGTTATGGTTTTTTAAAATTGCGTACGATTTGTTCCGTACCAACCGTGGAATGCTCCTATAGAAAATTTTCATTTGATTTTCATAATTTGTAGCTTGTGAAGGTGTGCAAGGTGCATGGTAATACGCAAATCGTTTTTGCACATTTATATTCGTTTTATTATGAGATACCATTCAATTACAAAATATCTGCCTTACTTTTTTTTGCTTACAAGTTATCCCCATCCTAGTTTAAGTTCTTGTTTGATATATGCACATGCTTATTTTTCCAGAAAATATGGAGGTTAAATCTTATCTAAAAAAATTTTAGGTCGTGGCAATTGGACGGAAGATATTGGATTCGATTTAAATACAGACTTCAACAGCAATTCTTATCTCAGCAAGTAAGTTTCATTATACGCAAATATATTTAAAATCATGCGAAACATTATATTATTACGATTTAAGGGGAAATGCAACTTTTTTATATTGTAACGAATTCTGTGCAATTTCTCTTATTTGCAAACTTCTGCTAACTTTCGAATCACTAAATTGTTGAATAAATAACTTCACTATTCAATAATGCAAAATGACCTTTATTAAAGTACTTCACAATAACACTTCTAATTCTCGACAGATAGCGTGCTCAAATCAAACTGGTCCCTCGTGCCTAAGCTGCTGCTTCTTTCATACTTTTTGGTTTCCTCGTTGACATATTTCTAGCCGTTTCTATTTCTAGAATTTGCTACCAGCTATAAAATTACCAGCTATAACATAAATACAGATGCACGTTATAGCTTCTCATATGCGCGTGTATATGTGAGTGATACTTCCACAGATAATTGCCTACTTTTGGGAGCATCTCAGATAAGATATATGCATGTGTTTGTGCGTCTCTCTCCGCTGTGTGTACGTATATATGTGTAGACATAATGATTGATTCGTTTATGTAGATACAAGTGACTGCCTGCTTTATTGTTGTTGTGGCTTCATTTACTTAGCATCAGACTAGTGAGGTGAGTATCACTTAGTGTCACTAATATTCGTCACTCTGCCCTCGACCTAAGTCTGATCGTCCCGATCAGACAAATCTGTCGATCTAACCGCTGCTAGCCTCCAATTGAACCACCCTTCTATTTCGTGGTTCCCCAATTGTTTGTATGCGGTAGATGACATCACTGATCCTCTTCACAACTCTGCACGGGCCTTCCCAACTGCACCAAAATTTGGATGGAACACCTTTCCGCCGGTGAGGGTTGCATAGCAGTACCAAATCTCCCTCCAAGAAACCTTCCGAATTATAGTTCTTATCGTACCTGTGTTTCATCCTACTACTCATTACCCTGGGCCGTTCCCGCACACTCTGATCTTTGGCCAATGAACTACTTCGCAGAGCTTGCGCTTGACGGATTGGCTTCGCATAATTAGTATCGTTCCCACGTTTCACAACAGTAGTGCGCCCTGGCTTGAAACCACCCTTGCATTCTTTCTGCGAAATTATTTCCTTCGTTTTAGTGCGTCCTTTTGGGTTTGTCAATGGCAGTGTTTCTCTCGCAGGTATCTTTGATTTTGCTTTGTTTGACCCATTCGTTCCATCAACCTTTACCTTTGACTTTCGTGGTCTTGTCAACTCTCCTCCACCAGTACTCGATTATTGTTGAACGCTTTTTCCAAACTGAAGTTAAGTGGTAGATCCTGGTTCTCATATCGCATAATTCTTCTCCGCATATCGATCTTGATGTCATGGTCAACTAAGAAGTCCACTCCTAATATGACTTCATCAACAATCCCCGCCACAACGAATTTGTGTAGAACCATGGCCTTCCCAATTAAGACTTCACAGATCACTTCTCCCTGGACTTGGTTATACTCGCCAGTGACCGTACGCAACCTTCCTCCAGGTAATGGCTTTACTCTCCTGTCAGATCGGATTAAGGAATGAGATGCGCCCGTATCTACAGTCAGTTCACTCTCCTTGCCATCCACATTTCCTTTGACGGTAAGACTGCTCGAGTTTCTTCCAATTTGCGAGATAGATATCACAGGACATTCAATAGCTGGGGCAAGTTTTCGACCTTTACATCTGACTCGCTCTTGCTTATCTCCTCCAGATTTACGTTTACGACCAGCCAAGTTGGAACCACCAGGACCGGTGCTGCAATGACGTGCAATGTGCCATGGCTTTCCACACTTAACATTTGATTGCACCATTATTCAACTGTTGCGTTCCTTTTAAAGCTTCCAAAATTGCGTCTACCCACTCTGGCCTTTCTACTTATACACGGCGTGCTTGGAAAACTGGCTTACACAGAAGCGACGCTGTTTCCTGAATCAGAGCATATGATACCGTTTCTGCGAATGTAGGTTTTGGGTTTGCGTATGTCGCTCGATTCGTTTCGACATCCCGTATTCCATTAATAAAGCTCTGAATTTTTACCTTTTCGGTGTATTCCACGGGTGCGTCCGCATTCGCTAAATGTGTCAGCCTTTCAACATCCGACGCAAACTCTTGCAATGCTTCCCCAGCCCTCTGGAGACAGATATACCAACTGAGATGTCATATATGTCTTCTGTTCTTCCAGTTGAGTTTCCATCTTGGATGTAATCTGTGTCAACATTTCTGACATACGCGTTTCTTGTGCTTCAATCTTCGATGTTATACGTGTCTCCTGCGATTCCAGTTGGGATGCTGTTTGCGACGATATTGATGTTACTGTCGATGTTTGTGCAGATATTGCAGCCAATATCATGTTCAAGTCTGTGCTGGTAACTGTCTGCGATGTTTCGTTTTTCCCTTAAATTTTTGTTGTCTCCTCGCCATCAAGATGAAAGACATACTCTTCCAGGTTAATTCCTTCTAATTCCATTGCCTCTGGTAGTCGTGCCTGAAGTTCGAGTTTATTTGACGATTATATTCAATCCACGGCTCTCCAACTCCTTCTTCAATTGCTGGATCTTCAATTCACTCTACATTGTCATGTCCAAGTTGTATTCGAAGTCTTCGGAATTTATTCAACAATTCCTCTTCTGACACCAGTTGTAACGAATTTAGTGCAATTTGCAACCGTCTACTAACGTTCGAATCAATAAACTGTTGAATAAATAACTCCACTAATCAATAATGCAAAATGGCCTGTATTAAAGTACTTCACAATAACACTTCTACTTCTGGACAGATAGGGTGCTTAAATCAAATTCATTCCTCGTGCCTCAGCTGCTGCTGCTTTTATATTTTTTGGTTTCCTCGTTGACATATTTCTAGGCGTTTCTATTTCTAGACTTTGCTACCAGCTATAAAATTCATATCTCATATTCGCGTGTATATGTGAGTGATACTTCCGCAGATAATTGCCTACTTTTGGGAGCATCTCAGATAAGATATATGCACGTGTTTGTGCGTCTCTCTCCGCTGCGTGTACGTATATATGTGTAGACATAATGGTTGATTCGTTTATGTAGGTACAAGCGACTGCCTGCTTTATTGTTGTTGTGGCTTCATTTACTTAGCATCAGACTAGTGATGTGAGTATCACTTAGTGTCACTATGGTGGCCACATAAATATAATTTTTATATTTTTAAACAATATTCACACCTGTTTTTATCTTTAACTGTTAATTTTCAATTAAAATCCTTTTCTGATTTCCCAAAAATCCAAGTTCAATACTTAAAACAAAATGCACAGCTTTTTTCCAACTTCTTATTAAATTCAAGGTTCGATTCGAGCTCAAGGCCAGAACAATATAGTTGGTAAAAGGAATAGAAGTAGCAAATTTGCCAGTCAAACAAACCACCGCTGTATAGCTAAATGGTTAGCGCAGCGTGCCTAAAGCGTACTGATGATGAAGGCTTAGCACCCTCCGAAATGGATCTATTCGCAGCTATGGCAGGTTGTCTGAAAAATTTTCTACTTACTATTTCAAAAACAAAATACAATTTTTCAAATTTAGAAAAATTAAAAAATAACAATAATTATCATTAGAAAAAAAATTATTGTTCTGACCTTGAGCTCGAATCGAACCTTGAATCATTTATCAATAAGCCGATAAAAACAAAAACAATTGTTAATAAACCATGAGCACTTGGGAATGTCAAACAAAGTAATTGACAATAAACAAAAATCCAGCATTATCAGTTATTTGCACCAGATGGCACAACACTGAAAAAAATAGTTGGTAAAAGGAATAGAAGTAGCAAATTTGCCAGTCAAACAAACCAACGCTGTATAGCTAAATGGTTAGCGCAGCGTGCCTAAAGCGTACTGATGATGAAGGCTTAGCACCCTTCGAAATGGATCTATCTGCGCAGCTATGGCAGGTTGTCTGAAAAATTTTCTACTTACTATTCCAAAAACAAAATACAATTTTTCAAATTTAGAAAAATTAAAAAATAACAATAATTATCATTAGAAAAAAAAATTATTGTTCTGGCCTTGAACTCGAATCGAACCTTGAATCATTTATCAATAGGTCGATAAAAACAAAAACTTCTTATTAGTTTTTAGAATTCTTTCGAGAACGAATTTTTGTCACCCATTCAATGTGGCCTAGGGATGTGCAAGTTTTAAAACGCTTTCGACTATCGTTTAGTTTTGAAAATTTATTTAAAGAAGGTGCCCTTACATACATAAAAACAAGTTTTGTTCGTCTATTGTATGAAAAAATGAGCAACACCTTCGACAAAAAAAATTCTTAAAATTAAACGGTAGGCGTTAGTGCTGTGAACTTTGTTTTAAGTATTGAACTCGTACTTTTCGGAAATCGAAAAGGGAAAGCATTATTTTTTATTTGAAATTGAACAAACTAGTTAATGATAAAATTAGTTGTAAATAATGTCTTAAAATAAAAGATTTCTTATTTTGAAGCCCCCACTGTATATGTATAAAAACGGGTTTCTCTTCGTTGAGCATGTCGAACACGGAAACTCGCTGGCCTACTTTCATATCCAAAGAACTATGAAGCTGGGATATACGCTTTTGAATATAAAGTTATAAATAAAGCTTTTAAAATTTTAAAATATATAAACAACATGCATGTAAATCTTAAACATATTTAAACAAAAGAATTGTTCCCGAAAGGTATTATCTTTAGACTACCGTACCCACAAATAAGACATACCAAGAATGATGTGAAAGCTAGCCGCATAACTTTTTGCAGAATTTAAAAATTATTTTTGTAAAAACCACATCTTATACATATTCATATACATATGTACATATGGGTATTTCCAACCTTATGGACTTTCCATCGTGATACACTTTGGGTATAAAAACTCTAGTAGGCATTGGATCAGAATATTTTTTTTGTGTTATAATCGACATTCGTTGACCTTTATCCACTCCAATAACAAATATTTTCCTAAAGCGATACACATCTACTTGTTGCCGATCTAAAGTTGCTGTTCGGACGTTCCGAAAGCGTACCTCATGTTGTTGACATAATATTTTCTTAGAAATTAGCGAAATAGTTTATGTTGCATAAATATGTTGTAAAAATTGTAATTAAAAGAATATACATACAAGGATTATAACTGCATAATTTTTATATTTTCAACGATGCTAGGACGTTCCCATTCGGACGTAGAAATTTGCATTAATTCTTGCAAAATTAATTTTCCAGCTTCACTCAGATATGAGAAAATCTCTTTTAAATACATTTTTAAAGAGATAAGAGAAAATTTTCTGTAAGGGTTCAGACGTTCCGGTTTTTGACAAATCTATAATTTTGACTGCTCAAATTTCTCGAAAAACAAACTATGCGATCATAAAGATACCTGAAAATACCCCTTTTTGTTGAAGTTTTTACACTTTAAACTACCGCTACGCAATTTCTTTTAAACTTTAAGTATGAAATACGTCCGCTTGCAAAAAATTTATTATTTTAAAAATTTCAAGCTTCAACCCATACATGCGATTTTTATTATTAGTTTGAAGGACATAGAGCGTTGTAAGCAAATTTATAGATAATCTCATTATTTTATTAAAAAAACAAAATTTGGCAACTTAGCATATTTGATTAACCTTCAATATCTTATATAAAATATTAATCTTTGTACATATGCGGCTTTTGATTGACATTTAAAAAAAATTGCATAGGTAAATGTTAACTTTTTTGCTCTTAAATTACAGCTCTACGGAAACACCCATATGTATATAAATAATATATAGTATATTAAAAAAACAAAAAATGTAAGGTGCGATAACCTCCGAAGAGATTTTAGGCCAAGCTTCCCCATTCTTTCATATATAGTATTTACATATAGGAATTCAATAAACATAAAAGTAGTATTAAGAAGCATAAACAATTATTTATATCAATAATGGATTCGTTTCATCAACAGTGAATCCTTTTTATCATTTTCACCGGCTTTGACAGTACTCAAACAAGAGCCACAAGCTGATCAGTTGAAGACTAACAAAAGTCCTTTGAATACTATTATTGGCGGCAGTATTGGAAGTATACAAAAATTAGATAAAACATCATCAAATATTGTGACAGCGCCAACAACCGAGGATACTCCAAAAAATGCTTTGAACACTTCATTATGTGGATGTGGATCGCCTAAAGTAGGCAATTCACCAGAAATTGAACAAAATGGCAATAATATTGAAAAATCCAACAGCAGTGGAGCCATTGGATTTGGCAATGCTGGATCATCTTATTCTGGGGTAGACAAAAATACTGGTAAGGCATATTTTTTACAGAAACCAAAATAAAAAATCTTAAAATTTATGGAAGTGATTGGTTTACTCAATCAAGTAAAGTGTTATATGATCACTGATAAAAAAAAACATTTTTACTCAAACGACAAGTTTGCACCTTGGCTTAATTCACAAAGGCCCTAACCAACAAATTTAAAATTTTACAGGAGAAACAAAAAAAATTTATTTTTACATTCACTATATACAGTTTTTTTTTTTTTAAGTGGCATATCTCCGTTGTTATTCACTTTAATAAATTAAAATTTTTTTGGAGGATGTATCTTAATATACCATACCAAAATCAGCAATAAACGAAAAATCTGTTGGTTGAGGCCTTTATGAATAAAGCTAACGATATACCATTCATAAAGGTGATAATAAAATATAAATCTAACTATTCAACATTTCACAACTTTAGTGATTTAAAAATATTTTTCGATCACATACATATAGTAAAAAGCGACATGGTCCCATAACATCGCTTATTTTTCTTGGTTTTGGGGATAATAATCCTGAGAGTGGGAAACTTAAATAAAAATTGGCCATCATCGGAATCTAAATAAGGTACTTTACCTACGGCACACTATGGAGTAGATTGGCAAAAGTTGTCTCAAAATCAAACGGGAAATTTAGAGCGATCAAAAAAATGCTTTAAAGGCCAATTATTATAATATATAAAAAAAATGGTAGACTACAACACAAAGTTGCAACTCAAACGTCACCAAAGTTCTTGCTATTGATAGATTTTTAATGCATTTTATATAAAAGAATTCACTACAAATCAATCACAAATTTTAAAGAAATGACGCTCAAATAAATCGCAAATAATATAATGGCACACATTTTGTTGGGACTTTTCTCGAAAATTGTAGAATGAATAGATATTTCTTTTGGCATATTTGAGTTCAAAATCTATAAAAGATATGATATGGAAATTAAAATATTTATTTAGTTTTTATTTTACAATAACAATTTTTACAAAATTACGCTTTCAAACACGTTTTTCAATACTTAGTTCTGAAACTTTCAATTACATTCGCATTTTTCATATAGAAAACTACACTTATGGTAAAAAGAAAAAGGCGAGGAAAATGTTTTCCCTATTACGGCTTTTCTACAGTCACTACAGCTGCGTAACGAAGCTTTTTAAATGGTTTTATTCAGCTTCACTTGACAGGCCGGCCGGCCGACACGAATTTTGTAATTAAAATTTAAGTAACTTCCCGATAAGCTAAAAGCGTTAAACTTGGAATGTAGTTCAGAACCCGATGACAATGCAATAAGAAGAAAAAAACTCCGATAGGTGGAGCAAGGATCGAGATATTTAACAAAACCTTATTTGTGGTCCGATTTGGCTCATATTTGGAACACATATTACATACATGAATAGAAAGCGACAAATGAAAAAAATCGCCGCCAAGTGGCGCAAGGATCGAGATAGTGAAAAAAATCGTATTTGGGGTCCGATATGGTCCATATTTGGAACACATACATATTACGTACATGAATAGTAAGCGCCATATGAAATAAAATAAATTTAAAAAATGTTTTAAGTTAAACGGTTTTATTGAAAGCAATACTTACATTAAGTAATAATAATACTAAAAGATAGAAAATAAAATAATTTAAAAAAAATGTTTAGTTAAACGGTTTTATTGAAAACAATACTTACATGAAGGAATAATAATACTAAAAGCTAGAAAATAATTAGGTGGATCCTAGGTACTAGTCATCACACTCCTCATCTATCTAGGGCGTTGATCAGACTATTAAATAAAAGCGTTGTGCGCGTGAAATTTCTAAAAATGTGAGGCGTAGCATAATCTGATTAAGTTGGTCTTATGACTACCAATAGAAATTTGACGCGTCCAACGCTATTATTTAATTGTCTGATCAACGTTTCAACCTGTACTTTTAAATGCAATTTTTATTATTAGTTTGGCTGAACATAGAGCGTTCTAAGCAAATATATGGATATTGTCATTATTTTACTATTTCATATCCATATTATGGACGATTTGTTAAAGCTTATCCAGAAAAAAAATTTAGGAACTTAGTGTATTTAATTAAACTTTAATATTTTATATATTAGAAAAATAACTGGATGTATATTTTGTGTCTTAGAGGACATCTACATATAAAATTTTCCTAGGCGAACGATACTTTTTTTGCTTTTGCCACTTCTGCGGCAACACTCATATACAATACCAAATTTACATCCAAGGAGGTTTAGGTCGAGATTCTGTTCCAATTTTCGTTATGCTATTTTTAAATTCTTTTTCTACAAATTGGCAGGCGGGACTTTCCTGTTTTATGCCAATTTCCAACGGCATCTGCAAGCAAATAAATTTTCGGCAAGAAGCTGTTCATGCCAGAAATACAATCGCAGAGTTTGCTAAACCACTGCCGAGGGGCGACCCCGCTTAAAGTTTTTTTCTCTAAAGATTTTGATATTGTTTCTCCAGGCCCTTGAAAGTAGGACCTTCTGGATGGTAGTCGAGTCTTCTACCACCACATCACCAATTCTATAAACTTATATAAAGAATTAATATTTTAATAATATTTTTAGTACAAGGAAACCCAGTGCCTGAACAGTTGACCGTAGCAGGTGTGAGCAAAGTTGATAACTGTAGCAAAAGTGTGGCCTCTAGTGGCAACAACAATGCCAATGCACACTCTGACGATCATAAGTGAGCTCATTGACTGCATTTTGCTTACGATGTTTGAAATTCTAATCTTGTAATTTATAGGTTTCAATACATTTTGGCAGCTGCCACTTCTATAGCTACTAAAAACAATGAAGAAACGCTTACCTATCTAAATCAAGGGCAAAGCTACGAAATCAAGCTGAAGAAGATCGGAGATTTATCGTTCTACCGTGATAAGATATTGAAGGTAAGCACTTTCAAGCATTTAAAAATATTATAAATAAAAATAAGATAAAAAAATTGTTAAACACTTTCTTTATATGTATGAATCTATGTATAAATTATTCAAAATATTGATGAATTTTTATTTTGAAATTTTAACAAAAGCTACTTATTGTAAACAACCTAGATTACAAAAACAAAACTTTAAAGGTAGACCGCAATTGGCGAACCCAGGCGAACTATTACTTTAAGTCCATGAAGAATGGAAGCTTCGTTGTAAAGAAGACAATACATATCCATAAATAAATGAGCCCAGATCACGCATTCCGGAATTGTTGTATTTGTAATCGAATTTGGAAAAAAAGTTTGGTGACGTAGCGCTTTCGAAATTTTTCGATTTATTACATTTCTCTCATATTTCGCTGCCAGTGTTCGGGGTATAAAAAATTGTTAAACGACTACGCCCTAGTTAAGAGTTAAATTTTCGGAGTATATTTTTCCCCCCTTTTGGGAAAGCGGGCGAACAACTAAAAAATCACAAGGCGCCAGGTAATGACGGAATACCCACCGGTCTTGTCAAACACTGAGTATAAGAGTTGATATTATATAAAGAAGCAGGTAGATGAGGACAAGACGAAGTACATGAGACTTCTCTTGAACTGCTCCCGAGAAAAGTTCTCCGGAAGACTTATAGTCCTGTCCGTGCTGTCGACGGCGAGTATCGAAGGAGGTATAATCATAAGCTGTATGGGCTTAACGCAAATATGACGATAGTGCAGCGAATAAAAACAGAAAGCTTCGCTAGCTACATAGGTCATGTTATGTGAATGGACAAATACGCTCCAGCCAAGAAATAAAGTAACCTCTGTTTGGAAGCATAGGAAGGTGAAGCCTTTACTGATTTGGGAGAGGCAGTTGGAGGGAGATTTGACCTCGCTTGATGTCCCCAATTGGCGACTGTTATCGCCAAACAAAAAAAAATCGCTAGGGTGGTTCAGCTCCAATTAACGATGATGATGTAAGTTTGTACATGGTTGTAAGGCTGGATTACATTTTTAATTCGAAAAAAATTATGCACTTTTGTTTTATTATAGATCCTTTTATTTAAAAAAAAAATAAACACCACCCTCTACAACTACTTACTCAACTTACTTCATTTTTAACACGCTTATATTAGCTTCACTTGTATGTATGCTTGTTTGTAACTCTCTAGACTAGGCGCGCACGGAAGAGTTAGACCCATCTAGCGGAAATTATTGAAGACTCGTGGCAGTGGTTAAATAACTCGCTACACAACAAGTTGTGCTTGATAGCGGAGACATGATTGGTGCGCTACGGTGGTATCAACACCAAATATCTAAGTGGATTGTAGATACTAAAACTTCACCATATTTGCGAGTTTTTTAGTTATTTTAAATTATATTTATTTTATAAAAAAATTCTAGAAGTGCAGTATGTTGAATTTTGGCAGGACTTGCAGATCGCGTCCGTGCGGCTTACATTTTACTCCTTCTATTCTGATTATGTACGAAAAAAGTACAAAAATTGTGAGTAAAATGTGAAGAAACAATGTCTTAAGAAAGGAACAACGAATTAACTTCAACCCAGGGACGGAAAATAATAATTATTTTTTTTTTCGGAGTCGGAAAAAGTCCTGGTCAAAAAATTGTCCTAGGTGAAAATTTTTGAGTTCCCAGGTATCCCTATAGCAATATCATGTCGAATCATGCATCCTTTTTATTTTTTGAACTTTTTCCATAAGAGTCCATATATAAAAGTAAAATCTGTAATTTTATTTTTTTAGTCCGATAGAACTAGTTAAACTCGGACTTTTAAAAACAAAAGTCAGGAAATAAAAGTTAAATCCGGACTTTTATTTTTTAATGCCAAAATAAAAGTCCGGCTTGATAACAAAGAAACTGCTTATCCGAATTAAAAAAAAAATAGTTTGTTTCGGATATGCCGTTTCTTGGTTATCAAGCGGGACTTTTATTTTGGCCTTATTTCCGGACTTTTATTTTTAAAAGTCCGAGTTTAACTAGTTCTCTCGGACTCAAAAAATAAAAATCCTAAAATAATTTGTATTTTGATCCAAATATATTAAAAGTCCAAAATTAATAGTAATATGATTTAGTTTTCAACTCAACCCAAATAAACCTTTGAGATAAAAAATGTAGCAGAAGGTAAGAGCGAAGCAAAATACTCCGATTGGAATAATGTCTGAAACCTGCGTCAGCAATAAAACAAGTTGTCAAAAGCGTGACGTCACGCCGAGAAAATGTAATTCACAGCTATGATTTATTTGCCCTCTCATTTTTTTATGCGTGATCTGATTATTGGTTCATGATACACATACATACATAAATTGTGCACAACCATTATAGTTTTGTTTTTGTTAAGCTTTTTACAATAACTCTTGTTAAAATTTCAAAGTCAAAACTCATCATCATTACGTCTCTGTTTTTGAATGCTTTATATAAAGGAAGTTTCAAACAAAATTTTATCTTATTTTACCCATTTGTAGCATCGTTCCGGTGCTCAAGTTTGTAGCTGAATAGCAAGTCTCATGAAAATTAATCACTTGATTCGCTCTTCCGTACGATTTTCTAAGTACCTCGTTGCGTGAGCCTCCTAGGAGAACTTTTTGTAATAGGTATTTTACTCCCTTTGGCCTTTGAAATGCTTTAAAAACATAAAGCCTCTAGTTTTCTATGATGATTGATATTGTTTCTCCTTTTGATGCATTTTCACAGTGCCCTGAAATACGTAAGTGTAAGGTTTTAAATTTCTGACTCCAAAATCGATCGCAAGCTTCCACATGTTCTAAATGATTTTATTAAATATCTCGATCGCTTCCTCATCATTTTGTTATCCTTAATATTAGAACCTGCTGAACCCTCAGCTATTTTCAAAGTTTCTATTGTGTAGGTTATGGGGAAGTCCTTAAAAACTGGAAAGCAAATTTTCCAAGTTTGAAAGATTTTTTAATATTTGGCGATGCCTGCGCAAAATTGTTTTCCCCCTGACGTTAAGTTGTGATCGGCCCCTGATTGTGTTCCAAGTTTCAAGACTTTAGCTTCCCGGGAAGTTAATTAAAAAATGGTTTCAAGATTTCCCAATTGTGTAGTGAAATTTGCGGAAAACATGAAACGAAACTAAATAAACAAAATTCTTTCGAAAAATGGTTTTCCAAATACGTTTTCCAGTACCAACAGGATTACCATGGTTAATTGAGAAGAACAAAAGGTGCATTTGAAATGATACCTTGAAAAGTTAAGTCGGTAAAGGCCTAAATTTGATTTAGTTTGATGCAAATTTTACATGCTATTCAAACCTTTTACATGACTACACTTCTCTCATCCGAAATTTTATTTTTGCAAATATATTTCTTAGAATTTCTTATTTAACAATAATTATGCAGTGAGTAGGGCAGTATAATGTGTGTATACACTAGGGGGGTCCTTAGAAATCATATTATCCATTTCCAATGAATTCGGTTCCCGATTGGTGTCGATTAAGGAGCGTCGCACAGGGCTCAAAGTTAGAATTTATCTAAGGGGGCTTATAAAATTAAAATTAAATTTTTTAGCTTCTAAAACCAAAACTCGATAATAGTATTAAGGTAAACGATTTCATGTACATATATGTAAATTTTGGTCGTATTACACGATGAACTCCTATACAACTCACTTTTATCTTTTCTAATCGGGACCGATATGTGTATGTATTGTCGCCAACTATAGTATTATCAATTTCGGTATTTAAACAAAAAATTGAATTGAACATTTTTTTAAATCCATAGAGAAGTCTTAACGCTCATGCGACACACTTTAATCATCTCCAATAGGGGCCAAAATTTATGTGTGATATTTTTGTCGTTTACCTATTGAACGGGTGAGACTGGAAAAATTCGGTAATGTCATTTATAAGTGCCACCATAGCGTATATACACACATGTTTGGGCTCTCCTTTTTCAGTGAAAGTTTAAAGTTAAACATAGTTTAGTTCTGGCCGTCAAATACGGACCCTGTTTTTTGTTGTATACGGTCTGTTCTAGTTTACAATTTTGGGAATAGTTCCCTAACTAAATTTGTACTGCTATGCAACACTATTTCAACATTGTCTTCTAGAATTTTTGAAACTTCCAAAATTACTCCATATTCGAGGGGTGTACGACGATATGGTTGGACCAGGGCGTACTATCATGTAATATATGAACAATTTTTAAGTTTATTTACACATAAATATTTACGTAGATATTTTCTAAGCATTTATATGTATGTATATAACAACAAACATATATGTATTCATTCATTGTATTGGTATTAAGTAAGTAAATTGATTTTAATATGCTTCAATTAAAGCAAATTGCGACAAAGTGCGCAGATGTTTATATCCATACATACATTTGTTCTAACGCATCGAATCCCGCAGATCTTTTGCAATCCCGGTGTTTTCCGGGATTATACAGAGGATATACTTTTTTTAATTTCGGTTCAAAAATAATGATGTAACGTATGCGCAGTTGAGTAGTTTAACCAAAATATGAATTTCAATTCAGTGTTTCGAAAATAATTCTACTCAATTTTTATAAACACATAAAAAGTTAATTTCGTTTTAAACAAAAATGAATAGTTTGTGTCGTGCGCTTTAACACAAGTGTTTGATATGAAAGTTCAGCCAATTCAAAAAACCTTTATTTTAGAAAATATCGTAATTATGTATATTATAGCGTAAAAAGCATTACTTGCTAGTCTTGATTTTAAGTTGTTACATATCGGTCTATCCTAATAGAAAAGTCGTAATTGAAAAGTTTTGTTAACAAGGACGTAACTCGGCAAGTGCTTTAATAAAGTCGTATCTCAAAACGTCAGTTAATAAGGTTGTAACGGAAAAAATAAATTTTTTGACAGAAGAGATATAATTTTAATATAGCTTAATTCCTTTCCACTTTTGGTAAACAACTTAAAACGGCTAACTATACTGCAGCTGAAGAAGCAAAAAAAATGGGTCTTGCGGTAAATGAGGACAAGACGAATTATTTGCTGTCATCCACGAAAGAATCGTACAAGACGAAGTATTTGCTGTCATCCAAGAAAGAATCGGCGCATTCGCGCCTTGGCAGTCACGTGACTGTTCATGGGATTCCCTCTATTTGGGAACGAGCATTAACAGCAAAAACAATGTCAGCTTAGAAATCAAACGGAGAACAACTCTTGCCAACAAGTGCTACTGTGGACTAGAGCTGGATTTTGATTAGATTTTTAATCGATTTAATCGATCTTTTTTTAAGAAATGAAGAATCGATTTTCTTTTTAGAATCGTTCGATTTTTTAGCCTTCGAAGTTTTGATCATCTTTCAGCAACTGTCTATTTCATATGTATTGATAAAAACGTGCATAAAATATATTTGTTGTAATTTTTAATAAATTTAGCTTTATTGGCGCATATTCACAGACTAAATAAAATAGTGTTTAAATTTTCAAAAAGCTCGACTTTTTTAAAAACCATGAACTATAACTATACACCATTATGATGGTGGCTATTGGTAAAAGAAGAAATTTAACATCACCAAAAATTGGCACTTAGCCGCCTAGGAGATTTTGGCATTGCAGTTGCGCAAGTCAGCCTAGATATTTGTTTCCGAATACGGATGCTGATAGGAACACCTGCTGTGCCGAAATCTTTTCATGAATTCACATAACAAGACCTATCGGCTGGTTCGACGAAGATGGCCATAATTCATCGACATAACTTTTCTCTTGAAATGTGCCATGCCATCGACTCTTGATTCCGCAGCTATAATGACAGATTAATAAAGGGTTATAGCCAAAAATTGTTCTACTGTGATTTCTAAGATAACATTGCAGAGAATGCAGAACTAACTGAAGAAATGTCTGCGCACAAAATTTTAATATGTGGAAAAAACACAGAAAGCATGATATTTAGGTATAGAATACACTATCAATCTCACTCCGATGGGAGGAACAAGTGAATAACCCTGTGATAATCTTTGATGTTACCAAAGAGCCTCAGTCAACGAACGAGAAAGAATCTGGCAAGATTTTTTAGCGGTACAACCTTGGTAAATAATTGAGCAGAAATCAACTATTTTCAGTTCGATTTAATCGATTAAATAAATTTGTCTTAGAAACGCATCGAAAAAATCGATTTTCAAAAAATCGAATCCTCTGCTTACAAACTGCGATGTCGACTGGAATACTTTCTCCTTCTATTAATGATATTGCTGAGATACGTCCTTGTTAGGTCGACATATAACCGACTGGAGAAATTGTTGTTGATAGCATATTAAACAATTTCTAAATGTACAACAGGAGATCCACCGGATAAAAAAATATATATTTCTATTAAAATCACATCATTACGATTTGTAACGTTTAAAGTAGGCTGTACATTATCATAATAAATATAGTTTAAAAAACTAAAAAAATTGCTTTTAAATAATGTCGAACTAAAAAAGTTGAAAATAATTTTCAAAATAAGTTTAAAACAATAATGAACGAAAAATACTAGTATTATTATGAAAAAAGCGTCGGGCTCTCGATATACGAAAAATGTGGCAGAAAACGCCCATGCTTTTTAGTTTTTTTAAACTATATTTATTTTTCACTATTCATTCTTACAAGTGAAGCTAATATAAGCGTGTTAGAAAGAAGATTTCTTTTGATTTAAAATTAGAACTTGCAAAAATAAAAAAACAGGGACACTATTCATCAATAAAGTTTTTTGATTTGCAACATGAGATTCCGAGAATCCAGGCATTTTAGTAAGTGTAATCCCGGGATTTCGGGATGGCAAAATGGATTGGAACCCCGTTATTCGGGATCGGGTTTCCCCGGACTCGTTACCTTAATTGGTATATGTATATGTACATGCGTACATACAAACGAACAAAATATGTAAGTAAGTAATTGTTTTTAAGTACGCGTGCATCACTTAGTTATTGTACAAAAGACGGTAGATATTTATCGTATCGCGTAGCTCAGCGAGTAGATCATTGTTTGTAAAATTGCGCTGAAAATTTGCTGACTTTCAGCATTGAAGTTAAATGAGACAAGATTAAGCGATAGAATGATTAACGACGCTGCGTTTTGATGACAAATATCTAATTGTACTGGAAGACCACAAGTGTCTGGACCGCAAACATTCCTCGCGGGCGGATTACACAATTGCCAACAATTGGCGCAATCAAATTTAAAAACATACATATAACACAGTAAAACCTCACATAATCGGACACTAAAAAGGAATACATTTTCCGTTCAGTTGGTTTAACAAAAAATTGGACGATGTCCGGTGAAGTGGATCGATCCAAATGAGGAACACTTATATGGGAACTATCCTCAAACGTTCGTTCGAGCACAAGCCAGTGTGGAAATTTGTCATGCTTGACCTTGACGATTATTCAATTGAGCGCTTTCCATGGTTGCCTCTACCCAATGAAAAATCGAACGTATGGTCGCATACATCCTTAAACTATCGTAGAAGTTGGGCCAGGATGACTCGTGTGTCCCTTGGCAGTGTGCTTTCTTCTTCTGCAAGGGTAGGATAGTGTATTGATAACGAGGTTCGTAGAGCGCGGCCTGGCAAAGACGTTTACCGATTCTGTGTAGATTTTGCATTGGGCCTCCTTATGTTTGTCTGGATCAAAGTGCTGTGTTGGCAGGTGCCGGATCTCATCATAGTTCTTATGGAGTTGCGCCCTTGACCCTATTGGAGGTGGGCCTAGATCAAGCAGTTGTTTTTAGGGTCACCGGGTTGTCACGTCATGAAAGACATCCTCATACAAAATTATACGACTGTTACCAAAGAAAATAATCAAGCAACAGTAACCACTACTTCATTTGCTTATTTGAAACTTGAGGATTTATGAAATCATTCCGATTTTTAATGAAATAATAAAAATTTGCTTTTCACACACAACCATTTGCTTCATTAACTAACTTCAGTCAGTTTTCCTTAAGTAATAGGAACTCATCAAACCTTATAAATGCCTTATAAACAGAGCTGCCCAACCCCTATACACTTGTAGCACTTTTGTTTTGTATGAAAGTGTAAATAAATTTTTTTTAAAGCACTCCCATATGAAGCTCGCGAACTGGGGTATGAAAAACAAATTTATACTAACAAATTGCCAACTAAGTATTATGCACAAATGTTATGAAAAAAATTTAAAATGAGAATTGATTCATAAAGAAAATGAGAAATGAACCCAACAAACGAATCAAAGAACCGAAATGTTTTAAATATTTAAAACTTTGCATTGTATTTTTGAAATACAGAAAAAATTCCAGTGTACATAAAATTTTTTATATGTATTGTGATCAATGTTGCTAGAACTTTTTCAGAAAATAAGATAAATGGACAAACAAAAATATATAAAAAAAGCTAAAAAAAAATTTAAAGCTAAAAAAATTGTTTTTGTTTTTATCGGCCTATTGATAAATCATTCAAGGTTCGAATCGAGCTCAAGGCCAGAACAATAATTTTTTTCTAATGATAATTATTGTTATTTGTTAATTTTTCTAAATTTGAAAAATTGTATTTTGGTTTTTGGAATAGTAAGTAGAAAATTTTTCAGACAACCTGCCATAGCTGCGCAGATAGATCCATTTCGAAGGGTGCTAAGCCTTCATCAGTAGTACGCTTTAGGTATGCTGCGCTAACCATATAGCGGTGGTTTGTTTAACTGGCAAAATTAAAAAATAACAATAATTATCATTAGAAAAAAATTATTGTTCTGGCCTTGAGCTCGATTCGAACCTTGAATGAAAGCTAAAAAAAACTAAAAATTTAAGGCAACTTTTGAAGCATTTTATTAATTTTTTCATAAAAATCTTAGCATTTTAAACATTTTATACATCTATTTAAAAATTTAAACTAAATTTTACTCCAAATATAATTTACAGATGATGCAATCTGTGTTTTATACAAATTTTTTAAGTCAATCATTTGACCACTCGTCTACTACTACAGCTATTTCACTGCTTGCAGTATATATATATATAAAAGGTAGTATGTGTGAGATAAAAACATACATAAAGACTTAAAATATTTCGATATCATCATCTGATTAATTGGAATATATATTTGAATTGTTCATTAGTTCAATGAGATCGTTTGTTATAATAAAATCATGGCAGCACTTATTTGCTTTCCCTTGTCCGTACTTTATATATAAAATTGAATTTTTAAATGTAACCTGTTCTGCTGCTTCGTTTTAACATTGTTCATGGTGCTTCAAATTCGCTCTACTTCTGCAGTACTGAGTGGTAAACCCAAGAAATCGAAAACACAAGTGGAAAGACTGGCAAAGGCATTATCCCCGAGAGCGTTTTTATACTCCCGGACCTCTGCCCAACCTACGTTGTCCCATTCATGTAGGTGCAATTTTTTCCACTGCATTTCAAGTTATTTATTTCATCATATATATCTACATTTTTCTTGTGTGAAGCTATCGAAAATAAGTGGTTTGACAGCACTCAGTGCCTTTTCAATAGAGAAAAAATTTATATCTTTTAAAGTTTCTATATAACTAGGCAGACGTTGCCGTAGTTGCTCTATTAACTTTATAATGAAACTACGACAGTTTTCTCGTACAATTCTTCGCGAATGTGTATCATTAACCTTGGTTTTTAAAAAGTCATCACTTTATTACTCCTAGAAAATTGGGCATAGGAACCAATAACGGCGTTAAAGGAAAAAACACCGGATCAAAAGTGTCTGAGTGAAATGTTACAAGTGAAAGCAGATACTTAAGATCACTAAACATTTTAAGAGGATCTGCCGAGTTGCTCTCAAAGAGCTTATTCATGGTTTGGACCTCTTTTAATATGGGGCTTAGGAAAAGTAAATAAGGCAAATATCGTCCGTGAAAACATTAGACAAAAGCTTTGCTTTATGGCACGAATCCGCGACAGCAGCAATACCAAAGTGGGTTTTCAACTTTATCCATTGATTGGCCACTCTTTTTGCGGCTACTTCGATGAACAACCACCCAGTTGAGCATGTCTTAACAATTTTCAATGGCTCAAGTCCTTTCTTTATGGCAGCATATAGCATTCCATAGCTCCTTTGTCTACTTGCGGACTTATAAAACCAGTTGTATGTTTCTGCAATCAAAAATTCAATTTCATTCGGAAGTAGCTTCGAAGCAGATGAAACAGCCAATTGAATCGAATGGCAGACACACGGAACTAAAATGATTTTAGGTTGATGTTGCTTTAATAAAGTTACTGCGCCTCGATTTCTGCCTACCATAACGCTAGCATTATCTGTTCCTACTAAGCCCCTCAAATGTTCAACATCCAACCCAAAATCATTCAATGTTCTTAAAATTGAAGCAGTCAATCCCTTTGCCCTGCAATCCTCGATAGCTGATAGTTTAAGAAATGTGTTAACAATTGTCATTTTCCTCATACCTAAGAAGGTACTCTGCTAGGTAATGAACTACGAAAAATACTCGTTCCTAGAACAAGTGTGTACTCGTATCGGAAGAACACTACTCCTATGATATCAGACTTACAAAGTTGCTCATATCTCTAAAGAGAGAACACTTAAGGCTCATGATGGACATACAGACTGGGCACTGCCTTTTGGCGAGTGTTCGTGTCCTGCGATCGTGAGGTCAAGCCTCCAGCTAGTTGGGGCGGCATAGTTACCAGATCTCGAGGCAGAAAGTATGGTAGGTACTAGAAATTTTATAGTATTTGCCAAGAGGACGGGGTTATTTTATAACATAAGTCCTGGTAACTGATTGGGGCTTTTCCGTTTGGTCGTCAACAAATTATGATAAGGCTATGGACGCATTCAGTCTATTCGAAGTCTTTCTTGACCAGCCAGTTCAACCTAACCTAACCTTGCCACATATGCTAACTATAGCGCAGGCAATTAAAATTTAAAAAAGTCCACACCCAGATATGAGCTAATAATTTCAACAGGTCTTCGGTTTGCTCCTTTGATAAGAAACTACTATGTATATTAGTATTATATATTTCATTACAGTCAATATTTACTCTGTACATGATGCAATTGTTGAAAAAATAAAATCATAAAACAAGACGTTGTGGCCCTATTTTCGGAAATCTTTATTTATTTAGCTTCTAGCCTCACAGCCTGAATTTCAAACTACAATGAAATTCTGCACACTTTTGGATAAATTAATATTTTAAGATTTTTAAGAGAAATTAAAATATTTTTTAATTCGAAATATCTCTCATAATTTTTCACAGTCGAAAATAATGAAAATACGATATTAGGTTTGGAAATATATAGCAGATGGAGTGGTCGATATACATAATTCATTTTAACGTAAATGTTTTGTTTTACTAGTTGATTCTCATTTTATTTCGAACATAAACCATGCATGTTCCAAATAAATTTATATGAGGCTAGTAAACAAGGTGAACCTGCCTACATGCAATTATAAAGTGACGAACGTGCGTCAAAGTAATCTTCTGTTTTGTGAAAAAATTTTGTTGGAGAAAATATCGCAAGTCCGAAACTATTTGAAGAACAATATCGAAAATCGAAAAGGGAACCAAAAAGTAAAACTACGTTTTCAAGGAAAATAACCGTACTTGTAAATTGCGTATGCTGTTTTGTAATAAAAAGAAGTTTTCGTGGCGAAAAAGTGTACTGATGGCAATAAAATGCATTTTTAGCATTTTCAAATATATCGAAATCTAGAACCAATTTAAAATCCGTACCGAAAGCCTTTGGAATGCAACAAATACATTTAAACAGGAAAACATTATCATACGGCGCCTTAAAAACTCAGACCTTTTCGGGAAGGTGCTCGTACGACCAAGATGAACTGCTCAGTATCGTATTTTAATAAGGAGAATGAGAAAGGGAGGACTGAGTCGCAAGTCAAGGAAGACAAACACGAATTAAACGATGCGTCGGTGAGTTATCGAGCTTCGTGTTAGAAAAGCATACAAATTCAAACGTAGAAGTAGAGTGGAGAAGGTACGGCGCAGAGTAATAAGAGAGATCTTTCGCGGTATTTTGCAGCGCTAAGAATTGTCCAACGCTTTGGAGCAGTGGTCGCCCCAACAAAACTGTAGTGCGAGCGCTTAGAGTGGGTCAGTGAGGAAGTAGTAATATGTCAAAGCCAGTTCTAAAGGTTTGCTGTGAGAAACCCTATCTACTGCAAGCGGTACGAGGCGGAAGGCGACAAGCCTGCTTTCAAGTGACAGAAAGGACCATGTCCAGGGCTGCCAGGCAGGACAGCCGGATATACAAGACAAGAAGGCCTATAGCTGCAGGACAGATGGGCACAAATAGCGAGGTGGTAACTACCTCGAAAACTTCAAGTCAGGGAGAAGACGTTAAATGTGCCAACCACGGAAGTAGGAGATAAGGCAAAAAGAGATTACGGTAAGAATCCGTCTTTCTCAGAGGTGTCAAAGGGAAATAACGCTAAGAATTCAGCTTCCTCGGAGATGCCAAAGGGAGAAACACTAAGACTCGGGCTGTTCCCGAGAAGATGAGTGATGTGGCAAGGCAGTCACTGACTGTTGCGGAGAATACGCTGCGACTTCTACAGAGTCAGAACCCGAATATACCGACACAGAATCGGAAGGTCCTTTATAGTCCAGGGACTAATAAAGAAAGAGAGCGGAGAATGGTCACGTAACAGTGGGGACTCCCTTGAGGTGCTTTTCGACACACACGTCACATCGGGAGATGATTCAGTAGAGCCAGCAGACAACACTTACATGTCGATGAAGCGGCGGGCCACCTTGTCCTTGGATAACTAGAAAATAACTTACCTCAAAAAATTAGAGGGGTATTCAGGCTATCGATGCCCCAAAAACAACCCTGACGGCTGCACTGAATGCCGTTCTGCACATTACACCTGTACACCTGGTGGCAAAGACATAACGTTAACAAGTGTAACGAGGCTCAGTGCCTTGGGCAGCTTGAACGCAGGCCATACGTCCATAGTTATATAGCGTCGCCAATTACAGGTAGTGATAGAACTTTTAGAAAAAGTATCGATACCGGTACTCATATAAAATACTCGGATCAAAGTATCGATGCTAGTACTCATACTCAGTAAAAGGTATCGAGTATACTCGATCCAAGTGAGTACTTCGGAATTTTTACCAAAATTGAAGAAACTTTTTTTTTAATGAGATCGTATGGTTTGAATTTAATAGAAAACAAGTAAGTAAGTTTAATTTTGGATGAAACCGAACATTATATTCCTAAACGGGGTCGTCCCTCGGCAGTGGTTTGGCAAGACTCCGAATGTATTTCTCCCATGAAATGCTTTGCAGTGAAAATTCATCTGCCTTGTAGATGCCGTTCGGAATCAACATAAAATATGTAGCACAACGCAAATTGGAAGAGAAGCCGGATCTAAATCTCCTCGGAGGTAAATCGCGTCAAGTATTTTTTTATGGCATTAAACGTTTTGTGGAGAGATTACTTGAATAGAATTTAAAACAGAACTTACGTACTTTGCACTGCCATATCTTTACTGGTTTTTCTTGTAGTAACATTGCTTCGCCTCATCCTATCCATCATGGGTGCGGCCACTCCCAAAATGCCATCAATATCATCTAACAGAAGTCCAAGGAAACCTGCAGTTTCAACAGTGGTGGACCATAGAGAAAGGGGTGTTAGAGGCATTGGTTCCACATAGCAATTGATGTGGATAGGAAAGAGCTTAACCTGTTACAGTATCCGGATCGAAGTTGAGCTAGAGTGACGCGCGTATCTCTAGGGAGATTGCTTTCCTCGTCTGCGATATCAGGCTATTTAACTTTAAGAACGAGGTTCGCCGGGCAATTCCTGGCATAGAGGTCTGGCGTCTTTGTGCATATCACTGAAGACCTGTTTATGTTCTTTTCTACATAGGGCTGAGATCCTGAGCGGTGGGGCCTCTTTAATGAAAAGATGTATGTTGGGATGCCCAGGCTTCTGTGTATTCAACAGAATATTCACCATAAGATTTCTCTCCCTAATGAGGAGTACTCTCGCCTCACTATGTAGGTGGCGGACAGCCCTTATCGGTTCGGAGAGCGGTGGTTTGACATGCCTGTATTTTCTTCCAGTGAGTAACCTTTAGGTTTGGTGAACATATCGGGGACGCGTAGCATGCAAGCGGCCGGCCAATTATTTTTTAATGAGCGGTAATGAGCGTCTCTTTATCTTTACCCCAAGTGCAGTCGGCAAGAAATTTTACGTTTTTGGATTCTAGGTACAATTTCACGCTTGTCAAAATGAAGATCTGATCGAACGTCACATGACATTTGTTTTGTGTATGTTGTAACCAAGGCCGCTTATGATTTGGTCGGTGTAATTTTCAGGGCAGGAGAAACTAGGTAGATAATTGTTTGTTTTATTACATACTACAAATTGATGGGTGGGCCGGGAGCTGTAGCCATTATCGTGCAGTCATCGACGTAGGAAACAATGGTAACTCCTTCTGGTGGCGAAGGGAGTTTCGATATGTAGACGTTAGAAAAAAGAGGGTACAGGAAACCACCTTGTGTAATTCTTCTGGGTTTAGACGTTACGTTCCTGAATTGCACCGATGTCTACCGACCAGAAAGATAATTTGCGGTCCACCTTTTCAGACAAGGAAGAAGAGGAGACCCTTACAAGTCTTGCAGTAACGAGCCATTGTAATAAGTTTATATTGGCGGTCACCGTGGTGTGGTGGTAGCTTGCTCCGCCTACCATTCTGAAGATTTTGGGTTCAAGCCTCAGACAAAGCAACATAAAAAAATTAGAAAAAAGTTTTTTCAATTTGAAAAAAAAGTTTTCGAGCGGGGTCGCCCATCGGCAGTGATTTGGGATATACTCCGAGTGTATATCTTCCAATGAAAAGCGTCTCACTTCACACAAACTCATCTGCCTTGCAGATGCCCTTCGGAATCGGTGTAAAACATTTAGTTCTCCTCCCGCCAATTTGTAGAAAAATTAAAAGGAACCTGACGCAAATTGGAAGAGAAGCTCGGCCTAAAATCTCTTCGGATGTTATAGCGACTTACTTTTATTTTATTTTTTATAAATTTATATTGTGCCTCGTAAATTTTTTTCCAGTCATCAAGTTCCACCACTTCATCAATATTTGTTGAAGCATTGTTACTTTTTCCATTTTTGAAAGTAGGCGTAGATATAGTCTGACTTCGACCATTTTCAATACCAAAATATCGTTGACGATGCTGTAAAAGCTGCACCTCCATCCACCAAAGTTTCACAATAAAACGAAAAAGCTATATAGCACGATAAGTTAAAATGTATTGAAATTTTATGGAGTTAGCAGCTTTTCATAATTTTGTCGGAGTTAGTGATTCTGGACAATAAACACATACCTTTCTTTTACACCATATGCAGAATTCTCTCCCATTCCACCATTATCAAAAAGTCGGTTAAAGTTAAATGGCGAGCTTTTACCGCATCATCCACGATCTCAATTTATGCTAAAGTTGTGGTGTTAATGGACTGAACTTTGTTGATCTTAAACGGTCTACATGGTAAAGTATCGGGGTAAAGTATCGATACTTTACTCAGTACTCGGAAAAAAGCATCGGGTAGGAAATACTCGAGTATTTTTTGGAAGTATCGATACTACTCACTCAGTACTCGTATCAGTATATCACTAATTACAGGGCGAACAGACTACCTCATTCCGTATCTGCGCTTCGAATGAGCTCTTACAGCCACAAAAGAGGTGGTTGGCCGAAATGGCGGACGAGGCGATACACATGTACGTCGAAGGTTCCAAAGTAGTGGAAGGACTAGCGTCTGCGGTATACTGTGCTGATCCGGAAATAAACAGATCCTATCAGTATGCCAGATCACTATAGCGGTTTTCAGGTGGAAGAATTTGCTGTAGCAGCACTGGAAGAAAATAGCGTAAGCAGTAACCGTGCAAACTTTTTATATTGACAGCCAAGCAGCAGATAAGGCAATAATCTCGCATAGCACAGCAGCTAAAAGTGTGTTAGTATGTAAGGACAGTAAAAAGCATACATCTATATCAGGCCCGCCGCTGACAGTTTTTTGACTGCCTGCAAATACCGATAAAAAAAAAAATTCCAGTGTACATAAAGACTTAAAATATTTCGATATCATCATCTGATTAATTGGAATATATATTTGAATTGTTCATTAGTTCAATGAGATCGTTTGTTATAATAAAATCATGGCAGCACTTATTTGCTTTCTCTTGTCCGTACTTTATATATAAAATTGAATTTTTAAATGTAACCTGTTCTGCTGCTTCGTTTTAACATTGTTCATGGTGCTTCAAATTCGCTCTACTTCTGCAGTACTGAGTGGTAAACCCAAGAAATCGAAAACACAAGTGGAAAGACTGGCAAAGGCATTATCCCCGAGAGCGTTTTTATACTCCCGGACCTCTGCCCAACCTACGTTGCCCCATTCATGTAGGTGCAATTTTTTCCACTGCATTTCAAGTTATTTATTTCATCATATATATCTACATTTTTCTTGTGTGAAGCTATCGAAAATAAGTGGTTTGACAGCACTCAGTGCCTTTTCAATAGAGAAAAAATTTATATCTTTTAAAGTTTCTATATAACTAGGCAGACGTTGCCGTAGTTGCTCTATTAACTTTATAATGAAACTACGACAGTTTTCTCGTACAATTCTTCGCGAATGTGTATCATTAACCTTGGTTTTTAAAAAGTCATCACTTTATTACTCCTAGAAAATTGGGCATAGGAACCAATAACGGCGTTAAAGGAAAAAACACCGGATCAAAAGTGTCTGAGTGAAATGTTACAAGTGAAAGCAGATACTTAAGATCACTAAACATTTTAAGAGGATCTGCCGAGTTGCTCTCAAAGAGCTTATTCATGGTTTGGACCTCTTTTAATATGGGGCTTAGGAAAAGTAAATAAGGCAAATATCGTCCGTGAAAACATTTGACAAAAGCTTTGCTTTATGGCACGAATCCGCGACAGCAGCAATACCAAAGTGGGTTTTCAACTTTATCCATTGATTGGCCACTCTTTTTGCGGCTACTTCGATGAACAACCACCCAGTTGAGCATGTCTTAACAATTTTCAATGGCTCAAGTCCTTTCTTTATGGCAGCATATAGCATTCCATAGCTCCTTTGTCTACTTGCGGACTTATAAAACCAGTTGTATGTTTCTGCAATCAAAAATTCAATTTCATTCGGAAGTAGCTTCGAAGCAGATGAAACAGCCAATTGAATCGAATGGCAGACACACGGAACTAAAATGATTTTAGGTTGATGTTGCTTTAATAAAGTTACTGCGCCTCGATTTCTGCCTACCATAACGCTAGCATTATCTGTTCCTACTAAGCCCCTCAAATGTTCAACATCCAACCCAAAATCATTCAATGTTCTTAAAATTGAAGCAGTCAATCCCTTTGCCCTGCAATCCTCGATAGCTGATAGTTTAAGAAATGTGTTAACAATTGTCATTTTCCTCATACCTAAGAAGGTACTCTGCTAGGTAATGAACTACGAAAAATACTCGTTCCTAGAACAAGTGTGTACTCGTATCGGAAGAACACTACTCCTATGATATCAGACTTACAAAGTTGCTCATATCTCTAAAGAGAGAACACTTAAGGCTCATGATGGACATACAGACTGGGCACTGCCTTTTGGCGAGTGTTCGTGTCCTGCGATCGTGAGGTCAAGCCTCCAGCTAGTTGGGGCGGCATAGTTACCAGATCTCGAGGCAGAAAGTATGGTAGGTACTAGAAATTTTATAGTATTTGCCAAGAGGACGGGGTTATTTTATAACATAAGTCCTGGTAACTGATTGGGGCTTTTCCGTTTGGTCGTCAACAAATTATGATAAGGCTATGGACGCATTCAGTCTATTCGAAGTCTTTCTTGACCAGCCAGTTCAATCTAACCTAACCTTGCCACATATGCTAACTATAGCGCAGGCAATTAAAATTTAAAAAAGTCCACACCCAGATATGAGCTAATAATTTCAACAGGTCTTCGGTTTGCTCCTTTGATAAGAAACTACTATGTATATTAGTATTATATATTTCATTACAGTCAATATTTACTCTGTACATGATGCAATTGTTGAAAAAATAAAATCATAAAACAAGACGTTGTGGCCCTATTTTCGGAAATCTTTATTTATTTAGCTTCTAGCCTCACAGCCTCAATTTCAAACTACAATGAAATTCTGCACACTTTTGGATAAATTAATATTTTAAGATTTTTAAGAGAAATTAAAATATTTTTTAATTCGAAATATCTCTCATAATTTTTCACAGTCGAAAATAATGAAAATACGATATTAGGTTTGGAAATATATAGCAGATGGAGTGGTCGATATACATAATTCATTTTAACGTAAATGTTTTGTTTTACTAGTTGATTCTCATTTTATTTCGAACATAAACCATGCATGTTCCAAATAAATTTATATGAGGCTAGTAAACAAGGTGAACCTGCCTACATGCAATTATAAAGTGACGAACGTGCGTCAAAGTAAGCTTCTGTTTTGTGAAAAAATTTTGTTGGAGAAAATATCGCAAGTCCGAAACTATTTGAAGAACAATATCGAAAATCGAAAAGGGAACCAAAAAGTAAAACTACGTTTTCAAGGAAAATAACCGTACTTGTAAATTGCGTATGCTGTTTTGTAATAAAAAGAAGTTTTCGTGGCGAAAAAGTGTACTGATGGCAATAAAATGCATTTTTAGCATTTTCAAATATATCGAAATCTAGAACCAATTTAAAATCCGTACCGAAAGCCTTTGGAATGCAACAAATACATTTAAACAGGAAAACATTATCATACGGCGCCTTAAAAACTCAGACCTTTTCGGGAAGGTGCTCGTACGACCAAGATGAACTGCTCAGTATCGTATTTTAATAAGGAGAATGAGAAAGGGAGGACTGAGTCGCAAGTCAAGGAAGACAAACACGAATTAAACGATGCGTCGGTGAGTTATCGAGCTTCGTGTTAGAAAAGCATACAAATTCAAACGTAGAAGTAGAGTGGAGAAGGTACGGCGCAGAGTAATAAGAGAGATCTTTCGCGGTATTTTGCAGCGCTAAGAATTGTCCAACGCTTTGGAGCAGTGGTCGCCCCAACAAAACTGTAGTGCGAGCGCTTAGAGTGGGTCAGTGAGGAAGTAGTAATATGTCAAAGCCAGTTCTAAAGGTTTGCTGTGAGAAACCCTCTCTACTGCAAGCGGTACGAGGCGGAAGGCGACAAGCCTGCTTTCAAGTGGCAGAAAGGACCATGTCCAGGGCTGCCAGGCAGGACAGCCGGAAATACAAGACAAGAAGGCCTATAGCTGCAGGACAGATGGGCACAAATAGCGAGGTGGTAACTACCTCGAAAACTTCAAGTCAGGGAGAAGACGTTAAATGTGCCAACCACGGAAGTAGGAGATAAGGCAAAAAGAGATTACGGTAAGAATCCGTCTTTCTCAGAGGTGTCAAAGGGAAATAACGCTAAGAATTCAGCTTCCTCGGAGATGCCAAAGGGAGAAACACTAAGACTCCGGCTGTTCCCGAGAAGATGACTGATGTGGCAAGGCAG
Organism: Eurosta solidaginis; assembly: GCF_040869045.1. Classification (NCBI taxonomy): domain Eukaryota; kingdom Metazoa; phylum Arthropoda; class Insecta; order Diptera; family Tephritidae; genus Eurosta; species Eurosta solidaginis. Next base: position 154,991,149 of record NC_090321.1, read on the forward strand.
TCACTGACTGTTGCGGAGAATACGCTGCGACTTCTACAGAGTCAGAACCCGAATATACCGACACAGAATCGGAAGGTCCTTTATAGTCCAGGGACTAATAAAGAAAGAGAGCGGAGAATGGTCACGTAACAGTGGGGACTCCCTTGAGGTGCTTTTCGACACACACGTCACATCGGGAGATGATTCAGTAGAGCCAGCAGACAACACTTACATGTCGATGAAGCGGCGGGCCACCTTATCATTGGATAACTAGAAAATAACTTACCTCAAAAAATTAGAGGGGTATTCAGGCTATCGATGCCCCAAAAACAACCCTGACGGCTGCACTGAATGCCGTTCTGCACATTACACCTGTACACCTGGTAGCAAAGACATAACGTTAACAAGTGTAACGAGGCTCAGTGCCTTGGGCAGCTTGAACGCAGGCCATACGTCCATAGTTATATAGCGTCGCCAATTACAGGTAGTGATAGAACTTTTAGAAAAAGTATCGATACCGGTACTCATATAAAATACTCGGATCAAAGTATCGATGCTAGTACTCATACTCAGTAAAAGGTATCGAGTATACTCGATCCAAGTGAGTACTTCGGAATTTTTACCAAAATTGAAGAAACTTTTTTTTTAATGAGATCGTATGGTTTGAATTTAATAGAAAACAAGTAAGTAAGTTTAATTTTGGATGAAACCGAACATTATATTCCTAAACGGGGTCGTCCCTCGGCAGTGGTTTGGCAAGACTCCGAATGTATTTCTCCCATGAAATGCTTTCCAGTGAAAATTCATCTGCCTTGTAGATGCCGTTCGGAATCAACATAAAATATGTAGCACAACGCAAATTGGAAGAGAAGCTGGATCTAAATCTCCTCGGAGGTAAATCGCGTCAAGTATTTTTTTATGGCATTAAACGTTTTGTGGAGAGATTACTTGAATAGAATTTAAAACAGAACTTACGTACTTTGCACTGCCATATCTTTACTGGTTTTTCTTGTAGTAACATTGCTTCGCCTCATCCTATCCATCATGGGTGCGGCCACTCCCAAAATGCCATCAATATCATCAAACAGAAGTCCAAGGAAACCTGCAGTTTCAACAGTGGTGGACCATAGAGAAAGGGGTGTTAGAGGCATTGGTTCCACATAGCAATTGATGTGGATAGGAAAGAGCTTAACCTGTTACAGTATCCGGATCGAAGTTGAGCTAGAGTGACGCGCGTATCTCTAGGGAGATTGCTTTCCTCGTCTGCGATATCAGGCTATTTAACTTTAAGAACGAGGTTCGCCGGGCAATTCCTGGCATAGAGGTCTGGCGTCTTTGTGCATATCACTGAAGACCTGTTTATGTTCTTCTTCTACATAGGGCTGAGATCCTGAGCGGTGGGGCCTCTTTAATGAAAAGATGTATGTTGGGATGCCCAGGCTTCTGTGTATTCAACAGAATATTCACCATAAGATTTCTCTCCCTAATGAGGAGTACTCTCGCCTCACTATGTAGGTGGCGGACAGCCCTTATCGGTTCGGAGAGCGGTGGTTTGACATGCCTGTATTTTCTTCCAGTGAGTAACCTTTAGGTTTGGTGAACATATCGGGGACGCGTAGCATGCAAGCGGCCGGCCAATTATTTTTTAATGAGCGGTAATGAGCGTCTCTTTATCTTTACCCCAAGTGCAGTCGGCAAGAAATTTTACGTTTTTGGATTCTAGGTACAATTTCACGCTTGTCAAAATGAAGATCTGATCGAACGTCACATGACATTTGTTTTGTGTATGTTGTAACCAAGGCCGCTTATGATTTGGTCGGTGTAATTTTCAGGGCAGGAGAAACTAGGTAGATAATTGTTTGTTTTATTACATACTACAAATTGATGGGTGGGCCGGGAGCTGTAGCCATTATCGTGCAGTCATCGACGTAGGAAACAATGGTAACTCCTTCTGGTGGCGAAGGGAGTTTCGATATGTAGACGTTAGAAAAAAGAGGTTACAGGAAACCACCTTGTGTAATTCTTCTGGGTTTAGACGTTACGTTCCTGAATTGCACCGATGTCTACCGACCAGAAAGATAATTTGCGGTCCACCTTTTCAGACAAGGAAGAAGAGGAGATCCTTACAAGTCTTGCAGTAACGAGCCATTGTAATAAGTTTATATTGGCGGTCACCGTGGTGTGGTGGTAGCTTGCTCCGCCTACCATTCTGAAGATTTTGGGTTCAAGCCTCAGACAAAGCAACATAAAAAAATTAGAAAAAAGTTTTTTCAATTTGAAAAAAAAGTTTTCGAGCGGGGTCGCCCATCGGCAGTGATTTGGGATATACTCCGAGTGTATATCTTCCAATGAAAAGCGTCTCACTTCACACAAACTCATCTGCCTTGCAGATGCCCTTCGGAATCGGTGTAAAACATTTAGTTCTCCTCCCGCCAATTTGTAGAAAAATTAAAAGGAACCTGGCGCAAATTGGAAGAGAAGCTCGGCCTAAAATCTCTTCGGATGTTATAGCGACTTACTTTTATTTTATTTTTTATAAATTTATATTGTGCCTCGTAAATTTTTTTCCAGTCATCAAGTTCCACCACTTCATCAGTATTTGTTGAAGCATTGTTACTTTTTCCATTTTTGAAAGTAGGCGTAGATATAGTCTGACTTCGACCATTTTCAATACCAAAATATCGTTGACGATGCTGTAAAAGCTGCACCTCCATCCACCAAAGTTTCACAATAAAACGAAAAAGCTATATAGCACGATAAGTTAAAATGTATTGAAATTTTATGGAGTTAGCAGCTTTTCATAATTTTGTCGGAGTTAGTGATTCTGGACAATAAACACATACCTTTCTTTTACACCATATGCAGAATTCTCTCCCATTCCACCATTATCAAAAAGTCGGTTAAAGTTAAATGGCGAGCTTTTACCGCATCATCCACGATCTCAATTTATGCTAAAGTTGTGGTGTTAATGGACTGAACTATGTTGATCTTAAACGGTCTACATGGTAAAGTATCGGGGTAAAGTATCGATACTTTACTCAGTACTCGGAAAAAAGCATCGGGTAGGAAATACTCGAGTATTTTTTGGAAGTATCGATACTACTCACTCAGTACTCGTATCAGTATATCACTAATTACAGGGCGAACAGACTACCTCATTCCGTATCTGCGCTTCGAATGAGCTCTTACAGCCACAAAAGAGGTGGTTGGCCGAAATGGCGGACGAGGCGATACACATGTACGTCGAAGGTTCCAAAGTAGTGGAAGGACTAGCGTCTGCGGTATACTGTGCTGATCCGGAAATAAACAGATCCTATCAGTATGCCAGATCACTATAGCGGTTTTCAGGTGGAAGAATTTGCACTGGAAGAAAATAGCGTAAGCAGTAACCGTGCAAACTTTTTGTATTGACAGCCAAGCAGCAGATAAGGCAATAATCTCGCATAGCACAGCAGCTAAAAGTGTGTTAGTATGTAAGGACAGTAAAAAGCATACATCTATATCAGGCCCGCCGCTGACAGTTTTTTGACTGCCTGCAAATACCGATAGTGGCACCCGTTGATTACATATCGTCGCTCCCATGGAAAATTAACACGTTTCAGATTTTCTTTGCTAGTTTTCTATGAGAAAAACTGAAACGTGTTAGTCTTTCAAGGTACAGTATTGTAACGAATTTAGTGCAATTCCGCTTATTACAAATCTTCTGCTAACGTTCGAATCACTAAACTGTTGAATATATAACTCCAATATTGAATAATGCAAAAATGGTCTTTATTAGACTACTTGAAAATAACACGTATACTTCGCAGCTGACAGCTTGCTTAAATCAAACTGATTGTCGTGCCTCAACTGTTGCTGCTTTTATACTGTTGGATTTCCTCGTTGACATATTTCTTGGCGCTTCTATTTCTAGAATTTACTAGTTAGTTATCAGCTATATAATTACCAGCTATAACTACGTTTATAGCTTCTAATATGCGCGTGTATATGTGAGTGATACTTGCACAAATTATTGCCTACTTTCAGGGAGTATCTCAGATATATGCATGTGTTTGTGCGTTGCTCTCCGCTGCTTGTATGGACATATGTATAGACATAATGATTGATTTATTGATGTGCATACAAGTCACTGCTTAGTATTGGCTTAGAGATGATAGTATCCCTTAGCGTTGCTAATATTCGTCACACTGCCCTCCACCTAAGTCTGATCGTCCCGATCAGACAAATCTCTCGATCTAACCGCTGCTAGCCTCTCCAAATGAACCACCCTTCTATTTCGTGGTTTCCCAATTGTTTGTATGCGGTAGATGACAACACTGATCCTCTTCACAACTCTGCACGGGCCTTCCCAACTGCACCAAAATTTGGATGGAACACCTTTCCGCCGGTGTGGGTTGTATAGCAGTACCAAATCTCTCTCCAAGAAACCTTCCGAATTATAGTTATTGTCGTACCTGTGTTTCATCCTACTACTCATTACGCTGGGCCGTTCCTTCACATTCTGTTCTTTGGCCAATGAACTACTTCGCAGAGCTTGCGCTTGACGGATTGGCTTCGCATAATCAGTATCGTTCCCACGTTTCACAACAGTAGTGCGCCTTGTCTTGAAACTACCCTCGCATTCCTTCTGGGAAATTTTTTTTTTTTGTGCGTCCATCTGGTTTTGTGTTTCTCTCGCAGGTACCTTCGGTTTTGATTTGTTAGGCCCATTCGTTCCATCAACCTTTGCCCGATCTATTTTCCTTGACCTTTGTAGTATCTGTCGAATCTCCTCCACCAGCACTCGCTTACTGCTGAACCCTTTCTCCAAACTGAAGTTAAGTGGCACATCCTTGTTTTTACAGCGCATTTTCCTTCTTTGCATGTCGATCCTGATGTCATGGTCACCTAAGAAGCCCACTCCCAATATGACTTTATCAACAGTCTCCGCCACAATGAATTTGTGTAGAACCATGACCTTCCCTATTAAGACTTCACAGATCACTTCTCCCTGGACTTGGTTATACTCGCCAGTGACCGTACGCAACCTTGCTCCAGGTAATGGCTTTACTCTCCTATTGACCAAATCAGATCGGATTAAGGAATGAGATGCGCCCGTATCTAACGTCAGTACACGCTCCTTGCCATCCACGTTTCCTTTGACGGTAAGACTGCTCGAGTTTCTTCCAATTTGCGAGATAGATATCACAGGCCATTCAATAGCTGGGGCAAGTTTTCATTCTTTACATCTGACTCGCTTTTGCTTATCTCCTCCAGCTTTACGTTTACGACCAGCCAAGTTGGAACTACCAGGACAAAGATCGCAATGACGTGCAATGTGACCGGGCTTCCCGCATTTGAAGCATTTGGTAACTCTTTCACTCCGCTTTTGCGATCCTTTCAGCGCATCCAATATTGCGTCTACCCACTCTGGCTTTTCTACTTCCACATGGCGTGCTTTGAAAACTGGTTTACACAGAAGCGAAGCTTTTTCCTGAATCAGAGCATGTGATACCGTTTCTGTGAGTGTAGGTTTTGGGTTTGCGTATGTCGCTCGCTTCGTTTTCACGTCCCGTATGCCATTTATAAAGCTCTGGATTTTTACCCTTTCAGTGTATTCCACGGGTGCGTCCGCATTCGCTAAATGTGCCAGCCTTTCAACATCCGACGCAAACTCTTCCAATGTTTCACCAGGTCTCTGGAAGCGGTTCAGTAACTCCATTTGGTATATCTGTCTCCTATGCTCAGTTCCGTATCGTCTTTCTAGAGCGCCCATCAATGCTTCATAACAGTTCCGTTCGCCCTCTGGAAAGATTTGCAAAATCTCAGCTGCAGGCCTTTCAATGCCATGAACATTGCAGCAACTTTATCTTTCGCATTCCAGTTGTTCACTGCTGACGTCTTCTTTTAGTTGTAATTGCTCAATACGACCTTTTAAATCATCGACTTCTTCCTGAAATTGTGCGATTTTTTTTTCCTGCGATTCAAGTTTTGATGATACCCTTGCTTCCTGTGCCTCCAGCTGCGAGGATATGCGAGTTTCTTGTGCTTTCAACTCCTCAGCCATATATGTCTTCTGTTCTTCTAACTGTGTTTCCATCTTGGTTGTTATACGAGTCTCCTGCGATTCTAGTTGGGATGCCATTTGTGACGTCATATATGTCTTCTGTTCCTCCAGTTGAGATGATATATATGTCTTCTGTTCTGCCAGTTGAGATGATACTGTCGATGTTTGTGCATATATTGCAGCCAATATCATGTTGAAGTCTGTGCTGATAACTGCCTGCGATGTTTTGTTTTTCTCTTCAATTTTTGTTGTTGCCTCGTCCCCATCAGGATGAAAGATATCATCGTCCACGTTAATTCCTTCCGACTCCATAGCATCTCGTAGTCGTGCCTGAAGATTTGAGCAGGTTTGAGTATTCACTCTGCATCATTTTACTCAAAGCATTAATTTCGTTTAAAATTTCGAACCAAATTACTACCGATCAAATAAATGTATAATTTTGAATATTAAGAGGAAGCGAATGAGATTTATGAGAAATAGTGCAATCCCATTCCGAAGAATTACCAGATATTTCCAGCAAGGCGTTAAATATTTTTTCGAGGTGGTACCTTAAGGGCTTAACGGCATCGATTCGGCTAGACCATCGCGTGGCACTTAAAGCTTTTAATTTTAAATCTGGAAAATGTTTGCAAATTATGAACTACTTAAATTTCTTGAATTAATTAAAGAAATTAACAGTTTCGTGTGTTATATTTGCTGCATCGTTCACTACGAAATTAAGGCTATGAGCCGAGCATGGGACATAAAATGCGCGGTTATTGTTTAGCAAACTTTTTTTGTAGTCGATTGTGTTTTCCACGAATATTAGAACCGTTTCATAACCTTGACCGCGTAAGTTTTGAATGTTGACATTTAATTGTGAAAATAAGTCCAAATAAAAAAATGGAATAAACTTCACCTGTTGAGCTGGTCATCGGACAGAAACCAACGAAATTTTCACATATCTAAACATTATTGGTTTTGCAATTTAACAGAGCATGCCTCAGTACAACTGTAATTCACTTCGTTTTGTAACGTCGTCGCATCAAGTTCGTTTTTCCCCACAACTCAACCGCGAGCTATAAAAGGACGCCATTCATGTGGTTGAGAATAAAATGGCGGATAGTGCGGGAATCGAAATGACAAAAAATTGAATTGGAAACATTTGAAAAACTGAAAAATGTATCGTACTTACGGCTGAATTCTGTAATTCAGTCTCATCTCAAGTCTCTAAATTTGAGATTTTCATTTAGAGACAATTTTTGTGACTTGAGATGATTTCGGTATTCAGTAAACGAAAGTCACAAAAACAATTCACCATATCGACGAAATTCACCAAAATGACAATTTACTCATACATTGAACAAATAATATAGCATTGCATTTTGTCAAAGTAACGTTGGGTGGTATTGTGGCTGAGCTTGATAAGACGCCGATCAAAATTTTTATAGAAAATCCCAAAGTGCATAGGTTCGAATCTCAGCGGTGCTACATAGAGTTCGATGTTTTTTTTTTAAGTATTTTCTGTTTTTTAATTTTTTCTATGCTTATTTTAATTTTAGGAATAAAAAAAATATATTTAAAGCGTTTTTCGCAAATAATTTTCATACTTTTTCTGAAATTTTCACGTTTGTGATCTGCCTCGGCCCAGCTCACAAATTAGTGATTGCTTTTGTGAGGCTGGAGACGCGAGACAGCTTACAGAATTGCAAATTGTCTCAAAAGTGATTTTCACCCCAATTAGTCTCTAATAGTGACTAGAGACGGCTTACTGAATTCAGCTGTTAGAGTAAGCCATTAAATCGTAATGTATTTAAATATATAGTAGCCTCAATTATGCAGAAACCTACGCACATGGTTCTGGCTTTAGTGTATTACATGTGTGTTGGTGGAGCAACTGTACAGCAATCTAAAGACATCAAACTTCTGAAAGATTTCACAAAATAAGAATTAGTTATGGCGTTATAGCTTCTAAGTAAGCCGGGCCAAGGTAGTATTTCATTCAAATAAATGAATGGAAGCAACTTAAAACTTCAAACAAACAATAATTTGTTCCATGTGAGTTGCAACTGGTGTGCAGTCCAATATAATGGAGAAATATTTTGATTCTCTCACGTTGTTCAGTATATATTTTTTTATAGTCGTGCCGAGCATATCAATTATTTCATTCTCCTAAATAGTGAGTCATACGGCCTGAATCTAATTTTGAGGATTGAATTCTGTGAATATGTTCCCGTATTACTGTAACAAAGGATGCTATCATTTCGATTGTTTTTAGAAAATTACCATTATCAAGTTCATATAATATTTTTGACGATTCTTTCTAGCACGTCGCACCATTGTTTTTTTTCGATTCTAATAGTCGCAGTTGCATTTGATTTACAGTAGCTTTATTTTTTGACATATTATTCAATTGTACCCACGATTTTACATTTTCACTGTGGTAAGCGCTTGTTTCATGTCTTTTCAAGGTTAATGATAAATGCTGCCAATCAGAAAAACCGTTCAAAGAAGATATACTACCAATAGATTTACCAAATATTTTACAACAAAAATAATAGACAGAATATTTTGAAGTGGACTAAACAAGCCAATCTCGTATAAATTTTTCTCAATTGCAAAATTTTTATAATAGTAATTGACTGTTAATTTTCTTCCGTCGTCATTTAGAGGAAAGTTGTAGTTTGACACCTGTATGGACCCTCGAATAACTAAAATATTTACAAGATCATTAGAAATACTGACAGGCCACAATCCGGGATCATCAACACAATCTAAATTGCTACAAATTACAGATGATGACGGGAAATTGCTTACAGGTTCCTCAGAAGTACTTTTTCCGGTTTCACTGTACTCTCCTTCTGAAGAACATACATCTATTTGTTCAGATACGTCCATAGCTTCTTGATTTAAAGCTGCGCCTGTTAAAGCTTCGACAACATTTTCTTGACATTCCGTTTCTTTAGTTTCCGGCTTATTTAAAAATGTCTTTAAGGAAGCCGCCAATTGCTCTTTCTGTCCCTCTTTTTCTCGTTTTCGCTGTCGTGATTGCGCTCCGGAAAGTTTTTTCTTTTTCTGTGGTTCATAAAATTTTTTGTACCCATTAAATATTTATTTTAAATTAATCTTAGTATATAATAATACATGGGTATTTACTATAACAGCATCCACCCTGCAGTGAAAAGGGGAGACAGTCCCACATAGAAACAGTTTCGCACTATAGCTTTAATGATTCCCTATGAACTGGAGATAGTAGGATGCATAGCAGGACATTTGGTAGCCACCGCTGTACTTACAGCGCTAAAGTTTGAGCTATTATATTTAAATTGATAAATCGAAGGCTACGACTATTTTAGAGCCACCTACGACTGAACTAGTTAAGAACGCGTTCAAAAGGTCTGCAGAAGGAAACAATTGTCATTTCGTAGGACATCACAATGTCAAAGAGTTTAGGGATTCTTTTATAAATTTATTATAGAATAGTCTTCTATAATTTATGGAAAAGATATCGATTCTTAATAGAAAATTTATCAATTTTTTATATTGTTATTTTAAAGATTCCTTATCAAACCGATAACTCGACGATTCATAATTGTTAATAAGCCGACAATAAAACAAATTAATGTCAGTATAAGTTGTTTCCGATGAGAACGACAAAGCTCTTCTCAAAAAGCCCAAAATTATTTGTTTTCGATGAAATTTCCTCTGTCGGCGTCTAACTTAAACCCCGGGAGAGTTCTATTTAATTTAAAAACATTAGGTTTTTGGACATACGCGAATATGTTTACAAATCGAACTTCACGAGTACTTGGTACTCACTCCTTTTTTTATACTCAGTTGAGCAAAGATCACAGAGGTTATTAATTTTGTTCGCGTAACTGTACATTGTAACGGCATAAACTAATCGAGATAGATAACTTCCATATATCAAAATGATCAGGGTGAAAAAAAAATTATTTAGCCATGTCCGTCCGTCGGTAAACACGAGATATCTTATTGAAATTTGGTACGTAGGTTCCTCGACACACATCTCCGGAACCTATTTAAATTGAGCGAAATCGGACAATAACCACGCCCCCTTTTCATATACATGAAACTTTCAAAAACACCAAAAACGTGATAATTCAGTAGCTGCATTATTAACTACCACACCAAAATTCAGGAGTGTGTTGATATAACGTCCCCTAGTTCAAAATTTTGAAAATTTACAAAAAGGGGAGTGGCACTGCCCACTTCTGAGAAAATAAATTTTTCAATTATTGGTAATAAAACATTTCATTTCATTTCATTTCATTTTTTATTCATTTTCTTTCAAAACAGCATATATGTTACAATAGCGACTTAAATTAAATTAACCATAATTACAGAAAGAAAAGTAAGGCATTCTGTAAAAATATATGTATTTTAGTATCGAATGCCGTCTCCGAATAAAATTGAATTCAAAAACATGTAAAATAGTGCGTGGGGTGAAGTTTGATTAAAAATAATAAGTAATAAAATATATTAATACAATATGTACATATATTTTTTTAAGTGCTATGGTTCAGCAAAATTTTGATGTCTTCGTGTGATTTCTCTAGTAGAAAAGATTTAACCTTTCCCAAAAACTCATTCAGATTTCTAGTGACACGTATACATGCAGGCAACGCATTAAAAGCTTTACAAGAAACGATAGTAAAGAAGTTGTTGAAGTTGGTTGTTCGAGAGGTCGGGACATACACAAGTCCATATGAGTTTTGCCTCAAGTTATAACTATCCGATACCAGGCTATGTAAATACCCACAGCGAATAAAAAATATCTTTAACGTTTTATAGTAGTACATATGCTTAACAGGAAGAACTTTCAGATCCCTAAACAACTCCATAGAGTGGGGAAAACGATCAACATTACATATTTTTCTTATGACCCATTTTTGAATAGTTAGAAGCTGCTGGATTTTATTACCTGCAGCGCCACCCCAACAGGTTATACCATATTGGAGCTTGGAGTGGACTAAAGCGTAGTAAATAGTTTTAAGTGTTTCGTTTGAACAAACTTTTCTTAAATTGTAAAAATAACGAACGGAAGATCGCAAGTAGGACTTCAAACGAGAAATATGCGTAGACCAACTCAAGTTTTGGTCAACAATAACACCAAGATATTGGAAGTCGCCTACTTTTTCAATAGTGAAGCACTTATCGAAACAATTTACTTCAGCTTTAAACGATGCACAGAACAGAAAATTATTTAGTACAAAACGTTTCCAGTCAGTAGCATGGAATACAATGGCTATGTCAGGTGAGGATTTTGTATGCAAATTGAAATACATCAACTTCGTTTTCTTGCTGACAGAGCTTATGTGCTGCAAACCACACTCTTAGCAAATGCACATCGTTATTGATTCCTGCTACTAAATCCAGATAGGTCGATGAACCATAGGCGATAGCAAGGTCGTCAGCGAAGGCTGTTACTTTTCCATACAATAGCAGCGAGAATATTGAATTAAGGTAAATCAAAAATAGAATAGGACCTAAGACAGATCCTTGAGGTACACCTAAGCTAATTGTAACTGGGTTACTTATACTACTTCCAACTTTTACTTTTTGAATTCTTCCTGACAAATAAGATTTAAACCAATTATATATAAACCCACGGAAGCCCGCAAAATACAATTTGTCTAATAAAATTTGGTGATCAACCATGTCAAATGCTTTAGTGATATCAACGAACAGTCCAGCACAGTTCTTTTTATTGTCTAGTTCCCTATATATGTGAGAACAAAAGTCCAGCAGGGCATCTTCTGTTGACCGCCCATTTCTGAACCCGAATTGCATTGAGCTGAAATAGTTATTATTGTCAAGAAATGATAGGATTCAACCTTTAACCAGTTTTTCAAAAATTTTTGAAATTGAAGACAGTAATGAAATAGGCCTGTAGTTATTTATATCCGTTTTGTCACCCTTTTTAAATAAAGGAATGGCAATAGCGCATTTTAAGTCTAAAGGAAATGATCCACCTAAAATACTCATATTAAACAAATCCGTTAGGATATCAACTAAATTTAGTGCCACATATTTAAGAGTCTGATTCGAAATTCCATCACAACCACATGATCTAGAGTTATTCAGAGAATTAATTGTTTTTAAAACTTCAATGCCAGTAAATGGCTCGAAAAAAAAACTATTTCCCGAATTCGAGAACTCAGGTATCAGAGCGGAGGATTCGAAAACAGGTGATTGCCCTATTGATAGAAAGTGATCATTGAAAAGGTTTGCCACTGTTGGAGGATCAGAAAAGCTCACGCTACCATCACATAAAACAATTGATGTATTATTAGCTTTACAACTGCGATTCAGAAGACCGTTAATGATATTCCATTCCTTCTTTGGATTGCCATAGGAAGACCTAAACTCATTTCGATAGAAATTATCACGCTCCACGTGTACTTCTTTTTTGAGTTCTCTACATAATTTCATATACCTGCTGCGAAGATTTGCGTTTGATGGGTGGTTTTTACACTTTTTTCCAAGCTTGTTTTTTAGATGAATTTTTTTGAGCAACTTTTTGCTAATCCATGGTTTTAATTTATAATCAGATCTGCGAGGGATAAAAGAAAAGCTAGCAGACTTAATGTGTCTGTTAAAAATGTTCAGAAAAATATTAAATGCCTTGGATACGTCTTTTTCAGAGTAACATTCATCCCATGACTCAAATCGCAATAGTTCGTTTAGAGCGTCAAAATTTATTTGCGTTAAACAAGAACTAACCTTTTTATACTCAGTTGAGCAGAGCTCACAGAGTATATTAACTTTGATTGCATAACGGTTGGTTGTACAGGTATAAAGGAATCGAGATAGATATAGACTTCCATATATCAAAATCATCAGTATCGAAAAAAATTCGATTGAGCCATGTCCGTCCGTCCGTCCGTTTGTCCGTTAACACGATAACTTGAGTAAATTTTGAGGTATCTTGATGAAATTTGGTATGTAGGTTCCAGGGGACTCATCTCAGATCGCTATTAAAAATGAACGATATCTGAAAATAACCACGCCCACTTTTTCGATATCGAAAATTTCGAAAAATCGAAAAAGTGCGCTAATTCATTACCAAATACGCATTAAGCGATGAAACTTGGTAGGTGAGTTGAGCTTATGACGCAGAATAGAAAACTAGTAAAATTTTGGACAATGGGCGTGGCACCGCCCACTTTTAAATGAAGGTAATTTAGAAGTTTTGCAAGCTGTAATTTGGCAGTCGTTGAAGATATCATGATGAAGTTTGGCAGGAACACTACTCTACTTACTTTATGTCTGCTTAATAAAAATTAGCAAAATCGGAGAACGACCACGCCCACTTTTTAAAAAAAAATTTTTTTTAATTCAAATTTTAAAAGAAAAGTTAATATCTTTACAGCATATAAGTAAATTATGCCAAAATTGAACTCCAGTAATGATATGGTGCAACAAAATACAAAAATAAAAGAAAATTTCAAAATGGGAGTGGCTCCGCCCTTTTTCATTTAATTTGTCTAGGATGCTTTTAATGCCATAAGTCGAACAAAAATCAACCAATCATTGTGAAATTTGGTAGAGGCTTAGCTCCTAGGACGATAACTGTTTTGAGTGAAAAAGGGCGAAATCGGTTGAAGCCACGCCGAGTTTTTATACACAGTCGACCGTCTGTCCTTCCGCTCGGCCATTAACACGATAACTTGAGCAAAAATCGATATATCTTTACTAAACTCAGTTCACGTACTTATCTGAACTCACTTTGTATTAGTGTAAAAAATGGCCGAAATCCGACTATGACCACGCCCACTTTTTCGATATCGAAAATTACGAAAAATGAAAAAGATGCCATAATTATATACCAAATACGAAAAAAGGAATGAAACATGGTAATTGTATTGGTCTATTGACGCAAAATATAACTTTAGAAAAAACTTGGTAAAATGGGTGTGACACCTACCATATTAAGTAGAATAAAATGAAAAAGTTTTGCAGGGCGAAATCAAAAGCCCTTGGAATCTTGGAAGGAATACTGTACGTGGTATTACATATATAAATAAATTAGCGGTACCCGACAGATGATGTTCTGGATCACACTGGTCCACATTTTGGTAGATATCTCGAAAACGCCTTCACATATACAACTAAGGGCCACTCCCTTTTAAAACCCTCATTAATACCTTTAATTTGATACCCATATCGTACAAACAAAACCTAGAGTCACCCCTGGTCTACGTTTATGGCGATATCTCGAAAAGGCGTCCACACATAGAACTAAGGCCCACTCCTTTTTACAATACTCATTAACACCTTTCATTTGATACCCATATCGTACAAACAAATTCTAGAGTCGCCCCTGGTCCACCTTTATGGCGATATTTCGAAAAGGCGTCCACCTATAGAACTAAGGCCCACGCCCTTTTAAAATACTCATTATTACCTTTCGTTTGATACCCATATTGTACAAACTCATTCTAGAGTCACCCCTGGTCCACTTTTATAACGATATTCCGAAAAGGCGTCCACCTATAGAACTAAGGCCCACTCCATTTTAAAACACTTATTAACACCTTCCGTTTGATACCCATATTGTACAAACGCATTCTACACTCAACCCTGGTCCACTTTTATAACGATATTCCGAAAAGGCGTCCACCTATAGAACTAAGGCCCACTCCCTTTTAAAATACTCATTAACACCTTTCATTTGATACCCATATAGTACAAACAAATTCTAGAGTCACCCCTGGTCCACCTTTATGGCGATATTTCGAAAACGCGTCCACCTATAGAACTAAGGCCCACTCGTTTTTAAAATACTCATTAACACCTTTCATTTGATACCCATATCGTACAAACAAATTCTAGAGTCGCCCCTGGTCCACCTTTATGGCGATATTTCGAAAAGGCGTCCACCTATAGAACTAAGGCCCACGTCCTTGTAAGATACTCATTAACACCTTTCATTTGATACCCATATCGTACAAACAAATTCTAGAGTCACCCCTGGTCCACGTTTATGGCGATATCTCGAAAAGGCATCCACCTATAGAACTAAGGCCTACGCCCTTTTAAAGTACTCATTAACACCTTTCATTTGATACCCATATCGTACAAACAAATTCTAGAGTCGCCCCTGGTCCACTTTTATGGCGATATTTCGAAAACGCGTCCACCTATAGAACTAAGGCCCACGTCCTTTTAAGATACTCATTAACACCTTTCATTTGATACCCATATCGTACAAACAAATTCTAGAGTCACTCCTGGTCCACGTTTATGACGATATCTCGAAAAGGCATCCACCTATAGAACTAGGGCCTACGCCCTTTTAAAATACTCATTAACACCTTTCATTTGATACCCATATCGTACAAACAAATTCTAGAGTCGCCCCTGGTCCACCTTTATGGCGATATTTCGAAAAGGCGTCCACCTATAGAACTAAGGCCCACGTCCTTTTATGATACTCATTAACACCTTTCATTTGATACCCATATCGTACAAACAAATTCTAGAGTCACCCCTGGTCCACGTTTATGGCGATATCTCGAAAAGGCATCCACCTATAGAACTAAGACCCACGCCCGTTTAAAATACTCATTAACACCTTTCATTTGATACCCATATTGTACAAACGCATTCTAGAGTCACCCCAGGTCCACTTTTATAACGATATTCCGAAAAGGCGTCCACCTATATAACTAAGGCCCACTCCCTTTTAAAACACTTATTAACACCTTTCGTTTGATACCCATATCGTACAAACAAATTCTAGAGTCACCCCTGGTCCATCTTTATGGCGATATCTCGAAACGGCGTCGATCTATAGAACTAAGGCCCATTCCCTTTTAAAATAGTCATTACCACCTTTCATTTGATACCCATATCGTACAAAATAAATTCTAGAGTCACCCTTGGCCACCTTTATGGCGATATCTCGAAAAGGCGTCCACCTATAGAACTTAGGCCCACTCCCTTTTAAAATTATCATTAACACATTGCATTTGATACCCATATCGTACAAACAAATTCTAGAGTCATGCCTGGTCCACCTTTATGGCGATATCCCTAAATGGCGTCCATCTATAGAACTATGGCCCACTTCCTCTTAAAATACTCTTTAATACCTTCCATTTGATACACATGTCATACAAACACATTCCAGGGTTACCCTAGGTTCTCTTTACAACATGGTGATTTTCCCTTACTTTGTCTCCACCGCTCTCAACTGAGTATGTAATGTTCGGTTACACCCGAACTTAGCCTTTCTTACTTGTTATTATTGTTTTTTGCACAGGCCTTGATTAGTAGTACACCAGTCATAGTGTGATCTGTTATTCCGACATCAAGATTTAGGCTACGCAAACTACTGAGAAAATGATTACTAACACGACAGAAAACGTGATCCAAGCAGCTTCCAGACATACTACGAGTTGGTTCATTTAAATACGATGTTAGACCATGACCAGCCATTAGATTTAGGAAACTATCTATGATAGGATTAGCGTTAAGAATATCTAAATTAAAGTCACCTAAGATGACAATATTGGCTGAATTTTCACTACGGAGAAGATTTGAGAACTCTTCCACAAATATCTGAACAGGTATCGCATGTAGCCTGTAAACACACATAAAAGTAAAGACTGCACCGGAAATACTTATTGAAACCTTTAGGATGTCAGCACTTGTGAGATTGCATTCAAAATAATCACACTCATACATATCCCGAACAAAAACTCCAACACCACCTGCAGAATAACTGTCATTGGTGTTCGCGAAAAAATTATAACCAGGTATAGTGAAATCATGAATTTCGTGGGAGTATATCCAGATTTCAGACAAAAGTATTACGTCGGGATAGTTTTTAAACATCTCTAGATTGCATAACAATAAATCAAAATTTTGCCGAAGACTACGTATGTTTTGATGAATAGCAACAAACGAGTCCGTAGAATTATACATCAAATCAAGATCATTAATAGGGCTGACTATAGCGAGGTTGTTTATATATAAAATATTTGAGAAAGCCATTTGAAATATGCAAGTATTAAATAATAATTAGAAAACTACGTTACTTTTGACAAATCGTCAAAAGTACTAAGAATAACAACGTCGCTATTATCAGTCTTTTTCATCATTATTCTACCATGATTT
Organism: Eurosta solidaginis; assembly: GCF_040869045.1. Taxonomy (NCBI): domain Eukaryota; kingdom Metazoa; phylum Arthropoda; class Insecta; order Diptera; family Tephritidae; genus Eurosta; species Eurosta solidaginis. Next base: position 155,008,301 of record NC_090321.1, read on the forward strand.
ATCCACAGGTACTTATAATTTTGTGCTTTTTTTGTTTTCTTCGCTACTGTAAGCAGCGCTCTGTTGTAGCTAGTGAGACTATCGTTTATGTAAATATTGGTGCTTTTCTGTCCATCACCAAAAAGCTGAGAAGTTAATTTCCCCTTTTCTCTCCGTTTTTGGGACATAACTTTACTCTTCAACTCAGTAGAGGCAAAATGAATACGGAGCACGTTTGTTTGCTTGAATTTTTTGATGTAGCACTAGCTTATCTCTTCTGGAGAAACAGATAAGTTCAAAGCAGCGCCTAAAATTTGCTTTGTGCATTCATTCGCATTATCACTTGTTAGCGCTGGTACACCAATAATATCGACTGCACTGCTTAGTAGTTGTTGTTCACGCCAATTTAATACACTTTCAAGCCTCGATACTCTCTCGCTCAGTTTGTGATTTTCCTCTTTGAGTTGTTTCACCGTGCTTAGAAACTCGGTATTCACTTTCTTTAGACTCACAATTTCGTCATAAAGCAACTGCAAAGTTATTTCCTTTGTATTTATGTCGCCATCAATATGTATTTGCTGTGACGGCTGGATTGATTCCGTTTCGTATGCGTTTGTGTTGTTGTTATTTACGACATTGCTTCGTTCACTTGCACTTGCACGTATATTGTCACGGTTATTGCTGGGTATCTTGTGTGTTTGCTGTTTTTGGCTGCTGTTGGTGGTTATTTTTGGTTTGCTAAGTGCTGTTGTTGCCGATTTTGTGGTCGCACCGCTCGATCCGGACGCAGAAGATGCGTCCGCTATATCACCCGAACAGAGCCCAGAGGCAGCACCAGGTAATAGCTGTTGATGTAGCGATTTACGGCGCAGAACAATGCACGGCTCACATCTATGCAAAAACGGTTAAAGATGTAGACACAAAAATCGGCAAACTGTTAACCTTTACAACAGGGAATAAGCCGTGGAAAAAATTATCGAAATCTGTGAAGGGCCACGCCCACTTTTATATAAAATAAATTTAAATGGACCGTCGGCGAATATAATAGGCAATATCTTTGTGAAAACAAACATGATATTTTACTTATAAAGTGTATATAAAATAAGAAAATGAATAAATGAAACAACTTTGGAAATAGGTGTGGCATGGTCCCTGTTTTGACCAAGCGTTTGCCAATTTGCCAAACTTTTCTCGAGCCAGAACTCGAAGTGTAATAGACGTATCCTGATAAAATGCAACACATATTTTCCTTATAACCCCACATATTTCTGCCAAAAATGGACCACGTCAGTTAAGGACCACGCCCCTTTTATATAAACGATGTTGAAAATTACCCTGTCGATAATAATCGAAATCTTTACGAAAAAATATACGTCGGTGGTGCTTTAGTTCTAGAGAGTATTTGTAAGAAGAAAACGAATAAATAAACAATATCTTGAAAGGGAGTGGCACCTACCCTTTTTAGAATAATACTTTGTCTACGTTTCCGGAGCCACAACTGGAAAAAAGATTGACATTTATGAATTCGGTACACTGAATTCCTCTATAAAGGGGAATATCTCTAATAAAAGTAGGCAAGATCCTTTAATAAACATTCCCAGTTTTGATTATACTTAGTGTTAAAAGCCTAAAACGAATTGGCAATAGAAGCTGTCAACTGAGTATATAATATTCGGTTCTACCCGAACTTAACTTCCTTACTTGTTTTAAATCCCCCTATTGTAAAATATGAAATACTGAGTTACGCCCCTATCTGATTTGACCGACGAAATATTAAAATATGTATGTACAAAAGTAGGTACATACTTTACGGCAAAGTCTTTGCGCATGATCTTGTTAGGGATAGTAATTATTGAGATTAGTCAATAAATGTAGATAAGTAGGTACTTACAATAATCACGATTTGATTATGATCACTCTAATAAAGTTTGATTATCAATAAATATATCTAAATACACCTCTAAAAAACTTTTAACAACGTAATTGCAATTTAATGTGTAATCGTTACGGTTCATCCACTACATTGTGGATATAACAAGTGTAATGTCTTATCCACAATGATCCACTATACGCATTACGACAAGGACTATTTTTCCGTCATCTGGTGGAGAAATCTTGAGCCAGCTAAATAATTTTGAATGTATATGCAACAACAACGATTTGAGCCAGATAAATCCAGGGGTGGCTTTCCGTATTTCGATATCGAGCAGAAACGAGTGTCGAAGTATCGTTTTTGCTTTCTCTAACAAAAAATATCGTCGCGTTGTATCGAGCGTTCGATGTAAACAGTTCGACACCAATTTTGCTATCGTTTTTCTTTTTCGCAGTTATTAACCGCATCAAAATGTAAGTTAAAAATTGTAATATTTTTGTGATTTAACATATTTGATATTTATTTACATAGGAGCCAACAAACAAACGCTGCTCAACTGAAATTACTAGTTGAATTTATGGAAAAGCATAATGCGTTAGCTAAAAATACCTTACAAAATACTAATAACGGCCGCGCGAAGAAAAAACAGCTATGGAACAAATTAACGGACCTGCTAAATAGTAACGGTCCTCCTGTAAAGGTGACGCAGGCATGGCAGAAAGTGCGTTGTGGCATTAGAAATTATACAAATTCTCTTTGAAGATGTATTGTTTGTGGTAACAACCTACTTTTGTTTCTTCTAGGTATGGACTGACTACAAATATAACACGAAACGCAAACTAACACAACGCATGAACAGTTTGAAAAGAACTGGCGGTGGTCCATATGACGCCGTTCCTTTAAACGACACGGAAGAACGAATAATTGCCGTAGCAAAAATAAATGAACATTTGTTGGGAGTTCCAGGCGCTACGTCACATGGAAGCAATACAGACCATCCTTGTTCTTCTAGGCAGTCGGAAGAAGCATTCATAAACGACTGCTTCACAGCAATTTCGAGCGCATATAGTTCCTCTAGCAACGACGAGAATAAAGCGCCAAGTGAGTCGCCAAGAGATAATATAACTTCAGGATCAGTAAGCGACAACGAGCCACCACAAACTCCCAGAGCAAGAAAACTTACAGATCGCAAAATGAAAATTATTGAAAAAGAAATAGATAATCAGGAAAAATTTCAAACTGAAATGTTAAGGCTCTTAAAAGAAAGCAACGATATTGGACAAAAGAAGCTGCAGTTAATGGAAAAATAAATTGCAATTGAAGTTCAGTATAAGAAAATTAAAATGCAAGTAATGGAGGCGGATTTGGAAAAAGTAAAAGTTGAACTCTCTTTGCTGAAACGAAAAATGAATAACAAATGAAGCTACCTATGTGTATGTGTTAAATAAGTACAATGTTTATCTATTTTTTATTTAATTAATTCGTCCTATGAGTGAACTTTTACGAGAATGAAGTGCAATTAAATTTTATTTATTACCAATTTACAAACGGTTTTACTTTATTTGCTACCAATTAAAATGAAATTCTTACATAGCTGAATGGAAAAGATGGTCTTTTATTCTATTTCTTATTCTATCTGCTTCTCGGTTGCCTGTGTCTGGCGGGTTAGGTTATATCACTCCTTCTTGCCTAGAAGTTATAACTTCATTGTTGGTACGAAAAGGAATATTTCGGCTAATGCACACATTATGAAGAGCGGCACACACTTTTGCAATTTTCGCAACAATTGTTGGGCTATATCTTGGTTTTCTGTCGTCTGATAATATCCTCCAGCGGCCTAAACGGGACGATGCAATTAAAGTTAATATATTTAAAATGGATTTAATTAATAAACTAACCTTTGTAAACGCCAATAGTTCTTTCAATGCTCCTAGCTTTGCTGTGAGTATCATTAAAAAAGCTTTTCCTTTCGTCTGGCTCATCTTCTCGTAACCGGTACGGAGTCATTAGCCATGGTTCAAGAGGGTATCCGGAATCACCCAATAGCAACGAGTTTCTATTCCCACTGTTGCATTGTCGCTCCATTAACAGTCGCGCTTTTGAGGCCTTCCACACAAATGAGTGGTGTGCAGCACCTCCATATTGTGGGCATATAGCTTTGATCATTAGTTTATGATCACATATCTGTAATAAAGCATGTCCAATGCGTTTACTCAATAAACAGTTCTAAAGAACATATGTACATAGGTATGCACGTACATATATACTTACAATCATTGCATTAATGCTATGCTTTCCTTTTCTATTGAAATATATACATATGTTCATTTTCCACAGGTCTTAGCAACTGCAAATGAGTACCATCAACGGCACCAACGACTGGAATGAATTTAAAAAAACTAAACTTTCGTTATTAATTAATTTATTGAGCTGCATTACCTCCAGGAAAATTATATTTTTGGTTAAACCACTCCTTGCATGGCTGAAAGTCTTTTTCAAAAAGTATCCACTTTCTACAAAGATGTTCATCCAAAGATACCAAAGTACTGCGAAAAACCTTCGACAATGTACTATGCCCCATTGGTGCTGTGTGTGCTCCACCAGTTTGCCATTGGTAACCGCCACCTGCTAATATCTCCAGTGTTGCTGCTAGCCTCAAAATCGGAGGAATATACGTGCTTCGTACACCTTCCCTTAGGTTGATTTCTCTTAATACTTCCATAAAAATCTCTTTGGTTAGCCGGTATTTTGTTTGGAAGCTGTGAAATGAAAATGTACAGATTTAAAACTTACTCTTTGAAATGCACACTTTTTGACAGCCACAAATCACTTTCCAAACACTTCCCAAAATATGAGAACGAGAGTGCCTTTATCGAAATACGGAAACCAAAACGGCCTCGTCGAGGGTTCGATATCGAATTGAAGTATCGTACCGACGAGTGTCGACCATCGAATTACGGAAAGCCACCCCAGATAGAAGTCTGGTTCAATTTGTGAGCCAGATAATTTGTTAATTACTTCTTTTTAGGTTGGCAACGCGGCCTTTAATAAACCTCCTTTTTCAAAAATTGATGTCGCTGCTTAGCCTTTCGCCGTATGAGTTAAATGAAAAACAGCGGCGACATCTGCCTATCACATTTCACGTGTGCGAAAATTTCACTACATCTGCTTTTCAAGTCTCTCAATGATCCAGAGCATTCCCGTGAGAAGTGAGCGTGAGCCGGAGCTGTAAAACTCACTGGAAGACGGCATTTATGTATGTATGTAAAACTACTTAAGCTGCAGACATTGGTTCTTTATCGGTAACCTTATAACAGCTGATTCGACCAACCTTATGGGAATCAATGCAATCGATTATTGGTGCCCCTAAGGTCGTAACCGTATCGTAGCCAACCAATTGGTTTTTGGTTAACCGTCGTAACGATAAACAGCTGATTAAGCTGGAGACATTGGTGCTTTATCGGTAACCGTATCGGTAACCTTTTAACAGCTGATTCGACCAACCTTATGAGAATCAATGCAATCGATTATTGGTGCCGCTAAGGTCGTAACCGTATCGTAGCCAACCAATTGGGTTTTGGTTTACCGTCGTAACGATAAACAGCTGATTACGTTAGGGATACGGATACAGCGATACGACATACGGCACCAATGACTCCAGCTTTACGTTAGGGATACGACTACAGCGATACGACATACGGCACCAATGACTCCCGCTTTAACCAACCGACCAACTGCGAAATAAGCTTAACAGGGGACTCCCCTAACTTTGCCAGTCCTGCCTTTCATAGGCAAGTGCCCGACGTTCAGCAAATACTGACATTCTTTTTGGATCACAATAAAATATCTAGAAATTTTGAAACCCATCAATGTGGATGGCAATAGTGTCAATATATATTGATGTGTAGCACCTCCGTAACCCATCAATATGTGATTTATTAGTGTTTCGTGAAATAAAAACAAAATATTGCAAATTAAAGGATTCAACTTAGTTTTGTGTCAGCAATATAATCAAAGATATTTTTGAAAGCGAAAATCTAAGTAGTGTAAGTAAACAACATAATTTTAAAGAATTGTTAACTTTTTTTATCGCAAGTAAAACGTATTTAGTACTAACATTTTATATAAAGGGCATATAATAATGAAATATAGTACCCAGTACAGGTAGAATCGAAACTTATGACAATTCCGTTTTTATTTGTTATCGTAAGTACTTTCATTATATATTGGGGTATATTCATAGTCAAACCTAGTTAAGAACTATAAGTAAGTGACTGCTTTTTGACGTAATTTCCTATGGGCTATCTTTAAAAAAATCTGCAACTAACTTTAAGCACCAACTAAATTCTTTCTATGAATATGCTCCAATGTGTACGTCACATCTCGCAATCTATCAGTATCCATCATATGGATAGCGACAAAAGTATCAAAATATAAATTTTTCGCCTACAGCTGCTTAGTGCTGAACTATGTAAAACGTGGGGAGAGACTAATTTTTTCTGGTCTAAAACAAAACTCCTATTTCATCAGAGCGTTCAATCCCTTACAAGACTACTACGCAAAGAATATTTTCCAAGCATAATTAGTTAATTTTTAGTGAAACGAAACATAACGACTGCATCTTGAGAATTTTTAATAGGGAAATACCAATATCAATGAGCCAGAACATTTCCGTGATAATTGAGCTTGATACGGAGCTAGAAAACCGACAGAATGATGGCTATTTGTAACGAATTTGGGGCGCCATCAAGCGTGGATGGGCGCCTCCACCTTCTGACAGACGCAGTTTCTTAACGACTGCAATAGATGAGGCTGTTAGGGCAAAGATTCCGAGCTCGTAAGGTTTTTTTATTGTTTAGTGTGGATGACTATTTATTATGAAATTGACTTTCAATATTGGATGTGGCGCCCGCGTGCAAAGATTGCGGTCCGAGCTAGTACGGTTTTTTTTATTCTTTAGTGTGGATGACTATTTATTATGAAATTGACTTTCAATATTGGACGTGGCGCTCACGTGCAACGATTGCGGTCCGAGCTAGTAAGGTTCTTTTTATTCTTTAGTGTGGATGACTATTTATTATGAAATTAACTTTCAATATTGAACGTGGCGCCCGCGTCAAAGATTGCGGTCCGAGCTAGTAAGGTTTTTTTATTCTTTAGTGTGGATGACTATTTACTATGAAATTGACTTTCAATATTGGACGTGGCGCCCGCGTGCAAAGATTGCGGTCCGAGCTAGTAAGGTTTTTTATTCTTTAGTGTGGATGACTATTTATTATGAAATTGACTTTCAATATTACGTCGTTCGATTTAGCGCCCCTTGGACGTGGCGCCCGCGTTCTGTGCACACTTTGCACGCCCGCTTATGGCGGGTCTGATCTATATTAGGTCCCAGGGCATGAGGGAATAGATGGGAATGAAAAAGCGGATGAACTGGCTAAAAACCAGTTTGGGGGAGATAAAGAGAAGGCGAGAGGTCCACATGATCGACCAAGCGGAAAAGGCGTGGACACAAGTGTGGGGCTGCAAAGTGTCGAACATCATATGTAGTTCTTACAACCTTAGGTTAACAAAGATACACCTGTCGTTAAAAAGAAGGACTGTAGACTCATGATGGATATTTTGGTTGGGCACTGCCTTCTGGCGTCACATGCCTTTAAATTAGGCTGGGTCAGGGATAGCAGATGTAGGGAGTGCAGGTTGGGGGAGGAAACGATCACGCACGTTTTGTGTTCGTACCCTGCGCTTGCCAGGATCAGACTCCATTAGGAGGTATACAGCTATCAGATCTAGAAGCAGCAAGTGGCATGTGTCCTAGAAAGTTACTAGTATTTGCCAAGAGAATGGAGCTATTTTATAGCATAGGTCTGGTTTTTTATAGAGGTTTTCAGTTTGGTCGTTAAACAAACTTCTGGTAACACTTCGGGCTTATTCAGTCTATGCGAGGTCCGCATGAACCGGCCAGATCAACCTAACCTTACCTTACTCTACAGCTGTGCATTACGTATGTCCAATTTCTTATCGACGTGCTATCGATTTGTTAAGGACGACTGATCGGTTTGTAATTAAACAGATACCGATAAAAGCTGAATATGAAATCGTAGTCAACGAATCTAATTATTGTTCTAATCGGCTTGTCATATAAATATGTATATATCAGGGTTGAAACAAATCAAAATAAAAAATAAAAATTATTCATCATTTTAAATTTTTTATTGATGAATAAAAAGTTATTTTTTTTTTTTTATGAATAAAAATAAAAGCATTTCTTGAATAATGAATAACATTTTCTCGTTATTCAAAATATTCTAATTGATGATAAACGCCCATTCTTATTTTTGCAAATTTTGAATAAAGAGATGAGGTATTATTCATTATTTACAAAATATGGAATAAGAATAAAATTTTAGTTTTTATTCAGTTATTCAAAAATAAAAAAATAAACCATCGAGATGCCCTGAAAATATACCCATATGCGTAACCAGTTCGCGTGTAGTTCTGAAGCTTCTTAGGGTAATATTGAGACGATTTTGGGGAGTATTCGCGGGGTTTTTTGGGGGCCGTTTGGGGTAATTTCTTGGACACCCTGGGGATCCTTCCGGGGTCTATTGGGGTCCATTCCAGGGGCTTCCTCGCGCCCTTCTAGGGTTTTGGGGTCATTTCGGGATGGCTTTTGCGACTCCCTCGGGGTCTTTTGGAGGCCATTTTGGCATGGTTTAGGGGAGTACCTCGGGGGCATACCGTGACCTTTTTGCGACTCCCTCGGGGTCATTTGGGGGTCATTCCGGGATGATTTTGGGGACTCTCTCGGGGTCCTCCCGGGGTCATTTGGGGTAATTTCGGGATCTTCTTGGGGACTCCATTGGGGTCATTGCGGGATCTTTTTGGGACTTCCTCGGGCTCATTTCGGGATGGTTTTGGGGACTCTCTCGGGGTAATTTCGGGGTCATTTGGGGGTCATTTCGGGATGGTTTTGGGGACTCCCTCGTGGTCATTTGGAGGTCATTCGTGGGTCATTCCGGGATCTTTTTGGGGACTCTCTCGGGGTCATTTCGGGGTCATTTCAGGATGGTTTTTTGTACTCCCCCGGGGCCATTTTGGGGACTCTCTCGGGGTAATTTCGGGGTCATTTGGGGGTCATTTCGGTATGGTTTTGGGGACTGCCTCGGGGTCCTCCCGGGGTCATTCGTGAGTTATTTCGGGATCTTTTTAGGGACTCCCTCGGGGTCATTTGGGGGTCATTTCGGGATGGTTTTGGGGACTGCCTCGGGTCCTCCCGGGGTCATTCGTGGGTCATTTCGGGATCTTTTTAGGGGCTCCCTCGGGGTCATTTGGGGGTCATTCGTGGGTCATTTGGAGATCTTTTTGGGGACTTCCTCGGGGTTATTTCGGGATGATTTTGGGAAATCCCCCCGGATCATTTGGGGGTTATTTCGGGATGGTTTTGGGAACTCCCTCGGGGTAATTTGGGGGTACATTTCGGGATGGTTTTGGGGACTCCCTCGGGGTCATTTGGGGGTCATTCCGGTGCGACATTCTTTGAAAAAAGTCGCTTGTTTTAAAAGTTTTCTGGGATGTGGCGCATTCAAATCGACAGCCGAGATTGGGTGATATTCCATTCGGGCTTCCATATATGTGTGTATAATGTTAACTGCTTTGTACTCTTTACTTTAATTTTTAAAATAATTTTGAATTGAAGTTTCGTTTGAATTAAAAAATTTTTGAATAACCTTAAAAAAGAAAATGTTTATTAGTATTAAAATATTTAAATATGTAGGGTTATCTGCTTTGTAAAATTTACCTTAATTTTATAAATTATTTTTATGTTATATTACTTTTAATCTTATTTCAAAATGAAAATTTTCTAGTTAGTTATTTTTAAAAAAATTTTAAAAGTGAAAATAGTAAATCATAAATGGAATAAATTTATTTAAATATATAGGTTAACACTATATATTTATGGCGATCCTACAATCGAACCAAAGGAATTATATAAATACTATTTTTCGTGTTATTTATTAACGAATTTTCCTTAAAACTCATCCATCCGTGACGAAAACATACGAGGAATTCTTTCAACAAAATGAAGATCGCGATGGTGTGCGCCTAAATTTCAATGTGTGGCCATCGAGTCGAATCGATAATATAGTGTTAACTACTTTGTACTCTTTACTTTAATTTTTAAAATAATTTTTAATTGAGTTTTCGTGTGAATTTAAAAATATTTGAACAACCTCAAACAAGAAAATTCTTATTAGTATTAAAATATTTAAACTCAAAAATAAATAAAAATAAATTTATTAAAATAAAATAAATATTTGGTTTATTACCAAAGTATGTAGTTTAATACACTTTAGTAGCACACTTTTAACATTGAAATATGTAGTTTTTGAGTGTATAATAAAGGTTCAAAACCTGTGCATCTTATAGGTCAAAAAAAATTTTATTTGATTTGAAAAAAGTTTAATTTGATTTGAAAAAAGTTTCTTTTGACCTGCAATTGTTATATGGAGTAATTTGGATGTGTGCTCAGTTAAAAATATCGCCAAAAGTAATCCGCAAATTTATGACTTGGAGACACTGTTTTCCAAGTTTGCTTCTGGGTATTTACCGCTCTCTCAGGAGTTTTTGAACGATGGGGCAAACCTATGCATAACGGTTGCCACTTTGGTCCATTTTGACCAAAAATGGTCCTTTCCAACCCCGTTTGGTCCGATGGTCCTTTTTGGTAAATTTTGGTATTATTTAATAAGTAGGCACGACTTTGGTATATTTCTCTATTTTTCTCTGGGAGAAAAAGAAACTATGGGAACGTTGAAAGGACTAATTGAAAACTTTTTGTTAATGACATTTTATCTATACCAAAAATAAAGCAAATATGGTCCTTTATCAAATTTGGTAATTTTTTTTGATGAATTTCGAACCGAAATGAAAACATTGTATGGCAGCCGTGATTTGGCACAACATTGCCATTAACCCAGATACGCTCATCAAAAGTACGTAAACATTTTAAAAGTGCTTTGCATTGACGTTTAGTAAAAACAACAATCGAAAGACATTGTTGTCATGGATTTGTAAAAATGTTTTGGAAAAAATTAATTTCATACAGGCCTTCCCATTGACACTGTGGTTCACACTTATAAGAAGTACCCCCAAATGACCCCGAGGGAGTCCCCAAAATCATCCCGAAATGACCCCCAAATGACCACGAGGGAGTCCCCAAAACCATCCCGAAATGACCTCGAGGAAGTCCCCAAAAAGATCCAGAGAGAGTCCCCAAAAATATCCCAGAATGGCCCACGAATGACGCCCAAATGACCTCAAGGAAGTCCCCAAAACCATCCCGAAATGACCCCGGGAGAACCCCGAGGGAGTCCCCAAAACAATCCCGAAATTACCCCTCAAATGACCCCGAGGGATTCCCCAAAACCATCCCGAAATAACCCCTCAAATGACCCCGAGGGATTCCCCAAAACCATCCCGAAATGACCCCCAGAGAGGCCCCAAAAAGATCCCGGAATGGACCACGAATGACGCCCAAATGACCCCAAGGGAGTCCTCAAAACCATCACGAAATGACCCCGGGAGTCCCCGAGGGAGTCCCCAAAACAATCCCGAAATTACCCCAAATGACCCCGAGGGAGTCCCAAAAACCATCCGGAAATTACCCCAGGAGGACCCCGAGGGAGTCCCCAAAACCATCCCGAAATGACCCCGAAGAAGTCCCCAAAATCATCCCGGAATGACCCCCAAATGACCCCGAGGGAGTCCCAAAAAGGTCACTGAATGACCCCGGGAGGACCCCGAGGTACTCCCCTAAACCATGCCAAAATGACCTCCAAAAGACCATGAGGGAGTCGCAAAAGCCATCCCGAAATGACCCCAAAACCCTAGAAGGATCGCGAGGGAGCCCCTGGAATGGACCCCAATAGACCCCGGAAGGATCCCCAGGGTGTCCCAGAAATTACCCCCAAACGGCCCCCAAAAAACCCCGCGAATACTCCCCAAAATCATCTCAATATTACCCTAAGAAGCTTCAGAACTACACGCGAACTGGTTATGCATATGGGTATATTTTCAGGGCATCTCGATGGTTTATTTTTTTATTTTTGAATAACTGAATAAAAATTAAAATTTTATTGTTATTCCATATTTTGTAAATAATGAATAATAACTCAACTCTTTATTCAAAATTTGCAAAAATAAGAATGAGCGTTTATCATCAAACAGAATATTTTGAATAACGAGAAAATGTTAATCGTTATCCAAGAAATGCTTGAAAAAAAATACCATGTTATTCATCACTCAAGTTTTCTTGAATAATGAATAAAAATTTATTTTTTATTTTTTCGTCAATGGTTATTCAAATTTGTTGATAACGCCTATCCCTGGTATGTATATATGTATGTATATATGTATAGTAACCTGGGTCGATTTGTATGGACGAAAGTTAACCTATATCGCGCCATCGATTTTTCGATAGGATTTGCGCTCAGGAAAAAAGTTCCACTACGCATACCCAAAAAAATAATTTTTGAGCCTGCACAAAAAAAATCGATTTTTCGACCAAAATTCTTCTAAATCTCCATAAAAGAAATTTTTTTTTTTCAAAAAACTGAATTTACCAATTGACACGAAAAAATGCATAAAAAATCGTTGAAATTTTGCAGGCTCAAAAATTATTTTTTTGGGTATGCGTAGTGGAATTTTTTTTTCCGGAGCCCAAATCCTATCGAAAAATCGATGACGCGATATAGGTTAATAAATCGACCCAGTCTAATGTATAGTTTATTAATATTACTATTTTTGCCATTATTATTATTATCTTTTTCTTCTGTTATTACTTTAATTTATTATTTTTTTTATCGTTTCTATTTTCAATCCTCATTTTTAATCGTACTGTTATTTTTAATTTGTGATGTTTGTTTAAGTTTCTCGTATTTATTCCTATACGTAATTGCATACTTCTGTACTTATCTATGTTGTACTAGAAAACATCTTTGCATCTTATCGTGCTAATATGTAGCCAATAAATAAAATGAAATGATACAACTGGAATCCGTCGATAACAAGCCGATAAAGAGCTAATAAGAGGGCGATGGCTCAGCGATAACAAATCGATAAGAAACCGATACCTTCACGGTAATAATTCCCTCACTAGGGTAGGCACCTTGTCGTTGGTGTGAGGGCTTAGCCGGGGTCATTTCGGGATGATTTTGGGAAATCCCCCCGGATCATTTGGGGGTCATTTCGGGATGGTTTTGGGAACTCCCTCGGGGTAATTTGGGGGTACATTTCGGGATGGTTTTGGGGACTCCTCGGGGTCATTTGGGGGTCATTCCGGTGCGGCATTCTTTGAAAAAAGTCGCTTGTTTTAAAAGTTTTCTGGGATGTGGCGCATTCAAATCGACAGCCGAGATTGGGTGATATTCCATTCGGGCTTCCATATATGTGTGTATAATGTTAACTGCTTTGTACTCTTTACTTTAATTTTTAAAATAATTTTGAATTGAAGTTTCGTTTGAATTAAAAAATTTTTGAATAACCTTAAAAAAGAAAATTTTTATTAGTATTAAAATATTTAAATATGTAGGGTTATCTGCTTTGTAAAATTTACCTTAATTTTATAAATTATTTTTATGTTATATTACTTTTAATCTTATTTCAAAATGAAAATTTTCTAGTTAGTTATTTTTAAAAAAATTTTAAAAGTGAAAATAGTAAATCATAAATGGAATAAATTTATTTAAATATATAGGTTAACACTATATATTTATGGCGATCCTACAATCGAACCAAAGGAATTATATAAATACTATTTTTCGTGTTATTTATTAACGAATTTTCCTTAAAACTCATCCATCCGTGACGAAAACATACGAGGAATTCTTTCAACAAAATGAAGATCGCGATGGTGTGCGCCTAAATTTCAATGTGTGGCCATCGAGTCGAATCGATAATATAGTGTTAACTACTTTGTACTCTTTACTTTAATTTTTAAAATAATTTTTAATTGAGTTTTCGTGTGAATTTAAAAATATTTGAACAACCTCAAACAAGAAAATTCTTATTAGTATTAAAATATTTAAACTCAAAAATAAATAAAAATAAATTTATTAAAATAAAATAAATATTTGGTTTATTACCAAAGTATGTAGTTTAATACACTTTAGTAGCACACTTTTAACATTGAAATATGTAGTTTTTGAGTGTATAATAAAGGTTCAAAACCTGTGCATCTTATAGGTCAAAAAAAATTTTATTTGATTTGAAAAAAGTTTAATTTGATTTGAAAAAAGTTTCTTTTGACCTGCAATTGTTATATGGAGTAATTTGGATGTGTGCTCAGTTAAAAATATCGCCAAAAGTAATCCGCAAATTTATGACTTGGAGACACTGTTTTCCAAGTTTGCTTCTGGGTATTTACCGCTCTCTCAGGAGTTATTGAACGATGGGGCAAACCTATGCATAACGGTTGCCACTTTGGTCCATTTGGACCAAAAATGGTCCTTTCCAACCCCGTTTGGTCCGATGGTCCTTTTTGGTAAATTTTGGTATTATTTAATAAGTAGGCACGACTTTGGTATATTTCTCTATTTTTCTCTGGGAGAAAAAGAAACTATGGGAACGTTGAAAGGACTAATTGAAAACTTTTTGTTAATGACATTTTATCTATACCAAAAATAAAGCAAATATGGTCCTTTATCAAATTTGGTAATTTTTTTTGATGAATTTCGAACCGAAATGAAAACATTGTATGGCAGCCGTGATTTGGCACAACATTGCCATTAACCCAGATACGCCCATCAAAAGTACGTAAACATTTTAAAAGTGCTTTGCATTGACGTTTAGTAAAAACAACAATCGAAAGACATTGTTGTCATGGATTTGTAAAAATGTTTTGGAAAAAATTAATTTCATACAGGCCTTCCCATTGACAGTGTGGTTCACACCTATAAGAAGTACCCCCAAATGACCCCGAGGGAGTCCCCAAAATCATCCCGAAATGACCCCCAAATGACCACGAGGGAGTCCCCAAAACCATCCCGAAATGACCTCGAGGAAGTCCCCAAAAAGATCCCGAGAGAGTCCCCAAAAATATCCCAGAATGGCCCACGAATGACGCCCAAATGACCTCAAGGAAGTCCCCAAAACAATCCCGAAATGACCCCGGGAGAACCCCGAGGGAGTCCCCAAAACAATCCCGAAATTACCCCCAAATAACCCCGAGGGATTCCCCAAAACCATCCCGAAATAACCCCTCAAATGACCCCGAGGGATTCCCCAAAACCATCCCGAAATGACCCCCAGAGAGACCCCAAAAAGATCCCGGAATGAACCACGAATGACGCCCAAATGACCCTAAGGGAGTCCTCAAAACCATCACGAAATGACCCCGGGAGTCCCCGAGGGAGTCCCCAAAACAATCCCGAAATTACCCCAAATGACCCCGAGGGAGTCCCAAAAACCATCCCGAAATTACCCCAGGAGGACCCCGAGGGAGTCCCCAAAACCATCCCGAAATTACCCCGAAGAAGTCCCCAAAATCATCCCGGAATGACCCCCAAATGACCTCGAGGGAGTCCCAAAAAGGTCACTGAATGACCCCGGGAGGACCCCGAGGTACTCCCCTAAACCATGCCAAAATTACCTCCAAAAGACCATGAGGGAGTCGCAAAAGCCATCCCGAAATGACCCCAAAACCCTAGAAGGATCGCGAGGGAGCCCCTGGAATGGACCCCAATAGACCCCGGAAGGATCCCCAGGGTGTCCCAGAAATTACCCCCAAACGGCCCCCAAAAACCCCGCGAATACTCCCCAAAATCATCTCAATATTACCCTAAGAAGCTTCAGAACTACACGCGAACTGGTTATGCATATGGGTATATTTTCAGGGCATCTCGATGGTTTATTTTTTTATTTTTGAATAACTGAATAAAAATTAAAATTTTATTGTTATTCCATATTTTGTAAATAATGAATAATAACTCAACTCTTTATTCAAAATTTGCAAAAATAAGAATGAGCGTTTATCATCAAACAGAATATTTTGAATAACGAGAAAATGTTAATCGTTATCCAAGAAATGCTTGAATAAAAAATACCATGTTATTCATCACTCAAGTTTTCTTGAATAATGAATAAAAATTTATTTTTTATTTTTTCGTCAATGGTTATTCAAATTTGTTGATAACGCCTATCCCTGGTATGTATATATGTATGTATATATGTATAGTAACCTGGGTCGATTTGTATGGACGAAAGTTAACCTATATCGCGCCATCGATTTTTCGATAGGATTTGCGCTCAGGAAAAAAGTTCCACTACGCATACCCAAAAAAATAATTTTTGAGCCTGCAAAAAAAAATCGATTTTTCGACCAAAATTCTTCTAAATCTCCATAAAAGAATTTTTTTTTTTCAAAAAACTGAATTTACCAATTGACACGAAAAAATGCATAAAAAATCGTTGAAATTTTGCAGGCTCAAAAATTATTTTTTTGGGTATGCGTAGTGGAATTTTTTTTCCGGAGCCCAAATCCTATCGAAAAATCGATGACGCGATATAGGTTAATAAATCGACCCAGTCTAATGTATAGTTTATTAATATTACTATTTTTGCCATTATTATTATTATCTTTTTCTTCTGTTATTACTTTAATTTATTATTTTTTTTATCGTTTCTATTTTCAATCCTCATTTTTAATTGTACTGTTATTTTTAATTTGTGATATTTGTTTAAGTTTCTCGTATTTATTCCTATACGTAATTGCATACTTCTGTACTTATCTATGTTGTACTAGAAAACATCTTTGCATCTTATCGTGCTAATATGTAGCCAATAAATAAAATGAAATGATACAACTGGAATCCGTCGATAACAAGCCGATAAAGAGCTAATAAGAGGGCGATGGCTCAGCGATAACAAATCGATAAGAAACCGATACCTTCACGGTAATAATTCCCTCACTAGGGTAGGCACCTTGTCGTTGGTGTGAGGGCTTAGCCGATCTCCATAGCGCCCGACTATGAGGTGGAGCTGTTTAGGACTGGCATCTACGCCGTTTCGCCTCATAGGAGGGCGGCGGTATGTCGGTGACTAAGAACTGCCAACCCCCCTAATCCAGGGTGTTATGCGGACCGTGCCTATTGGACGATTTGCAGCCAGGGGATAAATTCGGCTGTATTTGAACGGAGCCTTCTCGATACCGGGCCACCTCGGGAAGTATTGATGGCCTTTCCACAGTAAGGGCGATGCTGTGGCTGACGGTTCTTTCCCCGTATATAATACTGGACCGCTGAGCCCGCTTTGTCGGGCAGGTGGTCGTACGACCAATATGAACGACTCATTACCAAATTGTAATAAGGAGGGTGATAAGAGGAGGACTGAGTCGCAAGCCAAGGACGAGAAATACGCATTAAGCGATGCGGCGGACTCGGGGACCGAGAGTAGTGCTGATTCAATGAACTCTGTGTTGGAAAAGCACACAAATGAAAACGGAGTAGAAGAGTGGAGAAGGGTACGGAGCAGAGGAAGTAAAAGAACTTTCTCGCAGTACCGTGCAGCCCTAAGAATTTTCCAACGCCTGGCAGCAGTGGTCGACCCAACAGAAGTGGATATCGAGCGCTTGGAATGGGCACATGGGGCGATAGAAGTAGGTCGAAGGCACTTCAAAACGTTTGCTGCGAGAAACCCTCGGTTCTGCAACCGGTACGAGAAGGAAGAAGCGTGTAACGGCAGAATGAAGAGGCAAAGTTCGGCGGAAGGCGACAAGCCTGCTTTCAAGAGGCAGAAAGGACCCAGTCCCAGAGCCGCTAGGCAGGGCAGTCACATAGACAAGACAAGTACGCCCAAAGCTGTAAGACAGATGGGCCCCAATAGCGAGGTAGCAACTACCTCGAATGCTGCGAGTCAGGGGGAAGTTCCAACTACGGAAGTAGGAGATAAGCCAAAGGGAGATAACGCTAAAACTCCGACTTTCTCGGACGTGCTAAACAGAGTTAAAGCTAAGACTCCGGCTTTCTCTGAGGTGCCAAAGGGAGTTAACACTAAGACGCCGGCTTTTCCCGAGAAGATGAGTGATGTGGCAAAGCAGTCACTGACTGTGGCGCTGGTTGATCGTAGCAGTCCTTTCGGTCAGATGACTAGTGAAACGTGGAAATCTGTAGAAAGGGAGCTCATTAGCTTAATGCTTAAGATGGTGCGGGAACAACCAAGTAAGCCCCTTCCAACCTTTGATTCGGGGGATGGTATAATTGTGTGAAGATGATAGCGTGCGACAACATCGCGAGCTTTCGGTGGCTAGAGGAAGTGGTTCCAATCCTCCAAAGACAAGGCACGATCGCGCGGTTTGAGGTGGTGGATAAAGCGCAACTCCCCACGGTACCAAAAGTTAAGGTATGGATACCATGCGTGATGAAGTCGGAGGATACACTACGACTTCTGCAGAATCAGGATCCGAACATACCGACACACCTCGGAATATGCTTTTTTACAAGTTGGCTCATATCGGTCTCTCCAGCCACATTATAGGGGTTCTGCGACTCATTTATAAAGATACATCAAGTCAGGTATGGTTTGATGGAGTGCTTTCTGAGCCGTTTACTGTCAATCAAGGTGTTCGACAAGGTGGCTTGCTGAATCCAACTCTTTTCTCGATATAGATAAATGACCTAAGTGACAGTCTCACCGGCGGTGTTCAGGTTGCGGACATAACGGTAAAAGCTCTTATGTACGCCGACGATATCGTGCTTTTTAGCCGACTCGGTCCAATTCAATGGAATTATGGGAGCGAGATCATTGAAATTGTTAATGAGTACAAGTAGTTGGGAGTTCTATTGAACTACAAATTATCGTACATAAAGCACCTTGAGGCGAAACTGGCAGAGGTTAAGACAGCTATAAATGCTACATGGTTAAAATACATAAATAACCCTCGCATTTGTATCTCAAAAAAGATGAAAATTATTGACGCCGCATGTAAGTCCATCATGTTTTACGGTGCCCAAATATGGGGTGTTGATAAGTTTGAATGCGTAGAGAAACTTCTGCGTTTCTTTGTAAAAAAGTTAATCTTTCAGCCATTTAACCCACCAAATAATATGATACACCTAGAATCAGGTTATGCCTCCCTATTCAAACATACTTTGCGTACACACATGCTTCATATTTCACGCTGTTTAAGTTTGACTCCAAACAGACTCCCCCGCGTTGTAGCAGACGAAGCAGTAAGGCAAGGTAAAGTGGAAAAACAATTACGAAAGTGTTAACATGATTCCCCAGTCAGACTTCTCCCACGCATCGCTCAAGGTTAGTATTCCAATAGTACTAGAAAAATTGATCAAAAAGAGTTTGATAACTACACCGAAAGTGCACGCCAGTCTAGGTCACATGACCTTTACTCCGGCTTGATTCTTTGCAATCTAAATGCTGTTGAAGACGCATACCATTTCATTGGCATATGTCCTATATATAAAGATATTCGGTATAAAAGTTTTAGATCTGCAGATGGTGATAAATATCCTTAAAGGATGTAACTATCATTCGCTTTACGTTTATATAAGTAACTGTCTTAAATATAGAAGTCTTATTATGAACGAATTTTACTAAATGTTTGTTTAGATATAAGTGATATTAAGACTTGTTATTGTCTACAAATTTTTTATTTATTTTATATCTAGTTCAGGTTAATTTTGCTTTTATTTTGGTAATCCCATATTTAAAAGAAAATAAATAAACTACTACTACTACTACTACTACTACATACCGACACAGGATTGGAAGGTACTTACTGTATCTCGGCCTACGGAGGAAGATCAGCTTTACATCTTCCATATAAACAAGCAGGTGGAGGATATATTGTACACGCAGCTTGGAAAAATGTCCTTTGGTACAGGCAAAATTTATATGCGACGCAGGAAAAGAAGTCCCGAGGATAAAAATCCTAACACGCTGGGAGTGGGCGAAGTCGAAAAGGACCTCAAAAGCCTAAGGGAAAAAGGCAGGTGGAGGTAGCCGACCTCACCACGAAGGTGTTAGAAGAGAACCAACAGCCAGATAGTGCTGTGAGTCGCACAGAGGAACACCCGGCACAACAGTTACAAGAGGCTGAAGGGGGCTTCGAACACTCTAAACCAAAAAAGCAAGGGAAGACGACGACGTCACAACGAAGGTGCTGGAGGGGGACAAACAGCCCAATGGTGCTGCGAGTACTAGACATAAACCTCCAACACAGTAAAGTGGCGTCGAGCGAACTCCTCCTAACCCTTGAGGAGGGTTCGTTTGACGTGGCGCTGATCCAGAAGCCGTGGCTCTCATCGGGAGGAAAGATTTCTGAACTTAGCGCGCGCGGATTTGGCGTTTACTATGCACAAACGGAAGGACGAATGCGAGCTGTAGTAATGGTAAGGAAACACCTGCATTCATATATGCTGCCTAATTACACTACTGAGGACCTAGTAGTGGTGGCCGTTGAGCAAAGGAATAAGCAGGCACTTATCCTGGCATCCTGCTACATGGCCCATGCTGCGGAGGTTCCACCGATGGAGTGCAAGAGGCTAGTACAGGAGGAAGGGCGCAAAGGGCGGTTGGTCATAGGCGCGGATGCAAATGCGCACCACAATGCGTGGGGAGGATCAGATACGAACGAGAGGGGCGAATCTCTATTTTGTTACATCCTGCAAACCAATTTGCAGATAGCCTACAGGGGAAATGTCCCTACATACATTGGTCCAACATCCAGCAATGTTTTGGATATTACACTGAGCTCCGAACGTGATATATCAAGGTATGATTGGATGGTTCTTGATAGACCATCCTTCTCCTACCATGCGTATATCAGCTTCAGCATACCCCTAAAGAGGGTAGAGAAGGGAGGAACCTTTAGAAACCCTAGGTCAACAAACTGGACTAAATTCCAGAAACAGGTAGAAACGAAATTGGGACAATCCAAAGAGGTTGCCAATGTGAAAGAACTGGAGGAGTCTAATGAATCCCTAACTAGGACGCTTATGACTGCGTATAACAAAGCTTGCCCTCATTCAGAGGAAAAGCAAAGCCGCCATGGTGGAGTAATGAGCTGAGTCTTCTAAGAAGACAGGTAAAAGAAATATTTAAGCTAGCAAAGACCGCGCAAACCGAAGCGTGTCGGGACGAGTACAGGGATCTACTGAGGATCTACAAGCGTGAAATTTCCAGGGCGAAGAGAATCTCATGGAAAAGTTTCTGTACGGACATAGAGTGCTCCAGCGAAAAAGCACGGTTGAGAAAAGTCCTAGCAAAGGGAAATATAGTCCAGGGACTAATAAAGAAAGAGAACGGGGAATGGTGACGTAATATTGAGTAATCCCTTGAGGTGCTTCTCGATACACATTTCCCATCGGGAGATGGTTTAGAAGAGCCAGCAGACAGCACTCACACTTCGATCACGGAGCGGGTAGTGCCGGACTTGGTTACCGATACCAAGATCGAGTGGGCAGTGAAGACGTTCTCTAAGTTTAAATCACAGGGCCCAGATGGTATATTCCCGGCCATGCTACAATCTCAAGTAGGGCGGTCGAGGAATGGCTTAAAATAATATTCGATGGGTGCATAAGACTGAATCATGTACCGCACTCTTCGAGAACTGCTCGTGTAGCTTTCCTACCAAAGGCGGGAAGGATCGGTCACGTGTATGCCAAAGATTATAGACCCATTAGCTTAACATCATTTCTGCTCAAAACCTTTGAGAGGCTGATAGACGTGTACATAAAGTCCAACGTGGATGAAAAGCTGCTCTCCACAACACAACATGCGTACACCAAAGGCAAGTCGGTAGTCACCGCATTGCATAGGGTGGTAATAAGCATAAAGAAAGCTCTGGAATATAAGGAATATGCTCTAGGAGTCTTCTCAGACATTTTCGGGGCTTTCAATAATGTCTCTAAATGGGCGATTATGGATTATTTATTTATTAATTATATTAAAGTACATCCAGCCTTAACCAGATGGATCGGCTGCATGTTAAATTGCTGAAAGATTACATCACAATGGGGATTGTACGAGGCCACGAAATCAGTGGACAGGGGAACGCCGCAGGGAGGGGTGCTATCACCTCTGCTGTGGACGCTGGCCCTCGACCAACTGCTCAGGCGATTTGATGAGGGACCCGTAAAACTTACGGCTTACGCGGATGACGTTGCAGTTATCATAAGTGGAAAGTGCCTTCCAACGATTATCTTGTTGATGGATCGAGCGCTTCGGGATATTCATACCTGGGCATCAAATGTCGGGTTGAAAGTCAACGCGGATAAGACGGATATGGCCTTGTTTACAAAGAGGCACAAGGTCCCAAATTGAATCAGGCCTAAGTTAGGAGGGGTGACTCTACGGGTGAAACCTTGCACAAAGTATCTAGGAATCATCCTAGACAGTAAGCTGTGATGGAAGCTCAACGTGGAGGAGAGGGTGAAGAAGGCTTCAACGGCTTTTTATGCATCTAAAGAATGCTGGGATGTGCGTGGGCTTATCGCCTTCTCTTTCTCATTGGGTTTTTAGAGCGATTGTAAGCCCTATCATATACTATGGATTTCTTGTTTGGTGGAAAGCCACACAAAAAGCAACCTACCTCAAAAATTAGAGGGAGTGTGCAGACTATCAATGCGTAGCATTACGGGAGCCCTGAAAACAACCCCGACAGCTGCACTGTATGCCATTCTGTACCTTCCACCTGTAGACCTGGTAGCAAAGAACATAGCGTTAACAACTGCAACCAGGCTCGGTGCCTCGGGGCAGTTTGAGCGCCGACCATACGGCCATAGTAGTATAGCGTGATCAATCACAAGACGAACAGACTGCCTGATCGAGGGCGACCTTAAGGCCACACTAGAGGTGGACGGTTGGCGCAAGGGTGCTCAAATGGCGGACGAGGCGATACATGTGTACACAGATGGTTCCAAAGTAGTGGAAGGAGTAGGGTCTGCGGTATGCTGTGCTGATCCGGAAATAAACAGATCCTACAGGCTGCCGGATTACTGTAGCGCTTTCCAAGCGGAAATAGTAGCCGTAACCAAAGCAGTAGAAATCCTGGAAGAAAATAGCCCAAGCTGCAATCGTGTTAACTTTTATATTGACAGTCAAGCAGCAATTAAGGCAATAATCTCGCATACCGTAGCATCTAAATGCGTGTTAGAGTGTAAGCAGTCCCTGGAGAGAATCGGGACAGGGAGAAGCATACATCTATATTGTAAAAGGTTTGAAATAAAATAGACTGCGTTGTGAGTGATCAAAGCTCAATGCTTAATTGCTCTTTTATTCAAATGTTGTCAGCTTATTTATACAAAATTATTCTAACATATTCTTACATACATATTTACATTTAAGCATACATACTTACGTACATATTTACCTTAAGCATACATACGTACATACAACTTGATATAAAATATGTACCTACACACCTGTGTTGAGTTGTGACTTCTGTGGGAAATGCAACGTTCGGAAATTTGCTTGAATGAAAATTTGTTTGGTTGTGTGTTGTACACACACCTGTATTAAATCGTGTGAATGGCTATGTCAGCAAGAATGAAACATGATTTTTATGTGTTGATGAACATTTAGACTATTTTTGTTACAGGGTAGCTGATTTAAATATTTGGTCTTAAATTGTTGGCTGTTTACACTACATCTCCCTTTTTTTAGAATGCTTATGCATTTGGAGAATGCATGAGCATTCTAGTATAAATTAATTCCATATTTTGTATTTTATGTTTGTAGGTTGTAGATTTACTTATTCTATTAATTTAATTATATTTTTGTGAATTATTATTTTCTTATTATTTATGATATTGCTATTCTCTATGTTACTGGGAAATTTTCGCTTATCCTCATATCCTCTTCTAGATGGGATTAAAGTGTCATTATTTTTACTATCGATATTTTCTACTTTATATGGAATTAGAGTAAAATTATTGCTTTTGTCGATCTTTTCTACTCTAAAGGGCCCTTTATATCTATTACCTAACTTATGTCCTGATTCATTTTTTACTAACACTACACCTCCTATATTTATTTCCTTATAGCGAATATTTTTATCATAACTAATCTTTTGTTTTTCTTTAGCCTGTTTTACCAATTTATATGCTCTATCTTGCGCTATTTGTAACCTATACTTAATTTCTTTGTCGTAAGCCTCATAATTGTATAATGGGCTTAATGTGTTTTCTCCTCAAAATTCGTAAGTCTGGGGTTTTTTGGCAAATACTAATTCGTATGGACAATAATTATGAACCGTAGATGGGGTAGTATTGTAACAATACGGAAACTATTTAAGATATTCATCCCAATAATTTTTGTCAATATATGTAGGAACGTACGTATTCATTGAATGTTCTATGACTACGTTCAACTGTGCCTAAAGTTTGATGGTGGTAAAGTGTTGACGTTTTATGGTTTATTTTTGGAAGTTTGCATAAATCTTCAAATAAGCTATTTTTATATTCGCTTCCCATATCTGTTATAATTGTCTTCATGCAACCATAAACTAGGATAAAATTTTCGAATATCGCTTTGGCTATTGTTTTTGCGTGTTTGCTGGGTATTGGTATTGCAACTAAATACTTAGTTAAGTCACATACTATAGTAACTGCATATTCATTTTCATTTTCCGACCTGGGAAGAGGGCCTATCGTATCTATTTGTACTGTGTCGAACGCTTTTGTGGGCGTTTCGGTTATAATCATATGTTCTTTCAAGTTTTTTATTATTTTATTTTTATTGCAATGAGTGTATTTTTTGATATATTTTCTGATGTCGTTTTTCATTCCTTTCCAATAGTATTTTTGTTTTATTTTATTAGTAATGCGATTTATTCCTGGATGGCCACCAAAAACAGGATCGTCATGAAATTTGTGAAGAATTTCTTTAATTTTTTCATTATTTGTCACGTGCATAACTTCTGGAGTTAATGCTATAATTAGATTTTTGGAAACTTTGGTACCAATTTCTCTAAATCTGTCTACCCGGGCATAATTATCTTTAAACAATTTGTCTAATTCCTAAATTGCCGGCTTCTTTTATAAGCCTGGCAAAGAATTTACCTAAATCAATCTTCGCTTCTACAATTAAATTTTTTATATTAATTTCGCTACAAATTTTCTTTCCTTTTTTGAAACGTAATTTCGGAGGATCGAAAACGAGCTGGACTAGTCTCTTTACTTCACATTTATTTAGCGCTTCAAATATTATTGGGTTCTCTTTGTGACTTTTTATTTCTTCATTTTTACTACTGGAATCTTTATTGTTATAATTTTTCTTAGTTTCCGATCTAGTCGTAACTTTTAATATTTTACACGCTTCTACCGGTATTTGTTTTAGGTCTTTAATATCTTTGCGTGATAATGCGTCGGCTACATAATTTTCTTTACCTGCGATATACTCCACCTCGAAATCATATTCTTCCAGATCTAATCTGATTCGAGTTAGTTTTGATGACGGATTTTTCATCGAAAATAGGAATGTTGGGGGTTTGTGGTCTGTTTTGACCAAAAATTTTCTACCGTAAACGTATGGTCTAAAATATGTTATGGCCCAATGCATGGCTGCTAATTCTTTCTCAATTGTTGCTTTATTAATTTCTGCTTTAGTAAATGATATTGATGCATAGGCAATTGGTAATTGTTTTCCTTCATACTCTTGGCTTAATACTGCTCCGCAAGCATATCCAATTGCGTCAGTTGTTATACAAAATTGTTTATTGAAATCGGGACATTGTAGGATATTAGGGCTTATTAACGCAGCTTTCAAATAGTCAAAGGATTTTTTGCAATCCTCTGTCCAGTCGAAAACTACATTTTTCTTGCAAAGTCTTGTTATTATTCTAGAATATTCTGCAAAATTTGGGATAAATCTTCTGTAATAATTGCAAAATGCGACGAATCTTTTCGCCTCATCCGCATTTTTAGGTGTTGGGAAATTTTTAACAATTTCGAATTTATTGGGGTCTGGCAAAATTCCTTTGCTTGTGCATTTATGACCAAGGTAAGTTACTTCTGGGTTGAAAAATAAGAATTTATCCGGATGCAATTTTAAATTATATTTTTTACAAGTTGCGAAAACATCTCGTAAATTTTTATTTTCGGAGCATCCTAATACGACTAAATCGTCCATGTATAGGAATGCTTGTGAAGGTTTTAAGCCTGAAAATGCCAATGTCATCATTCTTTGGAATAAGTTCGGTGCTACTTTAAGGCCATACGGTAGTCTTTTAAAACGATAAGTATCACTATCCGCTGTAAAAGATGTGATATCTCTTGACTCTTCGCTGAGTTCAATCTGGTGAAATCCAGACATTAAATCTAAGCATGAAACATATTTAGCTCTTCCTAATTGATCTAGTATGTCATCAATCTTTGGTAAAGGGACTTTATCTGCGGTTCATTTTTTATTTACCTGTCTGTAATCTACAACCATTCTCCATCTTTTTCCTTGGTTATTCGGTAGTGATTTTTTCGGTACTAATAAAATTGGACTATTGAATTCTGAAATTGAAGGTTCTATTATGTCATCTTTAACTAATTTGTTTACTTGTTTATTAATTTCACTCTTATAATAACAAATGCTTGTTGTGAATTTGCTAGTGTGTTTGCAATAAAGATAATTTCAGACAATTCTTGTTGTGGGATTAATAAATCTGATTTTTTATTTTCTATGTGAATTTGTTGAACTACTTCTGATGGTGTGGGAATTGAAATACTATTGATTGTTGGTTTGTTAGTCATCTGAATTATTATGTTTTCTGGGTAGTCATATGGTCTCAGTATCACCTTCTGTTTGATAATTCAAAATGCAATTATATTTTTTAATGAAATCTAATCCTAATATTCCATCACATGGGATTGGGAAAGTGTCTTCTACTACGTGAAATTTGTTTCTAATTAATAGGTAATCATCTTTTAAATCTGCTTTAACCGTGCCAATAGTGCTTGTTATTCCTTGACCAATTCCTCTTAGATCTGTTTTTGAGAATTATTTATCGTGACATTACTGTCAATCTGCCCCTTTTTTATTATTGAAATATCCACTCCCGTATCGATTAGGAAGATATATAATTTGTTATTTATTGAGGTGGAGTTTGTTGGTTTTCCTGTTGTGTAACATTTCGGACATTTCTGGTGTTATTGCGGGTATTTCCTCGCGATCCGAAATTTCGACCAGGTCTTTGGTTATTTTGTCTGTTGTTATTATTATTATTATTATTATTATACGTATTGAAAGAACGTCTATAATTTCCTCTATAATTATTGTTTTGGTAACTCCTGAGGAAGTTTCCTCGGAAATTGGATTTTTGTTGGCGAATATGTAGTAGTGAATTTGTATTTCCAGTTACTTCTGTGCAACTGTTAGTAAATTTTGATATGGCTTCTTTCATTGTTGTGAACGTTCCAGCTTGCATAATTGTTTTTACATTATCGTTAGAGCAGTTTCTACACATAGCTTCCACAGCTGATTGTGCAGCATACTTGGTTGCTAACTCTGGTGTTTGTCCGTCGGATATGTATGCTCCTTCCAACGATTTTGTGAGCTTTTCAATTTCAGCAGTGTATTGATTTGCAGTTTTGCTGTTGGATATTCAGGAGTTTTGATTCACCTTTAATTGCTGTTTTTAATTTTTGTCTTATTGCTTCGATTGTGCTTTCCGTGTTTGTTAGGTTTCTGGCTGTTCCTTTCAGCTTGGTTTTTATCATTGAAACCGCTATAGCTTCATGGGTATCCTTAATTTGTTCTAAGATATCTAAAGCATCCAGAAAGCTATTCAAGTTTTCAACTTTACCATCGAATTCTGGCAAAACCGATGAAGCAGTCTTTAAAAATTCCACTATTATTTGTGACATTTTGTTGATTTCAGTTTGTGAGTTTGATGTCTCTGTTAAAATTTCCTGTTTTTTTTCTTCTACTTTTTGTTCTATTTCTGGTTCCTCTTCTAAATCGGAGGCTGACTCCAGAAGAAATGTGCTAAAGTCTATTTCTATTTCCTTCTTGAAACTTGATGGTACTTTGAATTCTATATCATATCTTGCCAGTGAGGACACCAATTTGTCTCTAACGCTGGAAAAAATTTGATATGCTTGGTCCTTTCGATTGCCGTCTAGTTTACCATTCAACTGTTGAAGTGTTTTTCCTATTTTGTTAAATACTTCAAATATCATTTTAAGATGCTTTACTACTGTTTCTGTCTTTACTTTTGTATTTTTATTAATACATTTATATCGTTTTTTCTTCTATAAGTAGTTTTACGATATCTTCCCATTTGCCCATTGGGGATAGTAGTTAAAATTTAGTTAAACCTTATCTAAACCGTCTGCGCGGCTGGTATATCGCTTTTTTAGGAATTTATTATGGGTTGAGTAGAGTTTCAGAAACAAACTGATGCAACTGACTACGCAGATTATTAGAAGCATGATTTTGATAGTATCTAGTGCCTCAGTATGATCTACTACTTGGACTGAGTTTACAACGTTTGCCGTTGGTTTTTCTATTTTTGATTCTTGGCTTCCCATCGTAAAAAAATATGAAGACAAAAAAAATTTTTTAAGAATTCATGAGCTTAACACCGGCTTATAATAATTGAATTTCAATTATTATGTTTTCTAAGAGAAACTGAAAAGAAAGAAACATTTACTGGCATATTGCGATGGACCCATTTCTAAAACCGCCAACGTAATCATCATCAGGCAATTTTGTAATGTTATCAAAGCTTTCACCGGGATTCGAACCATGAATCACATGGTGAAACTGCAGTAGCCTTTAACCACTAGGCCATCCTGCTGGTATTTGTTTTCATGCTTAATTCAGTTTTTCTCATTTCTACACTAACAACACAATTGAGACATTTTGTCTCTATATTAATTTGTGTGCCATGTAGATTTGTTTTTGTCAAGTTCTTCTTCGTTGCGAATGAGAAGCTTTGTGAACTCGGGCTCAGTTGTACATATTTATGTATGTTTGTTTAATGGTGTGTTCAGTTTATACTTATATTTAAGAATAATTGAATTTCAATTATTATGTTTTCTAAGAGAAACTGAATAGAAAGAAAGATTTACTGGCATATTGTGAAGGACCCATTTCGAAAACCGCCAACGTAATCATCATCACACAATTTTGTAATGTTATCAAAGGTTTCACCGGGATTCGAAATTTTTTTTTGTTTTTTTTTTTCTTTTGTTAAAAAAATGTTTCTTTTTTTCAATATATTAATCTGTTCTTCCCATAAATTTTACTTCGTACCTATATAATTCTTCGGATGTTGTTGCTGGTGGGTTTCCTGCATTCCATATTGTTGGTCCCCCAGGCATATCAATAAGTTTCCACCATTTTTTCAACCACACTAAAGTTTTTTCCTCATCTACAATTTTAATTTCATTTATAAGGTCCTCAAGTGGGCCTTTTACATAACTTTTAATTTTTCTTGATCTTTCCATAATTTTAAAATCAATAGTTTTACAAAATTTTATTTTATTTTTATTTTTTTTTTTTCAACACCCTAATGTTTACATTGCTGGGTTTGGTTTTTATTTTGATAATTATTTTTCCTTAATTCCTTGATTTCTTGTTTTAGTTTAATTTTTTCTGCCTGATTTGTGCTTAAATTAATTTTTTCATAAATCTTGGCTATTGTTTTTCGAATAACAAATTGCTTTCCTCCTCTTTTTCTTTTCAATTTTATCGGTTTTGGAACTTTAGGTTCCTCAATTTTTAGAATCTTATTTCTCTGTCCATATTCCTCGATTTTTATTGGCTTAGGGCCTTGCTTGGGTATTTCAGGTGTTTTGTTTTCATCTTCTAGGAACTTCAGATTTAGTTTAACTAATCCTTCAAAAATTTGATCAAATTGGCTTTGACTTTGTATGTCCTCTTCTTGGAACATATCTCAAAATTTAGCAAAAAAAAATGTTTTTACAGCAGAAATTTGAATTTTTGCTTGTCAATAGGCAGCCGTTAGGTTGCCCGAATATTTTTCCTGCTTAGAAATTATGTCTAAAATGTTAAAACTATTTCAAAATTCAGTTAATTATATTTATTATATTTATACTTATTATGCTGCCAGTCTTGTTGTTTATTCCGAATGTGGTTCTTTTGTTCCTTCCAAGGTAATATCAATATTTTTATTGCTCATATCCACTGCTCCTGCATCATTTCGATTATAAAGCCCGTAAATTATCATAAAAATTGCTAAATGGCGTCATTTTTGAGTGCTCCAAATTTATTCAAATTAGCTTTCAGTAGATTTTGTTTGATCAGCTCCTTTTTGCTTTTATTCTTCCAGGATAAAATTTAGAGTAAAAAACTCGTTTTATAGCTTCACTCTTTGTTTCATTTATAAAGCTTAGGCTGTAATCAGCCAGTAAAGTCCTTGCCAGCTATGAAATTAGGCTGAACAATCAACCAGAAAAATCATACGCAGGATCGCCATGTAAAAGATTTGAAATAAAATAGACTGCGTTGTGAGTGATCAAAGCTCAATGCTTAATTGCTCTTTTATTCAAATATTGTCAGCTTATTTATACAAAATTATTCTAACATATTCTTACATGCATATTTACATTTAAGCATACATACTTACATACATATTTACCTTAAGCATACATACTTACATACCTACATATAACTTGATACAAAATATGTACCACATGATCGACCAAGCAGGCAAGGCATGGGTTCAAGCGTGGGGCTGTAAAGTGTCGAAGATTATGTGCAGGTCTTACAACCTTAGACTAACAAAGTTGCTTCTATCATTAAAAAGATAGGACTGTAGACTCATGACGGGTATTCTGACTGGACACTGCCTTCTGGCGTCACATGCCTTTAAATTAGGTCAGTGATAGCAGATGTAGGAAGTGCGGGGTGGAGGAGAAACGATTGAGCACGTTCTGTGCTCTTGCCCTGCGCTTGCCAGGCTAAGATTCCCGCTATTAGGAGTGATACAGCTGTCAAATCTAGAAGCAGCAAGTGGCTTAAATCCTAGGAAGCTTCTAGTTTTTGCCAAGAGGACGGAGTTATTTTATAACATAGGTCCTAGTTTTTGATAGGGTTTTTCAGTTTGGTCGTTAAAACAAACTTCTGGTAACACTACAGACTTATTCAGTCTATGTGAGGTCCTCAAGGACCGACCAGTTCAACCTAACCTAACCTATCGGTAATAATTCACTATCGATAGTAACACAATAACTTGTCGGTATCGGACGAAGCTCTTTTCAAAAATCCAGAAATTATTTGTTCCTGGTAAATTTACCTTACACTTGTATATTTACACATCGAAATTCACAGGTATTTGGTACTCACGCTGTTTTCTTTTTTTTTCATTTTATACTAGAGTGTCATCAAAATATGTTTTCATGAGCGCCGATTACAGTTTATGGAACGTGAACAAATGCAACAATGGCAAGCTTCCCGTCCAGGAGAGCGAATTATTGAAGTTGATGTTCCACTTTCTTACGGCCTATGTCACGTATCGCAACCCTTAAATCCAAATTTTCTAAATACCGTTGAAATATTTTGGGACCCTTTGAAAGAGGTCGGTGTTTACATTAAAGTAAATTGCATTTCCACTGAGTTTACACCAAAAAAGCATGGTGGCGAAAAAGGTGTACCATTTAGACTTCAGATTGAAACATATATAGAATCGACTAATTCGTCAGGATCGCCGCCTGCAGCTGCATCAGTTTCAGCAGTCGTATCAACTTCAGGAACGGCTGGAACAGCTACCGTGCCATCGCAAATTGGTAATGCAATGCCATCCGGTTTATTGGCCAATTTCACTACCAATCACAATGCAAACAATAATCTTGGACATGTTAATGGCAAGCAACAGGTGCATGCTGCAGCTTGTCAAATCAAGGTATATATACATTAGAACTTTTCAGGAAAATTGTCTATCCTTAGTCTCTTATTTTAAATCATCCTCTATATGATAATACATTTAGGTCTTTAAATTGAAAGGCGCCGATCGTAAGCATAAACAAGATCGTGAAAAAATTCAACGGCGGCCTCAAGCAGAACAAGAAAAATTCCAACCCAGCTATGAATGCACAATTATGAATGACGTACCCTTGGAATTGATAACAACGGCAGGAGCGAGTTCTTTTAGCCCTGAATGGTAAGATATTTTTATTACATTATTTCATTACATTATACTACACAAATCTTCATCAACAAAGCTAAGCATTTGCATGAAAATGCACCAAATCTAACCAACCTAGGTAAATCATCATAGAATAAGGGGGTTCCATCAAATCAGACCCTCTCAGCAAATAATATAAATTGTATCTTGCTCAATCCAACAACGTTTGCATACGTTGACGTAACAAATAAATTTAAGAAATCTTTAAAATCGTAATCATAGTTGCAAGTCTTTTACACACATAAAATTACGCTGCGATGAATTTTAAATGCTTTTCCGCTAATTCGAAACAAATCTTAAGATCCTTGGAGCTATATACCGCTCACAGTAGAAACATATGTAAACTTTAAAAGTAGTGTTGTCGCGACCGTAACAGGAAAAGGTGAAAAAGTTTAATAACATGAGAACTAGACTTCGCAAATTTAATTCTTTGCATAAGTGTCGCACAGCATCCTTAGATTAGAATACCAAAGTTTCATTAAGAAAAGTTAAACCGTTTAATTTTTTTCTAACTTCATATACTTGTCGTGGCCGTAAGAGCCTCCTGCAATTTGCAACCAGATTGACTGAATTTTTGTATGTGTGCGTGTCGGGTATTTGACGATTGCCCGGCGACTATCAAATAAAAAGCCATCAATCAACATTTGCATTGAGAAACCGTAGCGTTCGGTCGTGAAAATGTCGTCATCGGATGATGACTTTTTTTTACTTGCAACTACAGCAGTTTTATTAAATAATAAAAAAATTTATAAAAATTTTATTAAATAATAATAAAAGCTTTACATTCCACAAAGCTGGTAAACATTGATAATTTTCAATAAATTTTAATATGAATTGCTGTTCTTTCGCGCACTTGTTCATTTTGAATGTCGACACAAACTAAATACAACACTGCTGTTTTGTCAATCACACCCCGGGACTATCAAATAAGTTAGCGTCAAATGAAAAAATCAAAAATGTTTGATTTTCATCAACGTGTAGCCAACAACAAATACGTGTGCCACGAAGCCACCCGAATGCACTAACACACACAAAATTCAGTCAATCTGGTTGTAAATCGCAGGAGGCTCTAACATTCGATATATTTGCTTTAACGGGCAGATATACATAATTATTTCAAGTCCCCCTGAATTCAGTTGTACTAATTATTTTTCTATCTTAGCCGTAGTTTTGGAAATGTTGACTAAAGTTTAGACCGGGATGACCCTAAGATTATTAACACCAATATGGATACCACTCGAAGGGAGTTGTTTAGTGAGTTATGGAAATGAGCTTCCACAATATATCAATTTTATAATGCCGCGACCGTTACGCTCTCTTTAACCTAACGTGGGCCCTACCAATACATTTTTTATTTGTAATTTGCCTGACTATATTTTCCACTTCTTGCAGTATTTTATTCCTATAATGATGCAATAATAACATTGAAAATTTCCTTTAAAATTACAAAAGTTGTGCACAAAAGTGTCGCTACCGTAACAATGGAAACTTCCATATACCATAACCTCATTCCCCTATTTCTCCTATGGTCTAGACCTTTTTACGAACAGTCTTCTCGAATATTTGCTTATTTAGTATTCATTTCCATAGTACATATCTCATATTCATATTTGCCTACTAGTTATATGCGTGTATATGTGTGAGTAATGCAGTGGTCGGAGATCCAATCAATTGAGCCTCACTTGCTTCACACATATTCTTACTCTCCATCGTTCAGTCTTTAGCGAGACAGCAACGTGCGCACGACTGTCGCATAAATGTTAAGATTCCCTGCGAGAAATATTATGATGGGGAAACGAAACTGTTAAGACGGCCTTTCCGTAATTTGAAATAGCTTTGAAAATGTGTTAAAGGTAATCATGAGTTTTTTTTTATTGTTTTAACAAAAGTTGTGGTAATTTTATTCAAGAATCACATTTTTTCTGAGCCAAAAATAAATTGAGCTTCTGCTCTCCAAATATCACTATAGAATTTTTAAAGTATCTTCACAAAATAGTAAAAAATTAACATGAGTAAATCTTTATGTTTGTTTTAAGTCAGTCACATATTTTTTGAACATTCTGCACTTCGTTTGATTGCGATATTAGCTTCGAAGATATGATGTTTTAAGCGAGAGATCACCACTATTTTTAATGCTATTTTCCTTGCCAAGCCACTTTAAAAATCCAAGTTTCATGAGCATTTACATATAACTATTTCGGTTACCCTTCGAAGCGACTTCAACGTGGTGAATAAAGGGACTTGAGAATGTTTTAATATACTTTTGAATCAAAAATCAAATTTTCGAAAAAGTTCGATAAATTTATTTTTAATAAATGCACGTTGCTATTTCAATTTTAATTTCCTGGTGGGATGCTCAAGCTCTCACTCTCACAGACACACTGACATTTAATTTTTTGCCGACCACTGTCATATTCTTAGCTGCTGACTACATGTATGCGAAATATTCTCTTCACTCATAGCTTTGCTGTTTACATGTTCATATGTATGGCTGCTAGAATTGATGTTTACATGCACGGTTGCCACACCATGTTTTCATTTGGGGCCGAAATTCATCCAAAAAAGGGACCACATATCAAAAAAAAAGAACAAAAATTTGTCTGTTATACTAATTGTAGGCAACATAAGGAAAACGACGATTTCTATTTTGGTTTAAAATAAATATTTATTAATTATGAAATACTTTCCATTTATTATTTAGATATTTGTATTTGATAATTTTTGATTGAAATTTAAATGATTTTATTCAAATGTTTTTGTTCCTTTTGACGCGTTCAAAAATTGGTTGTTGTTGTTGTTGTAGCGATAAGGTTGCTCACCGAAGGCTTTGGGGAGTGTTATCGATATGATGGTCCTTTGCCGGATACAGATCCGGTACGCTCCGGTACCACAGCACCATTAAGGTGCTAGCCCGACCATCTCGGGAACGATTTATGTGGCCACATTAAACATGCAGGCCATCCCCTCCCTCCCCACCCCAAGTTCCATGAGGAGCTTGGGGTCACCAGAGTCTCGTCTGTTAGTGAAACAGAATTCGCCGCGGATAGGTGAGGTTGACAATTGGGTTTGGAGAAGCTATATATTGCGCTGGCAACTGAACGGTTGCGCTACGCAGCCCCTTGAATCTGGTATTTTATTCGCCTCTTACGACAGGCATACTTACCGCGGGTATATTCTGACCCCTAACCCGCTGGGTTCTATTGCGCTTGCTACAAATCGAATGACCAGAATATTCGCGAAGAAAAATTATATAATGCAATGTTCGAAAAAGCATGCCCAAACTCATACATACATACAAAGTCATTTAAAAGTATATAGAATTTGCAACCGATCCAATTACAACTTTAATTATATAGAAATAGTATATATAACAAACAAATGTATGCAACTGAGCGCACTGAGAGTGCAACAAAAAATGATATTGGTATCTCAGTCTAAGCGGACGACTGCTTATAACATTTTCAGCTTCAATTAGGGTAATTCGAAAGGTAGGTGAGGAGCTTCTTCCTTTAGCACTCGCTACAGAAGTCGTATCATGCATTGAACAAGACTCCCAGCATCCACCAGCTGCTGTGTTCGCAGAGCAGTTGAACAGCCACTCTATTCCACGCCCAGCGCACTCTTGTTCAATGCAATCAAAATCAAACAATCTGTCTTCGACACGCAGAAGCTTTTGAGCGCCAACAAAATTAGTACCGTTGTCAATACGGATTCGTACGGGTGTGCCTCGACGGTTAATAAAACTTCTGAAACATGTAATGAAAGCGTCGGTCGACAAATCTTCAGCTACCTCCAGGTGTATTGGTCTGATATTTAAATAGGCAATCCAGTAATTTGCCGGCGGCGACCAATGGTGATAAAAGACGGACCACACTAATCAACTCCTGTGTAGCTGAACGGCCGAACATACGGCGTGAGACGGTCGACTTATAATGGACCTATCAATGGCGCGAAAGGCTTGTCGGTTTTAGCGATATAAACTGAACAACGTTTTTTAACTGAAGCAAAGACTGCACGGATATGTGGTACCCAAAACTTGGCGTATTTCATTAATTGTAAGCGAGTCATTCTGATTATGAAGCTGTGTATGCCAGTATAAGACTAAAAGACGGGTGACCTGATGATGCAGCATGATTGAACGACGGGATGATAGAGAGAGACAATATGCTGAACTATACGACCATTTCTATTTCTACCTCTTCCTGTATGCGACGACATATATGGACTTCCGATTTTGCAACCTCGTGTGCTTTTAGCTCACCTGAATGGCGGATACGGTCTCTGGCGTTGTAGATAAACCGCAAGACCCAATTCGTTACCCTAAGTAACTTAAAAAAGGAGGAAAAATTTGAATAGTTAATGATATACTCATCTGTCGAAGTGGTGAGAAGCAAGCATTTTTTTTTCTTCGGTTGCGCATTCTGTTGACTGAAGTGAAACTACTTCTTGCGGCAACTCGGATTCGCCGAGTTGCAGAAAGCTGGGACCTTTGAACCAACAGCATTGTGAATCGGGTTCTATAATGGGCTATCCCCGTGTGGCGCTATCTGCTACATTTAACGACGTTGGCAAACATCTCCAATGTGATGGTTTTATGGTAGAAATTATCTCGACGATTCTACCATCTACGAACTATTTGTATTCTCTGGTCGTAGAGCGGATCCATAATAATACAGTCTTTGAATCACTCCAAAACACAATGCGATTCAAGTTGAAGTTATGGCATTCCACAACTGATTTCTGAGGACGGCTTGCCAGCACTGCAACTTGCAGCTCCAGGCGAGGAATTGACATGCCCTTAAGAGGAGCACAACGCGCAGCATAAGCAACGGCAGCATAAGCACTAGAACTGGTATCAACGAACACATGCAACTGCACTTCGTCAGCTACAGGCAACATCGTAGAATAACATCGCAGAATTGAAAGCTTTGTTACATTTTGAAAGCTTGTCCACCGACGCCCATTTCGCGACAAGCTGCTCAGGAACTGGCTCATCCCAATCGGTTGTCGTTTCCACAAGGACTGCAATAGAATTTTCATACAAATGGTCACATTAACCAAGAACGCAAAGGATCGTATATAGCCATCACAATCCCCAGCAGTTCATGTTTTGTATGCGGGCGTACGCAATCAAGGACTTTAATCTTACGTGAAACTTAAAACAATCAGTGCTGGTATTCCAGAACATACCCAGCACCTTGTCGATAGTAGACTTTCGCTCCATGTCTACAATTTTGTCTGAGATATTGTTTTCGCCATTAAACTTGGCTTGGAGAGATTTATTATTCGACACAAAGTTGCGTAGTGTAAATCCTGCAGC
Source organism: Eurosta solidaginis (assembly GCF_040869045.1). NCBI lineage: Eukaryota > Metazoa > Arthropoda > Insecta > Diptera > Tephritidae > Eurosta > Eurosta solidaginis. Next base: position 155,045,627 of record NC_090321.1, read on the forward strand.
AGAGTTGATGACAATTGCTTCTTTGACAACATCTTCGGCTCCTATATTGCTTCCAGAGCTGATAACTAAATCATCCACAAGTTGTTTATGACAGCAGACGATCGACGTGGCATATGGCTTTCAAATTTTAAGGCGTTTAAATTTAATTTTTTTTTTTTTCAAGACATAACATAGGTTTGAATTGTATTATGGAGATTCCCACCACGCCATAAGAAGCGTTTGCGAGCTTTGGTATGCAGGCTTGACAACTATCTGGGAGAACATCTCCTGAATATCTGCAGCGATGGCTATAATTGACGAAATTTTAAAATTATAGTTAGCAAAGACTGTGCATGCTCAGGCCCTTTAAGTAAGACAGCAGCTGCGTCAAACACAATACGAATCTTGGCCGGCTTATGGGGGTTGACCACCCCGAAATGTGGTAAGTACCATGTTTTAGAAGTTACATGAGATGCCTCTTCTTGCTTCAGCAATCGGGCATAGCGTCCGTCAACATATTTTTGCATTTGAAGTTTATAACATAGGGCTTAATTAGGATCTCTCGCCATGAGAAGCTTGTAAGCGTTGAAGCGCCATATCATAACTAGAGGGAAGCTCGGTATCATCTTTTCTCCATAAAAGACCAATCTAGGACCCAGACTCAGAAACTTTGTTGACTTTTCTAAAATATATCTTAGTCCTATATGATCTTCGTCCGATTCTAAAACCAAATCTGTACTACGAACGCCGAAACTCTAATGAAAAATACTCATTAACTAACTTGTGCAAATCTTTAAGTGACTGCGATTGTGATTCGCGGATGCACAGAATGTGTGGTTGCCGGACTGTATTTCGAGATATAGGGCCTTTGGCTATTGGTTGTTCTGGTCCCCCATCAACAACTTTTTGAGCAACACCCAAGTAGCTGTTGTCTATACCTTGCAAAATAACTGGCTTAGCATTTATGTAACTCATGATTGGCAGCGATTGAAAATGATCAAATTTATTTTTAGCAAATTTAATGACTTAACAGTATGAACGTTCTCGAAGTTAAACTCAGCTGATTCACCTCTTATATTTACTGAAACCTTGCGCGCATTTTCTTTACTTTGACTCTCACCATACCATGTAATGGAACTTTGGGACCACGAAGACCTAACTTTACGGCTATATCCTCTTCAAGAAGTGTTATGGACCCTTCATCGAACAAAAGACAAACATATTTCCATTAGGCCATGACAACGTAATGGGCAATATTTTAAAAATACTTGTTTGACTACCAGATAAATAGTTTAGCACGCGTTCGATATTTTCTGTCTTTGGCTGAGTTGTATTTTGATTATGTTGCAGTACCTTGTTGCTGTATTATACTCTGATGCAGTGATGTGTGGTGCATACGTTTGCACCCGTCGACTGAACGTACCTTACTTTGCCGACAATTCGATAAACCATGTCCCTTACGTAAACATCCAAAACATAAATGGTTGCTCTTCACGAAACTCCATATTGACTGTATGTCACGTGAAAAAAACTTTGGACATTCAACGGGTTTATGTGACTGTTCACACTCCAAATATTTATTCATTTCTTCAGGATGCATATCGTTGTTGTACAAAACTCGACGAGTAGCGCCACCGCTCTGAGGATTAGGATAGCGTGGCTGTTAACTGACCTACGCTAGCTTGGATGTGACGCAACGATAAGTCAGAAATTCCCGACAATAACGACACAAATCTGGCTATGTCACTTAACTCACTCACTGAAATGTTCAGCAATTGGATGTGGCAATATATTTACGGCACATTGACTCCATTCGTACTGTTTTGAGGGAGGCAACTTTCCAAACTTTCTAACAACGTAGGATTCATTAAGTGATGCCCGCACCTATCAGACTTGAAAAAGGCGACGATATTTCTTACCCTGTTTGCATATTCAAGAATTTGATCCAGTTGAGTCCTCATGAATCGACGGAAATCGAATGAACCGAAGTTGAAGTGCAACTCCCCTATAACGTTTGGTACATCTTCCGGATAAATTAAAAGTGAGATCACGGCGGTTTTGGCAGCACCTTGTAAAGCCTTTTGTAGGCGCATACGATTTTGACGATGGCTGTATTGGAATTTCATAGTAGTGTCGTTGAAGTTTGCCAAAAACAATGGCCAGTCATCAGGATTTCCACCGATTAATGGCAACGGGAATAATACAAAAATTCGTTCACAACGGCCAGCCGCTATACAGAATGAAGCTAAACAAAAAATTTAAGCGTTTTTCTCGAAAACTTGTTTTCGCACAATAAGGTCGTTTCATGATTCCAAGTCACATATGTAAAAATTTTTTAACAGCCCTGGAAATGTTTATCCTGTTATGTTTCTTATGAAAAAAAAAAAATGAAAAAAATTCTTTTTTAGCTTTTTTTTTTTGTCCATCTGGCCTATTTTCTGAAAAAGTTCTAGCAACACTGATTCAGAGACATTTTAAATGTCATGCCAGTATAACCTTATACATATCTAAAAAGAAATTCAATTCCAAGGCTCTTTAGTAACAGTGCTCATCTAAATGCAACTTTGTCATTAGCGCCCCGACTCCAGTGTGGTAACATTCTTCACCACGGTAACGAAATCATGTGGAAACTTTTACACCCTTTTGGTATTCTACCCACGAAAGTAGCCGGATAATTTTGACCCACAAAAGTAGGTGGTTACATGGAAATAACCACACAACAGCTGTTGTTTAGAAAAAGGCAAAACTGAAAAATAAATTGTAAGCGCAAATAAGTAAAGATAATAGTAAAAACGTGTTGCCTCTTGCTATACATATTTGTTTACATTAGCTGTGTTTTTTTTCTCATCTATATACATACGTTTACGCTTAAACTTTATGTGGACTGCTAAGCGACAAACTTTAAATACACCTCTGAAAATGCTACGTATAAAATTAGTACTACTAAATTTCAATACGCATTATACTCAGATGTAACTGAAATATATGTTTTTGTTTCACCCTCTACACTAATTCTATGTATTCTATGCGCGTCCACTATTTATCACAACTGATTCAGCTATATGTTATACACAGAAATACAACAGAGGGTTGTGTCTCCGCTTTTCGGTACACCCTATTGCTGTAGCTAGTTGTTCAACCACAGCCGCTAGATGGGTCTCCTAAGCATTATCTAAGCGAGGATATGCGTTTTTTTTCACGCGCAAACGAAACGTATACGCGTGTAAAAAAACAAACACGGCTATTATGTACATTCACAGAATAAAAATAAAATATACCTATGTAAAAACTTATCAAGTATAATATAATCACTGATGACCTGGGAGTCAATTCCCTAACTGTGAAAAACTAAAAATGTACACTCATTGAAAACTCATTTGCACACACAATTTATACTTTAAGTTTTCATGCGATTCTGTAAATTATTGTGTACATTGTTTTGCTGAATGAGCGCTGAATGTAAAAGTCTTATGTCAGTGAGAAAATATTCATCAAACGCCATGAAAACAAAAAAGTCATTCTGCAACAGTGCGTATGAGTTTTGAATGTCAGAATAGTGTACACTGGCTGCCAGGAAAACTCACGAAGTTTTTATCAGTGAGTTTTTTTGTTCACAGTTTTGCTTTACAGAATCAGAATTTCAAAGTTTACACAATTTCTTGTGTACACTGTAAAACTCACAGTTAGCGAATAGGGCCCCTGATACAAAACATTCATTCTCTCTCAATTCGCTTCCAGGAATGGGGCTTGAAATCAGATGGCTTTAGAGTTGCCTAAAATACGCAAAAAAAACTCCAAGAAATCCGTTCGGTTTCATTATTTTCAAATAAATCAGCAAGTAAGCTAATAAAAACTTATTAAAATTTATAAAAAAGGCAAAGTTTTGTAGAAATATTTTGTGGTAGATAAGTGAAAAAATATGAAATAATATATTTCGATAGCGTTGCTTTGCTTTGTTACTCTGGCACCGACAACAGATAACAATGACCGGCTAGCCCCTTTTTTCACTTTGATGCGACCAAAACGTTTATGTACATATGTACATACATATGTATATCCACATACGCAAAAAATGTATAAGAAATTACGAAATTAGATCACTTGGTGAAGTATCTGCGTTGTCGTCCACAAAAGGCTGTTAATTAAACATGTTGCGTTAACCTATCCGTATACCTACAATTTATCTCAGCTGTCAAAAATGGAATTTCGCAACGCTCCACAAAAACATGGCCTTTATGCATCCATTTACATCAATGCGAAGACTAAGAAGCTGACTTGTATATCAATCGAAAGTTGCTACCAAAACCCGTTTCGTGTGCAGCCCTTCGATGAAAGGTGTTGTAACTGATAAATTTTCCACGGGTGAAAAGGAGTTATTTTTTTCTTCGGATTTGTAATTCTGACAAAATTCGAGTTTTTTGATATCCCATTGAGAATCTTGAGTAAATTTTCGGTGAAAATCATAAATTAAACCTTTACCATGTAAAATACCCCAAAGTTATTCTTAAATACCCAAATTTGATTTTTAGCATGATGGCATCTATGGCCAATATTATAAAAAATGCACATTTTCACGCGCTCTCAGAGAGCGAGAAGTTTCATATCAGGTCCAGTGTTGTCACTCTACCACTATAGTGGTATATCTACCACTATTTAGCCTAAAATCCGGATCTACCACTCCTACCATTTTTTTTTTAAATCTACCACTTTTTTATTTGCCTGCATTTGACTATGTTCTTTAAGTTGCTCACAATGACCTAAAATTAAGGTTTTTATGTATGTTGAAAATTAAAACGTAAGCACACTCTGTATAAGTTTTTAAAATTTTCACCAAAGAAATGTGTGATTTTTATAATGCTTACGTACCTTCGAAAGAACTTATACAATTTTATGTAAAATTTAACTTCATTGATGGGAAATTCGTGCCAAAAACTTTGTAATAATCTTATTTTTCGACTGCTGAGTGGAATTCGCCGTATCTCTGCCGCCGTTTCGAAAACGCCCTATCCCAAAAAATTTTGGAATAACGCCCTATTTTAGAACTTGTTTCAAAAATGCTCTATCTCAGCTTACATTTAATAAATTTGTGACTTAAGCTGGGACTTTTATGAAAAACATATTTGGCGTTCTTCAATCGAGTTCTGAGATAGCTCGTTTTCAAAAGAAAAACTGAAATACGGTGTTTTTGAAAAACATTCTCAGATAGGGCGTTCTCGAACTGGCAGCCGAGATACGAGCGATATTCCACTCAGCCGTCGATTGGAGTATCCGATGGATGCCTTCGATGTCACGGAAGTAGGTTGTAAGATTTAAAAAATAAATTGTTTTAATGCACAAGTCTATTTCATTAGATTCGGGCTATTTGTATTCATTGGATACCATTGAAGTAATTTGTTATTTTAAGGTTTCTTAGTAGTATTATTATATGTTTGAACAATGTGTTATGAAAAATGGAAAATTTGGAGACTGTAAATTAACTTTAGTCGTATCCACACATGGTTTGTTAAAGTTCTTGGTCGGTAGTTCGTATTTGATTATCAATTTCAGCTGTTAAGGTTTTTGTAGTAACAAAATTTTTAAGACTAGTTCTTTGATAGTTTATTAAAAAAAAACGCCTAAAAACTACCGACTACTAACTTCAGAATTAAAAACTAGGTGAGAGTCACACTATTATTTAATTATTATTTTTTGTTTGATAAGGTCTAAAGCCTATACAGTATACACATACTCTTCATACAGATGTTTATATGTATGTTGTTAATTCACTTGAAGTTTTTATGTTCGTTTTAATGGTTGAATAATAATAATTTGAAAAAATTGGTTTTAATGTTTTTGGAAATTCTACCACTATTTTTAGGAGATCTACCGCTAAATATATTTTAGAAGTGACCTCACTGATCAGGGCCCGAATTACGTATTCCGTGAACTGAACACTCGTCTCTTAAAAGTACTTATTTGGTATTACGTGATACGTGAACGAATAGCTGCTATCGAAATTCGGTATTATGTGTTCAGTGAACATACACAACAAATCGTAAACGTCAAAAAATTTCATACGATAGCAAAAAGACGTTCGAGTGCATTAAAAATTGGTTGTAGTTTGAAAATTAAACGAATTAATTTATAGTTCTTACGTTTTAAATTTGTTTTTAAAAAAGTAAAGTGATCTTAGCACAACTAAAAAGGAAAATTTTATCAAACATAAAACGGAAAATTTCGAGTTTAATAATGTAAGTAAATAAATATAAAATTAGTTAAAATTATTTATAATATAAAATGTTTGTTTCCCCAAAGGACGTATCCAAATAAGCTTAATTATAAGCAAAAGGAGATGATGGGAGAATTTATGCAGCAGCACCCCAACCTGGCCAAAAACATCATACCAAATTGTGCCCAAGGAAAGGCGACATCTCAACGATTGTGGGAGGATCTATCTAAAAAACTTAACGCTGTAGGCCCACCTATGGAAGATGCAAAAATGTGGAGAAAGGTAAATCAAACAACCGATCGGAACACTCATCTCTTGCTATGATAATTTGTAATCCTGTGATATTTATAATTTGTAGGTATATGCTGACCAAAAATACCAAGCGAAGCGAAAACTAACTTTTAACCGGAGCTCAAAGTCTCGAACTGGTGGTGGACCATACGAGGAGAAATTGATAACATCAGCGAAGGAAAATATCATTGAAGCAAGCGGGTTAGAAGTGACGGTTGAGGGTCTGCAAACAGTGCAAACCTGGGGTAACATCTCAAAGGGTTTTTCTCAACACCTTTTTGAATCTCCAATCGAAGTAAGCAAGGACTTTGACGAGATTGAGTTTTAGCAGGAGGAGATGCCTTCAGTTGAAATTGACACAAACAACCCAACAACTTCGACACGGAAGATCAAAGTTTCTGATTATGACATTGAAGAATATAATGTCCCGTCCACTTCGAAGAGGAGGAGAAAAGTAGGTGAGGATCCAAAATTAACACTTTTGGAGCAAAATTTAAAATCCGGAAATGAGGCAAAGCTCAATATGGATGACAAGCTTGGCAGACTCGTGGAGATTCAAGAGCGGATGTTGCAAATCCAAGAGCGGGCGCTACAGATCAGGGAAGAAAAACACAAACGTTTTTGTGCCCTGAACGATTTAGAAATAGAACTGAGAAAGCGGGACTTAAATCCATTTTCCGATTCCGAATAAAGGGATCAAATATTGTACACCTGTTTTCGCCAATAATTTTCATCATATTTAATTTACATAGTTTTTTTTTATATACATAACTAGCCTACCTGGCAGACGATGTCTTACCCGAAAACTGGTTTTCCTACATTTAAAAAGTGAGCCCCATCTCCCCTCTTCACTCTCAATCCCATTCTCTTCTACTATATTTTTCTTCTTATTCTTCTCCATACCTTATTCCGTTTATCTCTCTTCCATTCCAAAATGCACCCCACTCCAACATCTACTCAAACTCCCTGTCCCTCTCACTATCCCACTCCCATAAACATTCCTATTCTCATATCCACTCCAGCTCCCATCCCAATCCCACTCTCCAACCTCAATTTCTTCAGATATGGAATCCCCATACCAAATATTGAATACCTGTTCAAAATAATTTCGGAAATGTAGCGAATTAAAATGTTTCCTAAAGGGGGCGTGACACCGCCCATACGTTCTGAGGCTGTACAAAGTTTGCCGGGTCAGCTAGTTATTAATATTTTTATTACATATATACCCAACAATCAAAGTAAACGTAATGTAAATTTATAAAGTTTTCTCAAACAAACACTAAGCTTACAAAACGTTGATTTTTTGTTTACAAATTGTTAAAAATTAAGCTTGAAATAATCGAAACGGCTTACTTCTAAGCTTATAAATGTAAATTTATGAAAAAAATCGAAAAGAAAACTTGTTATAAATAATTTCCCAAAACTTTTTATAAATGATAATTTTTATTTCAATAATTTCAATAATATTAAAAATACATATGTGTATGTAAATTTACATATGAATTAATTCTGAATTTCATTCATATATTAAATAAAGAATGGCTGCATTTCGAATAAGTTGCAGGAGAATCCAGGAAACGGTTTAAATGCAGCCATTCCCTCTCATGAAAATAATTTAAAATTTTCGAAGTTGAAAAATATTGGCAAATAGTTCTGTCGTCTTTTTTGTAAACATTTACAATTTACTTTCACAGCTAATTTGCATATCAACCTTTCGTCACAAAACTTATAAAATGTTTTCTGAAAAAAAAAAATATATATATAAATATTTAATACTGGAATCGTTTAACACAACAAGTTTGCTTTAAATTACTTTTCAAAACATTTACAGAAATGCCTGTTGGGTATGTATATAAGAACTGAAATTAAAATGTTGAACCTTATTTAAATCTTGAACGAAAAAATTTCCATAGTTTTAAGGGATAATATTTATTATATAAATATATATATACATTTATTGAATACAAAAAATTTATTGAACTCCAGTCATATTTTTATTTTTTAGTATAGTTATTTTTAAATACTATAAATTTAGTTATACAAATCATGTAATGATTTTAGCTAAGAAATAAAAAAAATTCTGATAAAAATTGTTATTCTTTTTATCTCTTATCTTACAGGTGCATATCGTTAGCTTAATTCACAAAGGCCCTAACCAATAGATTTTTTACAGATTGAAATGTTAACAACAAGTAAAATATTTGCCACGATGAAAGTTGGCGTTATGTTAGTATACAAGAGGTGGGAAGATCCCAACTTTTTTTCTTGGAAACACGGGGTGGCGCCTTTAAAACCTCGTCCCAGCTAATTTCGTTTCAATTAAATTATTTTAGTTATTTTTTTATAAAGTTATATGTCAATATATAAGAAGATTAAGCCAGTTTAAAGTTTACAAATTCCACGAATTTTTTCTTATATGTTTCCATTTCGATTTCGCACTCTTTCAATTTATCGTTGGATTCTCTAAGCACATCAACTTCATCTTTAAGCTGTATTAACTCAGAAGGGTTTTTCTTTAATGAAAAAAGATAAAATTAATACGTGAATGAAAATAGCAAATCTTTGGTTGCATTATAAATATGGACGATGTTTACTATCAGATCGTCATTACGCTGTTTTATTATTTGAATTTCCTTTTCTTGCTGCTGAACCTTAAATTTCAGGTCCTCTCGTGATGCATCTGATTGTATAAGGTCTTCTTTCATTCGATCGAGCTATCGACGAAGTTCAAAATAACGTACAGAACCAGCTTGAACTGGACCCAGTGATACACGATCATTACCAATTTGAGCAGTTGTATTTTCCAACCGATGAACTTCATCCTGCGGTTATTAAGATCTTGTATTTTAGATTTTTCTTCTATGAGTAATAAAATCTGTAAAACATGAAATTTAAAAAAATTAAATTTTTTAAGTAAAACTCAATTCCACCAAATACCTTTTTATCAGATTCGAAACACTTTTGAGGCAAAGCATATCCCCCTTCGTGCAATATTTTATAATCAAAATTAGCTATACTTGACCAACTACGAGATGAACACTCTCCATGCCAAGTTGACTCAAGATCTTGCAGTGCTCGCATTATATTAGCTTGAAGTGATTCCACTAAGCACGTTATTTGTCGTATATAATCTGCTTGGCAGCACAATTTACTGCGCAACCTAGTATAAGCTATAAAAAATGCTCGAGCAGGAACGCAGGATCACATTTTTCGGAAATACGTTGAGCATCAGGTTGAGGAAAATCTGCTAATGAATAACTTAATACATCGTTGTAATAATCATGTACACCTTCAATAACTTTCTTTAAATTGCTCATCCTCAAGCGCCAATTTATTACTGTGCTTATTTTGGACAACCAAGCATCTGTAAACTTAAAAGATTATTATAGTTTATTTAGTTATTTCTCCTGAATTTCTCACACTTACCTGTAAAAACGTCTGGAGCAAATTGGTGTAAGGCTTGTGCCAGAGCCACTCCAAGTAAGTTCTCAACTTACATTGACTATATTATATGTAATTGACACACTTATTTGAAAAAAATTGCCAAAATATTTCATCTTAAGCCAAACTTGCTAAGAACTTCAGACAAGACACCTGTATATTAACTTTTGTGATTGGCCATTTGTATTTTAATTAAGAAGGGATTGCTTTATTTGGTTTCGAATATTTTGACCAATTCTTAAAATTTGTGTGTGCTCGCCTATATCAATATCATTCACAGCAACATCATTGGCAGTTACACTTGGTTGGTTAAAAGGGACTTTAAATTCCATACATATGTTGTGTAGAGCTGCGCAAACGTTGGAAAACATTGCCACCTTTTGTGGGGTATATCTTCCGCGCTTATCGTTGCATAGTATTTTCCACCGCCCTTTGTAAATACCAATTGTTCTCTCCACCATACATCTGGCTTTTGAGTTAACCGCATTAAATACACTCTCACTTGAACCCTCCGCAGGATTTCTGTATGGGGTTATACACCAAGGTTCAAGTGGATAGCCGGAATCACCTAATTAAATGAAAGTAGAGAATAAATGCCCATAGTTCATACTAGTTGACTAAAAAATACAAACCAAGTAACCACGAATTATTGTTAGAATTTATTTCAAATTTCTCTTCTAGCATTATTCTTTGTTCTGATTGCTTCCATACAAAGGAATCATGTGCAGCCCCTCCATATCTAGCATTTATTGCATTAATTTTGTATTGGTGATCGCATATATGCAGCAAGATACGTGTTTATACGTATTACATTTAAACTATGAAATCCCTTACGATTAAAAAACATATGTTCGTTTTCGCTGGGTTTCTGCAGGCCAATATGGGTACCGTCAATACATCCAATTACTGTAAGAGGGAAAAGTTTAGGCGCATCCAAAAAAATTTATTTAATTTTCTCACCTCGTGGTATCTTATACTTCTCGTAGAACCATTACATACAGCCAATCAAACTCTCCAGTGTAAAACGGATATGTTCTATTTCAGTCACTACTATGGTGCTCAATTTTGAAACCAAGCTTTGACTCATTCCCATAAGGTAATCGTCCCCTACCGCCCGCTGGTAACTGCCACTTCCAAGAAACGAAAGCGTTACTGCCAACTGGAGGATGGGCGGTGCAGCTGCTGAGGAATGGCAATTGAAATTTGTATTCCTCAGGACATAATTAAATGCTGCTTTATTAAGACGAAACCTTTTAATGAACCTAAAAATTAGCCAGTTATATAAACGATTCGGTAACAGTTCACAAATGTTCAAGTTATAGTGAAATTATAAACGAGCTTACGCATTTTCAGACAAAGAAAGAGGATTGCTTTTGTCTCTTAGCTGGCGTCTTACAACCTTCTGGTCATGCCCATCCACGTCTTCGTCGGAACTTTCTAAAAAGAAATGTAGTTCCGGCTCCATGTTTTCAACTCTAAAAAACTACAACGTTAGTTTCCTTGGTATTTCTTCGAGTGATAGAGCTTATTGGTTAGGGTGAAGTACTGTTATAACAAAAACTAGAAACTATCAACATATGCATCCCTCCTGTCACCTGATGCCCCAGTGTATACCGCCCTGAAATCAGCGCACTACTCACCGGAGAAAATTGCATAATTCTAGGCAGGGCCCACCACGATCTATGGAATACTGATCTACAGACGGACAAAAAGGCGAAATAGCGTTCTACTAGATAAAGACGGTCAACTACGGCACGTTACTGCAAGACCTGGAAGGGTCCTCCCTTCTTCCATGTCTCAAAAGGTTGACCGCAAATTATGTCTGGTCGGCAAGCATCCGTGCACGTCAGGAACATAACATCTAAACCCAGAAGAATTAAACAAGGGGTACCACAGGGTGGTGTCCTATCCACACTTGCACAATAATGACCACAGGCCCACACATCGATCTCTCCGGTTATTTCGCCTTACCAAACCTGATATTGTCACCGACCAAAGCATCGGCAACCTTATTTACAACATGGACGCGCCAAATGTGGACCACATTCAACATCCACGATGATAGCATTACGCTACCGGGTGCCTTACGCCCAAAAATTTGGGAAGAATGGAACTGCAATTTTTCCTAATATATATAACGTCATAATAAAATCTTAAAATCTCTTACCGGCATCACTTGGGGTAAAGACAAAAAACGCTTATTACCACTTACAAAACAATTGGCCGGCCGTTTGCATGCTACGCGTCCCCGATATGGTCGCCCAGCCTAAAGGTTACTCACTGGAAGAAAATAAAGGCCTGGCAAATTACTGCCCTCAGAACCGCTACGGGCTGTCTTCTTATGTCCCCAGAACACCACCTAAACAATGAGGCGAGAGTACTCCCCCATTAGGCACAGAAATGAAATGCTGAACAAACTGTTTCTGTTGAATATCAATCTCAACAGATATCTGATTGAAGAGGCCACACCGCCAGGGGCTTATGAAGTCATCTCCGCAAGCATTATGAGGAAATACGGCACCTGAGAACACAACCGTATGAAGCAAAAAAGCACAAGCAGATCCTCAGAGATTTACACAAACAGGCGTCGGACCTCTATGCCAGGAATTGTCCGGCGAGCCCAGTTCTTAAGGAAAAATACCCAGAACTCAAAGAAGAGGAAGCACACTCCCTGGCTCAACTTCAATTGAATACTGTAACATGTAACTATCCAGATTCAACCCCGACATTAATAATGTATGTCTGCTTGCAGTGTTTCCCTACATGACACCAAACATCTATGTCATTGCAATGTGGAACCAACGCCTCTAACACCCCTCACTCTGCTCCACCCCTGTTGAAACTGCAAGTTTCCTAGGACTCCCGTTAGAGCCTATTGATGACAATTTGTGAGTGGTCGCACCTAGTGGATACGGCGAAGCACTGCTACAACAACAACAACCACGTAAAGGAAGCTTAGAGTACCGGTTCCTGTTGTTGTTGTTGTTGTTGTAGCGATAAAGTTGCTCCCCGAAGGCTTTGGGGAGTGTCATCGATGTGATGGTCCTTTGCCGGATACAAATCCGGTACGCTCCGGTACCATAGCACCATTAAGGTACTAGCCCGACCATCTCGGGAACGATTTATGTGGCCACATTAAACCTTCAGGCCATTCCCTCCCTCCCTACCCCCAAGTTCCATGAGGAGCTTGGGGTCGCCAGAGCCTCGTCTGTTAGTGAAACAGGATTCGCCGCGGATAGGTGAGGTTGACAATTGGGTTTGGAGAAGCTATATATTGCGCTGGCAACCTGAAGGGTTGCGCTACACAGCCCCTTGAATCTGGTATTTTAGTCGCCTCTTACGGCAGGCATACCTACCGCGGATATATTCTGATCCCCTAACCCGCTGGGGGAGTACCGGTTCCTCGAACACCTTATAAAAATTGTTGGTAGATTTATACGACATCATGACACTGCTAATACGCGTTCAAAAAGATCGACAGAGGTTTCAACGCCGACGCGTCTTGATATCAGTATTAATAATCCGAAACCCGAAAAGGCAAATTTTAAGTCGTTCAAAAGATATTAACGAAAAACCGAAAAATGACCCACGGGCCCCCGAAACCGGGGGTGGGATCCACAGTATTTTTGCGCAGAACAGTTTTCCGCATTGGCGGCCTTCGACCCCGCTTATAAAAAATTACCCTGGGTGGGTCCAACACCGGCTTGGACACCAAAACTATATCCGCGCAAAACACTTATGTTCACAATTTTTTTTGTGGGTACCCAACATTACAACAACCACATGAAAATCGCCAACTTCAACTGCAAATATCTCCAGACAGAGATAAAATTTTTCTTATTAATACTGATGTCAATACGCGTTTCACAACTCTCTCGATATTTTTGGACGCGTATTAGCAGTGTCATGCTGTCGTATAGAATTACCAAATTGTTGCGATCTTTATTACAATAACGAATTATTTACAAGAGGGATGGCTGCTAATATACTTTCAAATATATCGTGAGGTGGAAAATAACACACCTTGACCCCTCTATCATTGATCAGAAGGCGGAAAAGACATATTTTGAGTATATCAAAAGATATTCGCGAAAAACCGAAAAATTACCTATATTTCACACCTATATGCATGGACGGGATTGGGCCGCACTTATACAATACTACCCCGGCAGGTGTTACACCTGTTTGGGGTCAATATTAAAGCCGTGCAAAACCCCTTTATACACATTTTTTTTTACGTGAACAACAACATGTTGTTTGACGCCACTTCCGATATTGTTTGACGAGTATTAGCAGTCGACCCCTGTTGCAAATTGTTAAATATACAAATTACATATAACAAAGAGTACATATATCTTTATTATATGAATTAGGGGAATGTATTCCAGCGTAAGCGGCACAGATTGGAATCTTCCCACAGGTACAATTGTCTGGACAAACTACTTTTCGTTTCGGTAATTCTATACGACAGCATTACACTCTTATTACACGTCCTAAAATATTGAGACGGGTGTGAAAAGACTCGTTTTAGATCCATGATCGCGAATCTGGAAACGGAAGCTGACAAATTTGCCTTTGAGATTAGCACAAGTTGTTTTATTATTTTAATGGTGAATGTGTCATGCTGCCGTATAGAATTGGACTAAAATTCCATTCGTGCACCATTAACGATTTCGTACAATATTACTTTATTGAATTCATTAGGTTTAAGTAAATTAAAATTGGTCCGAGCAAAAACTAGAAGCATCAGTAAAATTAAAACTTTAGTTTTGGCAACTAGGAGGAACTCTCTTCCACCTCTTTTTTATATTTATTATTAATTGTGCACTCATCACTAAAATTACCTGTGTTAATTTCTTTGTAAGCAATTATTTTCCCCTTTTTTCCTTTTAAAAGTTGCTTAGGAATTTATTCCACAATGTAAATAAATAATTTTTCTTATTTACAATCAGAATATGACATTTAACTGTCAAAGTATCTATTACAAATCACCATTCAATCTATTACTGCCTGTCATAAATTACGATACGTTACTGAACGTACCTCATAATACCAATATTGCCATTCGTACGATCAGTCGCGTAATCTTTATTCGTACGATTTCCGTTTCGATCACGGAATATGTAATTCGAGCCCTGGTCATCAGTGATATGAATATACACATCGTCCCGTTTACTCGTTAACCTCGTATCTACAAATGAGACATTTTCGGTAAAGCGAACACGGTTGCCACACCATGTTTTCATTTGGGACCAAAATTCATCAAAAAAAAACGACCAAATTTTTGTTTTATTTTATAAGTAGGATGTTTCCATATAAAATTTTACTAAACATAGTGAAGACTTTGCTTTAATTCCAGCTGAACAAACAAATATATGTACATGCAACCAAAAATGGTACTATATTTGGACATAGGATAAGTCTATATCTTTCACCAACCAAACGTTGTGAACCTAGTTTTGGTCACAAAGCTCTTGGTTCTAGCATTATGTTGTTGATTGCAATGAAATAAAATGTATAGTACAGTTAGGTTTTAGTAAGAAACGGTTCAAAATTTGCGTTCTGGTGTTGCCGAACTATGTATGTGGAAAACTCAGTAAATCATAAATGAAACTAGGCAATTTTGTTAGTCCTATTTTTATAGATGCTTACTTTTTCCCTTAACGTTTAAACTTCATATCGTGAATGCGCAATCTGGGTACTCATATGAACAGAGTATATGTGGAACTTAAGAGCGAATTGAGAGTTTCACAGAGTTGCACTGCCACACCACCATTTTATACAGGGTAAAAGTGTAAAGCGTCAATTACCCACCGACGTGTGCCGTACGTACGGACGTTTGTCGTACGAAACACGTTTGACCGCACCCTCAAGCCCGTAGGAATCAATGTGTGCGTCTGTGTACATGTACATAACACATTTGTGTGTGTATTGTTTACAGATTAGCACTGTTGCCATTGACCATTTTACATGCATGCTTATGGAAACATCAACTGTTTCCAATTTAATTTTTGATGTTGTAAAAGGCTGGAATTAATATTAAAGAAATATAAATAGATCACATATTTATAATCTGCACTTTTACATAATTATTTCGAATTATTTTCACAATTTTTCAAACTTTAATTAGGTGTTTTTGCATAAAACTGCAAACGGTCAAAAATTAGCGCACAAAAGTTTACTAGGCAACTCTGTCTAGTGAGAGAGCGATCAGCTGATACGTTCTTACGGAAAAAATCAAAATTGTTTTGATTTCTACGTTCAGGGCTACGTACGTAAGGGCGTTGCACGTCGGTAAGTTTTCGTTTACATTGCACACTCATAAGATAGGTCGTGTCAGCTGACACGTTTTTGGTACGTATGTTCGTGGGTAACTGCCGCATAACGCTTTTGCGTTGCGAGCAGGCAACAATTTTCACAAAAGAACGAAATACCCCGTAAAGGCGTTGCCTGGTTTTTAGAATTGCACGGCGTACAAAAAACGTAACACTTTAGCCAGAAAAGAAAACGCTATTAGTTTTCAATTACCTTGCGTGGCTTAGCACCACAATAGTCCTGGAATTCCTTGAACTCATTGAGCTGGGTGAGAAAGATTTAAATATCAATGTGCCAAACGAGAAGTAATGCATAGAATTTCTTTGTATAAGTTTTGAAAGTGTTAGGCTCACGGCAGAGTGCTCGCTATAAGCTATGCTAGGCGAGAAGCAATTTTTATTTTCATATATTTTCCATAGTGTTGTATAACCGATCGAAATATCTAGCCGTTATTAATATTATCATAAAACAAGAGTTTTTTTTGATTATTCGGTTATTTCATCAACAATTAACGACAATGTGTTTGCCAACACTTTTCTTTTTAATGCCTGGCATAAATTATATCCTAGGTGAAATGTTATTGTTGTGGTACATTTTATTGACTGAGCAATTTTTTATGGTGAGAGTTCCATTGAAGTTAATTCAAATTATATGGGGACTAACGAAAGTGTGGCGAATTTTTGGCTATATTGTGAATTTTTACCTGAGTGAAAAATAAAAAAAGTACCAATCGAGGCTACTGCCTAAAAAGGACCAAAATTGAAGAGGGACCAGCGGGCCAAATGGAGTTGGAAGGGACCATTTTTGGTCCAAATATACCAAAGTGGCCACCGTGAAAGCGAAGAAAACTACCTTTCAAATTTCTCCACAGACACTGGTGAGTTTTTCGGTGATGACAGCGTTACCACTTGGGCCAGAATCGCAGATAAATGAACTGGTAACGATATTCGGTTCATAATGTTCTGGGTACTATTTTACCGGTAACGCTCTGATTCGGGGCATAGATATCTAATTGATAATTTACCGTCTAGTGTACAAATATTGGACCACTCGAACCGAACCGTATAGGTGGTTAAGAAACACCCAGGAATCGGTTCTTGAGCCGGTTCCAGTTTTGCTAGAGTGATCCAAACCATTGAACCGAAGGCGATTTGAGGCCATGTGCTGTAGGTTGATATCTTATTCGTCTTGTTATATTTCTTCATTAGGAATATACTTACATACATATGTATGTACGCTGTAGCGAATCGTACTTGTGCCGAACTAGCGCAGAACTAAAAGCCAGTATTAGTTGCAATTATGTCCCCTCACAGTGCTCCCAGCTAGCACTTTTACCAATATTATGCCTCCCCCTTTCACACCTTTTGAAATCTTTCTTAACTGGTTCAATCTATGGTGGCTCTGAAATAGCCGTAGATTAATTATTTTAGAACATATATGTAGCTCGGAATTGGTTGCTTTCAAGTGCCTAAGCCGCTCTGCTTCCCAAATTTTTTCTTGTTATATATAACCGTTATAACAACCGAAAGAATATTTTTGGCTAAATTAGTCAAAGTCTCAATTTTTTTGTAATTTGTAATTGTTATTAAGAAAAGAATGTACCTACATAATTTAAGCTTATACCTACATAACGAAATGAAGGCAATATTTCACAATTAAACTAGTATAATGATTAGTCCAGCGGCATGGAGCTGTTCCAATTACATATAAAAATAGGATAGACTAGTTATTGGTGATTTCGCAAGTCGACTCTCACGCCTGCTCTCTGAGAGCACAACTCAACCCGACGGAATGCAGGAGCAGTGGGAGCATATCTCCAAAACACTTCGTACTGCCGGCGAGGAAAAACTTGGTTACCGGCGACCACGGAAATACAGCTGGTACGACGAAGAATGCCCCGTTGCAACCGAAAGAAAAGACGCTGCCTACAGGGTACGTTAAAAGCGAGCGCAACAAGAGCAGTGTATGAACGCTATCGCGAGTTGAAAAGGGAAGCGAGACGCCTTTCAGGAAGAAAAGGCAGAGGCTGAAAGGCGTGAATGCGAGAAGCTTAAGCTGCTAGCCACCAGGAATAATAACCGAAAATTTTACCAAAAAATTCGGCGACAGACGGAAGGTTTTAAGTCCGGGGCAAACTCTTGTAAGATCGAAAACGGCGACCTTGTAACTCATGTCGAGAGAGTACTTAGATTATAGAGGGAAAACTTCTCTGCTCTCCTAAATGGAGACAGCGATTTCCGCGCAGGGATGACGAACTCGATCCCGCAATCGACGATGATGGAATAAATGTCCCCCATCCGATTACGACCAAGTCAGAATAGCAATAAACAGATTGGAAAAGGCCGCGGGCGCTGATGGATTGCCTGCGAAGCTATTCAAATACGGCGGCGAGGTGTTGGTAAGGCGCATGCATCAGCTGCAAAATATGGTCGGACGAGTGCATGCCCGGCGATTGGAATCTAAGTGTTCCTTGCCCAGTCCACAAGAAAGGGGATGCTGCAAACTGCGCCAACAATCGCGGAATCAGCCTTCTTAATATCGCATATAAGGTCCTGTCAAGTGTATTGTGCGAAAGATTGAAGCCCACCGTGAATCGGTTGATTGAACCTTATAGTGCGGCTTCAGACTTGGTAAATCTACCATCGACCAGATCTTCACAATGCGCCAAATCTTGGAAAAACCCGCGAAAAAGAATCGACACATATCACCTCTTCGTCGATTTTAAAGCCGACTTCGACAGCACGAAATGGAGCTGCCTACATGTTGCTATGTCTGAATTTGGTTTCCCCGCAAAACTTATACGGCTGTGCAAAATGACGTTGAGCAACACCATCAACTCAGCCAGAATTGGGAAGGACCTCTTCGAGCCGTTAGAAACTAAACAAGGTTTCAGACAAGGTGACCCCTGTCGTGCGAGTTCTTTAATTTGATGCTGGAGAAAGTTATACTAGCGCTGCAGAACTTAACCGCTCCGGAACAATATTCTATAAAAACGTGTAATTACTGGCATATGCTGATCACATTGATATTATCGGCCTAAACACCCACGCCATTACTATTGGATTTCAGTGGTTATATTAACACAATAAAAGAGTTTTAATATAATTTAATGAGAAAAAGAAAAACGTGTTGTTACACTTGTGTCAAGCGAATCCATACCACGTGGTGGCAAGGCAAATTCCATCACTTCGCGGTGCAGAAGAATGTTAAGTCAAAAGAAAATTTTCATTGATTTCGATTAATTGGCATATTGCTGTACAAGGCTTTGTATGGAAAATTAACAAGAAGAAGCAATCAGCTGTTGGGATAACACCACCTCGACTGAATTCGCCCTCACTTGTGTGGTATAATGAGAACAGAAGGTTTACAATGAAAAGAAATTGCAATGTGTATATAAGCCGATAGGCGGTGCTATTGAATAATAAAGACGTGAAGTAATTCCAATCCAACAGTTAGTTCTGCTTACTCCAAACTGGAAAAAGAAGCGGTAAAGATGGGTTTGATGGTGAATGAGCACAAAACGAAGTATGTGCTGTCATCGAGCAAAGAGTTAGTGCATATACGCCTTGGCAACCACGCTACTGTTGGCAACCATAATTTCGAAATAGTAAAAGACTTCGTTTATTTAGGAACCAGCAACAACACTAACAAGAACATCCGCTCTGAAATCCAGCGAAGAATCACTTTTGCCAATAAGTGCTACTTTCGACAAGGTAGGCAATTGAAAAGTAAACAAGTAAAGGTGTCTAAGTTCGGGTGTAACCGAACATTATATACTCAGCCTGAGCTTCAATTGCACATTTCATTTCAGATAAACTACTTTTCTACATAACACGTGGTACCGCCCGTCTAAAAAAATGGCTCCCCATTTCCTCTTAAAATACAACTTGATAAGTGAAATATCATTGATGCAAAACTATTTTTTTCTAAGTTATAGCGTATTATTCTAGTCTACGGCCTTTTTAAACTGGTTTTAATCTAAGTTGCCGTGGTCTTTAACCAATCCCGTCCATTTTTACTAGAAATATTTTCTACTATAGGGAAAATTTGTGTACCCAATTTTATTATGATCCGTTAATTTTTCTTTGAGTTATGGCTCCCGAAACATAGAAAATGGCTTAGTCATAAAAGGGGCGGTGCCACACCCATTTTCAAAAATTTTAGTGTTTTCCAACTTTATGTTATAATTCAATTTAAAAAGTTAAATTCTATTGATACAAAGCTTTTTTTCGCTAAGATATAGCTTATTATTTTCGTCTACGACCCTTTTAGAAATCTTTTATATAAAAGTGGGCGTGGTCTTTAACCGATCTAGTCCATTTCTTCTAGAAATATTTCCTGCAATAGGGAAAATCTGTGTACCCAATTTTATTACGATCCGTTACTTTTTCTTCGAGTTATGGCTCCGAAACAGAAAATTGCTTAGCCATAAAAGGGGCGGTGCCACGCCCATTTTTTAAAATTTGAAGTTTTTCCTATTTTTTGTTATAAATCCGCTTGGGAAATGAAAAACCATTGATATGGAGCTCTTTATTGCAAATATACAGCTTATTTTATTCTTCCACGACCCTTTTAAGAATCTTTTATTTAAAAGTGGGCGTGGTCCTTAACTGATTTCGTAAACTTTTCTTCAAAGCATTCCTTATACAAAATGCAACCTCTCTGCCGAATTGTGTTACGATAGGTTTAACGAATTTTGATTTATGATTAATAATATTTGTAAAATTGATTTTATCACAAGTGGGCGGTGCTACGCCCAATTAAAAATTTTTTTTCAAATTTTTATCAAGATTCAATATCAGTCCACACGTCAAATATCAATATTCTAAGTGTATTATTTATTAAATATAATCAGGCTTTTGGTATTTTCAAAAATATTATATATATAGAAAGTGGGCGTGGTTATCATCCGATTTCGTTCATTTTCTATACCAATATATTCTGGGTCCAGATAAGCTCGTGTACCAAATTTGGTGAAGATATCTCAATATTTACTCAAGTTATCGTGTAACGGACAGACGGACGGACGGACGGACATGGCTCTATTAAATTTTTTTTTCGATACTGACGATTTTGATATATGGGAGTCTATACCTATCTCGATTCCTTTATACCTGTACCACCAACCGTTATCCAATGAAAGGTAATATACTCTGTGTGCAAACCACGCTGGGTATAAAACTCATGTCCTACAAGTCACTTATCGTACCCTTCTTGCTATATGGTGCAGAAGCATGGATCGTGGCAATATCAGATGAAGCGGCTCTGGGAAAGTTCGAGAGAAAAGTTCTTTGAAAGATTTATGGACCTCTACGCGTTGGAGATGGTGAGTATCGAAGAAGATTTAACGATTTAACAACTAACCTTCCATCTCGGGTATATAGCAGCAGATCTTCTTCCTTGGTTAAATAAATCCGTCCGTGCTGTGATTATGAAGCGCAATAAGCTTTATTCCCTCTGGAAAAAAAACCGAACCGACACAAATTGGCGTGCATACAAACTTATACGAAATGAGACCAACGCCTATATAAGGAGAGAAAAGTGCAAATATTACAGTTGAATGTTGGATATATCGTTACCTAATCATGTTTTGTGGAGTAACTTGAAAGACCTTCAAGTACATGGGAGTGAGAGTTTTGACTGTTCCCTTAACCCTGAAGACCTTAAAGAAGCTTTTGTGAGTCGAGTGAGCCCGTCTTGTGTTAGTAACTGTTTCACAACCCGTCCTTTATATATGGTTCCTGTTTGTCAAGTCTTCGAGTTTACAGCTGTTTCGGAACTTAATGTGGCGAGATGCATAAATAAAATAAGGTCGAATCCAATCAGTCAGGACAATATACCGATCAAATTTGTTAAATTAATCGCCCCGTATATTAGGCCGGGTCGATTTGTGCGGAGGCAAAAAAATCACCCATTGCTCTGTGAAAATCATATTCTAGGGATCAAAATAAGAAACTTTGCCCAAGGAACTATACCTCTAAAACGAATTCTGATGTCCCCCCCCCCCCCCCCCTTTGGGTCGTAGGGGCAAATTTTGAAAAATCCCACTTTGAAATGCCTCTGTTTTTTCTTTTTGGAGTTTATTTTTCTCTTTAGAAATTTATTTAGTCAGAACATATGTAAATGAAAAAATGAATTTAACATAGTAATAGAAAAGAAATTAAAAAAATTTATTAGAAATTAGCGTTTTTACAACCCCCTTTTAAAACCAAGGCATCACTGTGATGCATTTGCATGTCGTAAACATAGTTGTGTGGGTTTTTTATTCAACCCTTTTAAAAAATGAAGGTATCAGTGTGACACAATTGCAGATCGTAAAATTGCTTGTGTTGTTTTTTTTAAGCCACCACAAGACACAGCAGGTAGAATTGAAATTGCCCCTACCCAAAAGTTCGACCCAAAGGGGGGGGACATCAGAATTCGTTTTAGAGGTATGGTTCCTTCGGCAAAGTTTCTTATTTTGATCCCTAGAATACGATTTTCACAGAGCAATGGGCGATTTTTAAATCGACCCACCCTACCGTACATTCTTCCTACATTGACACATATTATTAACCACACTATTATTACTTTTTGTTTCCCTGATATGTGGAAGGTCGCCACGGTTATACCCATTGCAAAACCTAAGCTTGCGGATTGTCCTGGGCTTTCTTGTGCACAGCCTACGTCACGAAGTAACTGATGTAACTAAACTACTTCCCTTGCACGTTCACACGCTGCCATAAATTCAGCCTCAGTGGTTGAAAGTGTTCCTGTTTTCTGGCGGCGCCTCCTCCAGGTAATAACACCTCCACCCACCAAAAATGCGTAACCTGTGGTAGATTTTCGCGTATCAACATCACGCACAAAGTCAAGTTCAGAATATCCTTTCAATGTCGTGGAAGGACCAGAGTATTGAATTCCTCTTTCAGCTGTTCCCTTCAAGTATCGTAGAATACGCTTGACTGCCGAAACATGCGAGGGCTATGGATTATCCATAAATCGGCTGACTTCTCCCACTGCATATGACATGTCTGATCTGGTCACAATCGCAGCAAACATAAGAGATCCTATCGCTTGTCGATATGGGAATTCAACACACCCATTTTCACATGATTTAGTTAACGTGCTATTGCTGTCTGCTGGACTGGATATGTGCTTCGAATGTTGCATATTGAACTTCTCTATAACCTTTTTGATATATGCACTTTGATTAATGAAATTTTTCTTCTCTCGATCTCGGTGTATTTCAACGCCAACGTAATTACCGTCTTCTCCTCGTGTCATCTCAAAATTGTCACTCAAATGAGCCATCACTACTTCCAGTGTTTGTTTGCTTTTTGACAGAATCAATCCATCGTCCACATACAACATTAGGATAATCTTATTGCCATTTGCACTACCGACAAACACACATGGATCTGCCTTCGATTGGATCACGATATAATCGTTCAGGAGTTTTGTGAATTTCTTGTTCCACATTTTAGATGCTTGTTTTAGTCCATAAAAACTTTTCTTGAGGCGGCAAGCTAGTCAACTTCAAGTCCTTCTGGAACCTCCTCTTCTAGGTCCCCATTTAAGAACGCTGCCTTCACGTCGAACTGCACCATTTCCAAGTCTTCTAATGCGGCGATCGCAAAAACAGTTCGAACAGAATCGTACTGCACCACTGGAGAAAATTTTTCCCCATAATTAACGTCCTCCTTTTGTGAATAGCCCTTTGCAACTAGGCGTGCCTTGAAAATTGGACCGGACATACTCGATTTTCGCTTAAAAACCCATCGACTTCCTATTACGTTGTGGTCCTTTGGACGTTTCACCAAATCCCATGTCGTATTTTTCTTCAGTCAACAGTTTATAGATTCTTCTGAATTAACCGCATCTTCGTAAGTGCTTGGATCTAGAACTACAGCTGAATATCCACTTTCAATTAGACGGCTTGGTTTCTTCAACCTCTCGCGAAAACCATAGCGTTCAGTACTACGTGGTCTTTCTTCCTCTTCTTCGCCACCCGGTATATCATCGCTTGTATCGAAAAAGTCGTCCGACACGTCTGAATTATTATCCTCATTTTCATATATTCCAGTATTTTCTGGAGACTGCTTAATAGTTGGCCACTCTTCATACGATGTTTGCCTATCACTATCATCATCGCCAGCTAGATGGTACACTTGAGCGTGATTCACAATTTTCTCTTTTATTTTTACGTTGCAGCTTACAATTATTTCCGTGTATCCGGATCATAGAGCCGCAAATTCTTTGATGTGGACTTGTACGTGACCAGAAATACCTTTTTTGCCTTGGCATCCCATTTCTTACGTCGACTTTGTTTTGGTATCTGCACGAAGCATTCACTGCCAAAAACTTGCACATGTCCCATTTCAGGTTTCCTCACAAACCATTCTTCATATGGCGTTGAATTAAGACACTTTTTGTTTGACGATCGACTAAGAATGTACACAGCCGTTTGTACCGCTTCTGGCCATAATTGCTGCACTGGCTAGCAGAATTGTGCGAGCATACTCTACTACGGTTCGATTTTCACGCTCTACACGGCAATTTTGCTCCGTTGTGTACGGTGCAATCCGTTCAAATATCACCCCAGCATTAATGGTGACTTATAACCATAAAGCCATAACCAGATAAAACAGCTGATCGAATCTACCTTATGGAAATCAATGTAATCGATTAATGGTGCCATACCATAACGCTAACTCGATTACATTGAGTTCCTTAAGGTAGGTTCGATCAGCTGTTTTATCTGGTTATGGCTTTATGGTTATAAGTCACCATTAATTCGCCCTTTACTCAGCATTCGCATACAGTTCTTATTGACAAACTCTGTGCCATTATCAAAACGAATGTGTTTCACAGAATTACCTGTTGTGCTGCGAACAAGTGACAACAAAGCCTTAAGTTTTTCATACACCTCATATTTATTAGCCAGATTGTACACATATTTGAAACTCGTTGCCTCATCTTCAACCAGAAGAAAGTAAGACATTCCCCCTATACCTACTTCTTCCATCGGCCCACACAGATCGACATGCAAATAATTCGCCTTTCGCGGTCACTCGGGTTTGCGCTGATTTATGTGAAACACGTTGCATTTTACCAAGATAGCAGCCTTCGCAGAAAAACTTTGTTTCACTCGACAATTTGACCCCTTCAATCAAATTCTGGTTGCATATATGTTTTCTTGCATCTACATTCCGATGATACAACTGCTCAAGCGTGACGGTTGCAGCGCACGCTCGTTCACTAATTCTCTGTCTAAATACCATTCTCAATTGCTTACTGTCATCTTTCACACCCACAGCATATATTTCACCATCAACATCCGTCAATTTGCAACCATCATGACAAATCACCATTTGAAATCCCTTTGAGGTGGCGGATGCCATTGAAAAAAAATTCTGCTTCAGTTCAGGAACATGGTGCATATTCCTAAGCTGTCTCTGTAGCCATTTAATTTAATTAAAATTGTTCCCGTGCCACGAATCAATAAACGATCATTATTTGCTATTTGTACAAATCGCTCAACTTCATACTTCTTATAATCTGTAAACCATTCAATGCGACCTGTCATGTGCTCTGTTGCACCTGAATCAGCAATCCAAATATTCTCAAAATTCGTAGTGAACCAATCACTGACGTTGCCACAAAATGCAACATCAGTGCCAGCCTTTTTGCGTTCGGCAAACTTTTCACCGCGCTTCGAACATTCACGCTTCCAATGTGAAATTTCATAACATTTGTTACACTTTGTTTTCTTTTTCAGCTCATCAATCGACGTTGACGTTTTTTTGTTAGTCCGCTGTTGTTTTGATTTGAATTTCGCACTGAAAGCCACATCTGATGATGTATCATCTACTTTGTTCATTTGATCCTCCTCCAGCTGCAAACGAGCGATCAAACTATCCAACGTTCTTGCTTCTCTTATGTTGTACCAAACTGTCTTGAAATTACGAAATTTGGGCATCAAACTGCAAATGATCCGCACCGTTTTAATGTTTTCAGATAGTTTTTCACCTTGGTCTTCGATTTCATGTACCATTCTACTCACCTTTGACACATACACCGCAACTGATTCGCCCTCAGTCATTTTCAATGAAAAATATTCCTCATATAGATTCACTAGCAAACCCGTCTGATGTTGTTCTGCCCTAAATTTGGTCTACCTGCATACATTTTAATAAGCTTTTTCTCTCTAACTCTGCCCACCCCTCTTCACTTCTTCTTAATCGTTTTATTCACTCCTCCCTCCGTCTTTTTCGCTTCATATATCTTTATTTTCGTCTCACTATATCTCTTTCTCAGTCTCCTTATCCTTCCCTCTTTTCTCTTCTCTCAAGTTTTTGCCATTCTCCCAGTCCCAGAGGGTGGTATGTATTTTGTTCCAGTACCATTCCGAGTTCCAGTCCCACTCCGAGTCTCAGTCCCAATCCTAGTCCTAATCGCATTCCCAGCCCGTCTCTGGTCTACTTCCCCGAAAAGAGGATCGTAAATACTAATATAGGCAAATTTATATACCAAATTTCAGACAAATCGAATAGGACGTATGTAAATAGGTATGTGGGTATTATCAATTCTTGCTTTTTCGGCTTCGCATGCATATTTATCAGTTTTGCCAGGTTGATGCGACTAAATCGAATATCACAATGAAAATTACTTTAAAGCTCTGAGCAACAGCTTTCATTTGGTATCCATATTACACACACATTCTAGGGGTATACGGTTCCACGTTTTGGCCTATATCTCGATACCCTAGTCACCCAGCGGTATAAATTACTCTGTACTAAAGCACACATCAACAGCTTCAATTTGATACCCATAATGTAAAAACACGTACTAGTGTTACCCTGGTCCACGTTTTGGCCTATATCTCAAGACCCTAGTCACAAACAGATATGAAAATTACCCTGTACTAAAGCACTCATCAACTGCTTTCATTTGTTATCCTTTCTTGTATAAACACTTTCTAGGGGTATCAGGGTCCACGTTTTGGCCTCAATCTTGAGACCCTAGTCACCAATATGTATGAATACTACCCTGTACTAAACCTCTCATCAACAGCTTTCATTTGTTATCCATATTCTATTAACACATTCTAGGGGTTTTGGCCTATATCTCGAGACCCTAGTCACCTATAGGAATGAAAACTACAATGCACTAAAGCACTCATCAACAGCTTCAATTTGATACCCATAATGTAAAAACACATCCTAGTGTTACCCTGGTCCACGTTTTGGCCTATATCTCAAGACCCTAGTCACAAACAGATATGAAAATTACCCTGTACTAAAGCACTCATCAACTGCTTTCATTTTTTATCCTTTCTTGTATAAACACTTTCTAGGGGTATCAGGGTCCACGTTTTGGCCTCAATCTCGAGACCCTAGTCACCAATATGTATGAATACTACCCTGTACTAAAGCACTCATCAACAGCTTTCATTTGTTATCCACATTCTATAAACACATTCTAGGGGTACCCGGGTGCACATTTTGGCCTATATCTCGAGACCCTAGTCACCCACGGGTTCGAAAAATACCCCGTATCAAAGTACCCATAAACAGCCTACATTTGATGCTCACATTTTACAAACATATTCGAGGATTCCCCAGGTCACGTTGTGATCTCAAGACCATATCCAGAACTGGATAAAAAGTATCCTATGTCAGTCTCCTGGTTCTAGGCTACCCCTCCACCAATCTTCAGCCAAATCTGTTAATCCGTTCTTGAGTTATAAATAGTTTAACTAACACCACTTTCTCTTATATATGTATGTACATATACACATCACATTAGAAACTTCAAAAATAACAGTTTCCCCACTATTTAATGGATGTTATCAGAGAATTTAAACACAATTGTGTTTAAATTCTCTGGT
The DNA here is from genome assembly GCF_040869045.1 of Eurosta solidaginis. NCBI lineage: Eukaryota > Metazoa > Arthropoda > Insecta > Diptera > Tephritidae > Eurosta > Eurosta solidaginis. The sequence continues at coordinate 155,073,733 of NC_090321.1, forward strand.
AAAAATGTTACTTTTGTTTAAACAATTTGGCTGATATAAGAAAGGAATCAAGTTTTTTTTTTTGATGCAGATCGAAGGTAAAGATTTCAAAGTTTTACTGAAAAATAGAATTTTTTAAATCCACCCATCTGTTTATGAGTTATAGCTGTGTAAACAAAAATTTTATGATTTTTTACTACATTTTGATATTATTCGCTTGTTCATTGTCCACCGATGAAATTAAAATCGCCATTGCTTTGCCATCATTTCTGTCTTATTGACTTTTCTCAGCGGCACTTGCAGTTTAACCAGGAACATTGCCGGCCATGACGTCCAACAGGCCTCTGGATTTCATCACAGCATCAATTTGGAACTTCCACAACTTGTAATTCATACCATTTAATTTGTGATGAGTGAATGCTACACCATTGCCAGGGTTTTCGTCTACCAAATCGATTTTGTGTAGTAAACAATAAGCAAATACTACGGTACGGCGACACGTCTATGTATTTGACCATTTCTATTAAAAATTTACAACCTATCTGATGCAAGAATGTTCTCGAAATTTTTCTTTTTTTTTCTTTTCTCAACCCACGCGTTGCGCCCTCATACACGCATATATGTACATACATATACATTCATATACCATAGCAAAGCGCGAACCAATCTTCACTACGATGAATATTCTTATTCAGTAGAATTACTTAGATTTTCCAACTTTTAAGTGTTCTTCAATTTTACTCGATAAATACAGCCATAACCTATTGGATTTCAGTGGTTATGGTAAAACAATAAAATAGTTTTAATATAATTTAATGAGAAAAAGAAAAACGTTTTGTTACACTTGTGTGGTAAAATGAGAACAGAACGTTTACAATGAGAAGAAATTGCAGTGTGTATATAAGCCGATATACGGTGCTGTTTAATAAAGACGTGAAGTAATTCAAATCCAACAGTTAGTTCTGCTTACTCCAAACTGGAAAAAGAAGCGGTAAAGATAGGTTTGATGGTGAACGAGCACAAAACGAAGTACGTGCTGTAATCGAGCAAAGAGTCGGCGCATATGCGCCTTAGCAACCACGCTACTGTTGGCAGCCATAATTTCGAAATAGTGTAATGAATTTACTGCAATTCCCCTTATTTGTAATCTTCTGCTAACGTTCGAATCACTAAACTGTTGAATAAATAACTCCAATATTGGCTACTTGGTTTCAATCATGAGGGTGTAGAAATTCTGTTGCGACCCATCGTATAAATTCCTTTATGTAACATCCATGAAGTTTTCAGATTTTTATGTCAGTACTTTGTCATTTATAGTATTTCTTTTTATTTAATATTGTAACGAATTTGCTTGAAAATCCTCTTATTTGCCCTTTTGCTAAGTTCGTATCACTAAACTGTTGAATAAATAACTCCAATATTGAATAATGAAAAAATGGCCTTTATTAAAGTACTTCACAATAACACTTATTCTTTGCAACTAGCTGGCTTAATAACCAAACTTATAGCTTAAATGAAACTGACTTTCAAAATAATACTGCTATGGCTCGCTAGATAGCGTCTTAATCGAAACTGCTTGATAGCTCAAATCAAACTGAATTACAGCGCCTCTACATTTTGCTGCCTTTTATACTCTTTGATTTCAACGTTCAAATCTTCTAAGCGCTTACATTTCCAGAATCTACTAATTACCATCAGCTCTCAAATTTCTCAGCTGTAACTACAATTGCACGATTTTATAGCTTCTCTCATTGCATACTTTCAGGAGTATCTCAGATATATGCATGTGTTTGTGCATTGATTCTCCGCTGCTCGTATACGTACATATGTGTAGACGCAATTATTGATTCGTTTATGTAGATACATAATTATTGAATTATTGATGTGAATTCACGTCACTGCTTAGCATCGGCCTAGAGATGGCAGTACCCCTTAGTGTTGCTAATATTCCTAACAATATAGTATTTTTTTTTATTTAAAGTAGTTATTCTCTGGTCTTTACTTTAACTAGGGATATTAGCAATTATATCTTGTGATTATTATGCGCTCCACAAGCATTTATTATTATATTTAAAGGAAATGACATTTCCACTGCTTTTATATTTAGCATTTAATGTCATTAACTATTTTCTTATCTGAATTTGTTATTTCTTTGTATATTGTACTACTTGGAACATTGTACGTATTTATAAGAAAATAAAGAATATACAATACAAAATAAAAATAAAAAATTTAATAATGCCAAATGGCCTTTATTAAAGTACTTCACAACCAATTGCTTGCTTAAATGAAACTGATTGTCGTGTCTCTACTGTTGCGGCCTTTTATACTCTGTGATTTCTCGTTTGCATACTTTCAGAATTTACTTAGTTACTGCTATATAATTATAACTACAGATGCACGTGTATAGCTCTCATATGCACGTGTATTTGTGAGCGACACTTCCACAATTATAATTGCATACGTTTGAGACCATCTCAGATAAGATATCTGCATGTGTTTGTGCGTTGCTTCTCCGCTGCGTGTACGTACATATGTGTAGACATAATAATTGAATTATACTTAAATAAAGCTCTTACAATAAAGCTTGATAATTGAAATATCTTTGATTCAAAACTATTTTTTGCTAAGTTATATCTTATTATTCTAGTCTACGACCTTTTTAAACTTGTTTTATATCTAAGTTGCCGCGGTCTTTAACCGATCCCGTCTATTTTTACTAGAACTATTTTCTACTATAGGGAAAATTTGTGTACCCAATTTTATTACGATCCATTAATTTTTCTTTGAGTTATGGCTCCCGAAACATAGAAAATGGCTTAGTCATAAAAGGGGCAGTGCCACACCCATTTTCAAAAATGTTAGTGTTTTCCAATTTAATGTTATAATTCAATTTAAAAAGCAAAATTCTATTGATACAAAGCTCTTTTTCACGATATAGCTTATTATTTTCGTCTACGACCCTTTTAAAAATCTTTTAACAAGGTATTTGTTTAACCGGCTTTAGGTCCAATTTTTAGTATTAAAACACCAAAAATTGTTTTTTCTTTAGTTTACCAATATATTTCGGTTACACACGGTAACCGTCTTCAGGGCTTTGAACTATAAACAAATTACAGAAACAAAAAATAAAAATACAATTGACATAAAAATTGAACAAACATAAACATTTCTCTACATACATTATTTTACACGTCTTCGCTGTTTAACGTGGAGCTAGTCACTGTCCGCATATTGTTTATCAAGAGTTTGTAGTAGCTCGCGCAGTTATCAATGTCCGTTTTGTAATTCATTCGTATGTTAGTCGGTGTGTTTAAAATATGAAGTACTTCTAAAGTCAATCTCTTATTATATTGTTTCTCTTCCTGAAGTATTGTTGTTTGGTTAAAGTTCGGAGAGTGGTTTTTCGTCGTACAGTGTGTCATAAGTGCTGTTTTTTGGAGAGTTGCTTCGTGGCAATATTTAAAATCTGATTTATGTTGGGCTAGTCGAGTTTTTAATTTAGCTTTGGTTGTGCCCACGTATATATTATTGCATGATTCCATGTCATTTCCATTACATGGTATTTTATATATCACATTGCTTCTATCCGCCTGAGGTACCTTAGATTTTGTTCTGTTGAATAAATTTTTTAATGTGTTAATTGGCTTGTGCGCTATTCTAACTTTTTCTTTATTATAACAATTCGAGTTTGCTAAGCGCTCTGATAAATTTGGTACATAACATAATGACTTGAAAATTTCAGGTTTTTGTGATTCCCGTTGACTAGCTTGTGATGTACATCTTTTAATTAGGTTATTTGTAATATTTTCAGGAAAATCTTGACCTTTTAATAATACTTTTGCTTCTTCTTTGATCTCTTCGGGGTAAGCGTCATCTGATATATTTAGCATACGTCGTATACAGCCCATTGCTGTATTTATTATCATCGTCTTTGGGTGTTTCGAATGAAAGTTAATGATTCCTCCTGTAGATGTGAGTTTCTTATACCACTTTAACTTCAATTGGTTGCCTCGTCGAATAATAATTGAGTCAAGATATGGCAATTTTCCGTCGTCTTCGAGTTCCGTTGTGAACTTTATATGTTTGTTATAGGAATTTAATGCGTCAAGTGTGTTTTGTACCTCATCTTCATTTATTATGGCGAATCTCGGATCTCCAGCACACAACCTGTGCAAATATGTAGCGGATATCTTAAAAAACGTCACGGTAAACTCGAGTTATAACATAAAAAATACACTAGACTTCAAAGGAAAAATAAACAACTCGTATATCTATGACGATGAAAGACTAATATCATTTGACGTAATTTCCCTGTTTCCCAGTATACCAACCCAACTAGGACTTGACATCATAATAAGAAAATGGACGACAATAGAGAACCATACGAAACTACCAAAGAAAATGTTTATAGAAATGTTAAAATTTTGCATCGAAGATAATCGATATTTCAAATTTAATGATAAAATTTACACCCAGCTGAAAGGGTTGCCAATGGGATCACCGACCTCACCAGTGATTGCAGATATCGTGATGGAAGAATTGTTGGAGAATACAATGAAAAAGTTAACAAGAGTACCAAGATTAGTCACGAAGTACGTGGACGACCTATTCGCCATAATAAATGAAGATGAAGTACAAAACACACTTGACGCATTAAATTCCTATAACAAACATATAAAGTTCACAACGGAACTCGAAGACGACAGAAAATTGCCATATCTTGACTCAATTATTTTCCGACGAGGCAACCAATTGAAGTTAAAGTGGTATAAGAAACCCACATCTACAGGACGAATCATTAACTTTCATTCGAAACACCCAAAGACGATGATAATAAATACAGCAATGGGCTGTATACGACGTATGCTAAATATATCAGATGACGCTTACCACGAAGAGATCAAAGAAGAAGCAAAAGTATTATTAAAAAGTCAAGATTTTCCTGAAAATATTACAAATACCCTAATTTAAAGATGTACATCACAAGCTAGTCAACGGGAATCACAAAAACCTGAAATTTTCAAGTCATTATGTTATGTACCAAATTTATCAGAGCGCTTAGCAAACTCGAATTGTTATAATAAAGAAAAAGTTAGAATAGCGCACAAGCCAATTAACACATTAAAAAATTTATTCAACAGAACAAAATCTAAGGTACCGCAGGTGGATAGAAGCAATGTGATATATAAAATACCATGTAATGGAAATGACATGGAAGCATGCAATAATATATATGTGGGCACAACCAAAGCTAAATTAAAAACTCGACTAGCCCAACATAAATCAGATTTTAAACATTGCCACGAAGCAACTCTCCAAAAAACAGCACTTATGACACACTGTACGACGAAAAACGACTCTCCGAACTTTGACCAAACAACAATACTTCAGGAAGAGAAACAATATAATAAGAGATTGACTTTAGAAGTACTTCATATTTTAAACACACCGACTAACATACGAATGAATTACAAAACGGACATTGATAACTGCGCGAGCTTTTACAAACTTTTGATAAACAATATGCGGACAGTGACTAGCTCCACGTTAAACAGCGAAGACGTGTAAAATAATGTATGTAGAGAAATGTTCTTGTTTGTTCAATTTTTATGTCAATTGTATTTTTATTTTATGTTTCTGTAATTTGTTTATAGTTCAAAGCACTGAAGACGGTTACCTTGTGTAACCGAAATATATTGGTAAACTAAAGAAAAAACAATTTTTGGTGTTTTAATACTAAAAATTGGACCTAAAGCCGGTTAAACAAATACCTTGTTAACAGAAAAAGGTCGCCAAAGGATTTCATTACAAAGATGGAAGGCACGCCGTAAGCATAAAACAACAACGAAATGGGATATGCAGAAATAAGGAGGAACTATTGCAATGCTAAGGCAGTTATAAATAAATTTCAAACTACATCAAAAAAATTGACGAAACTTAAATCTAGTATTAAATTTCTTTTAACATGCAGAAAATCTAAACTAATTCCTAATTTTATTAAAAGCTCTACTAGATGTAACAAATTATTTGTATATGACCGTGACACCCACACAGATATTGATAGGACTCTAGACAGACACACAAACAACTACCATACAAAGATACTAAACCTTCTGATCAAACACAAGCACAATATACTCAAAAGACAAAAACAGCGCACGGAATACATCACAACAAAGCTGAAGAAAAAGCTGAGCGAAGATGACTTCGAAGAATTTATAAAACAAGAAGAGGACATTGCGAACAAAGCTACAGGAGCACTAAAGAAAAAGCAAGAATCAAAACACGAAAATCTAAGGAAAACGAAACCATATGTGGGTGAACAACAACAAACATGAGGAGTGGTTTGTAAACAGAACTGATGTTGAATTTCCCTCAGACATAAAATGTCTGTTAGCAAAGGGTCCAAAGTTCGCGCTGCCAATTGAAAATAAGAGCTTTCCATTGTTTCAATATATCGCGGATGGTGAGGATTTGGTACAAACAAGCACAACGAAAGATAAACAAGAAGAGGCGCGAACAAAATTCTCTGAACTTGTGAAAGCTCATGTAAGAACAAATAAAAAAAGTGCAATAGATAGTGCAATATCGGATACAGTGAAGCGGACGCGGAATTTTCTGAGCAAAAATAAAAATATTCGTGTTTTATCATCGGACAAGGGAAACCAAACAGTGGCAATGAATGTAAATGACTATGAAAACAAAATGAATGATATATTAAAAGACTTGACAATGTACAGAATTCAGAGACAGGACCCAACAGCGAGGCTTCAAAGCAAAAATAATAACATAGTGGATAAAATATACAGAATGAATGTAATCACAAAAGTCGAGAAAAATAAACTCACCACAACCACGGCACTACCTCCACTGATTTATGGACTCCCAAAAACACATAAGCAGGGAACCCCACTCAGGCCGATATGTTCCGCCGTCGGATCTCCAGCACACAACCTGTGCAAATATATAGCGGATATCTTAAAAAACGTCACGGTAAACTCGAGTTATAACATAAAAAATACACTAGACTTCAAAGGAAAAATAAACAACTCGTATATATATGACGATGAAAGATTAATATCATTTGACGTAATTTCCCCGTTTCCCAGTATACCAACCCAACTAGCACTTGACATCATAATAAGAAAATGGACGACAATAGAGAAGCATACGAAACTACCAAAGAAAATGTTTATAGAAATGTTAAAATTTTTCATCGAAGATAATCGATATTTCAAATTTAATGATAAAATTTACACCCAGCTGAAAGGGTTGCCAATGGGATCACCGACCTCACCAGTGATTGCAGATATCGTGATGGAAAAGTTGTTGGAGAATACAATGAAAAAGTTAACAAGAGTACCAAGATTAGTCACGAAGTACGTGGACGGCCTATTCGCCATAATAAATGAAGATGAGGTACAAAACACACTTGACGCATTAAATTCCTTAACAAACATATAAAGTTCACAACGGAACTCGAAGACGGCGGAAAATTGTCATATCTGACGCAATTATTATTCGACGAGGCAACCAATTGAAGTTAAAGTGGTATAAGAAACCCACATCTACAGGACGAATCATTAACTTTCATTCGAAACACCCAAAGACGATGATAATAAATACAGCAATGGGCTGTATACGACGTATGCTAAATATATCAGATGACGCTTACTCCGAAGAGATCAAAGAAGAAGCAAAAGTATTATTAAAAGGTCAAGATTTTCCTGAAAATATTACAAATACCCTAATTAAAAGATGTACATCACAAGCTAGTCAACAGGAGTCACAAAAACCTGAAATTTTCAAGTCATTATGTTATGTACCAAATTTATCAGAGCGCTTAGCAAACTCGAATTGTTATAATAAAGAAAAAGTTAGAATAGCGCACAAGCCAATTAACACATTAAAAAATTTATTCAACAGAACAAAATCTAAGATACCTCAGGCGGATAGAAGCAATGTGATAAATAAAATACCATGTAATGGAAATGACATGGAATCATGCAATAATATATATTTGGGCACAACCAAAGCTAAATTAAAAACTCGACTAGCCCAACATAAATCAGATTTTAAACATTGCCACGAAGCAACTCACCAAAAAACAGCACTTATGACACACTGTACGACGAAAAACCACTCTCCGAACTTTAACCAAACAACAATACTTCAGGAAGAGAAACAATATAATAAGAGATTGACTTTAGAAGTACTTCATATTTTAAACACACCGACTAACATACGAATGAATTACAAAACGGACATTGATAACTGCGCGAGCTACTACAAACTTTTGATAAACAATATGCGGACAGTGACTAGCTCCACGTTAAACAGCGAAGACGTGTAAAATAATGTATGTAGAGAAATGTTCATGTTTGTTCAATTTTTTATGTCAATTGTATTTTTATTTTATGTTTCTGTAATTTGTTTATAGTTCAAAGCCCTGAAGACGGTTACCGTGTGTAACCGAAATATATTGGTAAACTAAAGAAAAAACAATTTTTGGTGTTTTAATACTAAAAATTGGACCTAAAGCCGGTTAAACAAATACCTTGTTAACAGAAAAAGGTCGCAAAAGGATTTCATTAAAAATCTTTTATATAAAAGTGGGCGTGGTCTTTATCCGATCCCGTCCATTTTTTCTAGAAATATTTCCTGCAATAGGGAAAATTTGTGTACCCAATTTTATTACGATTCGTTAATTTTTCTTCGAGTTCTGGCTCCCGAAACAGAAAATTGCTTAGCCATAAAAGGGGCGATGCCACGCCCATTTTTTTAAATTTAAAGTTTTTCCTATTTTTTGTTATAAATCCACTTGGGGAAATGAAATACCATTGATATAAAGCTCTTTTTAGCAAAGATACAGCTTATTTTATTCGTCCAGGGCACTTTTAAGAATCTTATATATAAAAGTGGGCATGGTCCTTAACCGATTTCGTAAATTTTTCTTTAAAGCATTCCTTATAGTAAAGGCAACCTCTCTGTCGAATTGTGTTACGTAAGGTTTACCGATTTTTGATTTATGATTAATAATATTTGTAAAATTGATTTTATCACAAGTGGGCGGTGCCACGCCCAATTTAAAATTTTTTTTAAATTTTTATCAAGAGTCAATATCATTCCACACGTCAAATTTCAATATTCTAAGTGTATTATTTACTAAATAATCAGATTTTTGGTGTTTTCCAAAATGTTATATATATAAAAATTGGGCGTGGTTATAATTCGATTTCGCTCATTTTCAATACCAATATATTCTGGGTCCAGATAAGCTTGTGTACCAAATTTGGTGAAGATATCTCAATATTTACTCAAGTTATCGTGTAACGGACAGACGGACGGGCGGACGGACGGACATGGCTCAATTAATTTTTTTTTCGATACTGACGATTTTGATATATGGAAGTTTATATCTATCTCGATTCCTTATACCTGTACAACCAACCGTTATCCAATCAAAGTAAATATACTCTGTATGCAAAGCACGCTGAGTGTAAAAATCTTGTCCTACAAGTCAGTTATCGTATAGCAGGAAGGCTATATGGTGCAGAAGCATAGACCGTGGCAATATCAGATGAAGCGGCTCTGGGAAAGTTCGAGAGAAAAGTGCTTTGAAAGATTTTTGGACCTCTATGCGTTGGAGATGGCGAGTACCGAAGAAGATTTAACGATTTAACAACTAACCTTCCATCTCGGGTATATAGCAGCAGATCTTCTTCCTTGGTTTAATAAATCCGCCCGTGCTATGGTTATGAAGCGCAATAAGCTTTATTCCCTCTGGAAAAAACCGAACCGACACAAATTGGCGTGCATACAAACTTATACGAAATGAGACCAACGCCTATATAAGGAGAGAAAAATGCAAATATTACATTTGAATGTTGGATATATCGTTACCTGATCATGTTTTGTGGAGTAATTTGAAAGAACTTCACGTACATGGGAGTGAGAGTTTTGACTGTTCCCTTAATCCTGAAGACCTTAAAGAAGCTTTTGTGAGTCGAGTTAACCCGTCTTGTGTTAGTACCTGTTTCGCAACCCGTCCCTTATAAATGGTTCCTGTTTGTCAAGTCGTCGAGTTTACAGCTGTTTCGGAACTTCATGTGGTGAGATGCATAAATAAAATAAGGTCGAATGCAATCGGTCAGGACAATATACCGATCAAATTGTTAATCAACCGCCCCGTACATTCTTCCTACATTGACTCATATTATCAATCACAGTATTACTACTTTTTGCTTCCCTGATATGTGGAAGGTTGCCACGGTTATACCCAATGCAAAACCTAAGCTTGCGGATTGTCCTAGTGACTTTCGCCCTATCAGCATTTTGCCAGCACTTTCGAAAGCCTTTCAGATATTTTTGTCGGAACAAATTCGAGACCACGTTAGCAGACATAGCCTGCTATCACCATACCAGTCAGGCTTCCGATCAAAGCACAGTTGCTCCACGGCTATCATAAAAATTATAGGCGACATCAGGGCACCCTTTGACAAAAACTTTTGACTTCTCGAAAGCCTTTGACTCTGTAAACCATGACTTTCTGTGCTTAAACTTAAAAAAATATTTTGGTTTTGGTGACTACGCAGTGAGACTCTAGCGAAGTTATCTGACGTGTCAAAATTGGCTCCGAAACTTCAGGTCTAAAACCACTATTGGCTGGGGTACCCCAAGATTCCATCTTGGGTCCACTACTATTTAGTATTTTTCTTAATGACATATTTAATGCATGCCAGCATGTTCATACGCATACATATGCCAATGATGTTCACCTATATTTATCGGAAAATCATGAGGGGACAAATCATTTATGCTCAAGATTGAATAATGACTTAACATCCATATTTGAATGGGCTAGGAAGAATGACGTATGCCTGAACAGTGAGAAATCGTACGGTTTGCCTATATCTAAAAAACGAATAAGTTTGTCAAGTATTCCGTCCTTACGCGTCGCCAGTAAATGTCTCAAACTCGTTTCGAAAGTGACTAATCTTGGTTATGTTATTAACACAGCGCTGGCCTGTGATGATCATGTGAACTCGGTGGTTAATAAAGTATAAAATATCTTAAGAAATTTACACGAATATCGAACGAAGAAAACTGGCAATTCAATTAATTATGTCGATTATATGCTACTCTGAGCTAGTCTACAGTAAACTGAGCTCCCAGTCTGCTCATACAATTGATGTGGCACTTAATCATGTTACACGTTATGTATTCGGCTTAGCTAGATTTAATCATATATCCAGCTGGAGAGCGCGTCCACTGGGCTATGAAATCTCCGAATATCTGAAAACTGCATTTTCTTTTGTCGACTAATCATGTATAAAAAGCCAAGTTATCTATATGAGGTCTGCTCGAATCAACGACCTAATAGTACCAACTTATAACTGTCTAACATCTGGACGGCTATTCTTTGTCAATGCTATTCGCCTATTGTACTCAATTCCAGTATCCATTCAAACGATCATACTTCATGAGTTTTCGCCGTCAATATGTATGATTATAAACATTGTTTTGTTAATGAATTCAATTATTTGTTTATTTTAGATACTTTCTTAATTTACTCCTCTATATTTCATATGATAATTTAACCTACATAATGTTCTGTTATAACTTTTGTTTTATCATTGCTATTTATCTCTTTGTTGTACTATAAAATATCTTAGATCTTATTGTACTAATACTCTGTTTGCAATAAATGATAAAAAAATGAGCTGTACGAGCTCTGCGCAGACATCAACATAGTCCAGCGAATTAAAACGTAGTGGCTGCGCTGGCTGCGTCATGTTATGCGAATGAAAGATGACGCTCCGGCCAAGAAAGTGTTTCTATCGGAACCCACCTAGAGGGCGACCCCCACTGCGCTGGAAGGACCAGGTGGAAAGCGATTTAAACTCCCTTGGTGTGACCAATTGGCGCAGGTTGGCAGAGAGAAAAAGCGACTGGCGCGCCTTGTTGGACGGCCATAACCGTTTAAACGGTTAGCGCCAATTAAGTAAGTTATTGACTATTAACCAAAACATTTTTTATTTAATAATTTGGGAAAAATTTAAACAACGTGACATCAGGACGGACAAGGCGACAGCTGTTTCGATTATACCTTGTAAATCTCTTCAAAGCCTTTTCTCCCGGGAGTGGGAGTCGAACTCGCACTCCTACGATAGTTGAAATGGTTGTAAACGCATTCAGCTACGTCATGCCTGTTGTAAAGTTCTTCCCAATTGCCTTCTTTTTTGCATATTTTAATCTTTTACACATTGCATACTTCGTATGCAATTATGTTTTAAAGCTATGCTTGGTACGGCGGTTTTCAAAGAAACTTTGGTTTTTGTTGCTGTTTTCGTTCTATTTATAGAACTACAACGAATTAACCAATTTTGTCTGTTTGTATGATTTTAATAATCGGGGATTGCCCATATTGCTTTTCTAAATGTATGAAAACATTTATTTGAAGCAATTTTTTAATTTTATAATTTATTTAATAATTTGGGAAAAATTTAAACAACGTGACATCAGGACGGACAAGGCGACAGCTGTTTCGATTATACCTTGTAAATCTCTTCAAAGCCTTTTCTCCCGGGAGTGGGAGTCGAACTCGCACTCCTACGATAGTTGAAATGGTTGTAAACGCATTCAGCTACGTCATGCCTGTTGTAAAGTTCTTCCCAATTGTCTTCTTTTTTGCATATTTTAATCTTTTACACATTGCATACTTCGTATGCAATTATGTGTTAAAGCTATGCTTGGTACGGCGGTTTTCAAAGAAACTTTGGTTTTTGTTGCTGTTTTCGTTCTATTTATAGAACTACAACGAATTAACCAATTTTGTCTGTTTGTATGATTTTAATAATCGGGGATTGCCCATATTGCTTTTCTAAATGTATGAAAACATTTATTTGAAGCAATTTTTTAATTTTATAATTTATTTAATAATTTGGGAAAAATTTAAACAACGTGACATCAGGACGGACAAGGCGACAGCTGTTTCGATTATACCTTGTAAATCTCTTCAAAGCCTTTTCTCCCGGGAGTGGGAGTTGAACTCGCACTCCTACGATAGTTGAAATGGTTGTAAACGCATTCAGCTACGTCATGCCTGTTGTAAAGTTCTTCCCAATTGCCTTCTTTTTTGCATATTTTAATCTTTTACACATTGCATACTTCGTATGCAATTATGTGTTAAAGCTATGCTTGGTACGGCGGTTTTCAAAGAAACTTTGGTTTTTGTTGCTGTTTTCGTTCTATTTATAGAACTACAACGAATTAACCAATTTTGTCTGTTTGTATGATTTTAATAATCGGGGATTGCCCATATTGCTTTTCTAAATGTATGAAAACATTTATTTGAAGCAATTTTTTAATTTTATAATTTATTTAATAATTTGGGAAAAATTTAAACAACGTGACATCAGGACGGACAAGGCGACAGCTGTTTCGATTATACCTTGTAAATCTCTTCAAAGCCTTTTCTCCCGGGAGTGGGAGTCGAACTCGCACTCCTACGATAGTTGAAATGGTTGTAAACGCATTCAGCTACGTCATGCCTGTTGTAAAGTTCTTCCCAATTGCCTTCTTTTTTGCATATTTTAATCTTTTACACATTGCATACTTCGTATGCAATTATGTGTTAAAGCTATGTTTGGTACGGCGGTTTTCAAAGAAACTTTGGTTTTTGTTGCTGTTTTCGTTCTATTTATAGAACTACAACGAATTAACCAATTTTGTCTGTTTGTATGATTTTAATAATCGGGGATTGCCCATATTGCTTTTCTAAATGTATGAAAACATTTATTTGAAGCAATTTTTTAATTTTATAATTTATTTAATAATTTGGGAAAAATTTAAACAACGTGACATCAGGACGGACAAGGCGACAGCTGTTTCGATTATACCTTGTAAATCTCTTCAAAGCCTTTTCTCCCGGGAGTGGGAGTCGAACTCGCACTCCTACGATAGTTGAAATGGTTGTAAACGCATTCAGCTACGTCATGCCTGTTGTAAAGTTCTTCCCAATTGTCTTCTTTTTTGCATATTTTAATCTTTTACACATTGCATACTTCGTATGCAATTATGTGTTAAAGCTATGCTTGGTACGGCGGTTTTCAAAGAAACTTTGGTTTTTGTTGCTGTTTTCGTTCTATTTATAGAACTACAACGAATTAACCAATTTTGTCTGTTTGTATGATTTTAATAATCGGGGATTGCCCATATTGCTTTTCTAAATGTATGAAAACATTTATTTGAAGCAATTTTTTAATTTTATAATTTATTTAATAATTTGGGAAAAATTTAAACAACGTGACATCAGGACGGACAAGGCGACAGCTGTTTCGATTATACCTTGTAAATCTCTTCAAAGCCTTTTCTCCCGGGAGTGGGAGTCGAACTCGAACTCCTACGATAGTTGAAATGGTTGTAAACGCATTCAGCTACGTCATGCCTGTTGTAAAGTTCTTCCCAATTGCCTTCTTTTTTTGCATATTTTCATCTTTTACACATTGCATACTTCGTATGCAATTATGTGTTAAAGCTATGCTTGGTACGGCGGTTTTCAAAGAAACTTTGGTTTTTGTTGCTGTTTTCGTTCTATTTATAGAACTACAACGAATTAACCAATTTTGTCTGTTTGTATGATTTTAATAATCGGGGATTGCCCATATTGCTTTTCTAAATGTATGAAAACATTTATTTGAAGCAATTTTGTCTTGTCCGTCCTGATGTCACGTTGTTTAAATTTTTCCCAAATTATTAAATAAATTATAAAATTAAAAAATTGCTTCAAATAAATGTTTTCATACATTTAGAAAAGCAATATGGGCAATCCCCGATTATTAAAATCATACAAACAGACAAAATTGGTTAATTCGTTGTAGTTCTATAAATAGAACGAAAACAGCAACAAAAACCAAAGTTTCTTTGAAAACCGCCGTACCAAGCATAGCTTTAACACATAATTGCATACGAAGTATGCAATGTGTAAAAGATTAAAATATGCAAAAAAGAAGGCAATTGGGAAGAACTTTACAACAGGTATGACGTAGATGAATGCGTTTACAACCATTTCAACTATCGTAGGAGTGCGAGTTCGACTCCCACTCCCGGGAGAAAAGGCTTTGAAGAGATTTACAAGGTATAATCGAAACAGCTGTCGCCTTGTCCGTCCTGATGTCACGTTGTTTAAATTTTTCCCAAATTATTAAATAAATTATAAAATTAAAAAATTGCTTCAAATAAATGTTTTCATACATTTAGAAAAGCAATATGGGCAATCCCCGATTATTAAAATCATACAAACAGACAAAATTGGTTAATTCGTTGTAGTTCTATAAATAGAACGAAAACAGCAACAAAAACCAAAGTTTCTTTGAAAACCGCCGTACCAAGCATAGCTTTAACACATAATTGCATACGAAGTATGCAATGTGTAAAAGATTAAAATATGCAAAAAAGAAGGCAATTGGGAAGAACTTTACAACAGGCATGACGTAGCTGAATGCGTTTACAACCATTTCAACTATCGTAGGAGTGCGAGTTCGACTCCCACTCCCGGGAGAAAAGGCTTTGAAGAGATTTACAAGGTATAATCGAAACAGCTGTCGCCTTGTCCGTCCTGATGTCACGTTGTTTAAATTTTTCCCAAATTATTAAATAAATTATAAAATTAAAAAATTGCTTCAAATAAATGTTTTCATACATTTAGAAAAGCAATATGGGCAATCCCCGATTATTAAAATCATACAAACAGACAAAACTGGTTAATTCGTTGTAGTTCTATAAATAGAACGAAAACAGCAACAAAAACCAAAGTTTCTTTGAAAACCGCCGTACCAAGCATAGCTTTAACACATAATTGCATACGAAGTATGCAATGTGTAAAAGATTAAAATATGCAAAAAAGAAGGCAATTGGGAAGAACTTTACAACAGGTATGACGTAGCTGAATGCGTTTACAACCATTTCAACTATCGTAGGAGTGCGAGTTCGACTCCCACTCCCGGGAGAAAAGGCTTTGAAGAGATTTACAAGGTATAATCGAAACAGCTGTCGCCTTGTCCGTCCTGATGTCACGTTGTTTAAATTTTTCCCAAATTATTAAATAAATTATAAAATTAAAAAATTGCTTCAAATAAATGTTTTCATACATTTAGAAAAGCAATATGGGCAATCCCCGATTATTAAAATCATACAAACAGACAAAATTGGTTAATTCGTTGTAGTTCTATAAATAGAACGAAAACAGCAACAAAAACCAAAGTTTCTTTGAAAACCGCCGTACCAAGCATAGCTTTAACACATAATTGCATACGAAGTATGCAATGTGTAAGAGATTAAAATATGCATAAAAGAAGGCAATTGGGAAGAACTTTACAACAGGCATGACGTAGCTGAATGCGTTTACAACCATTTCAACTATCGTAGGAGTGCGAGTTCGACTCCCACTCCCGGGAGAAAAGGCTTTGAAGAGATTTACAAGGTATAATCGAAACGCTGTCGCCTTGTCCATCCTGATGTCACGTTGTTTAAATTTTTCCCAAATTATTAAATAAATTATAAAATTAAAAAATTGCTTCAAATAAATGTTTTCATACATTTAGAAAAGCAATATGGGCAATCCCCGATTATTAAAATCATACAAACAGACAAAATTGGTTAATTCGTTGTAGTTCTATAAATAGAACGAAAACAGCAACAAAAACCAAAGTTTCTTTGAAAACCGCCGTACCAAGCATAGCTTTAACACATAATTGCATACGAAGTATGCAATGTGTAAAAGATTAAAATATGCAAAAAAGAAGGCAATTGGGAAGAACTTTACAACAGGCATGACGTAGCTGAATGCGTTTACAACCATTTCAACTATCGTAGGAGTGCGAGTTCGACTCCCACTCCCGGGAGAAAAGGCTTTGAAGAGATTTACAAGGTATAATCGAAACAGCTGTCGCCTTGTCCGTCCTGATGTCACGTTGTTTAAATTTTTCCCAAATTATTAAATAAATTATAAAATTAAAAAATTGCTTCAAATAAATGTTTTCATACATTTAGAAAAGCAATATGGGCAATCCCCGATTATTAAAATCATAAAAACATTTTTTGTTTAGTCTTTTGTTATTGCTATCCAAAAAAATACTTTTTGTTGCTGTATTGGTTATTTATAACCAAAAGACAAATTTTGTTCGCCATAATGATTACACTGTGCTACACTGATTTTGCACTTTAATAGCGACCTAGTGTCCGTTGTAGGTCTTGATGAGTAGATTAAGATGTCGTGTTTCAAAATTTTCTAACACCCCGAAATTTCCAATTTATTGTTAAAAAACTGTTTTCTTGTACCTCGCGCATTCAAAAATTCGTTACTCCGTCATGTTTCCATCAATTTTTGATTGCTTAACAGCTTTGAAAGCTGAAAGATAGGGCTTCAAAAATATATACATTTGTCTACACTTTTTATAGCAAATTTTTGAGATTTTTTAAAAGTTATCTAAAATTTTCTGGTTTTTTTTTTTTTTCAAAGTTTGACGGCTTTTCAATGTATCATTTCTTTAATGAAAAATTTTTTTCTTAAAGAGATTGAGAGAAAATTCTATCTCGAGTAAAAAAAGTGCTGGCTGATCAAATTCGGTTGAGAATTGTTTAAATAACAAGAATTTTTGTGAACAAGAAAATTCTGCTCTCATTGTACAATCGATATCGCGTCGGGTCAGAATTAATTGTATGATTTAAGTATATCGCTGCCATCGTAATGAGCATTCTTATCGTTTCTTTTATTCCACCAATAATTTTTTTCATAATTCCAATTATTGACTTTAATTATTTAAGCAATTTCGATATTTTTTAAGCTATTGCATAGATTTTATCGCGGGCTTGGCGACTAAATCAAAAAAAACCGTAATGGATATTTGTCAAAAAAGATTCGAAAAGCCTCGAAAAGGTTCGTAAAGGTTCGGTGTTAGCAACAGGCCAAATACATAAAATTGGATCTCTATCATAAACAGCGGTGGGCACCACTACATGTACACGGTTACCAAATTGAGAATATGTTAGTAAACACGAACGCGTAGCGAGCACGAAAGCAAAATCAATTATTTATTTAGTTTGATTTCAATCATTGTTTACTATATAGTTTGGCAACTTAAACAGAGGTTATGTTGCGAATAGAGTGGAAGGCAGTGGACTAGGCAGTCGAATGTCATAAAATGAAGGAATGGTGTTCGGAGTTTTTTGAAAATTAAAAAAAAAATTGATAAAAGCTTTAATAAAAATAAAACTACTGTTTTAATAACAACAAAAACGCCTTATATATTCTATGTACATAAATTCGTAAAGATTATCTCACTTTAAAATTTGAGTTAAATAATCTAAAGTTTTGTTTTGAAACTGAGTCGAGAACTGTTCGTGTGAATGTGCGAATTTTCACCGATCAGCTGTTAGTTGCGCTACTTGGTAAAATTTACAATGATTTCAATGCTTTTACGGTGAACACGTGTCACACGCACTGTTTGGTACTCTGTTTTAAGCGCGCGTGCGACAATTCCTCACCGTACGACCATCGAAATCAAACTAAAAGCTAGTGTTGGGAACTATCGAATGAAAACTATCGAGTTATTCGATAGTTCACTAATTTTCATTCATTCGATAGTCATTTGAAATTCGTTCATTACTATTTTTTCGAATTACTAGTTTTAGGTATGAATGATTCGTTCACTACTATTTTTTCGAGTTACTAGTTTTAGGTATGAATGATTCGTTCATTACTATTTTTTCGAATTACTAGTTTTAGGTATGAATGATTCGTTCACTACTATTTTTTCGAGTTACTAGTTTTATGTATGAACGATTCGTTCATTACTATTTTATCGAACTACTAGTTTTTGGTGTGAATGATTCGCTCATTACTATTTCTTCGAATCTTTCGTTCTATTTAAATTTTTGCGGTGCATATATCAGTGTTAAAAAGATATTAAAATAAATTTAGCATACGTCAACCTAATCGACAAACGTTTTAAGCGTGGTAATTATTAAATATTTTTAACTGAGGAAGTGATTTTAACAATTTAATTTGTGTAGATATTTATAATGCGGCCTGGATTGAAGAGATCTTCCGTTTGGGAGTTTTTTACCAAAAATGGCAATGAAGTTAAATGCCATATATGCAAAAGAATTTTTAAATTTTCTGGCAACACATCAAATTTAAATGACCATCTACGCCGTAAGCATCCGTCTTCCTCAGAACATAGGAATCTAACTTCAGGAGAAATAGCACCAGTAATTTCAGAAGAGGAACGTAGTTCCACTTCTCTTTCGTCAACTACTGCAGGGAGTGCAGCGCGCAGTTCGTTAACAGTACCTACCGAAGACATTTCCAATAGTGGATGTTTGAGAAGGACTGTTCAAACAAAATTATTTGTTACCAGCAGACGTTCTGAGCTCTCAGAGCAAGAAAAAAATAATATTGATGAATCTCTTTTAAAGATGATTACAAAAGACTTGCAGCCGCTTTCCATCGTTGACAATGTAGGATTTGTAGAATATACAAAAAAGCTTCAGCCATTATATTCCTTGCCAAACAGAAAAGTTTTATCAAATACAATGCTACCTTTTAAATACAATGAAGTAAGAAAGAAACTGCATGACTTGCTCAACATTGTAACACATATTTTAGTTACAACTGATATGTGGACTTCTGATAGTCAAAAATCTTTTTTGTCAGTTACTAGTCATTTCGTTCGGGATAACAAAATGATTTCTGCAGTTTTATCAACAAACGAAATTTTAGGAAATCATACCTCCCAAAATATAGCTACAGAATTGAAGTTAATATTTGATGAGTGGTCCGTTTTTGACAAAATAGTTACTGTAGTAAGTGATAACGGAGCTAATATTAAAAAGGCTATAATTGAAATACTACAGAAGCACCACCACCCATGTGTAGCGCATACATTAAATTTATGTGTAATTGATGCCATCAAAGCTGTTCCACAAGTTACTGTGCTCATAAACAAGTGTCGTGCCATAGTCACTTACTTTAACCATAGTTCTCAAGCGACGGAAAAATTAAAAAATATGCAAAAGCAAATGGGCGTTACTGAACTGAGGTTAAAACAAGATGTCCCTACCCGGTGGAATTCCACCCTTATAATGATGGAGCGCATATGCTTGGTAAAAGAACCACTCTCTGCCATAATAACTTCTTTACCAAATGCTCCTGATTTCCTCAATTCATCAGAATGGGAAACATTGTTGGACTACACTAATCTTTTCAAGCCCGTAGAGGCCATGACAATCGAATTGTCAGGAGAAAATTATCCCACGATGTCACTGGTAGTGCCCCTAATCAGAGGTCTTCAATACGCAGTACGAAATCGCAAAATGAAAACTGTAGAGGGAGAAAGTTTGAAGAGCAGATTGTTAGAGGTGGTTTGGAGACGATTAGGGCAGTTGGAGTCTGCCAAAATGTGCGCCAAATCAACATTCCTAGATCCCAGGTTTAAAAAAATTGCGTTCGGTAATGAAATTAATGCAAATAATACAACAAAATGGCTAGTGGAAGAAGTAACTTCCCTAATACGGCAACAAAACACAAGTGTTTCTACCAACACCCCAAGAGAAGTATCGGTCGATAAAAGCGAAGTATCTCTCTGGGATCTTCTCGATGAAAAAGTTGCTGAAGCAAAAACAATTTGTCAAAACGCGCCCAATGTGAATGCAAATATTCAGTTGGAGCAATATCTAAGGCAAAATTTTGTTGATCGCTCAAATAATCCCCTAGACTATTGGAATCGTAGCCAGTCAACATTTCCGGAACTATATATGCTTTCGAAAAAATATTTATGTATACCCGCAACATCGGTTCCGTCAGAACGAGTTTTCTCGAAAGCAGGGCAAATAATTAACGACAGCAGAAACCGACTTAAAGGAGATAAACTAGATATGATAATATTTTTGAACAGCAATTTAAACATTGAAGGTATTTTTCATGTCAACTCGATGTACATACTTGTATTATTTACT
The DNA here is from genome assembly GCF_040869045.1 of Eurosta solidaginis. Taxonomy (NCBI): domain Eukaryota; kingdom Metazoa; phylum Arthropoda; class Insecta; order Diptera; family Tephritidae; genus Eurosta; species Eurosta solidaginis. Next base: position 155,094,733 of record NC_090321.1, read on the forward strand.
TTACAATCAATTTTTTTAGGGGTTTAATAACACAATCAGTTGCCATCTCTGCGGCGAAAATTTAATATAGACCCTCATGCACTATCCGATTTTGGCTAGAACAACTATAGCGAGTTTTAGTATTTAAGTGCTTGAAATATTTGTTTGTGCAATTTTTATATTAATTAAATGTGACCTGAATTTTGAAAAAAAAAAAAACAGTAGCTTATGTATAAGTTAAGGCAATCAATAATGCCTCTGAAACATATTTGAATAATACAGATAAAAATCCATTTTAAGTAACCTTGTTTCCTGTTGTTGTTGTTGTTGTAGAGGCATAAAATCTCCCCACAGGTTTGGGGGAGATCAAAAAACTCTGTGGGTTGCGGACCAAGGTCATTTGCATATCATTCATGCGCTTTGCATAACATGTAACAAAGGCATTTAAATTGAATATTTTCATTATTTACTTCAAACACAATTTACACCATTTTAGTTATATTTAACGTTTTTGTTACGTTCCAATGTAGCGTGATCCAAATACGGATAGAAATTTAACATACAAATGCAACAACAAATTGATCCATATGGTTCACATTGTTGTCGCATTGGCATGTTAAATCTCTAGCCGTATCTGGATCACGTTTCATTGGAACACGACGTTTTTTGTCTTATATAGGTTTGTTCTTTAGCTACCCCGAGGGGTAACTAAAACAGCTTCTGGCAAGCTAAAGAACAAATCAAATGAATGAATGAATGAATGAAAAAATTCGTTCGATAGTTAAAATCATTCAGTAACTAACTATCGATAGTTGAATTCATTCGATAGTTCCCAACACTACTAAAAGCATTGTGAATGATGACAAAGTGTGATCTCTTCTGCATAAACGTCAAAATTCCAAAGTTATTGGATCACCTGATTCGTATTTGACTATCGCTGTCTCATTCTGTATCTCTTTCTATCACCCGCTGAAGATAGGCGCCGCCATATTGAACAGCCTGTCAAAACGCTGAAAAGTAGCCATATTGAACAGCCTGTCAGGCAGTTGACAGATAAGAGATCACACATTGTCATCATTCACAATGACTAAAAGAGCTGTCGTTGATTTTCACGAAGTAGCCATTGTGCTATCGCTTATCGTATACATATATGGTCGCTTACAAGCCAACCTAATAAAACCGCACTGCGTTTTTTTAGCGCACGCAAACAACCGGCGTTTTTTGCCCTAACCCAAATAAGCATACGTTACGACAATGTAAAGCATGTGTGCAAACGTCAAATCTAAATGTCACGCAGAACAAAAATTGGACATCGAGTTAGGTTTTCACGCATCAAATTTAATTTGAGTTGCTCTCATACAAGTTGTATGTGCATGAGACATTTTTGACAGAAAATGACTTGCGTGCGTTTATATTAGGTTGGCTTGTTAGCAGGTGCTAAGCTCACGCCCACTCCGGATCATAAAGTTAAAGTTAAGGTTAAAGTTAAAGTTAAAAATAAAGTTAAAGTTAAAGCTAAAATTAAAGTTAAAGTTAAAGTTAAAGTTAAGATTAAAGTTAAAGTTAAAGTTAAATTTAAAGTTAAAGTTAAAATCAAAGTTGAGGTTAAAGTTAAAGTTAAAGTTACAGTGAATTTCAAAGTTAAAGCGAAAGTTAAAGTTAAAGTTAAAAATAAAGTTAAAGTTAAAGTGAAAGTGAAAGTTAAAGTTAATGTTAAAGTTAAAGTTAAAGGTAAAGTTAAGATTAAAGTTGAAGTTAAAGTTAAAGTTAAATTAAAGTTAAATTTAAAGTTAAAGTTAAAGTTAAAGTCAAAGTTAAAGTTAAAGTGAATGTTAAAGTTAAAGCGAAAGTTAAAGTTAAAGTTAAAAATAAAGTTAAAGTTAAAGTTAAATTTAAAGTTAAAGCTAAAGTTAAAGTTAAAGTCAAAGTTAAAGTTAAAGTTAAAGTGAATGTTAAATTTAAAGCGAAAGTTAAAGTTAAAGTTAAAAATAAAGTTAAAGTTAAAGTGAAAGTTAAAGTTAATGTCAAAGTTAAAGTTAAAGGTAAAGTTAAGGTTAAAGTTAAAGTTGAAGTTAAAGTTTAAGTTAAATTTAAAGTTAAAGTTAATGTTAAAGTTAAAGTTGAAGTTAAAGTTAAAGTTAAATTAAAGTTAAATTTAAAGTTAAAGTTAAAGTCAAAGTTAAAGTGAATGTTAAAGTTAAAAATAAAGTTAAAGTTAAATTTAAAGTTAAAGTTAAAATTAAAGTTAAAGTTGAAGTTAAAGTTAAAGTTAAAGTTAAAATTAAAGTTAAAGTTAAAGCTAAAGTTAAATTTAAATTTAAAGTTAAAGTTAAAGTTAAAGTTAAAGTCAAAGTTAAAGTTAAAGTTAAAGTGAATGTTAAAGTTAAAGCGAAAGTTAAAGTTAAAAATAAAGTTAAAGTTAAAGTTACCGTTAAAATGAAAGTTAAAGTTAAAGTTAAAGTTAAGGTTAAAGTTAAAGTTAAAGTTAAAGTTAAAGTTAAAGTTAAGGTTAAAGTTAAAGTTAAGGTTAAAGTTAAAGTTAAAGTTAAAGTTAAGTTTAAAGTTAAAGTTACAGTTAAAGTTAAAATTAAAGTGAATGTTAAAATTAAAGTTAAAGTTTAAAATAAAGTTAAAGTAAAGTTAAAGTTAAAGTGAATGTTAAAGTGAAAGTTAAAGTTAAAAATAAAGTTAAAGTTAAAGTTAAATATTAACTTCTCATTTATTCAATAAAAGTAAAAAATTTGTTTTCTTATCGGTCACCACGCTTAAAAAGGTTAACTTGAATTAATATAAAAGGCAAAACTGGAATTAACATCAAAGAAAACAAAATGTTGCATAAATATTATAATTGCATAAGTTGATAATATGCAATAGCTTTACCGCGGCAGTCCCCTAGTGCCACACGTCCTTTTATTTATCTATATCATCTCTCGAGTAATTTTATTTCGCTCCTACGTTGGAGAGAAAAAATAAGGAAATAAATAGTTGCAAATATATTTACATAAAATTTTGTTTTATTTTATGTACTTAATACAAAAAAAACTTCGAATTTCGATAGCTGTTAAAAATGTTTGCTAGACTTCTACGTTTATAAGCCACATCGTCAGTATCGCGTTTTAGAAGACCAGCAATAATTTGGCAGCATTCTGCTCTGACTTTTTCCGAAAAAGCGTTTTTCGATCTTTAGTAGTTCCTGATGGAACCGTTCTCCTTGTTCTTCACTGAATTGTCCAAGATTTTCAGGTAAGAAATCCAAATGTGAATGCAGAAAATGGACCTTGATTGACATTCTGCACCCCATCTGCCCATAAGCCTCTAAAAACTTATTCACTATTTCTACGTAGTTGGCGCTTCTGTTATTCCCCAAAAAGTTTTTGCAATAGAGAAACAAAACTAGCCCATGCTCTTTGCTCAACGTTATTCAATTTTTTGAAAAATTCCGTATCAGAAAAAATTTTTCGTATTTGTGGCCCAACAAAAATACCTGGTAAAGTTGACAATAATGAGAAAGTGAATGTGATGACAATATTTTTTTTTATGTGTATATATTTTTCATTTTTTGAGTGCGCTGGAGCATTTTACACAAGCATACTCTGGTTCATACCAAAAATTTTCTCTATACACGCGATTAAAGAAAGATGTGAAAGCTTCTGTGAGAGCTGCATTGGTTTTTAATTGTACACGATGTTGCGTATCAACGAATAACCCGCAGACGTAACAAAAGTTATTACGCTTATCACACATTGTTAAAAAAGTACCTTGTAGCAACACGTACAACCACTGACTGATTTGATTCTACCAAAATGACAGTATCTTAAGTTTCGTCTTGTCATTTATATTACAGAGGCAAAGAGGAAAATGTCTCGGAGAGCAATTAAAGCACTGTGTATCTCATTTCCACAAACAAGAAAAACCGTTGTCAAAACCGTGGTCATATCAATTTTTCCTAACACATTATTTGATGATAAAAGTAAATAATTTTGTTTATCTTTGCTTCATAATTAAATCATAAAAAAAGGTTAAACGAAGCATAGAGAATGCTCAAAACAACGGCGACGATATACTGAAATCATACACTCAATCCTGGCGCGTTATCGATTCTACGATGAGAGCAGAATTTTCTTGTTCACAAAAAGTGTAGTCATTTCAACAATTCTCAACCGAATTTGATCAACCAGTACTTTTTTTACACGAGATAGAATATTCTCTCAATCCCTTTAAGAAAAAAAAAATTCATTAAAGAAAAATAATTCATTAAAGAAATAATACAAGCCGTAAAACTTTGAAAAATAAAAAAAACAAGAAAATTTTAGATGAATTTTAAAAAAACTCAAAAATTTGCTATAAAATGTGTAGACAAATACATATATTTTTGAAGTCCTATCTTTCAGCTTTCCAAAACTATTAAGCACTCAAAAAGTGATGGAAAAATGACGGAGTAACGAATTTTTGAATGCGCAAGGTACAAGAAAAACGGTTTTTTCAAAAATAAGTTGAAAATTTCGGGGTGTTAGAAAATTTTGAAACACGGTATCTTGATCTACTCATCAAGACCTACGACGAACACTAGGTCGCTACAAAAGTGCTTGAGATATTTTTTTTTGTAGCACTATGTTATTAACATCCACAAAAAAATGTTGGTTGTTATAACTGTTATTTCTCACCAAAAAAATCTTGTTGACATATATGTTGGTTTCGGTGAACTAAACAAAACAGTTCTATTGTTATGGTTGTTTACAACATATATCTTCATATATCAATTTAATGATTCAACAGGCAATACATTTTCGTCTTTTTTTCTAAAGATTTTTATGTTGCAGCTTATTAAAATTTATGCTTTTTAATCCTCATGTTTGACTTTAATATTTTGATTACCATTTGAAAAAAAAAAACTTTTTTTATTGACCTCTAACATCGCTAAACACCAATCATGCTAAAATACGCACCCTTTAGCTTTACAAATATAGGTAGAAATTGTCAGTGAGTGGAAAAACGTTACTTGACTAGCGAAATATCTTCTTCGGCTATGTCGAATGTTATTGCTAAGACCAATAAAGGGTCTGAGATGAAAAATGATACTGATGATTGGCCAAATTACAATGAAAAGAAGTTAAAAGATAGTGGAAACGAGCACACAGCAATAAAAACTCAAAGTATACCCCCATAATTATTCAAATTATATGTAACTGCCCTTTAATTTTAATATTTTTGATAAGAGTTTAAAACTTATGAGTTTATATCAAAGCACTGTTTTTAGCAATCAAGGAATGTACGTACACAAATGCCGGAATTTTCGGAACTTGGAAAAGATTCCCACTCACCCACTTTCGATGTATAAATTTTGAATTTACCTACATATCAATACAATTTGATTACTCTTTCCGACTAAATAATGAGTTATCATACAATTGAACAAAAGAAATAATCAAATATAAATACTTTTGATGATCAAAAACTGAAAATAATTTCTCGATCACTTTTTGGAATCATTTTTGAAGTCCTTTGATGATTAAATTTTTATATTTCATAAAAAACAGCAAAAGGAACAAATATGCTTACTTTTGATGATCAAAAACTAAGTATAGTTTTTCAATCACATTTTGGAATTTTATTTGAATCGAATGTATTTACTTTAGGTGATCAAACATTTTTAATTATTTTTAATTCAGCTTTTTGAATCTTTTATGAATATATTTGTTGACTGAATAATGAATTTTATTCTTGTTAAAATTTTACTTTTCAATGAAAATCTTATTTTTTCAACATACACATATTTTTTCAATCATGAAGCTCAGAAAAAATATATAAAAATTTTATTATTTATATAATTATACATATTCTTCAAGACAAGAAATAATGTAAATGCTGCTTGTGACCAAAGATTTCCCCAACCACTTCTCCACCTTCGGCTTCCCAGAAAATACATAATTGTTGGACAATACAAAAGTTGTTAGCTATTTGAACCCCAGGTAAGTGAAACTCTCTTGACATGTGTACCTGGATATGTCTTCAACATCCCGTACCGCATCGTATTTTAAGATATTGACGATCATATGTAGCTGATGTTGGATGTTGTAGTCGTAGGTGTATATCGGTCAAGTTTGTTTGCGAGTTAGCTGTGGTTCGAATAGCTCACTTTCGCATGCTTTCTTCCCCTGATGAAATAAAATTATTATGTAGTATCCTATTTTGAATGAGATATGAAGAATAAATGCATTATAATGGCATTCAAAAATCTCAACCAAAACGATTGAAATATATTCACGAATATGATCAAAAAATGACTGTGAAAAGCAGTCAAATATTGCTCTAAAACAGTTAAAGCTCAATTTTACAATGATATCAAATATGAATAAAAAGCGTTTCGAAATAGGAATTATAAATGATTAATCAAGAATAATCACATTTATGGTACATTTTTCTCCCGACGATACGTTAATTTTCGAACAGAAAATGCTTTTAAATTTGAACGTTTTTAATCATCTTGGGGTATGATATTTAAATATTTTTTGATCAAAATTTTCAAAAAATGCTGGCTGGGTTGGGGTCCCACGGCTATATCGCTAGTACATACATACATACATACAAACATATGTACATTTTGAGACATTCCGCACTTATGTTATGAATAACAATATGTGCGTATACACTCGTAGATTTGTGCAAATATTAACAAAATTTCATACATACCTATAGCACCTTAAGGGAGTGCATATACTTATATTAGGTTGGTAAAAAAAAAAATTACTAAGCCCATAATATCAATATTTATAGGTCGCTCATCGAATTTTTTGTTTTCTTAACGATTTGAAAGGCGAAATTTGGCTTCGTGTTTCCTAAAATGGCTGCATGCTTGTGTTCGCGAAAAGTAAACAAATAAACTATTAAATTTTACAACAATGAGCAAATTAAACAAAAAAAGTTATTTGTGGTTTTATAAATATTAAAGAGTGTATGTAGTTATTGTAGTTATGTATAAAATTCTTGAGAAAGTGCTCGTGTGTAGATAAAAAGTTTTAGCTACCCCTTAGTACAATTTAAAATTACTGATTAATTCTCGGTGCAAAACTCCCTGATAACCTATATGCAAAATTTCAAAGCTCAAACCTGTTTGGTTTCCGAATAAAAGCTAAATGGACCTTTAATGTATAGCCAACCCAACATCGCTTCTTCAAACAATAAAAAATAAAAGAAAATTAAACAGTTGCTTGCTAAAAAAGTGATTCTAAAGTAATTCAAAGTCAATACTTACAATTTTGAAATATTTCCTTAAGGGCTAAAAATTCTTTAATAAAAAAAATTCCGACCTATTCTAAAGTAAGCCTGTTATAAAGCTTGTATTTGAAAATTCAAAATTTTTGAAGCAGAAATTGGTGCTTTGATTCGTTTTCACAATTCTCAAAGGAATATCATCGGTAAGCAAGCTATATTATAGTTTCATCTATGTATATTCTATAATATTGTGTAAAGGAATTAAAGCATATATGTCCTGTGAAATAATTACTACATAATTTCCAGTTTCACCTTTTTCAACCTAGGTACTTCCTGTGAGATTAGTAGAATTGCAGAACAAAAAAAAACAAAGTTTATAAATGCCTTGGAGATCTCTTACTATATCATGCAGAGAACCCACCAAATATGCAAACAAGGTATATAAAGACGTTTTCGATCTTAGGTGTATTGAGACTAATTTTTTAAACCATTAAGGGTCGTTTTCTCCATCCTCGGTTAACACTATCCGGCAGCTTAATCTATAAAAATGCATACTGGTCATTCCGCCAGAAATAACACCACGGATAAAAACTGGAATTTGATGATTATCTTTTAATACCCATATCCTCTAGGAACCCTATTTCAGTAAGTTATTACTTCTGTTATAGTAGTTTTGTTTTATGTTTTTCCGCAAGTTTACATACAAAATTGGAGAATCTTGCAAGCCAGTTTTGAGTAGCTTCCCCCTGAGCTAGGGTCTTGAAATTTGGAGCACACATCGGAGCCCAGGGGTCGTCAAAATTCAAAAAATCGCTCGAGCTTGGAATTTTCGCTTTCAAGTTTTAAGGAACTACCAGATAATCCAGTGAACCGAACCTTTGAAGATAGCTTCAGACTCAACAAGACTGAAATATTTAGGATTAAGGAGTTTTATATATGGCACAGGGATCGAGGTGTTTAGAAATTCCACTTACTACTTACACTTATGTGGAATCTGCTACCGCTATTTGAGTAACTTCCGAAGAGCTAGATTCTTGAAACTAAGAAGATGCTTCACAGCCATGACAATGCAACATGAGAGACAAAAAATTTCGTTAGAGGGTCCAGGGATCGGAAAAACTAAAAAATTCCCTGAACTTGGAAATTTTGCTTTCGACCTTTCAGGAACTTTCCGAAAACCCTGAGGTCTGAAATTTTGAATATAGCTTTGGGCTCTATTAGGTCGTAATACTTAGCATGAAAGAGTTTTTTATATTGGAAAAGGATCGAGATATTAGAAAGTACATTTAAAACATGTGGAATTTTGCGACCGCTATTTGAGTAACTTCCCGTAGAGCTAGATTCTTGAAACTAATAACGTGCTTCAGAATCCCATGACATTCCAACGTGAGGGACAAACATTTTCGCTAGGAACCCAGGGATCGTGAAAACTGAAAAAATCGCCAGAACAAGGAAATTTTTCATTCCAGCTTTCAGGAATTTTCCGAAAAGCCTGAGACCTGAAACTTTGAACATAGCTTTGGGCTCCATTAGGTTGTAATACTTAGGATAAAATGTTGGACAGGGATCGAGATATTAGAAAGTACATTTACAACATGTGAAATCTGGCGACCGCTATTTGAGTAACTTCCCGTAGACCTAGATTTATGAAACTATGAACATGCTTCGCTAGGTGGTCTAGGGATCGTGAAAATTCAAACAATATTCCGAGCTTTGAAATTTTGCTTTCGAGTTTTAAGGAACTTCCCGATAACCCAGGTACCTGATAATTTGAACGAAACTGTGTGCTCTATTAGGTCGAAATGTTTAGGATAAAATAGTTTTCTCGATCAGATATTCAGAGATATTTATAAAGTCCATTTACAATATGTGGAATCTTGCAATCGCTATCCAGTAGAGCTAGACCTGAAACTTTGAACGAGACTTCGGGATTTATATTTGGGATAAACGATTTTTCTAGGTGGGACAGGGTTCGAGATATTTAGAGGTGTTCAAAAGTAAGTACCTACTCATTGAGCTAGAAACATCATACCTTACACATAGTTCAGATTACCTTGACAATGCAACAAAAGGACAAAATAAAAAGAAGATTTATATAAGGGAAGTACTTAGAAATTTAGTTCTTTCTTTTCATTATACTCAGTTGAGCGGAGCTCACAGAGTATATTAACTTTTATTGCATAACGGTTGGTTGTACAGGTATAAAGGAATCGAGATAGATATAGACTTCCATATATCAAAATCATCAGTATCGAAAAAAAAATTCGATTGAGCCATGTCCGTCCGTCCGTCCGTCCGTCTGTCCGTTAACACGATAACTTGAGTAAATTTTGAGGTATCTTGATGAAATTTGGTATGTAGGTTCCTGGGGACTCATCTCAGATCCCTATTTAAAATGAACGATATCGGACAATAACCACGCCCACTTTTTCGATATCGAAAATTTCGAAAAATCGAAAAAGTGCGATAATGCATTACCAAATACGCATTAAGCGATGAAACTTCGTAGGTGAGTTGAGCTTATGACGCAGAATAGAAAACTAGTAAAATTTTGGACAATGGGCGTGGCACCGCCCACTTTTAAATGAAGGTAATTTAGAAGTTTTGCAAGCTGTAATTTGGCAGTCGTTGAAGATATCATGACGAAGTTTGGCAGGAACGTTACTCTTATTACATAATGTCTGCTTAATAAAAATTAGCAAAATCGGAGAACGACCACGCCTACTTTTTAAAAAAAAAATTTTTTTAATTCAAATTTTAAAAGAAAAGTTAATATCTTTACAGCATATAAGTAAATTATGCCAAAATTCAACTCCAGTAATGATATGGTGCAACAAAATACAAAAATAAAAGAAAATTTCAAAATGGGAGTGGCTCCGCCCTTTTTCATTTAATTTGTCTAGGATGCTTTTAATGCCATAAGTCGAACAAAAATTAACCAATCATTGCGAAATTTGGTAGAGGCTTAGCTCCTAGGACGATAACTGTTTTCTGTGAAAAAGGACGAAATCGGTTGAAGCCACGCCCAGTTTTTATACACAGTCGACCGTCTGTCCTTCCGCTCGGCCATTAACACGATAACTTGAGCAAAAATCGATATATGTTTACTAAAATCAGTTCACGTACTTATCTGAACTCACTTTGTATTGGTGTAAAAAATGGCCGAAATCCGACTATGACCACGCCCACTTTTTCGATATCGAAAATTACGAAAAATGAAAAAAATGCCATAATTATATACCAAATACGAAAAAAGGAATGAAACATGGTAATTGTATTGGTCTATTGACGCAAAATATAACTTTAGAAAAACTTGGTAAAATGGGTGTGACACCTACCATATTAAGTAGAATAAAATGAAAAAGTTTTGCAGGGCGAAATCAAAAGCCCTTGGAATCTTGGAAGGAATACTGTACGTGGTATTACATATATAAATAAATTAGCGGTACCCGACAGATGATGTTCTGGATCACACTGGTCCACATTTTGGTAGATATCTCGAAAACGCCTTCACATATCCAACTAAGGGCCACTCCCTTTTAAAACCCTCATTAATACCTTTAATTTGATACCCATATCGTACAAACGAATTCTAGAGTCACCCCTGGTCCAAGTTTATGGCGATATCTCGAAAAGGCGTCCACATATAGAACTAAGGCCCACTCCTTTTTAAAATACTCATTAACACCTTTCATTTGATACCCATATCGTACGAAAAAATTCTAGAGTCACCCTTGGCCCACCTTTATGGCGATATTTCGAAAAGGCGTCCACCTATAGAACTAAGGCCCGCTCGTTTTTAAAATACTCATTAACACCTTTCATTTGATACCCATATCGTACAAACAAATTCTAGAGTCGCCCCTGGTCCACCTTTATGGCGATATTTCGAAAAGGCGTCCACCTATAGAACTAAGGCCCACGTCCTTTTAAGATACTCATTAACACCTTTCATTTGATACCCATATAGTACAAACAAATTCTAGAGTCACCCCTGGTCCACGTTTATGGCGATATCTCGAAAAGGTATCCACCTATAGAACTAAGGCCTACGCCCTTTTAAAATACTCATTAACACCTTTCATTTGATACCCATATCGTACAAACAAATTCTAGGGTCGCCCCTGGTCCACTTTTATGGAGATATTTCGAAAAGGCGTCCACCTATAGAACTAAGGCCCACGTCCTTTTAAGATACTCATTAACACCTTTCATTTGATACCCATATCGTACAAACAAATTCTAGAGTCACCCCTCGTCCACGTTTATGGCGATATCTCGAAAAGGCATCCACCTATAGAACTAAGGCCTATGTAGTATCCTTTTTAATTATTTATATTTTTATTAAGAATATTCGCATATAAAGAGTATAACTTCTTGAAGGTAAAAATTGAATCCAACTCAAAATTTTTGAAAATTAAAATATCAAAATTGAAAATTAAAATATTGATGGAACATATTAAAATACAAATTTCAAAGTAACTTAAACACAAAGTTAAATAAAAATAAGAACCCTACATTACTCCCCCTTCCAGAGAATTAACATTAAATAAATTAAATGTGACTTTCTTCTTTGTTTTAATATTATTGTGATGAGTGTTAGAGTTGTTAGGTAACGTTTCAATAATCGCTGGTTTTAGCCTGTCAATCGGGATAGTTTTGATCTCATTATCAATTTATATTTTAAAATACTTCTTGTTGTTTTCAAGTATCTTGTATGGACCTTCATACGGTTGTTGTAAAGAACGCTTATTAATTAAACGAACAAAAACAAATTTACATGTTTGCAAATCTTTCGGAACATAAAAACCAACATTAGAGTTATGATGATTTAAACTCGAATGAACATTTCTAAATTTTTCACGTAATTTACTCAAAATTTCATTTGATGGTGAATTTTCAGATGTTGGAACAATAAGTTCACCGGGTAGTCTTAAATTTTGTCCAAGAACCATTTCAGCCGGTGTAGCCGAAATATCTTCTTTAAATGTTGATCGCAAACCTAACAGTATTAGAGGTAGCTCTCCATACCAATCTCTGGTTCCATTTGTAGCCATTAAAGAAGATTTCAATTGCCTATGAAATCGCTCTACCATGCCATTCGCTTGAGGATGATAAGCTGACGTTGTAATTTGATGACTACCTAATAACTTTGTTAATTCTGTAAACAATTTTGAAGTAAATTGAGCACCCTAATCAGTAGTTATTTCTAGAGGTCCCCAAACCGAGATATATATTCACATAAAAATTTATTTGCAATTGTTTCTGCAGAAATTTCCCTTAATCCGTATGCTTCTGGCCAACGTGTGAATCTATCGATAATATTCAAAATATAGCGATGTCCCTTTGAAATAGGTAAAGGTCCTACAATATCTAAATGAATATGTTCGAATCTTTTGTTCGGTATTAAAATTTTACTAACTGGTGACTTCGTATGTCGATAAACTTTAGATTTTTGACAACTAATACATTCCTTGGACCATCTATTAATTTCTTTATTCATGTTTGGCCAAAAATATTTTTTTATAATTAGACGGCGAGTGGCTTTAGTACCCGGATGCACTATCCCATGTAACTTATCAAATACTGTTTTGCGTAAATTATTTGGAACGAACGGTCTAGGACAATCTCCGGATGATTCACACCATATATTGAAATTTAAAACAGGAATTTTAACTAATTTTAAATTTTGAAATGATTGTTGAGATACAAGATTGTTTAGCTCATCATCTTGTTGCTGTTCCTTTTCTAAAATTTTAAAATTAAGTTCTGAATTTTGAATTGCTTCTATTTCAAATGCCCTAGATAAAGTATCAGCTACTACATTTGCTTGTCCAGTAATATGCTGAATATCATTTGTAAATTGTGCAATAAATTCAAGATGTCTGGTTTGTCGTGGACTACGTTCAGTTTTTGAATTTAGAGCGAAAACTAAGGGCTTGTGATCAGTAAACACAGTGAATTCTCTTCCTTCTAATAGATATCGAAAATGTTTAATATTAAGATAAATTGCTAATAACTCTCTATCAAAAGCACTATATTTCATTTCAGCTGATGAAAGTTTCTTCGAATAGAATGCGAGAGGTTCAGACTTATTGTTGAAATTTTGTTGTAGAACACCACCGACTGCCGTATTGGATGCATCTACAGTTAAAGTTAATTTTGCATCTTTGCTAAAATGATTTAACAAGACCTTAGATGCAAACTTGTCTTTAATGCATTCAAACGCTTTAATAGATTTATCATCCCAAATTAGAGTTTTGTCCCGGTTTTTACTTGTTTTATTAATTAAATCATATATAACTCCAGTAAATTCGGCTAATTGTGAAATATATCTATGGTAATAGTTAACCATACCAATAAACTTTTGAGTTTGTTTAATGGATTTTGGTAGTTCAAAATCTCGAATAGCTTTTATTCTATTTTCCGATGGGCGTATTCCTAATTCAGAAATACTATGTCCTAGAAAATCAATTCTAGTAACACCAAAAATGCATTTATTTGGTTTCACATTCAAACCATATTCACACAAACGTTCAAAAAGTATACGGAGATCTTTAATATGTTGCTCTTCACTCTCGCTAGCACCTAAATTATCATCAATGTACGCGTAAACAAAATCTAATTCATTTACAACTTCATTGATGAATCTTTGAAAAGTTTGTGCTGAGTTCCTCAAACCAAAAGGCATTCGAATGAACTCAAACATGCCAAAAGGAGTAGTAATCGCCGTTTTATATATATCTCCTTCTGCCATTGGAATTTGATGATACGCTCTAACAAGATCTAATTTTGAAAATATCTTTTTATTTCTTAGATTAATATTAAAATCCTGAATATGTGGTAAAGGATAGCGGTCAGGAACAGTAACAGTATTAAGTCGTCTAAAATCACCACAGGGACGCCAATCATTACAGAAGAATTTGATGATCTACAAATTCCAGTTTTTACAAGAAAATCAAATTCAGCTTTGGCTACCTTAAATTTGATTGGGTCTAGACGTCTGGGCTTTGAGAAAGGAAGATTGCCTTCTGTAACAAGTCTATGAACTGTGGCGTGTTTAACTGGTTTTGAATAGTTTGGCTCTTCTATAAGAGAAGGAAATTCTTTCAACAATTTTGTGTATTGATTTTCTACTGAAAACATTTTTGGAAGAGAGATGTTACAATAGTATGAAATTGTGTTAACTGATAAATTTGTTAATGGATCTATTAAACATTTGTTTTTAATATCAATAAGTAGTCCATATTTGCATAAAAAATCTGCACCTATAATCGGCTTTGCTATATCAGCTATCAAAAACACAAAAGGAAATTCCCGTCTTAAACCTAAATTAACATTTACAATTTTTTTTCCATATGTAAAAATCGTTGAACCATTGGCTGCTGTTAAAATCAGGGATGCATCTTAACGTTAAGCTAATCGTTTATCAAAAAATTTCCACCGTTTCCGTTGAAACACTTCGAAATATTACCGATAAAGAAATTATCAAGATAAATTGTATCTCGTTTTTAGCCGAAACGAAAAGCTTTCGTTAACGTTAAAAACGTTAACAAAAACGTGATACTTTATGTTTGAATTGTGCTGGCAATGCTATAGCCATGGTGAAGCCGTAAGGTGGTAACAGCGAGAGGACATACACACACAAACTCCATGTAATTTGTTTGTGTAATTCGTTGGTGGTAATGTCAAAACTACTCTGAGAAATGTTCGTACTGTCAAAATTCGTGAGCAAAGTTGCAATCAGCTTGGCTAATGCTTTCACCTTTAATGACTCCGCCATCAATCAGCTTTGCCAGCATAGTTTGAAATTAATAATCAACATAAACGATTTGATTTCGTTTTGATATGGCAGAAAACGAAGCAAAATCATTTCGTTAATTTGACGTTTTTAACGTTAATAAACGAAACGAAATGAATTTGATATCTAACAGGACTTCTAAAACTATTTCTACTTGTTGAACGTGATCTTGAATAATTCTGACTAATTTCTTTTTTAATTTCACTTAATTCCAAAGATAATTTTTGAAAATTTTCACAAATTAAAGATGTTGTCTTAACCAAATTAGTAATAATAGAATTTTCGCCTTTAGAATTTTGAGAACTGTTTATCAAAGCAATTTCATTTTTACTGATAACTTCCCAAACGTTATCAGCTAATTTAGTTAGATCATTTTATGTCATTGGAATTCGAACTTGTTAAAATTACATTCAAGTTTTTGGGTAATTTTCGCATCCAAAGTTTCTTTAACATTTCTTGGCTAAAATTAGAACCAGAAAGTAGAACTAAAGATCGGTAAAATTCTGAAGGCTTGCGATCACCCATTTCAGAATCAGACAACACTTTATCTAATTTTGCATTCTCACTTAAGGAATGTCTTTCGATCAAAGTTTGTTTTAATGCAGAATATTTATTTATTTCCGGTGGATTTTGAATAAAACCCAAAATCGTCATTATGACATCCTGAGGTAATGCAGTAATAATATACTCATATTTGGTCATTTCTTGAGTAATTTTTTTAGTATTGAACTGCATTTCGGCATGTATGAACCATGCCTCAGGACAACTTGTCCAAAACTGAGGAAGTTTCACTGAAGTGGAAAAAATTTCGTTATTGTTTTCGTTCGCATATGGATTTATTAGATCATTTTGCGAAGAAACACCTTCTAAATCAATAAGCGAATCGTTAACCCGATGTGTTGGTGTAGACGTGTTTCTGTCGTTTGGTGGCGTGCGAAGCATAATTGAAATGGAATCTCAAAAATCAAAAAATTAATTTTTTAAAATAACGTTCAAAACTCAACGTTATTAAATGCAAAATATTCTTTTAAATCTCCAGAAGAAAGAGTTTACAATTATTTAAAATGTATTAAATTTTAATTTCAGATAAACCTTAACTAATATAGTTATATATATATTTAAAATATATCAAAATTTATATACATAGTTCTGAATAACAGCTCACCATTTCTTCCTTATTTTGATTTGTTGTTGCTTGTTATATCTATCGTTATTGTTGTTATTGTTGTAACTTACGTTCTCTTTATGGTGCTGTGTTGACGGCTGACGGTGTTGTGTTAAACTCAGCGCACTTTTCCGGTTTTTTTAAGTTACCGGTAAGTCACTTTTGGAAATCTATTTCTGGATTTGAACGAATTTGCATTTGGTCTATTGCAATTCATGCACTTTTAATTAAAACATGAGTTGTTGAAAGCTCTTCTTGAATTGATGTGTTGTTGTCGGTGCTGCTGGGCTATTTGTTTGTACTTGTTGTTGTTTAATTTTGAGCTGCTATTGTTGAAATTTTCGGATTTATGCATTTTTACGCCAAAACCAATATTTTGTTTAATATTCCTCTCTTCTATAATTTCTGCTTTGAAATTGCTTTTGTTTTGTAATTCTAGTTTAAATGTTTATTGCCAATTGTCGTTCAACAATATTGCGTAACTGATAAAAATTTTATATTTTTAAATTCAAAAATTTTAGAACTGAATTTGAACTGATGGTCACACTAATCTTTGGTTTCTTCGAATTTCTGCCTGATTTTAGGCGCACTAATAAATAATGTTTGTTTGAGGTAGTAAATTTTTATGCGTACAATAAATATTTAAAATATCACATTCTTTTTTGTTTAAAAATTGATGTTTAGTTAAATCCTCCTGGCAGGATCGCCAATTGTAGTATCCTTTTTAATTATTTATATTTTTTTTAAGAATATTCACATATAAAGAGTATAACTTCTTGAAGGTAAAAATTGAATCCAACTCAAAATTTTTGAAAATTAAAATATCAAAATTGAAAATTAAAATATTGATGGAACATATTAAAATACAAATTTCAAAGTAACTTAAACACAAAGTTAAATAAAAATAAGAACCCTACAGCCTACGCCCTTTTAAAATACTCATTAACACCTTTCATTTGATACCCATATTGTACAAACGCATTCTAGAGTCACCCCTGGTCCACTTTTATGGCGATATTTCGAAAAGGCGTCCACCTATAGAACTAAGGCCCTCGTCCTCATTAACACCTTTCATTTGATACCCATATCGTACAAACAAATTCTAGAGTCAGGCCTGGTCCACCTTTATGGCGATATCCCTAAATGGCGTCCATCTATAGAACTATGGCCCACTTCCTCTTAAAATACTCTTTAATACCTTCCATTTGATACGCATGTCATACAAACACATTCCAGGGTTACCCTAGGTTCTTTTTACAACATGGTGATTTTCCCTTACTTTGTCTCCACAGCTCTCAACTGAGTATGCAATGTTCGGTTACACCCGAACTTAGCCTTTCTTACTTGTTTTTTTTTAAGTTTATCAATGATGAAAGTTAAGCAGTCAGTTGAAATTTGGTCATTTTCTTTGTGCTTGCTATACAACTTCTCCCTTGAATGTTAGTTTTTCATTAAGATTCTTATAGTTTGCCTGAATTTGGAAAGTGAGGTCATTGGAAAGAAAAAAATTGAAGTGTAATGTCTTTTGCATAAGCTAGTGATTATGTAGTTCCACCCGTCACTCTTTGAAAATGGTTTTTTGTGTAAATTACACACCTTGGTTTTATATTCCATTATCTTTGTATGAAATCAATATTTTCCTTCAAGTGATACAAGTTCTAAACTTTTATAATTACTAGTTAAAAAAAATTACTTAAAGTTTGAGTCAAAGTCTAGTCAAAATCCCTCACTCATCACTATGGAATATCACATACGTAAAATACATAAACAATAATAATTTGCAGAATTTTTTTAGTGATAAATTTAAATTGTTTGATTTTTGTTTTTGTTTTGGTTAGCCCTACAACTATTTTGAACTCCTTTTATTTTTGTAGAATTTATTAAAAGAACCAGGAGAAAGAACTATCTTCCAAATTTTCCATTTCGGTGACCGACACGCTTAAAAAATAGGTAAAGAAACAATTAGACTGTTCTCCCATTCGCGGTATGTGGTGTTCTTTGATAAAATTTTGTATTGGAAACCATTGGAACTACTCAAAACTTAAGATTTAAAATGAATGCGATACTCTTGTAAATTGCCTAAATAATTTAAAAATTAGAAACCTATATTTAAAAAAAAAGTTATTCAAATCGAATGTAAAAGAAAGCATGTATTGGATTATTAACGGTACATTCCAACTTTGAACCACTGTCCGGCGAAGTCAATGTAGGATAGGATAGGATAGGTTAGGTGGTAGCTGCCCTGATAAAGATAGCTCACTTGAACAACACGAAGGTCCGTTGTGATACCACATACAGCAAAAATAACGGTGACTTAGATCTAGCTACTTAGATAATCGTTGGGTAGCGACGATAAAGCTCCGAATGATACCGATCTCAACTTTGGATAAATCCTCGGGAGATCCAAGTGAGTCGCGACCGAAGTACTTTCCCCTAGTTCTGTCAAAAGCTGGACAATCAAGCATAAAGTGATTTGGTGATTCCACCTCATCATCCTCCATACAGCTGCAGCAGGATGGAGTTTCCAGTATATTGAGATGTACCGCATGGATACCCATGGGACAGTGCCCTGTCAAAACCCCAATGACCATTGATAGATGAGCCTTAGTGAACCCAATTATTTCAGCAGACCTTCTGCCATCCACTTTCGGCCAGAAAGATCTTGCTACCCTGCAAGACGTGGTGTCCGCCCAACGTTTGCGGAGCTGACTCGAGGCCCAGCTATGGAGGAGCAATCCACAGGTGGCCAGCGGGATCCCGAAATCCCTACAGCCATCTTCATCCGGTTCAGTTCTACCGATGCGGGCTAAGAGATCCGCATGACAGTTACCCGGGATATCACTATGGCCCTGGACCCAGGTAATCTTAATTGTAAAATAATTCGATGTAGATGTTAAATTCCCTAACCGTAGTAGCACTGAATAGCATTCCATCCACCGCATCCTTAATCGCAGCAACGTCCGCTTGGAATACCCTGCAGTGATCAGCTAACTTAAACTTGCGGCTTTAATTTTAGCTCTTGACAAAAGACCCCCCCCCCCCCCCCCCCCACCAACCTTTCCATCCAGCTTCGACCCATCCGTGAACAAGTTAACCGGTCCCATGCCCCAGATAATTCCTCTTACCGACTCCTCTCTCTCTGGAATGACTGGGTGAAGGTTGTATAGGGAGCACTTATCGGCATACAATAGTCCGTTCTGACCGGGATAAAGTCGAAACTGGTAAGAAGGCTAGAGTGTCCGCGGTCAGAAAGTCCATATCCCATATCACGAAGCCTGACCAACGACCTTGCCGCGGCCGCCTTTCCAGCAATATCTACTGGGTATATGTTCAGCATGACGTTCAGTACCAAGGTAGGCGTTGTTCTGAGAGCGCCACTGATACCGATCAGCGCCGTCCGTTGCACTGACACTAACATTTTGGAGGTGCTCGCCGTGTCCAGTGCTTTCCACCAGACCAGCACCCCATATAGCAGAATCGGTTTGACCACCATCTCATAAAGCCAGTGTACTACTCTTGGCGAGAGTCCCCATCTCTTTCCGATAGCCCCTCTGCAGCAGTACAAGGCAATGGCGGCCTTCCTGGCCCGATCTTCCACATTGGGTCTCCAGGACAGTTTCTTGTCCAAAACAATCCCCAAATATTTAACCCTATCAGAAAGTACCAACGGCACCCCTCCAATAGAGGGAGTTCTGAAATCGGGCAACTTATATCTCCTTGTGAAAAGAACCAATTCCGTTTTTCCCGGGTTGACCGCCAATCCACATGATTCAGCCCACCTAGCCACAGTATCCAGGTAGCCCTGCAGAACATCGCGCGTTGCATAGGCAACTACCCGACAACCATTGGCTTCTAGCTCCACAAGAAGCTCGTTGACTACCACAACCCAGAGGAGAGGAGATAGGACACCCCCCTGTGGCGTATCCCTGCACACCTTCCTCTTAATTATTGCCCCTCCCCACTCCTCTGCGACAATTCTGCCGCATAGAAGTTTGCTAATAAATTCAACCAGAGCCGCCTCGACTCCTAAACCCACCAGAGCTCTTTCGATTGCCCCCGGTAAGATATTGTTAAAAGCCCCCTCGATGTCTAGAAAGGCACCCAGATTTCAATCGAATGGAGAGCCGTTTCCGTCGATCTGCCCTTGCAGTACGCATGCTGTGAAGCCGACAGTAACCCCCGAGTTATCGTCTCCCGTAGATACAGTTCAAACAACTGCTCAAACGTCTTAAGAAGAATCGACGAGAGACTGATTGGCCTGAAATCCTTAGGAGATACATGAGAGCTTCTGCCGGCCTTCGGTATGAAAATAACCCTAACCGTGTGCCAAGACTTCGGGATATAGTTAAGCCTGAGGCAGTTAGTACAGATGATGGCCAACCAGCGGCAGGAAATACCCAAAGACTTTTGAAGTTGCGCAGGAATGGTTCCATCTGGGCCCCGATACTTATAGGGCTTGAACGACCCTATAGCCCAGGTTATTTGACTTTGCCGTATTGGAATGGCAGGCACTTCTGCATGGCCAACGACCGCCGACCATGCAGGGAAGATCCCTGCGCAACTGGGACATCGGGAAAATGATTGTCCAGTAAAAGCTTTAGGGACCCCTCGCTAATCATCGACCAGTCCCCACCATCATCTCGCAGATACCCCAGAGGAGCGGGATTCCTATAGAGTATTTTTCTAAGCGTCGTGGATTCATTGCAGCCTTCTACGTTTTCGCAGAAGCTTCGCCATGCATCTCGCTTGGCTATCCTTATTTCATATTTATAAATGCCCAGACTCACCTTATATAGCTCCCAGTCCGAGGGTAATTTACTCCTCCTGGCTCTGTTGAAGAGCTGCCGACTGGACGCTCTTAGGTCGTCAAGAGAATCCGACCACCAGGGCGGCTTGCCCTTCCCCCTGTAAATTTTCAATGGGCAGGACAGCTGAAAGGCGCTATTGCTTGCCGAGGTGAAGTTTTCCACCAGAACGTCTATCTCAGAATCAGACAGGTCCGAACTAACGGTAGGCGCCGCAGGCAATAGCTCTCCTAGCTTCCTACAATACAAGTCCCAGTCAGTACGTTTAGGGTTCCTATCAGATATTTTACCGGGACGTTCTTCATTCACCGAGAACTGAATATATCGGTGATCAGAGAAGGAGTGCTCGTTGAGAACCCTCCAGCCAGATATCCGACTTTCCAGTTCTATACTAACCATGGTGAGGTCCAGGACCTCCTCCCTTACCGCAGTAATAAAAGTCGGGTCATTCCCCCTATTACATATACAAAGACCCTCATCTACAATAAAAGTAAATAAAGACTCACCTCTAGTGTTGGTATCCGAGCTTCCCCAGATGCTGTGATGGTCATTAGCATCGGCACCGATGATCACGCCAACACCTCTTCGCCTTGGTTCAGCGGTGATTTCGCCCAGTATCGCAGGTGGTGGTCCCACTACGTCCCCGTGGGGCATATACGCTGAGACCACCCACATTTCATTACTTCCTCGCTCGAGGCAGACCGTGATTACGCCAGCATTGCTGAAATTAGAGAGAATAAAAGCATTAATCTCTTTTTTAACAAGCACACAGGATCTAGGCCTACTTGCCTCCCCATGCACCAAGGTGTTGAATTTTCCAGTCCTTAATCCAGAGATCTTACTGCCGTTACTACTCAGTCACGGCTCCTGGATAAGGACTATATCCACTCCGCCTATTTCAAAGCAGAGCAACAAATTTGCGGAAGCCGCCTTAGTGCTGAATATTGATTTGACGGATTTCCATCAAAACCGCTTTTCTTCCGCACCCCATCCTTGGCGGATTCGTGTTAGTCGTGTCCATTCTAAAAATTCCCCTCCCAAGGCCGCTATCCGGAGCCGATTGTGCAGTCGCCCTTCAACGGGCTCGTGGTTATCTATGCTACGCAGGGATGCCACGTGAGGGTTGACAGACCGGACGCAAAGCGGGAAAATCTTCAACCGCACCTACGCCACCAACTTAACGGCGACGGAGCCGGAACGTACATTGAGGCCCGCCACGGTTTTAACGGGACGTGGGCAGGTGCAGCATTAGCCTACCAGCCGTTTCGATAGGGTTTCACCCCGACCCACTAAGGTGGCAGAATACCGCACCTACCAGCCCAAAGTCATCAATTCCTCAACATAGTCAAAATCAAAGTCCCTAACAATCCAGTTCGTCACCGTTGTGTACCGATCTTGACCCTTAACAGGGTCCTCCCTCCCCTGAGCTCGGCACAATGACTCAGGGGTGCGGGTTTTATCGAGTTGTCCTCTCTAGATACGCCATTATCAGTAGAAACAGGGGCACCTCGTGCAGGACGTAATAACTAATCACGCGTGACATTCGTCACTATGGTCGGTCTAAGGCTGATAACAGTCCCTGATCCAGAGCCTGGAACCACTTATGATATCCAAGCCAAGTATCTCAGCCCCCGAAGTCTATGTAACAATAATAAATATTGCGAGCCCAAATAAAGACTTTTAATTCACATTCAGAACTTCTAAGCGTATAAGAAGTATATCAAACTGACTTAAAATTCGGTCCGGGCTGTTTAAATGTTCCTGCTACTTAATTTTTTGTATGCCAGTGTTATTTGAGATAAACCCACGGCTGCCACTTTGTTCATTTGGACCAAAAATGGTCCATTCGAAACTCATTTGGCACGCTTATTTTCAACTTTGGCCGTTTTTAGGTAGTAGCCACTGTCGTAAAAATCTACAACAGTGGTCACAAAAATTGCTTGAGGGCTCTTGATTGCAATCGATTTTCATCAACTCACATGTAATTTTCATTTAAATTCTTACCACATTTTCTAGCAGTGTGTTGCACAAATTTAAAAAATTTTCAGTCATTAAAATTTAGTTCAAATATTTTGGGCCAAACATTAAAAAGAAAAGTGTTGGATCTTACCGCAAACAAATTTTCCTCAATTACTGATGAAATATTTATCACGCATTTATCAGAAGAAAAGTTTTGTTTTTGTGGCCAGATATTTCGATCGCAAGATATATTCCTTTACTCGTTTACACCATGACTAAAAAATGAATGAAAGCGATAACTTTAAAAATGTGCAATGAACTGCGATCAAAAAAATTATTTTTATATTGAGCTTTGAAGCAGATGCAAAGTAGATTTGATTTCGGAAGAAGTGGTGTAAACATGTTGTGTAAAATTATTCACGTAGGTCTTAGCAGAACACCAGAAACTTCAATACTTAATAACATTGTTAACTAATTTTTCGTACCTAATTAAATATTATCAAGATTCCGTTGCTACACAATTGAAACTTTCACATAAGATTTCGGAACATTTGGGTAAAAGTGAGTATCTATGTAAAAAAATAGCATTAACAAAAATGCTTCGAAGAATTGCTAAGTTTTATTTATGATTAACTGAGTTTGCCAAATAGTTCGGCAAGAAAAGAACTCAAAATTTTTAGCTGCGCCCTATTAAAGTTAAAGTGCGTTATTAATTTAAGTTTATTTCAATCAACACAATATTGCGAGAACTAAGAACTTTGTAAGCAAAACTAGGTTAGGTTGAACTGACTGGTCAATAAAGAACTCACATAGACTGAATGTGTCCATAGTGTTACCAGAATTTTTTTGACGACCAAGCGGAAGAACCCCAATCATGTGCCAGGACATATGTTATATAATAACTCCGTCCTCTTGGCAAATACCAGCAGTTTTCTAGTACCCAGCTTAATTGCTGCCTCAAAGATCTGGCAACTCGCCACCCCTGATAGCTGGAGCCTTCGCTTGGCGAGCGCAGGACATGAACACAGCTCAACCGTTTCTTCCTGCAGCTCACACTTCCTACATTTGCTGTTACTGACGAGACCTAACTTATAAGCATGTGACGCCAGCAGGCAGTGTCCAGTCAGTATGCCCATCGTGAGCCTTAAGTCTTCTCTGTTCAGAGATATTAGCCACTTTGTGACTCTAATATAGTAAGCTTTGCACATGATCTTAGAAATTTTGCAGCCCCGCGCGTTTGTCCAAGCCTTTCCTGCTGATGGATCATATGCAACACCTGTCTCCATTTCTCCCAAACGTATTGGGACGTCTATCATCGACTTAGCGAGTATTGCACCCTTCTTTGCCAACTCATTGGCATTTTCGTTACCTTCTACCCCTTTATGACCGGGAACCCAGTAGAGGTGTATGGTCCAGCCTGAGCGAAGTTTTGCCAATGCTTCTTTGCATTCCACAACACTTCTTGATGAAGTACTGTGTAAGATTATTGCCTTAATCGCAGCCTGACTATCAATATATAAATTGAAAGAACTGCTGCTTAAGCACGCTTCCTCCAGAATTTCTGCTGCTTTCTTCGCTGCTATAATTTCCGCTTGAAAAACGCTGCAGTAATTTGGCAGCCTGTAAGATCTACTTATTTCTGGGTCGACACAGGAAACAGCAGGCCCAACCTTACTTACTTACTTAATTGGAGCTTAACCGTTTAAACGGTTATGGTGGTCCAACAAGGCGCGCCAGTCGCTCCTTCTCTCTGCTAACCGGCCCCAATTGGTCACACCAAGGGAGTTTAAACCGTTTTCCACCTGGTCCTTCCAACGAAGTGGGGGCCGCCCCACTTCCTCTACTTCTATAGGCAGGTTCCGGTAGAAACACTTTCTTGGCCGGTTCGTCATCTTTCATTCGCATAACATGGCCTAGCCAGCGCAGCCGCTGCGTTGTAATTCGCTGGACTATATTGATGTCTGCGTATAACTCATACAGCTCATCGTTAAATCTTCTTCGGTACTCGCCATCGCCAACGCCTAGAGGTCCATAAATCTTTCGAAGATCTTTTCTCTCGAACACTCCCAGAGCCGTTTCATCTGATGTTGTAATGGTCCATGCTTCTGCACCATATAGCAGGACGGAAACGATAAGTGACTTGTAGAGTATGATTTTCGTTTGCCGAGAGAGGGCTTTACTTTTCAATTGCCTACCTAGTCCAAAGTAGCATTTATTGGCAAGAGCGATTCTTGGCTGGATTTCAGAGCTGTTGTTGTTGCTAGTGTTGATGCTGGTTCCCAAATAAACGAAGTCTTTTACTACTTCGAAATTATGACTGCCAACAGTAGCGTGGTTGCCAAGGTGCATATGCGTTTTGTCCTCATTCACCATCAAACCCATCTTTACCGCTTCTTTTTCCAGTTTAGAGTGAGCAGAACTAACGGCGCGGGTGTTTAGGCCGATGATATCAATGTCATCAGCATATGCCAGTAATTGCACGCTTTTATAGAATATTGTTCCAGAGCGGTTAAGTTATGCAGCTATTAAAATTTTGTCTAGCATCAAATTAAAGAAATCACGCGATAGGGGGTCACCTTGTATAAAACCTCGTTTAGTTTCGAACGGCTCGGAGAGGTCCTTCCCAATTCGGACTGAGCTGATAGTGTTGATGATGGTGTTGACCCAACCCCTTCCATTAATTTGGAACCATCCGTATACACATGTATAGCATATTCTGCCATTTCTGCACCCCGGCACTAACCCTCCGGCTCCATTGTGGCCCCAATATCTCTTTCGAAGTTCAGGCACGGGACTATATATTCCGTTTGCCCGATATTAGCTGGCGCTATGCTGCTGTGGCCATAAGGCCCACACTCAAGCTTCCTCGAGGCCTTTAGCCTTGTTGCCGTTGCTAACGCGATGTTTTTAGCCGTTAGGTCTGCAGGCGGGATGTGTAGAATGGCGTGCAATGCTGTTGTCGGGGTAGTTTTTAAGGATCCCGTTATGGTAATCATTGATACTCTGCATACCCTCTCCAGTTTTTTGGTACCCTTGTGGTTGTCCACCAAACAATAACCCCATAGTATGGGGTGATAGGCCCAACGTACATCTTACATAGCATCCTCTTGCATGCATAGAGTGCCGCAGAGGCTTCCTTCGCTCTCTCCGGCAATGTCCAGAAAACACCTAGGGCATATTCCTGGTGTTCCAAGGCTTTCTCTATATTCATAACCATCCTATGCAATGCAATATCGACTGACTTGCCTTTGGTGTAAGCATGTTGTGCTGGAGAGCAAATTCCTCGTTCATTTTTAATTGTATATACACTAGACTGGGTCGATTTATTAACCGATATCGCGCCATCGATTTTTCGCCCACATTTTTACAATAGGTTTTTAAAAAAAAAATATATTTTTTGTGTTTTGGAGAATGTTTTGGTCGAAAAATTGACCCTTTCGCGATTTTTTTTTGCAGGCTCGAAAATTATTTTTTTGGGTATGCTTAGTGGAACTTTTTTTCCTGACCAAATCCTATCGAAAAATCGATGGCGCGATATCGGTTAGCTTTCGTCCATACAAATCGACCCAGGTTAATATACACATCTATTAATGCCCTAGGGCTTTGAGTAGAAAAGATGTCACACTGTAGTATTTCGGATGCAGATGACTGGCTTTTCCCGCTTTCGGTACGAAGACTACTCAGCCGTTCTCCAAGATTGCGGGACGCGGTTCAGTTTTCTGCAACCCTCAAAGATTATTCTTAGCCATTCTATAATCGTTCCACCGGCAATCTGCAGCATGGCGGGGAATATCCCATCTGGCGATTTGAACATAGCAAACGTTTTTATTGCCCATTCAACTTTGGTCTTTGTCACCAATCCTGGTACTTTTCGCTCCTTATTAGGACTGTAGACGTGGGTACATAAATCTTCCGCATCGTTTCTACGGTGGCAACCTCTTTAGGCTGCCCCAATCTTCCTGATACATCTCTCAGAAATTTGTACCAGTCCGTTGCCCTAGGGTTTCTAAAAGTTTTCCCCCTCTCTACCCTTTTTAGGGGTATTCTGAAGCTGATATATGCATTGTCTGAGAATAATGGCCTATCAAGGAGCCTCCATTCATGCGCCCATATATCATGTTCAGAACTCAATGTGATATCAAGCATATTGCTTGACGTAAGACCAGCATATGTAGGCACGCTACCCCTGTTGGCCACCTGCAGACTACTCTTTAGTATGTAACAAGAAAGGGACTAACCTCTATCATTAATATCGTACCCTCCCCATACGCTGTGATGCGCATTATTGATCCACCAGCCTTTTGAAATCGTCTTGTGTGGCTTCCACATCATGGGCCATGTAGCAAGATGCCAGGATAAGCGAAGGTTTTTTCTTTTCCTCTATTGCGAGTACCACTAGGTCTTCGGTGCTGAAATTAGATAGCATGCATGAGTATAGGTATTTCCTTACCATGACTGCAGCTCTAACCATGCTTTCCATCTTTGCGTAAATCTGCGAGCGCTGAGTCCAGGAACCTTTCCTCCAGATGAAAGCTATGGCTCCTGCATCAGCGCCACATCAAACGAACCCTCCTCAAAAGTCAGGAGGAGCTCACTAGATGCCACTCTACTCTGTTGGAGGTTTATTTGTAAGACTCGCAGCACCATTGAACTGTTTGTCTCCCTCCAAATTGTCCGTCACTGTGCTCACGCAAAGCATTTTTCCGCTGTTTTCCGAGTCTTGAGATCCGTTTCTCCCTCCCCTGTTCGAAGCGTGTTTGTTAGACTCGCAGCATCATTGAGCTGTTTGTCCACTTCCAATACCTCCACCTCTAAGCAAAACTAAGTCCACAAGGTTTCGTTGGTGAAAGTCTCATAGAAATTTAAACGTTTACATTTAATGTTATACATAAAAATACACCTTATTTTTGTTTGCGCAGTTTAAGCTAAATCGCTTTTACTATTTTTAGCATAAACACATTTAGGCAATTCACAAGATACCCTATTAGTCACATATGTTTGCTGTTGTAATAAATTTTATGTAGGAAACCATGGAAAAACCCCAAATTTTTAAATTTTAACGCTTGAAACACAATGTCCTGCCGCCGCGTAATAAACGCGACGAACTTCGTCTAGTCAAAAATAGAATCCCCGTAATTACATAAAGGTGAACACAATTAAAAAGAGCGAAAGTTACGCAACGGCATTTTGCGACGATAGATTAATTTCTATCGTCCCAGCCGGTCGATGACGACAAACATCACAATGGTTGCTGCTGTTCAATTTTTTTATGTATAAAAAGAGAAAAATAAAAAAGATGATACTGCCAAAACACGTTCAAAAAAATTGGGAGGGATATCGAAAGACGTGTTTCGGTATCATTATTCATAAACCGCCAACTATTGATTAATATTATTAAAAACTAAAAGGTAATTAGCACAAACATTTGCTAAAGTTTAGTTTTTTAAATCAATGTCGTACGTGCGCTGTCAAAAATTTAAGCTCATGCAAGCTTATGAAAACTTACGTAGCGTGCGCGGTATATATGTTAAAGCTCCCATTACTGATACTTAGCATAGACTTGACTTGACTTGGTGTAAACTTGGCAACTTAGCCACGATTATACTCCACTTGGTGCATACAACCTGGCATCATAATCAGCGTTGAAATTTATTTTAAAATAAATGTCAATTTGTATGACCAAAAGTCAAAAATAAATGGAAACAAACAAATGGCATCTCAAAATGTAAACGTCACTTAGAACTTACATAGAAAATCAAAATTCATCTGACTTCTAAGTCAAGTTAAGTGTTGCTAAGTTTTGAGTAATCAGTAACATGCAATGTTCATTTAACAGAACTGTAAGTGAAAGTTCTCAAGCCAAGTCAAGTCTATGCTAAGTATCAGTAATGGGCCCTTAACTGTATTTTTTAAATTAAAGGGATTAAGATTACTCGGAACCAAACGTGTCTTCCGATACAGCTCTTAACACTTTGGGCGTGTTTTAGCAGTCAAGGTTAAACAAAGAATTAAAAAAGTTTTAATTGTTTTCATCTTTATATCTGTAAATTGCCACTCTGAATAAAAAGCGTCAGAAAATTTCGCCCGGCATTGTGTTTTGAGTAAACGAAATATCTGGGCGTAATTTGAAAAATGTCATCGCGGGACGCGGCATATATCGTCGTCGCTCGGCATTGTGTTTCAAGCATAAAATGAATAGAACTTGTGAATTCCTAATTATTTGTATACCAATAAATTAAAATTAAAATTTGGTCCCTTTTTCAATGAATTTTGACCGCAAATGAAAACATGATGTGGCAACCGTGGTTAACCCCTCTTCTTCTCAGACCTATTTTAACATGTTTTTCGAAGTTTCCACAGGGGATTTCAAGTGAATAATATTTTTGAATCAACCTAATATTCTTGCATGTATGTATGTGTTTATGACGAATTTTGCGAAAAGAGAGCCAATTCCAAACTCCACCATGGTTCCAACAAAGAGTGCAAAAAAATTTCGCTTTGCTATGTACATACATACATGTATGCTAATACACAATCGCAAAAGCCACAATAAGCCACAAATACTAGGGAATAAAAGCTAAAATCTTTCTTTTGGGCGTTTTTAAACATAATTAATATTTTTTTCGGAATTTTTCGCTACTGTTTGCTGTAATTTATATTGGTGGCTGCCGCTTTCAAAGTAATCAAGAAGCCAATGCTTGGCTACGTATGTCGTCAAGCTTTGCTTTATTGTGGTTGTGGTCTGCAGTCGCCGTGTTGAATGTAGTCAGTAGGGTGGGTCGATTTGTATGGACGAAAGTTAACCGATATCGCGCCATTGATTTTTCGATAGGATTTGGGCTCAGGAAAAAAAGTTCCACTATGCATACCCAAAAAAATAATTTTCGAACCTGCCAAACATCATTTTTTTCCTTTTTTTCGGCTTTGATTTTTAAGATTTTTTTCATAACATAATGTTCATATGTATACCCTGCCCGACCCAAATATGTCCGCTAAAACGTTGGCGATAACAGTTTTTTTGAAAAAAAAAAAAATACATGGTATACATGAAAATTTTACAATCAATGAACATTTTTTTAGTAGGTCATGAAAAAAACTTTTAAAATCAAAGTCGAAAAAAGTCAAACGAATGAAATTTCCATATATGTAATACTCCTATATTGCTAATAGAAATTGCTCGCAATGTGTTTTGAATTCGAAATCAAAACAAGACAGCCTATAAAATTTTTGTGATTGTAGCAGCATAAAGCATATATGACACTACTTTATTTTTGCTTGGATTCCAAGCTAAAAAAACTGCCGAAACTTTATCGGAACTTCAAAACACAAAAACAATTTCTATCATGAAAAAGCGAGACCACTATTCCCCCAAAATTAGTGAGTTTGACATGTTTTTGTTTATGTTTTACATTTTATTTTTACATTAGCACTTTTAACAATAAAAACAATGCAAATAACACGCGAAAATTATTTCGATCTCTAATGGTTCACTTTTTTCACAAGAAAGTTGATTTTAGTTGCGTTTTTATGCACCACATTTTCAAACTAAAAACAACATTTTCCTGTGTCAGAAAAAAAATAAAGAAAAAACGGCCGAATGTCAAAAAAACCTATCGAAATACAAACTGGCTCGTTTGTTTTTAATGAACTAGTTTGTATTTTCCTTGTATTTCGTTAGTTTTTTGAAATATAATTTACACACTTACACCAGTACTGAAGCCGTATTAGGAGGGAGTGCGACAAAAAATTGAAGATAAAATACAAGAAAAAATACACGAAAATAAGGTAGTGTCATATAGGTATAAGTGTGACAAGAAAAAATTTTAATCTAGGTACATTCGATTATTGAATACAAAAACATTTAAACAGCAATATATCGGCACTCTGATGTTTGGGAATGTAGCTAGCCTTTTGTAGCAATATAGGAGTATTAAATATATGGAAATTTCGCAGGCTCGAAAACTATTATTTTTTTGGGTATGCGTAGTGGAACTTTTTTCCTGAGTCCAAATCCTATCGAAAAGTCGATGGCGCGATATCGGTTAATAAATCGACGCAGTCTTGTAGTCAGCCCGACTAGTATAGTTATTATACATACCTATATACATTTACCATTTTATTACCGGTGTAGAAACCAGCAAAAACCCATGTTACTCTTACTACTACATTGAAACATATTGCATCGATGGATTTGTTAACTTTTTATCATGAGCCACACATACAAATGCTTATGTGAAAACTTATTAGCGTCAATACCATCTTTAGTTCGTATTCGCAGTTGAATGTGGTCGGAAGTGTTGGTTCATTCAAAGCGCAAGCGTGACATAAAATCAAACAGTCGATTAGAATTACATTTTGGTCTCCTTGTGTAGCAAAAACTCTCTTTTAACACCGATAATTAAATTTGACGTATTTTAAATATTAATTATATGTATTAGTAAATATCGCGACAAGAATTTAATACTTGATTGAAATTAATACATATAAAAATAATTTGCAAAATATATTGTGAGACAAAGGTCAAATAAAGTGCGACCACACGATATCACGATCATGTACTTAAAATCAAAAGATTTATGTACACCATCATACAACATCAAGGAATTTGATATAATACTAAGTCCAAAATCGAATTTATTACGACGTGTTTGATAGTACGCAAAAAATACATCGTTGTTGTTGTAGATATCGTATTACTGGAAAATAGATTGCACAATCTGAATACTGTGGTTTGTATAACTCTAATAACTAAATATTTTTGCACGTGTTCATAGCATGCACATATGTATGTACAGTGGCTCACAGCATATTTCGTGCAGCTACAGAAAAAAAATGTAGAGCTATATAGAAAGGAAAATAGTGACGGTGTCAAAAAAATTCACATGCACAATTTTAATAAAAAGTATGCTTTTGTTTGAACAAATACTTAATTTTCATGTGTTTATACATTTGTGCTAATTATTTAATAAAAACTAAAATTATCTCAAAAACTAAGGTCACAGCTTATTTCGTGCACTGCGCCCTGCCTTACAAAAATCTACTTTTAATTTAGTTTAGTACCTCGTATGACCACCTTTTTGTTAAATAACATCTTCAAGATGATTTTCCGTAGATGCAATTAGTTTTTGAGCGGCTTCGGGTGGTACCTTATGCC
This sequence comes from Eurosta solidaginis, assembly GCF_040869045.1. Taxonomy (NCBI): domain Eukaryota; kingdom Metazoa; phylum Arthropoda; class Insecta; order Diptera; family Tephritidae; genus Eurosta; species Eurosta solidaginis. The sequence continues at coordinate 155,126,808 of NC_090321.1, forward strand.
TTTCTTCGACAAGAGTAGTTTTTTTATTTATTTATTTATTATTTAAAGTCGACGACAAACTATGGTCGACTGCATAATATAAAAAATATACAACTCAAAAGATAAAATTTAAGATATATCGAGATTTCAACAATGTTATATTACAAACAAAGATATATTAATGAACATTACACTTTAATTTCAGAATATAATAATAATAAGAAATATGAGCAGAAATAAGATCTTATACCGAAATCTTATACTGGCGGAATGCATCAGATTCCGCTCAGCATGATTTCGGAATGCAGTGGATTCCAATCTTCCTGTTGGAATGCAACAAGATTCCAATCAGTATGTCATGGGAATCCGGCAGTGCTAAGAGTAGTGTAATGAGGATACACCATCACAAGGCATAAAAAAGTAACATGACCTGTGTTGTTGGAATGCACCGGATTCCAATCAGCTCGATGCCTGACCCATAAGATTATACTGCCGGAATGCATACGATTCCGGTCAGTGACTCATGAAAAAGCATGTTTTTTACGTTGTTGGAATGCACCAGATTACAATCAACACAGTACTGTCTTGTTCCTTCTTAATGATACATGTTGATAAATGTTCCTCCATCCTTAAACGAGATAGTTCCTGTTTTTTATGGAATAAATAAAATGCCGGAAAATTAAATTAAATTAGCTTGTATCTCTTAAATTAGATAGGCAAGTATTGCACTACGTATAGTGGCAAAAGTACATTCAAGACTGATACAGCTATACAAGTCATTGTAGTGCGCGCACCAGATAAGAAGAGGATTATTTTTAGCAAAGTTTCGTCGACAAAGGGGTAAATAGAAAGGAACGTAGTGTCTGGATACTCTAGGGGGAACCGCAAAAAACAAGCGGCTGAGAAGGTCCGCAGAATCAATTTCTCCAATAATGAGCTTATGGATGAACAATACCCCCAGTAAAATTCTCCGATTTTCCAGAGTGGGTAAGTTAATAAGAAGAAGTCTACTTCTGTATGGGGGAAGATGGAACTCGAGTTCCAATTAAGGCCACGCAATGCAAATATCAAAAACTGCTTTTGAACTGACTCAAAAAGCTTTATATGCTTTTGAGAAACAGGGGACCAAACGCATGAGCAATACTCGAGTATTGGACGTACCAGCGATGTGTAAAGAACCTTAGTGAGGTACGGATCATCGAACTCTTTAGCCCATCTTTTAACAAATCCAAGTAAACCCAACGCTTTGTTGGCAACAGATGAAATATGCATGTTAAAATTCAATTTCGGATCAAAAAGGACACCTAGATCATTTGCAATAGATATACGCTCCAAAGGCGTACCATCTATTACATAAGGTTTCAATGCTGGCTTCACTCGGTGAAAAGTCATATGCTTACATTTAGAGCAATTTAAAGCTAGTAAATTTGTTGTGCACCAACATTGGAACGAGTCCAAGTCGGCCTGAAGAAGATCCAAGGAACTCAAATCGGTAGGACAGTAAGTGTAGCAAAGTTTTACATCATCCGCATACATTATAGTATGGGAAAATAATATTGTCTGTGGCAAGTCATTAATGAATAGGGCAAAGAGCAAAGGACCTAGATGACTTCCCTGGGGTATGCCGGAGGAAACTCCGAACGATTCCGACAGATTGGACTTGAACAGGACTTTTTCGGTCCGGTTAGAAAGATAGCTTTTCAGCCACATTAATAGGTGCAACGGAAACCCCAGTAAATCAAGCTTATGAATAAGTAGCTCATGGTTGACGGTATCAAATGCTTTGCTGAAGTCCGTGTAGATGAGATCCGTTTGCTTGTTCGCTAAAAATCCTTCCATAACTACAGAGGTGAATACAAGCAAATTTGTAGTGGTTGACCTTTGACGAATGAAACCGTGTTGGCATGGAGATAAAAGACTAGAATACTGATATTGGAGTTGACTGGTAACAATCTGTTCAAAGACTTTAGGAATGACTGAAAGTTTAGCAATACCCCTGTAGTTTTCAAATTTTGACGGACTACCTTTTTATGCAGGGGTATAATAAAAGACTGTTTCCAAAGTGTCGGGAATGACGCAGATCCCAGAGATAGCTCAAATAATTTTAAAATAGGCTCATACATGTTTTCGGCGCAGTACCTAAGCACGCAACTAGGAACACCGTCCGGTCCCGGAGAAAAGGTGGGATTCTAAGATTGAAGACTCTGAAGAAGGATTCCTAATGGAATTCAAGCTATCTAAGCGAAAGGGATATTGACCGGAATGAAAACCACTGGATGAATACGTGGACTTAAAGAACTCAGAAAATAGTTCAGCAACGTCGTCATCAGTGCAAGCTTTTTTACATCCAAACGTTAATGAGGAAGGATACCCAGAAGTTTTCCGCTTTGAATTTACGAAACTGTAAAACTTTTTTGGATTTTAAAAAAAATTGGGCTTTACAACAACTCAAGTAATTTTTATAACAAACCTGATTAAGACAGTGAAATTTAGAACGAGCTATTGGATATTTAGAGAGGTCTGCAGATGCTCCAGATTTCTTGAATCTCTTATAAAGCCTAGATTTAATGTTATTAAGTCTGATAAGTTGCCTTGAAAACCAAGGGGGCTTATTCGAACATAGGGTATAGCGAGTAGGAATGCAGGTATCAAAGAATCCATCAAGCATACTGTAAAATATAGAGATTGCCGAATCGACATCAGTGCAAGCATAGAGATCCGACCAATTATGGGAAGCCAGCAGATCATTGAGCATAATGAAATTCGCTTTGTAGAAGCATCTAGATCGGGGACGAGACTGTTCTTGAATCCTACGGGGTAGGCTGATATCGAGTGATATCTCTAGAGTAGGGTGAAGAGGATCTTCTGGAAGGGATAAAGGTGGGATTTGCGTAAGGGCAGTACCCACCGAGCCATCCACAAATACTAAATCCAGAATTTTATTTCCACTATTTGGAACATTGTTAATCTGTAAAAGAGAGGAGTCTAACAAGCAATTGAGAAACTCATGTTGAGCAGTGGGAGTTAAAAAGTTTGAATCACTTATATTAACCCAACTAACTGTTGGCAAGTTAAAGTCACCAACAACAACAAGTCGATCGTTATCTCCCAACTGCGAATTCAAATCGCAGATGGCCGAGCTATGACTAGCATAAACATCTATATCCGAACGCTATAGCTACCGAATGAAAGCCTAACTGCTATGAATTCGATATGAGAGATATTGTCCAGCGAAATCAACTCAGATGATAGGTTAGATTCAACAGCAATAAGGACACATCCCGCTCTAGAGATGCGATCACGCCGATAAACAGCATATTTATTTGAAAAAACCACAGAATTGTAATTATCAGGCTTTAGCCAGGTCTCCGTAAAAGCTACAACTTGTGCAGAAAAGTTGAAAGACTTAATGAAGAATGGAACAAGTTTTGATCGTAAACCACGAACATTTTGGTAATTAATGAGAAGACGGGACAGATCAGCAATTACCTTTGTGTTGTTATTACTGTGTTCGTCATACCGTTTTTTGGCTGTAATAAAACAGGTTCAGCCCTCGCCTTTCTTGTGAACTAGTGAACCACAGTATGCTTAGGCCAAAAAGAGGAAGTACCTTATCGATATATTCATCTGAAAGGGATATTTTATATGAGGAGATGTCTCTCTCATATTTAAAGTTAAATTTATACACATTTATGTTACTAGTGGGTGCAAGACCAAGCTTAGAGCAAACGTAATGAGCAATATCATTTTCGGTAAGCGTGGCGTGTAATCGGGACACAAATACAGCCCTACGAAGTGGCACGGCAGTCACCTGCAAAGGAGTAGCGTATAGCACACCAGAGAGCTGGGAAGGTGCGGCCGTTATAGGACAGTTGACAGAAAACGCATTGGTTATCGAGCCCGTCAATGAAGTACTATTTTTTTCAGGTACACTTGTATCGCTAGCAACAACCCCAGTATCGGTAACTGTTATTGTTGGAGCTAAAGATACCGGTGGAGGTGTACACTGAGGGAAAAAACAAAGGTAAAACTTACTATAACGAGGTTAATTCTACGATAAACAGCTATGATAGTCAACCAAAGCTGTAATTTGTCAAATCAACTATGGTGGAGTAATTTTTACGTTGATAAATAGTGTTGCAATTATAAGATTGTTTCTTTTCAATTCAAAATAAATTAATGTTGATTTAAAAATTCACATTTTTTATTCAACTTCGAAATAGAGTTGATTCAAACCTGACTTTGTTTTTGTTTCAAGATTTTTAACTGTCAGTATGAAAACTTCCTATGTTGGCTTAAAAATGTAGAGATTTTAAATAAGCATTGAAAAGTTGTTGGTTTAACTTTTTTTCAAGGTTGCTTTAAACACGCCTTCAATGTTGGTTTAATTATGTAGGACTCTTTACTTACCATTCAAAATTCCTATATATGGGCAAGTCCTCTGTCACGGGATTCGCTCATATAATAATTTCCACAAGTAAAAAAAAAGAAGTTTTTTTTAACTCTTTTTTATTTTAATTGAAAAAAACGTGTAATGTAAGAACTATGTATATATACATACGTAAATAAGTAACTTTGACAACTGTCCAGGTAGTGATATTTTGTTCGTTAATTTTTTATAAAAATATGGCACATACTTTACAATTTGTATAAAAGTAAAAGCAATTAAACAAAACGGTATAATAAATAAATAATCAAACATACTTAACTCTACAATAAGTACTGCCGTTATTTATAGAATACAGGTGCAATGGTTTACTTAAAAATTTGGATATTTCGATAATATGAATTTCATCAATTTTACTGCCAACTTCGAATGATTGAAAATGCGTACAAAATTTTTTTAAAAGTATTGGGTAACATAATACGTATAACTTTTCGTTTTGATGTAAAAAGTTATGTATTTTATGAAGTTTAAATACATCCCTTTGGGAAGCTAAATAAGAGTTTGCTTTATATTTTGTGTATCTGTAAACAACTTCGTCCAATATTAGACAATTGTTATAGTCAATACTTTCATTGTGAACAATTTTAGAAAAATAGTCTGTCTTTGTTAAATTTATACATTTAACGAAATTATATTCGATTTCGTTTTCCACACCGCTCTCATGGTCTAATAAAAATTTGGCAAATTGTAATCCAGATTTAACAGTTAATGTATAAGGAGAATTCAGTCTCGATCTGGTATTACCTAAATATGTTTTTGCTTCTTTATGTTTTGCCTCAAATCGCATTCCCCACAAGTATTTAAGAGGACCACATTTTTGAATAGCTGTCGAATAGTGAATGAGAAAATGATGTTTGGGTTTTAGCGATCCATATAATTTAATATACAGTAAATGGTGTTCTTTTACAAGATTTTGTAATTTGGGTAGTTCCTGAGGAAAATATATTGATTTACTTAAAAAATCTAAAATTTCCAATAATAGTGTAAGTAACTTCCAATGCTTGTTGCCAATTGGAACAATGTCGCCAATCATTAAAGGTAAAAAGTGGGTAAAACATTAGCCTCACTTGCCGTCATTTTTAAGTTAAATTTTTTTAGCTTTAGATAATCCAAAGCTGGAGAATCATTTCCGAACTCGGTTTTCCCAAACTGAAAATACTTTTTTCTATTATTTATCGCGTTCAGAGTAACAACGCCCTCTTCGATTAACCCCAATAAAATGTTGCATACATCGTAGGTACATACACCTTCATACAAGTCATGCATTATATCAAAGCAGAAGTTTTGTGTAACATGGTAACTTTGAAGCCTATTAAATATACATTCTTCTTTAATTCCTGTCAATTGAAAGTTATTCTGCAATAAGTCGTTTGCATAACTTTCTTTAGTCCTTAAGGAATCTATGCATTCAGATGTATCACATTTCGTTTGTTCCTTCATCCTGCTGCATACACGGCAATATCTTTTGGAGTTAGGTTAGGTTAGGTTGGGGTGGCTGCCCGAGGGCACACTTAGGCCAGTAGTACTAGGCCCGTTGTGATACCACGAAAAACACCGTTACCTCTCCTCTCCGAACCATTTTGAGGACCTGATGAAATCTACCAGGTCCTTGACGTCATGCTCCACAACCTGACTCATAGTATCAAGAAATGGAGCTCCCAGAAAGCGCTGCCGTGCTCCGCTTAGCGCTGGGCAGTTGCAGATGAGGTGAACCACCGTTTCCTCCTCCTCATCTTCTTTACAACTCCTACAGCAACGACGATAAGGCGCTCCTAGCCTTTCTGCATGCCTACCTATGAGGCAATGACCCGTTAGTGCCCCTACAAGTGTGGAAATTGTACCCCTTCTTAGGTTGTAAACGCGACGGGACCTTTTAGGATCCCATTTAGGCCAGGTTTCTTTCGACGTTCGACATCCCGGTGTTTGTAGCCATCTTTCGTCGGCTTGACGGTAGATGTGCTCTTTTAGCATTAGCTTGCATGTGGACAGGGGCATACCTAAGCGTTCTTGTCCAGGAAGAACCTGCTTGGTTGTACCCTGCCTAGCGAGTTCATCTGCAATACAGTTTCCCTCGATATCCCTATGTCCAGGGACCCATGTGAGGTGTACACGGTTCTGTTGAGCCATCTCTTGAAGAGATCGGCGACAGTTTAGTGCTAGTTCAGAATTGAACGAGTGGGAGCCCAGAGATTTTATGGCAGCTTGGCTGTCGCTGAAGATAAAAATTTCCTTTCCGACAATGTATGTCCCTATCCTAGCTGCGGCTTCCATTATGGCTGCAACTTCTGCCTGGAATACACTGCAGTGGTCGGGTAGTCTGAATGAGAGCTGGAGGTCAAGGTCCCTTGAGTATACTCCACCCCCAACTCTCCCGTTTAGCTTGGAGCCGTCCGTGTATATGGAAATGCTGTTGCCCATAGCAAAGCACTTGTCCGACTCCGTCCAGTCATCCCTGCTGGGTATGTTTATCTTAAAGTTGGTTTCCGCAACTGTTGTGGTCGCACAGAGATCCGTGCTAGGAGGAAGAAATGGAGTTAAATGATTGGACAAATCCAAGAATAGGATTCACTGCTAAATTATCTCCGCTTACCACACCAAGAATAAACCGAACTCTATATATTTCACTTCTTGTAGTGATATTAACACCATCTTCTAGTAGTTTGAGTTTATTTATAAAATGATAAAATGCATTTTCGTTCCCAATGTTCTTTAAATTTGAGGTGCTTATAAATGCAGCATGAAATATATAGGTCAGCTTTGATTGAAAACGTTGTGGTAAAGTAGGAAACGAAACATAACAACCACAAATTGAAAAGGTGTGACTTCCAAGGGGGTTGTTCACTTGAAAGTCGTCAAAGTAAAGAATGTAGGGTATGACAATGTCATCTTTATACATTTGACTCTTAATTTTGTAAATATCCCCACTTGCAAAATTTTTAATAAGAGTGCCTTTTATACTATTCCGGGTATTTTCGATTGTAAATTTCAAAAGATCCGGAATCTCAAACAACTTTTTAAATCTGAATAACAACGGAAGGATATGAATATCAAAATGTTTAGGGCCCAAGGTCGGATTACCCTGTTCCGTCACTCTTGAAATAGATATCTTAAGTGTTATTGATTTGGGCTCCTCGTAAAGGTCTAAGCTTTTTAATATCTTAAACAATCTGTATTCAGATTTTATATCCTCAAAAGGGTCGTTACAAAAATTTAGTATGCATTTTAAATCGTCTTGAATTTCGTTAAATATATGTATATTAATTACATTTTCAATTGCTTCTGTTATACATTTAAATAAACCTGTAACCATTTTCTGCACCTCAATAACATTTTTTCTCGTCATACAATTGTTTTGATGTAAACCTAAACATAAATATAGTGATTTCTTCTTCAAATGACTAACTAAATTACACGAATTGTTATCTTGTGATACATTTCTGTCTATGTTATGTGATATAGTGTAATCTGCTGACTTATAATTAATAGTTGTGGGAATGAAAGTATTATTCTTGCCATTGATTGATTCGGAATAATTTGTTGAGCTGTAAGTAGTAGATATACTGTTACTAATACCATTATTAGAAACATTGTGTTGATTGTTTAAGTGTCTTTGAAAACTTGTAAAATTTGTAAATGTTTGATCACAATTGTGTTGGGCACACTTTATCTTAAGAAATTTCGTTTTCAGCAAATGATCGAATTTAAAGTGACGAATCAAAATAGTTGATTCAGGAAACTTTTTAAAGCATTGAAAACAGATAAACATATTAAAAGTTTAAGTATTTTTTAAAAAGTTTATAAGGGACACCACATTCGAAGACTTGCGGTCGAATTTGGTAGTTATGTCAAAAAAGTATTTTTGAATAAAAATCCAAACTAATTCACATCCCTCGGGATATGCCAAGGAAAAAACTTGAAATATTTTAAAGCAAACATCCAAGCTCTCGAGAAATGTGGAAAATTTGTATAAAGTAGAATCAAAATATATGAAAAAGCTTTTTAGATCATTGACAGATCCAACTACAATTAAGAAAGGTTGAATTGTCAAATGGCATGAATAATATTTACGAACAATTTCGTCAATTTTTAGTTGATAGTCATTTATGGACTCAATATGCAAAACAAAACTTTCCTGTGCGTCGATTATTTTGATCTTTTTAGAGCGTTTTCCCGAATTATTCGTAAACCTTGAAGATGTTTGTAATACCGATGTGAGCAATATTGAAAGTAAGTAATCCTGTAATCTAACAAAAATTTCCATTAGATGGGTATTTAACATATTTATATACATATAATAATAAATTTACCTGTATTTGTCAATGATTTTGCCAAAGAAAATAACTGCTTACAATTGTCATTATTTATGTTTATTTCATAAAAGCGTACAATATTCCTTTTAAAGTGGTCCCACTTAGAGCGCAAAGAGCCTTGCTTCAATGGGTACAGAAAATCGAAGTCAATTTCAATCTAAATAAAGTGAAAAATTTAAAACAAATGGAAATTTAGTACAAAATACATAAGTGCATGTTAAAAGAAAAAGCTAAGTAGGTACTTAAATTTGGTTGAACCTGACAGATAGTCTGTATGAAGTTATGTCAAAAAGCTAAATCTTTAAATACCTACTAAACTTGATTTTGCATATGCACCAATATTATTATCTATTTACCAGCTCAGGTGCCCGAGCATCGCCTAATTTCGGCCAGGCTTTTAAAAAATCGACACTTGCCAAGCTCTTCACATCTTGTTGTTGCCTTGCTGCAAAAGTTTTAGCCCACTTATCCAAAACTTCGTTCCAATCTGCGTTCTCCTTGCTGAGCGACAACTTTAAAGCGCTGATAATGGAAGTGTCGAGTTCTTCAGTGCATTGGTGCGTATTGTTTTCTACATTGTGAGGTATATTATTCTGCGAACCTTTTTTGGACTTGCGGCAGTTTACGTATTTATAGAATAGTTTTCCACTCGGATTTTTTTTCCAGCCCGGGGAATATAGTAATATTCCTGAAAATTTTAATTAAAAAATTTGTTTCATCAAGAAGTAAAGAACTTTATATTGTTTACAACATTAATTTATTTCAAACTCTTATAAAACATAAAATCACCTTGTGTCTACTTCACTAGGGAAAACAGAGCAAATTTCGTTTACTAACGAATAAAAATCATTCGGTTTAAGAGAAGTGTTTCCGTAGCATATTTCTTCGAATAAAATAGCAATTACTTCGTCCCTGTTGATATTGTCAAGTCTACTGTTCTCTTTGTAAAAGCTTAAAATGTTCGTTCCACGTGTGGTACTCGACAACAACGTAAATAAATCCTGAAGAAAATATAATATATATAAAAAAAATAAAGTAAAATAAAAAATGAAATAAATAAATAAATAGCCAAATGAAATAATATAAATAAAATAAAATAAAAGCAAAGTAAACAAAAATAAAATGATTCAAATCAAAAATCCGAATACGTTTGGCTCAAACTATTGCTATTTGAGTATAAGATTTTGAAAAAGTGGGGGTGTGCCACGCTCTCTATTAGGAAAAATTTAAGTTCGCTTTATCTCAGCATTTATTTGAAGCAGGTATTTAATATTTGGTATAGAGATTCCAAATATGATGAAATTGAGGTGGAAGAGATAGTGGAAGTGGGAGAGGAATTGGGAGTGGGATGGAAATTAATGGAAAAAGGGATGGAAAAGATTAAGAATAAAAATGGAAGATAAAGTAGAAGAAAATGGGATAGAAAGTTAGCGAGGCTCCCTTCTTGAATGTAGGCAAAATATTTTACGGGCAAGACAAAGTCCAGCGGGCAATATAATATAAACTTTGAGTTTGAGAAAGAGCAATAACGCTGCGGCCGTAATTTCCCAATAAAAGGAAATACAGCCATCGCGCCTTATTTCATTTTCAAAGGAGAAAAATGCCAGTCGACAAAACGAAATAACGTCCGCGAACTTCTGAGCTTTAAAAAGCGACCACAATAACATTTATAAATTTTACCTTATTTATGTTTTTTTTTAATACTCACCTTTTAAATATTCAAACACATTTTCCAAATCAAAACTTTTAAGAATCGCCTTTAATTTGTTCTCGTCGTTTTCTTCCTCGCTCAGAAATGAATTTATTGTGTTATTAATAACTTCGCCACAACCTGAAGTTACATTAAACACTTCGCCAGAACATGGAGTTATATTAATTACTTCACTACCTATGGCGTAGAATACATTTTCAACAATTTCACTTTCCATTCTTACAAAATTCTTTTAAAAATCACCTTTTTAAATATTTGTTTAAAAATCGACTTCACGCTGCAACAATTTTTTACAAATGGCGCTTTTTCTCATGCAGAAATGTAAATCAGTAAGCCATGAACCGTTATTCATTGTAGGTTTTGTTGCTACATACAATTTAAGAGAGTAGGTTAGGTTAGGTTGGGTGGTAGCTTCCCTGATAGAGGAAGCTCACTTGGACAACATGACGGTCCGTTGTGATACCACATATAATAAACTAAACTAACGGTGACGTAGATATAACTACTTAGAGAATCGTTGGGTAGCAACGATAAAGTTCCGAATGATATCGATCTCAACCTTGGATAGCTCCTCGGGAGATCCAAGTGAGTCACGACCGAAATACTTTCGCCTAGTTCTGGCAAAAGCTGGGCAGTCAAGCATAAAGTGATTTGGTGATTCCACCTCATCATCCTCCATACAGCTGCAGCAGGATGGAGTTTCCAATATATTGAGACGTACCGCATGGATACCCATGGGACAGTGCCCTGTCAAAACCCCAATGACCATTGATAGGTGAGCCTTAGTGAACCCAATTATTTCAGCAGACCTCCTGCCATCCACTTTCGGCCAGAAAGATCTTGATATCCTACAAGACGTAGTGTCCGCCCAACGTTTGCTGAGCTGACTCGAGGCCCAGCTATGGAAGATCAATCCACAGGTGGCTAGCGGAATCCCGAAATCCCTACAGCCATCTTCATCCGGTTCAGTTGTACCGATTCGGGCTAAGAGATCCGCTTGTCAGTTACCCGGAATATCACTATGGCCCGGGACCCAGATAATCTTAATTGTAAAATAATTCGATGCAATCGCAAGTGAGGCCAGGCACTCCCAGACCACCCTCGATCGCACTATAGTTGAGATCAAGGCCTTTATAGCCGCTTGGCTATCAGAGTAGATGTTAAATTCCCTAACCGTAGTAGCGCGGGATAGCATTTCATCCACCGCATCCTTAATCGCAGCAACTTCCGCTTGGAATACACTGCAGTGATCAGCCAACTTAAACTTGCGGCTTACATTTAGCTCTTGACAAAAGACCCCCCCCCCCCCCCCCGCCAACCTTTCCGTCCAACTTCGACCCATCCGTGAACAAGTTAACCGGTCCCATGCCCCAGATAATTCCTCTTCTCCACTCCTCCCTCGGGGGAATGACTGGGGTGAAGGTTGTATAGGGAGCGGCCACCGGCATGCAATAGTCCGTCCTGTCCGGGATAAAGTCGAAACTAGTAAGAAGGCTAGAGTGTCCGAAATCAGAAAGCATATAACCCATATCACGAAGCCTGACCAACGACCGGGCCGCGGCTGCCTTTCCCGCAATATCTACTGGATGTATATTCAGCATGACATTCAGTGCCAAGGTAGGTGTTGTTCTCATAGCGCCACTGATACCGATAAGCGCCGTCCGTTGCACTGACACTAGCATTTTGGAGGTGCTCGCCGTGCCCAGTGCTTTCCACCAGACCAGCACCCCATATAGCAGAATCGGGTTGACCACCATCTCATTAAGCCAGTGTACTACTCCTGGCGAGAGCCCCCATCTCTTTCCGATAGCCCCCCTGCAGCAGTACAAGGCAACCGCGGCCTTCCTGGCCCTATCTTCCACATTGGGCCTCCAGGACAGCTTCTTGTCCAGAACAATTCCCAAATATTTAACCCTGTCAGTAAGTACCAACGGCACCCCTCCAATCGAAGGAGTTCTGAAGTCGGGTATCTTATATCTCCTTGTAAAAGAACCAATTCTGTTTTTCCCGGGTTGACCGCCAATCCACATGATTCAGCCCACCTAGCCACAGTATCCAGGTATCCCTGCAGAACATCGCGCAGGGTGCCCAGAAATTTGCCCCTGACTAGGATAGCGAGGTCATCTGCATAGGCAACCACCCGACAACCATTGGCTTCCAGCTCCACAAGAAGCTCGTTGACTACCACAACCCAGAGCAGAGGAGATAGGACACTCCCCTGTGGCGTACCCCTGCACACCTTCCTCCTTATTATGGCTCCTCCCCACTCCGCTGCGACAATTCTGCCGCATAGAAGTTTGCTAATAAATTCAACCAGAGCCGCTTCGACTCCTAAACCCACCAGAGCTCTTTCGATTGCCCCCGGTAAGAAATTGTTAAAAGCCCCCGCGATGTCTAGAAAGGCACCCAGAGCATACTCTTTATGTTCTAGAGACCCCTCTATTTGCTTTACAATCGAATGGAGAGCCGTTTCCGTCGATCTGCCTTTGCAGTACGCATGCTGTGAAGCCGACAGTAACCCCCCAGGTATCCTTTCTCGTAGGTACAGGTCAATCAGCCGCTCAAACGTCTTAAGAAGAAACGACGAGAGACTGATTGGCCTGAAATCCTTAGGTGACACATGAGAGCTCCTGCCGGCCTTCGGAATGAAGATGACCCTAACCGTGAGCCACGACTTAGGGATATAGTTAAGCCTGAGGCAGTTAGTGTAGATGATCACCAACCAGCGGCAGGAAATCCCTAAAGACCTTTGAAGTTGCGCAGGAATGATGCCATCCGGACCGGGTGAATTATAGGGCTTGAACGAATTTATAGCCCAGGATATTTGACTTTCCCGTAGTGGGATAGCAGGCATTTCTGCATGGCCAGCAACCGCCGACCACGCAAGCGAAGATCCCTGCGCAACTGGGACATCGGGAAAATGGCTGTCCAGTAAAAGTCTCAGGGACTCCTCGCTACTCATCGACCAGTCCCCACCATCATCTCTCAGATACCCCCGAGGAGCGGGATTCCTAGAGAGTATTTTTCTAAGCCTCGCGGATTCATTGCAGCCCTCTACGTTTTCGCAGAAGCTTCGCCATGAATCTCGCTTGGCTAACCTTATTTCATATTTATAAATCCCCAGACTCACCTTATAGAGCTCCCAGTCCGAGGGTAGTTTACTCCTCCTGGCTCTGTTAAAGAGCCGCCTACTGGACGCTCTTAGGTCGTCAAGGGAATCAGACCACCAGGGCGGCTTGCCCTTCCCCCTATAAGTTTTCAGTGGGCAGGACTGTTGAAAGGCGCTATTGCTTGCCAAGGTGAAGTTTTCCACCAGACCGTCTATTTCAGATTCGGACAGGTCCGAACCAACGGTAGGCGCCTCAGGCAATAGCTCTCCCAACTTCCTACAATACAAGTCCCAGTTGGTACTTTTAGGGTTCCTAAAAGATATTTTACCGGGACGTTCTTCATTCACCGAGAACTGAATATATCGGTGATCAGAGAAAGAGTGCTCGTTGAGAACCCTCCATCCAGATATCCGATCTTCCAGTTCTCTGCTAACCAGGGTGAGGTCCAGGACCTCCTCCCTTACCGCAGTAATAAAAGTCGGGTCATTCCCCCTATTACATATACAAAGTCCCTCATCTACAATAAAAGTAAATAAAGACTCACCTCTGGTGTTCGTATCCGAGCTCCCCCATATGCTATGGTGTGCATTAGCATCGGCACCTATGATTACGCCAACACCTCTCCGCCTTGCTTCAGCGGTGATTTCGCCCAGTATCACAGGCGGTGGTCCCGTTACGTCCCCATGGGGCATATACGCTGAGACCACCCACAATTCGTTACTGCCTCGCTCGAGGCAGACCGTGGTTACGTCAGCATTGCTGAAATTAGAGAGAATAAAAGCTTTAAATTCCTTTTTAATAAGCACACAGGATCTAGGCCTACCTGCCTCCCCATGCACCAAGGTGTTGAATTTTCCCGTCCTTAATCCAGAAATTTTTCCGCCGTTACTACTCAGCCACGGCTCCTGGACAAGGACTATATCCACTCCGCCTTTCTCAAGATAGAGCAACAAGTTTGCGGAAGCCGCCTTAGAATGCTGAAGATTGATTTGACGGATTTCCATCAACACCCCCCTTCTTCTAGAGAGTAAGAGAGTAAGATCTAACGCAAAATAATGTTGATTCAACAGTGTTATAATTTCAAATCGACAATAACAATGTTGCATTAAAAATGATTGTTGTAGATATTTAACAGAAAAATGAAACAATGTTCGTTTGACATTATTTCTAGTTGGATCGACTATTAAATTTTTAAATCAACCTAAAAATTATTGTTTTGTCATTATTAAATGTTAAATCAAATAGTTTTTCTTGAACTTTGCACAATTGTATAAATGACCTTATAAAAGTTATTTTAACAATTTAGTTTTTCTCTCAGTGATAGGATGAATTGGGGAGTCCAGCGACATCAACATTGGTGACGTAGAACAAACAGCCGCAAAGATACCACTATTAGTGGTATCTAATGGCTAATCTTACTAATCTGCCTTTTCCGTGTAGCCGATTCCAAAATTTACCACAAATTTTCAATGGCATTTAAGGCGAGAGATTGTGGAAGTGGATTCATGAGGTGTGGACAGTTCCATATTACCCATGCCTGCACAATTCCGTCACAATCCTGGATATGTGTTAAGGGTATTTGTATTTGTTATTGCGAAATCGATCACGTACTTCTAAATTAGGGACAATTTGCAACAAATTGTCTTCTCGTAAGGTTAAATAAATATTTTTGTCCATTGTACCATCAAAGAAAGTTATTTTGCCAACTCCAGAGACAGCCAAGTAGGCTCAACCCCATCACACTTCCACCGCCATACCATACAGGTGCCTTCAGTTTTTTATTTTTGAGCTCTGTATTTGCTTTACACCTCACTTTAATCATGCCATATAAGCCAAATATATAAAAAGGACGTGTGGCACCCGGGGACTGCCGCGGTAAAGCTATTGCATATTATCAACTTATGTAATTATAATATTTATGCAACATTTTGTTTTCTTTGATATTAATTCAAGTTAACCTTTTTAAGCGTGGTGACCGATAAGAAAACAAATTTTTTACTTTTACTGAATAAATGAGAAGTTAATATTTAACTTTAACTTTATTTTTAACTTTAACTTTAACCTTAACTTAAACTTGAACTTTAACTTTGACTTAAACTTTAACTTTAACTTTAACCTTAACTTCAACTTTAACTTTAACTTTGACTTTAACTTTCATTTTAACTTTAACTTTAACTTTATTTTTAACTTTAACTTTCGCTTTAACTTTAACATTCACTTTAACTTTAACTTTAACTTTTACTTTAACTTTAACATTCACTTTAATTTTAACTTTAAATTTAACTTTAACTTTAACCTTAACTTGAACTTTAACTTTGACTTAAACTTTAACTTTAACTTTAACCTTAACTTCAACTTTAACTTTAACTTTGACTTTAACTTTAACTTTCATTTTAACTTTAGCTTTAACTTTATTTTTAACTTTAACTTTCGCTTTAACTTTAACATTCACTTTAACTTTAACTTTAACTTTTACTTTAACTTTAACTTTAACTTCAACTTTAACTTCAACTTTAACTTCAACTTTAACTTTAACCTTAACTTTAACTTTAACCTTAACTTTAACTTTAACTTTTACTTTTACTTTAACTTTAACTTTAACTTTAACTTTCACTTTAACTTTAACTTCAACTTTAACTTTAACCTTAACTTCAACTTTAACTTTAACTTCAACTTTAACTTTTACTTTTACTTTAACTTTAACTTTAACTTTAACTTTAACTTTCACTTTAACTTTAACTTCAACTTTAACTTTAACCTTAACTTCAACTTTAACTTTAACTTTGACTTTAACTTTAACTTTCATTTTAACTTTAACTTTAACTTTATTTTTAACTTTAACTTTAACTTTCGCTTTAACTTTAACATTCACTTTAACTTTTACTTTAACTTTAACTTTAACCTTAACTTTAACTTTAACTTTAACTTTCACTTTAACTTTAACTTTAACTTTATTTTTAACTTTAACTTTAACTTTCGCTTTAACTTTAACATTCACTTTAACTTTAACTTTAATTTTAACTTTAACTTTAACTTCAACCTTAACTTTAACTTTAACTTTATTTTTAACTCTAAATTTCGCTTTAACTTTAACATTCACTTTAACTTTAACTTTATGATCCGGGGTGGGCGTGAGCTTAGCACCTGCTAACAAGCCAACCTAATATAAACGCACGCAAGTCATTTTCTGCCAAAAATGTCTCATGCACATACAACTTGTATGAGAGCAACTCAAATTGAATTTGCTGCGTGAAAACCTAACTCGATTTCCAATTTTTGTTCTGCGTGACATTTAGATTTGACGTTTCCACACATGCTTTACATTGTCGCAACGTATGCTTATTTGGGTTAGGGCAACAAAAGCCGGTTGTTTGCGTGCGCTAAAAAAACGCAGTGCGGTTTTATTAGGTTGGCTTGTAAGCGACCATATATGTATACGATAAGCGATAGCACAATAGCTACTTCGTGAAAATCAACAAAAGCTCTTTTAGTTTGATTTCGATGGTCGTACGGTGAGGAAGTGTCGAACGCGCGCTTAAAACAGAGTACCAAAGAGTGCGTGTGACACGTGTTCACCGTTCAAGCATTGAAATCAAACTAAATAAATAATTGATTTTGCTTTCGTGCTTGCTACGCGTTCGTGTTTACTAACACATTCTCAATTTGGTAACCGTGTAAATGTAGTGGTGCCCACCGCTGTTTATGATAGAGATCCAATTTTATGTATTTGGCCTGTTGCTAACACCGAACCTTTACGAACCTTTTCGAGCCTTTTCGGATCTTTTTTGACAAATATCCTTTACGGTTTTTTTTTTATTTAGTCGCCAAGCCCGCGATAAAATCTATGCAATAGCTTAATAATATTGATTCAGAAATGATACGTGCGATGTTAAACAATTTCAGAGCTCAAAAATAAAATTTTGAAGGCAACTGTATTGTATGGCGGTGGAAGTGTGATGGGTTT
Source organism: Eurosta solidaginis (assembly GCF_040869045.1). Lineage (NCBI taxonomy): Eukaryota > Metazoa > Arthropoda > Insecta > Diptera > Tephritidae > Eurosta > Eurosta solidaginis. The sequence goes on from NC_090321.1 coordinate 155,144,329, forward strand.
GGGCCACTGGCCTGCTTCTGGAGTTGGCCAAATAACTTTCTTTGATGACACAATGGACAAAAATTTGTATTTAACCTTACGAAAGGCAATTTGTTGCGAATCGCTCCTAATTTAGGTGTACATGATCGATTTCGCAATAACCATGACAAATACCCTTAACACATATCCAGGATTGTGCAGGCATGGGTAATATGGAACTGTCTACACCTCATGAATCCACTTCCACAATCTTGCGCCTTAAATGCCATTGAAAATTTGTCGTCAATTTTGGAATCGGCTACACGTAGAGGTGGCAAGATTAATCGCAAAGATTGAAATAATCGATTAATTTTGAACAATTAATGATTTAATTGTATCGTAGACTTTCTTTCAATTAATTGCAATTTTAATCGATTAATTGACAAAATAATCGTTTTTACACATGTTTTTTTATCTGTGCTTGGCAGCATTGTTTCTTTGTTTTTCTTACATCACTAAGATTCTTGTTCACTAACATTGCGCAAAATGGCTCCTATCAAAAGTAAAGCGTGGAAATATTTTATTAAAGAAAAAAAAACAACCTGGTTGTATGTAATTTTTGTAAGAAAAAGTTAAAATTTTCAAACAACACATCAAACATGTTCCAGCATTTAAAATTGAAACATACAGCTGAAGTTGATTAGTTTAAGGTAAGATAAAATAGTTAATTTCCTTCAAAGAATGGGTGCGTAATGCATTATTTTATAGCATGATTCCAAAACAAACGAGGATGACAGTGAAACCATTGATGAAAATAGTGTGGATACTGTAGTCGATATCACAAATGAATGCGAAAGTAGCACAGACGAAATGCCGAGTAGTAGCGCCAGTCAGCCAAGTAGCTGGCCAAGTCAGTTGAGTAGCACCGCCAGTCAACCATTAATTTTAAAAGCATTTACCAACATTCAAAGCTATTCCTCTGGAACAAAAAACAAGAAAATTACACATGGAATCATGCACATGATCGTCAAAGATAATTTGCCGTTTACCTTTGTCGAAGGTAGGTTTTGTGTTCATTAATTATTCTATCATTTTATTCTAAGAAATTTAACTTTTATTAAAGGTGCTGGCTTCTTAGACTTTATGAAGCAAAATTTCCCACTTTACAAAGTCCCAACAAGGAACACGATAAAGGCTGAAATTGATAAACTGTATGAAGAGGAAAAAAAAATGTGTGTCATTGCTTTCAAATCTGCATTGTGTAACCCTGACCACTGATATATGGACTAATATAGACACGAAAAGCATGTTGAGAATAACCGTTCATGGGTTGCTTGAAACAAAGCCATTTAATGGAACAATTGGTGTGTATCAATTGAGTGAGTCCCATACAGCTTCTCATATATCTGAGATTTTGTCCGATGCAATGAAAAATGTTTCTACTGAGGAAGATAACGTTAAGGCTGTTGTCACAGACAATGCAAGAATTATTGTCAGTACAATCTATGAAAAATTCGGAAAAAGCGTCATATTCCATGTTTCGCCCATACGATGAATTTGGTTTGTTCGAATTCATTAGATATTTCTGCTTACAAGGCATTATTTTAAAATGCAAAACAATTGTGAAATGGTTCAAACGCAGCGTTAAAGCCAATGACGACATACGAAAGGTGCAGGCAACCGCTGGCGTACCAGAGGATAAATTTTTGAAACTTATACTAGATGTAAATACGCGCTGGAATTCCATGTATTATATGATAGACCGGTTCATCAAACTTAGCGCCGACGTCAGCCAAATTTTCTTAAATTACCCCGATTCTCCGCCCATGATAACGTCAAGAGAAATGGATGAACTAATGGAAATATGTAAAGTTTTAAGACCTTTAAAGGCCATGACAGTGCAGATAAGTGGCGAACGACATGGAACTCTCAGCCAAATAATACCTCTAGTTCATTGCGGTCATGAACAAATTTCGAAAATTCACCAATGTCAACCAGCAGCACAAAAACTGACACAAGAAATTTTAAAGCAATTTGATAAAAGACTTGCGACCATAGAACAGTCTTTCCTCTTAGCTGCATCCACTATCTTGGATCCAAGATTTAAAAGGGTTAATTTTAAGGATCCGGTGGCTTTGGCGTCGGTATTAAGACACATTCGTGCTGAAATAACCAAAAAAGATGTCAATATGGAAACAGCAAGTGGAATCAGAACACGATTTTGACTTATGGGCTCCACACAAAATTCTCGCGCACAAAAAAAAAAGAGAGCATGTGACGATGTGCAACCTCAAGACGAGTTCACTTTTTATTTAAACTCGCAAGTTTTGCCACTTAAATCGAACGTAGTATATGCTTGGGATGACATGAAAACAGTTTATCCCAAGCTCTATGAAGTCACTAAAAAATTATTGCCACTTGATTGGCAAAACTATTATTTCTACAAACTTGGCTAAATAAAAAATAAAGAATTTTTTCAAGTAAATTGTTTTTAATTATTTTAATGCATTGTCGTAGCTTTTTGAAATAGTGGTCTCAATTGTTTTATCAATATATTTTATAAATCGACAATTAATCGATTAATTCTTATCAATTCCAATCAATTATTTTACTTTTGCAATTAATCACATGATTAATTAATCGATTATTTTTATTTTTTGCCATCTCTAGCTACACGGCTAAGGCAGATTAGTAAGATTAGCGATTTAAAATCTACTCTTGTCGAAGAAAGGCATAAGGTACACCCCGAACCCCCTCAAAAACTAATTGCATCCATGGAAAATCATCTTGAAGATGTTATTTAATAAAAAGGTGGTCATACGAGGTACTAAACTAAGTAAAAAGTAGTTTTTTCAAAGGCAGGGCGCAGTGCACGAAATAAGCTGTGACCTTAGCTTTTGAGATAATTTTAGTTTTTATTAAATAGTTAGCACAAACGTATAAACACATGAAAATTAAGTATTTGTTCAAATAGAAGCATATTTTTATTAAAACTGTGCTTTTGAATTTTTTGACACCGTCACTAGTTTTCCTTTCTATATAGCTCAACAATTTTGTTCTATAGCTGCACGAAATAAGCTGTGAGCCACTGTATGTATGTATGTTAGTGCAAATGTATCCTCCTGCATATGCAAATGTTTATTTTTTTTCACAGCCTTACATATTTACACATATCATGAACCAATAAACAGATCCCACATTAAAAAATGAGAGAGCAAAAAAATCATAGTTAGCCGTGAAATAAATTTTCTCGGCGTGACGTCATGCTTTTGACAACATGTTTCATTACTGACGCAGTGCTCAGACTTTATTCCAATCGGAGTATTTTGCTCCGCTCTTACCTCCTACTACAGTTTTTTATCTCAAAGGTTTATTTGGGTCAAGTTGAAAACTCAATAGTATTACTACCATATATGTAATACTCCTATATTGCTAATAGAAAATGCTCGCAATGAGTTTTGAATTCGAAATCAAAACAAGACAGCCTACAAAATTTTTGTGATTGTAGCAGCATAAGTGTGACAAGAAAAAATTTAAATTTAGGTACATTCGGCTTTTGAATACAAAAACGAAAACGTTTCAACAGCAATATATCGGCACTCTGATGTTTGGGAATGTACCTAGCCTTTTGTAGCAATATAGGAGTATTACATGATTCAATCACAAGAGGTTTGCTCGACAGACACATTTCTTGACAATTGCAGCCATTTTGCTCCCAAATCGAATTGACATCCGTTAACTGTGTTGTTTCTTTGCGAGTTTTCGAAAAATATTAGTAGTAGAAATAGGAAGCAATCAGATAAGTACTTAACTGCATAATTCCTTAGAACATTTATTTTAATTTTATGATGAATTTATTAACTATGCCATGATCTATTATTGTGGCTGAACATAGGTTTTATGAAATGTACGAACACCAAGGAATCGTGCACTTTCGTAAACCCATGAAGATACGAAACCTAAACCAATTCAAAATTCATCGTTCAACGTCAAAATCTCGACTATTAAATCGATTCACGTAAAAATTTCATTAGTAAATAATGGAGATGCCATAACGAAATGTACTCATTGGGCATGTTAACTTATTCAGGTAAAAGTCTAGAACAGGAATCTACTGCTAATACGCGTCCAAAAATATCGAGAGAGGTGACCTCGACAACAATAATTCTAAGGCAGAAAAGAAAAATTGTATCTCTGCCCGGAGATATTTGCAGTTGAAGTTGGCAATTTTCATGTGGTTGTTGTAATGCTTTTGTGCACTTAAAAAGATTTTGTGTACAAAGGGAATTTGCATGCATTTAACTTTGATCCCACCTCATTGGAGGACCGGACAGGGTAATTTTTTATAAGCTCGGCTGAAGGCCGCCAACGCGACCCGGGGTAATTTTTCGGTTTTTCGTCAATATCTTTTGAACGAACTTAAATTTTTATTTCCGTCTTCGAATTATTGTTATTGAGGTCAGTACGCGTCTTTTGATACTTCTCTCGATATTTTTGGGCGCGTATTAAAAGTCGGTCTTCTGTTCTATTAACTCCGTATGTTCGGAACATTCGTCTCCATTTAAGAATTTTGAGAATCGGTTTATATTTGGAATATTATGCATATTCGGACCGCGTGAGGTAGTATCAAATGAACCTATTCCGAATATTCTAAATTAACGGTTTATCCGGAACGCTTCCATGAATACTTAACGGAAAAGAGCTTTCCGAAATTTCAGAATAAAAAGGTGAATACTCCCTGTGTAGCAGGACCGCTCAAAAGCTTAACTCTTCTGTCAAAGTCAAGGTAGGAATATAAAGTTCTAAGACAATAAGCCATTTTCTTTTATTTTTGTTTTTGTCAGTTCCTTGCGGCTGCTGAGTAGCGTATCACCCCATGTCGGCTGCCTCTTCAAAATCATCTCAAAATATTTTTCAAAAATTTTCCAATTCAGGATTTGTCACAAAACCGCCCTATATTAGAGTTAGATTGAAGAACGCTTCATCTCAGAATGCTTTTCGTTAATTCCGTCTTATGACAAAATGCATTGAACTTATGCTCATGTAGGGCGTTTTGGAAACAAATTTTGAGATAGTGCATTTTTGAATAAAATTCTAACGTACGGCATTCTTCAAACAATTTCTGAAAGAATGAAAAAACCAACATAACTTTACCAATTCATGAAATATTTAGTAGAAATTGAATTATTTCCCCAAAAACTTTTCGCATTTACAAAATTATTATCACTACTAATATACTACCAAAGATACTTGTCTACTACAATTTCATTTAAGGGAACTGCATTATGCCCCGTTTTCCTTACATCGTAAAAGCAACCCGTCGAAATTTTTCAATTTGGGAGTGTCAAAGATCTGTCATCATTGAAGAACAAACCTGTAGTAATTGAATCATGGGAGTATTACATATATGATTACTACCTAATACATTTTGGTTAAAGTTTTAATTGTATACGTATGAAAAGCTGATTGTTTACAAGTGACGTTTGCATGAAATGTCGTGAACTCATTGTTCGTGTCTTAAGACATGTTTGTTCACATTTTACTCACAGTTTTAGTCCTATTTTCGTACGGAATGAGAAAATAAGAAGTAAAATAAGCAAAAAATGTGTTCGGGTGTGATCTGCAAATCCTGCCAGCTAACCCTGTTTTGCGATAATAGTCGCCAATTGGGGGACCAACCGAGTTAAAATCTTCCTACAACTGTCTCTCCCAACTCAGTGCAGGTTTTCTCTTTCCTCTGTTTACAAGCTGCCGGCGCGTATTCGTTCATCCGCATAACATGCCTTAGCTAGCGAAGCCTTTGGATTTTCAATCGCTGCACTATCGTCATGTCTGCGTAAAGCTCAGCTGAGTTATATCATTATACCTCCTTCGACACTCGCCGTCGACATCACGGATAGAACTATAATATCGAATACTCCAAGAGCCATTTCATCTACTTTCTCTCGACACCTTCCATAATTCCGAGCCATACATAAAGGCAGGTATTATGAGTGATTTATAGAGCGAGAATTTTGTTTGTCGAGAGAGGACCTTACTTTTCAATTGCCTAAAGAAACACTTGTTGGCAAGAGTTATTCTCCGTTTGATTTTTAGGCCAACATTGTTTTTGCTTCCCAAATGAACGAAATCCTTCACAGTCTCGAATTTATATCCGTCAACAGTGACGTAGCTACAAAGGCCACGATGACAGCAAGTACTTCGTCTTGTCCAAATTTACTGCAAGACCCACTTTTCTTTGCTTCTTTATCTTCGCCTCCATGCTTGAACAGCCCGGCGAATATCCCGTCATTACTTGGCACCTTGTGATTTTTTAGCGAGGAATCTGCCCCGGTCTTGAAACCTTCTGTCATTAAAAGAGCATGAAATATGTATGGTAACTGAAAATAATAATAATATTTTTTCGAGATAAATATCCGGGGATATAGAATGTGGTGTGTTAATGGGAGCATTAATTGGTCATCCTACACGTTTTAGGCCGACTCCATGTGCATCTGATAAGGCAGATAACTTTTTTGCTGAGAAACATTACATGACAAAAACACAATCGAAGGGATTTTCAAGCTACTAAATCAATTTGATGTTAGTTGTTCGCCCGCTTTCAAAAAGGAAGAAAAAATGTACTCCGAAAATTTAATTTTTTCTCCGGCGTAGTCGTTTGCTCAGGTAACAGTTTTATGTACTCCGAACACTGGTAGCGAAACATGAGAGATATGTAATAAATCGAAAAATTTCAAAAGCGCTACGTCATGAAACTTTTTTTTCAAATACGATTACAAATACAACAATTCCGGAATGCAGGATCTTGGCTCATTCGATTATGTACACATATTGCTTCTATCATTAAAAAGAGAGGACTGTATACTCATGACGGGTATTCTAACTGGACACCGCCTTCTGGCGTCAAATGCCTTTAAATTAGGTTTGGTCAGTGGTAGCAGATGTAGGAAGTGCGGGTTGAAGGAGGAAACGATCGAGCTTGCTAGGCTAAGACTCCAGCTATTAGGAGTGATGCAGCTGTCAGATCTGGAAGCAACAAGTGGCATAAGTCCTAGAAAGCTTCTTGTATTTGCCAAGAGGACGGAGTTATTTTATAACATAGGTCCTGATTCTTTATAGGGTTTTTGAGCTTGTTCGTTAAAAAAACTTCTGGTAACACAACGGACTCATTCAGTCCTCATGGACCGGCCCGTTCCACCTAACCTATGTATACATATGTACAGTCTGGTAAAAGTTACTGTCCATGAACTCTTTCATCTAATGATTGAAAACAAACTACTAGTTCTCCGCATTCCTAGGAGGTTGTATAAGGCTGACTTAATAATCAAAGCTGTATTGATACAATTCCTTTTAAAAATCGTGTTTATAAAAGTGAGCGTGCTTCTTATTATATTTCACCCAGTTTTATTAGAAATATTCCTTGTAAAACGGCCAATGTGCGTCAAAATTCGTTTCTACTCAAGCGGATTTGATTTATGTTAGCAAGGGTTATGACTTTTATTATAAAAATAAAAGCTAGTTTGTTTTTGTTATAATTAACGATAAGTCGGGTTCGGAATAATTTCGGGCTCACTTTGAGACTATTTCTGGCCTTATTCATGTTGCGGGATATTTTTAATATTACATGTACCTGTTTAATTCTACAAGATTTTCATAAATCTTTAAGCTATTGCATAGATTTTATCGCGGGCTTGGCGACTAAATCAAAAAAAACCGTAACGGATATTTGTCAAAAAAGATCCGAAAAGGCTCGAAAAGGTTCGTAAAGGTTCGGTGTTAGCAACAGGCCAAATACATAAAATTGGAGCTCTATCATAAACAGCGGTGGGCACCACTACATTTACACGGTTAAGTTAAAGTGAATGTTAAAGTTAAAGCGAAAGTTAAATTTAAAAATAAAGTTAAAATTAAAGTGAAAGTTAATGTTAAAGTTAAAGTTAAGGTTAATGTTAAAGTTAATGTTAAAGTTAAAGTTATAGTTAAAGTTAAAGTTAAAGTTAAATTTAAAGTTAAAGTTAAAGTGAAAGTTAAAGTTAAAGTTGAAGTTAAAGTTAAAGTGAATGTTAAAGTTAAAGTTAAATTTAAAGTTAAAAATAAAGTTAAAATTAAAGTTAAAGTTAAAATGAAAGTTAAAGTCAAAGTTAAAGTTAAGGTTAAAGTTAAAGTTAAAGTTAAAGTCAAAGTTAAAGTTAAAGTTAAGGTTAAAGTTAAAGTTAAATTTAAAGTTAAAGTTACAGTTAAAGTTAAAGTTATAGTTAAAGTTAAAGTTAAAGTTAAGGTTAAAGTTAAAGTTAAAGTTAAAGTGAATGTTAAAGTTAAAGTTAAAGTAAAAGTAAAAGTTAAAGTGAAAGTTAAAGTTAAAGTTAAAGTGAAGGTTAAAGTTAAATTTAAAGTTAAAAATAAAGTTAAAGTTAAAGTTAAAATGAAAGTTAAAGTCAAAGTTAAAGTTAAAGTCAAAGTTAAAGTTATAGCTAAAGTTAAAGTTATAGTTAAAGTTAAAGTTAAAGTGAAAGTGAAAGTTAAAGTTAAAGTGAATGTTAAATTTAAAGTTAAAAATAAAGTTAAAGTTATAAATAAAGTTAAAATTAAAGTGAATGTTAAAGTTAAAGTGAAAGTTAAGGTTAAAGTTAAAGTTAAAGTGAATGTTAAAGTTAAAGTTAGAGTTAAAGTAAAAGTTAAAGTGAAAGTTAAAGTTAAAGTCAAAGTTAAGGTTAAAGTTAAAGTTAAAGTCAAAGTTAAAGTTATAGTTAAAGTTAAGGTTATAGTTAAAGTTAAAGTTAAAGTGAAAGTTAAAGTTAAAGTGAATGTTAAATTTAAAGTTAAAAATAAAGTTAAAGTTATAAATAAAGTTAAAATTAAAGTGAATGTTAAAGTTAAAGTGAAAGTTAAAGTTAAGAATAAAGTTAAAGTTAAAGTTAAATATTAACTTCTCATTTATTCAATAAAAGTAAAAAATTTGTTTTCTTATCGGTCACCACGCTTAAAAAGGTTAACTTGAATTAATATCAAAGACAAAACTTGAAAGAAAACAAAATGTTGCATAAATATTATAATTGCATAAGTTGATAATATGCAATAGCTTTACCGCGGCAGTCCCCGAGTGCCACACGTCCTTTTTTTTATATTTTGCCGGTTTCGAGACAAAAGAAGTGTAAAACATAAATAATTTAGGTAATATTGAAAAGACCCCGGCAGTGTTCCGCAACGATCTCGAAATATTCCCCAAATAATCTTGAATAGTGAACCAATTAATGACGCCTTTAAAAGTTCCGCCAGGAGAGCGTCTCTTAATGCGATAGTTCTGAGTTAGTTCGGTACTAGTGCGGCTCAACTGGGTTCCTTAAAATTAGCTTGACGGGACCTACATATTTTTTGTCAACTCCGAACGGCTACTAAATTTCCACTGAGAAGCTTTTCATAGGAAAAATACACTCGGCGTGCTTGGCCTCTGCCGAGAGCCACCCTCGTCTAGAAAAAAATTTTTCGATGTTAAAACACTTGTTTTGTAAATTTCGATTTTACCTTGCTTAGGCGGAGCACGCCACCACCATCCGCCGAATGAAAAAGGCGGTTGAAATATTTCCTCGGGACCGGTTTTTTTTTAATTTTTTTTTCTGAAATTAAAGCAGAGTATAGGAAAACCAGCGCCGCAGGTTCTAACCTGACTTAGTTGTTATATCAAATAATCCTTACCGAACATGTTTTTAGTCCGATTTCTAACTGAAATAAAACAAGAATACAGAAAAACGACGCCACAAACGTCTTCATATTTCAGCTAATTCCTCGCTGAACCTTAAATAATCTTTAAAAAATTGTTGCGATCGACGACAGCTCAGACGAACGGGTGATCTCTTAGCGATTCGCTCGTCATGGTAGTATCTATAATTTTCGTTCGACCTTTATGTTTCTTACGTTATGTAAAAAAAATGTTAAGCAGTTGTCAATTGATATACATACTTATTGCCAGCTCTTACCGTAATGCATAGCTGCAAACAATCCTTTCGCAATAGAAAATGGGGCCCTGAACGTAATCATGAACTTGCTTTGACATGCTTCCGAAAGAACAGGTAATGTCAGCTGTTATTGGCTATTAAAGGTGCCCCTCCCGAAACATAAATACAGGGTGATTTTGACAACTGTGTCTCACGACAAAAATCTTTCGTAAGACTATTTGCTGTTCTAGCAACCAGTTTTAAGTCTTTAGCAAAGCAGTTAGTAAGATATGTTACTGAGGTGGTCTTCGTAATCTTCGCATTTCCTCTTGCAAATATATATAAAGAAGAACAATAATGAATTAAACATTGCGCAAAATGGCTCCTATCAAAAGTAAAGCGTGGAAATATTTTATTAAAGAAAAAAAAACAACCTGGTTGTATGTAATTTTTGTAAGAAAAAGTTAAAATTTTCAAACAACACATCAAACATGTTCCAGCATTTTAAATTGAAACATATAGCTGAAGTTGATTAGTTTAAGGTAAGATAAAATAGTTAATTTCCTTCAAAGAATGGGTGCGTAATGCATTATTTTATAGCATGATTCCAAAACAAACGAGGATGACAGTGAAACCATTGATGAAAATAGTGTGGATACTGTAGTCGATATCACAAATGAATGCGAAAGTAGCACAGACGAAATGCCGAGTAGTAGCGCCAGTCAGCCAAGTAGCCGGCCAAGTCAGTTGAGTAGCACCGCCAGTCAACCATTAATTTTAAAAGCATTTACCAACATTCAAAGCTATTCCTCTGGAACAAAAAACAAGAAAATTACACATGGAATCATGCACATGATCGTCAAAGATAATTTGCCGTTTACCTTTGTCGAAGGTAGGTTTTGTGTTCATTAATTATTCTATCATTTTATTCTAAGAAATTTAACTTTTATTAAAGGTGCTGGCTTCTTAGACTTTATGAAGCAAAATTTCCCACTTTACAAAGTCCCAACAAGGAACACGATAAAGGCTGAAATTGATGAAGAGGAAAAAAAAATGTGTGTCATTGCTTTCAAATCTGCATTGTGTAACCCTGACCACTGATATATGGACTAATATAGACACGAAAAGCATGTTGAGAATAACCGTTCATGGGTTGCTTGAAACAAAGCCATTTAATGGAACAATTGGTGTTTATCAATTGAGTGAGTCCCATACAGCTTCTCATATATCTGAGATTTTGTCCGATGCAATGAAAAACGTTTCTACTGAGGAAGATAACGTTAAGGCTGTTGTCACAGACAATGCAAGAAATATTGTCAGTATAATCTAGGAAAAATTCGGAAAAAAGCGTCATATTCCATGTTTCGCCCATACGATGAATTTGGTTTGTTCGAATTCATTAGATATTTCTGCTTACAAGGCATTATTTTAAAATGCAAAACAATTGTGAAATGGTTCAAACGCAGCGTTAAAGCCAATGACGACATACGAAAGGTGCAGGCAACCGCTGGCGTACCAGAAGATAAATTTTTGAAACTTTTCCTAGATGTAAATACGCGCTGGAATTCCACGTATTATATGATAGACCGGTTCATCAAACTTAGCGCCGACGTCAGCCAAATTTTGTTAAATTACCCGGATTCTCCGCCCATGATAACGTCAAGAGAAATGGATGAACTAATGGAAATATGTAAAATTTTAAGACCTTTAAAGGCCATGACAGTGCAGATAAGTGGCGAACGACATGGAACTCTGAGCCAAGTAATACCTCTAGTTCATTGTGGTCATGAACAAATTTCGAAAATTCACCAATGTCAACCAGCAGCACAAAAACTGACACAAGAAATTTTAAAGCAATTTGATAAAAAACTTGCGACCATAGAACAGTCTTTCCTCTTAGCTGCATCCACTATCTTGGATCCAAGATTTAAAAGGGTTAATTTTAAGGATCCGGTGGCTTTGGCGTCCGTATTAAGATACATTCGTGCTGAAATAACCGAAAAAGATGTCAATATGGAAACAGCAAGTGGAATCAGAACACGATTTTGACTTATGGGCTCCACACAAAATTCTCGCGCACAAAAAAAAAAAGAGAGCATGTGACGATGTGCAACCTCAAGACGAGTTCACTTTTTATTTAAACTCGCAAGTTTTGCCACTTAAATCGAACGTAGTATATGCTTGGGATGACATGAAAACAGTTTATCCCAAGCTCTATGAAGTCACTAAAAATTATTGCCACTTGATTGGCAAAACTATTTATTCTACAAACTTGGCTAAATAAAAAATAAAGAATTTTTTCAAATAAATTGTTTTTAATTATTTTAATGCATTGTCGTAGCTTTTTGAAATAGTGGTCTCAATTGTTTTATCAATATATTTTATAAATCGGCAATTAATCGATTAATTCTTATCAATTCCAATCAATTATTTTACTTTTGCAATTAATCACATGATTAATTAATCGATTATTTTTATTTTTTGCCATCTCTAGCTACACGGCTAAGGCAGATTAGTAAGATTAGCGATTTAAAATCTACTCTTGTCGAAGAAAGGCATAAGGTACACCCCGAACCCCCTCAAAAACTAATTGCATCCATGGAAAATCATCTTGAAGATGTTATTTAATAAAAAGGTGGTCATACGAGGTACTAAACTAAGTAAAAAGTAGTTTTTTCTAAGGCAGGGCGCAGTGCACGAAATAAGCTGTGACCTTAGCTTTTGAGATAATTTTAGTTTTTATTAAATAGTTAGCACAAACGTATAAACACATGAAAATTAAGTATTTGTTCAAATAGAAGCATATTTTTATTAAAACTGTGCATTTGAATTTTTTGACACCGTCACTAGTTTCCTTTCTATATAGCTCAACAATTTTGTTCTATAGCTGCACGAAATAAGCTGTGAGCCACTGTATGTATGTATGTTAGTGCAAATGTATCCTCCTGCATATGCAAATGTTTATTTTTTTTCACAGCCTTACATATTTACACATATCATGAACCAATAAACAGATCCCACATTAAAAAATGAGAGAGCAAAAAATCATAGTTAGCCGTGAAATAAATTTTCTCGGCGTGACGTCATGCTTTTGACAACATGTTTCATTCAGACTTTATTCCAATCGGAGTATTTTGCTCCGCTCTTACCTCCTACTACAGTTTTTTATCTCAAAGGTTTATTTGGGTCAAGTTGAAAACTCAATAGTATTACTACCATATATGTAATACTCCTATATTGCTAATAGAAAATGCTCGCAATGAGTTTTGAATTCGAAATCAAAACAAGACAGCCTACAAAATTTTTGTGATTGTAGCAGCATAAGTGTGACAAGAAAAAATTTAAATTTAGGTACATTCGGCTTTTGAATACAAAAACGAAAACGTTTCAACAGCAATATATCGGCACTCTGATGTTTGGGAATGTACCTAGCCTTTTGTAGCAATATAGGAGTATTACATGATTCAATCACAAGAGGTTTGCTCGACAGACACATTTCTTGACAATTGCAGCCATTTTGCTCCCAAATCGAATTGACATCCGTTAACTGTGTTGTTTCTTTGCGAGTTTTCGAAAAATATTAGTAGTAGAAATAGTAAGCAATCAGATAAGTACTTAACTGCATAATTCCTTAGAACATTTATTTTAATTTTATGATGAATTTATTAACTATGCCATGATCTATTATTGTGGCTGAACATAGGTTTTATGAAATGTACGAACACCAAGGAATCGTGCACTTTCGTAAACCCATGAAGATACGAAACCTAAACCAATTCAAAATTCATCGTTCAACGTCAAAATCTCGACTATTAAATCGATTCACGTAAAAATTTCATTAGTAAATAATGGAGATGCCATAACGAAATGTACTCATTGGGCATGTTAACTTATTCAGGTAAAAGTCTAGAACAGGAATCTACTGCTAATACGCGTCCAAAAATATCGAGAGAGGTGACCTCGACAACAATAATTCTAAGGCAGAAAAGAAAAATTGTATCTCTGCCCGGAGATATTTGCAGTTGAAGTTGGCAATTTTCATGTGGTTGTTGTAATGCTTTTGTGCACTTAAAAAGATTTTGTGTACAAAGGGAATTTGCATACATTTAACTTTGATCCCACCTCATTGGAGGACCGGACAGGGTAATTTTTTATAAGCTCGGCTGAAGGCCGCCAACGCGACCCGGGGTCATTTTTCGGTTTTTCGTCAATATCTTTTGAACGAACTTAAATTTTTATTTCCGTCTTCGAATTATTGTTATTGAGGTCAGTACGCGTCTTTTGATACTTCTCTCGATATTTTTGGACGCGTATTAAAAGTCGGTCTTCTGTTCTATTAACTCCGTATGTTCGGAACATTCGTCTCCATTTAAGAATTTTGAGAATGGGTTTATATTTGGAATATTATGCATATTCGGACCGCGTAAGGTAGTATCAAATGAACGTATTCCGAATATTCTAAATTAACGGTTTATCCGGAACGCTTCCATGAATACTTAACGGAAAAGAGCTTTCCGAAATTTCAGAATAAAAAGGTGAATACTCCCTGTGTAGCAGGACCGCTCAAAAGCTTAACTCTTCTGTCAAAGTCAAGGTAGGAATATAAAGTTCTAAGACAATAAGCCATTTTCTTTTATTTTTGTTTTTGTCAGTTCCTTGCGGCTGCTGAGTAGCGTATCACCCCATGTCGGCTGCCTCTTCAAAATAATCTCAAAATATTTTTCAAAAATTTTCCAATTCAGGATTTGTCACAAAACCGCCCTATATTAGAGTTAGATTGAAGAACGCTTCATCTCAGAATGCTTTTCGTTAACTCCGTCTTATGACAAAATGCATTGAACTTATGCTCATGTAGGGCGTTTTGGAAACAAATTTTGAGATAGTGCATTTTTGAATAAAATTCTAACGTACGGCATTCTTCAAACAATTTCTGAAAGAATGAACAAACCAACATAACTTTACCAATTCATGAAATATTTAGTAGAAATTGAATTATTTCCCCAAAAACTTTTCGCATTTACAAAATTATTATCACTACTAATATACTACCAAAGATACTTGTCTACTACAATTTCATTTAAGGGAACTGCATTATGCCCCGTTTTCCTTACATCGTGTCAAAGATCTGTCATCATTGAAGAACAAACCTGTAGTAATTGAATAATGGGAGTATTACATATATGATTACTACCTAATACCTTTTGGTTAAAGTTTGTGAGGTGGGTTTTGTCGAAGGCTGAGGTAAGCTCAGCCGCTCCAGGGTCAGGCGAAGGTCCCACTAACCTCTACCAATTAATAACACAATTAGTTGTTGTTTTGTTCCGAACACGCACACACACACGATGCGGCTTTTGCCTTTCGATGCCGGCAGCCTTTGATCCCAGAGAGAGAGAGAGAGAGAGAGGGCGGAGAGAGACGCCACGGATAATAGCGCAGGAGTGGCGGAAAGACGACAGTACGGGTTGCAG
Source organism: Eurosta solidaginis (assembly GCF_040869045.1). Lineage (NCBI taxonomy): Eukaryota > Metazoa > Arthropoda > Insecta > Diptera > Tephritidae > Eurosta > Eurosta solidaginis. The sequence continues at coordinate 155,159,687 of NC_090321.1, forward strand.
TTTTCAGGAAACGGTGGTGATAATCAAGTATCTTACCCCAGAGAAAGCTTACGGATTGGGCGGATTACGGTGGTGCTCCTACGGTTGATGCTTGACAGCGGCGGGCAAGGAGGGCGCAGTTTCACCTAGGTGAAGTATGCAGTGAGTTGTGGCGTTTGCCATTTCATACTAGTTAGCGTATAAAATGGTTAAGAATTCAGCTCATCAATAACTCCTCGTTATGATAGCGAATGAAAAATGCACGCCAGATAGTCAGTACCACACGTGCTGAGTATGTTTGGTTGTTCGCTGTTGGTACTTGGCATACTATGTGCGGGTGGTTGTTCGCTGTGCAAGGCGATCGTAGGGTATGTATATTTACATGGTATATTATGTGCGGATGGTTGTTCGCTGTGCAAGGCGATTGTAGGGTATGTATATTTAAATGCTAGGGTATATACATATTTAATGTTAGGGCTTGTGAGTGGGTTATTGTGACGTAGCATTTTGCTACGTTACAGTCCCCCTCCCACTTCAGGGAAAAAAAAGCTTTGGCATTCGGGAGTTTGTGGCCGTAAGGCCTGCACTGCCGTGGACCAAGTGGTCCCGGTATATTTTACCGCCTCGGAGGTGGCGCGGCCGACGTACGTGTGTGTGTTTGTTGTCCGGTATTTCTCTTTATTATATATTTACTTATATATATATATATATGTTTTTTTTCCTAAACTTGTATATAAATCGGCATAAAAAAAATATTGTACATTGTATTATTTTTTTTTTTTATGACAAAAAAAAATTGTTCTTTTAGCTTAATACTAATTAATTGAAATTCATGTGTATGACTTTTCTTCTTTTGTATGAGTGTTTGTATAAAGTTGAACATTTTGTTTGAAAGGTATTTTGCAGAAAAAAAAATGGGTATATATTTGAACAACATATTTTTTTCCTTATGTAGCGTACAATCATTCATAAAAAAAAATTGTTTTTAACTTATACTTGCAATTGTTAACAAAAAAGATTTGTGACAATGATTGCTCAGGCTAACAAGAAAGTCGCCACGGCATATTATGCAGTTTGAGGAATGGTGTGTATTACTAAGAAAATGGATCTCTTTCGCCACGTGTGTTTTTTTTTGTTTTTTTTTTTTTTTTTGTTTTGGTAATAACAATTCCCTGCTCGGGCGCCATTTGTGAGGTGGGTTTTGTCGAAGGCTGAGGTAAGCTCAGCCGCTCCAGGGTCAGGCGAAGGTCCCACTAACCTCTACCAATTAATAACACAATTAGTTGTTGTTTTGTTCCGAACACGCACACACACACGATGCGGCTTTTGCCTTTCGATGCCGGCAGCCTTTGATCCCAGAGAGAGAGAGAGAGAGAGAGGGGCGGAGAGAGACGCCACGGATAATAGCGCAGGAGCGGCGGAAAGACGACAGTACGGGTTGCAGTTTTCAGGAAACGGTGGTGATAATCAAGTATCTTACCCCAGAGAAAGCTTACGGATTGAGCGGATTACGGTGGTGCTCCTACGGTTGATGCTTGACAGCGGCGGGCAAGGAGGGCGCAGTTTCACCTAGGTTAAGTATATTCTTTTCTTCTTACTAGTATTGTGTAGAAAAACATTTTTTTTGTTATCTTTGTGTATGACTTTATATAAATAAAAAAAAAAACGAAGTTTAACTCCTTTGGTTTCTAAGGTTGCATGGATTTTTTTTTTTTTACAATTTTTACCAAGCAATAAAATAAATAAAAAAAAAATATAAAAAAAATATTGAATGCATCGGAGCCTAAGATTACGGTGGTGCCCAGGTTAATCCTTCTATTTCATTATTCTCCTTTTGATTTTCGCATATCTTTTCCGGTGCCTCGTTTCGGTGGGTCGAGCTGTTTCGTCTTCTACCTTTTTACGGTCGGTTGAGTTTTCTGCGCACTCGCTTATGCTTAGCAGCGGGTGTACTGTTTGCATCACGTTGGGATAAAGCGGGGGTCGTGAAAAATTTGTACCTGCTGTATGATCAACTTATTGGGTGGCCGTGAACCTGCCTCGAATGGCGGTACCCATTCCTTTACCTTTTGTGTCGAATCCAGTGAGGCTGGCGACGCATCGTAATCTGTAATGATAAGAGCAGAGTTATGTACGTGTTGTGTTAGGTGGAGATATTACTGGTTCGGCAGTGAATGGGCGTTCGTCGGCGTAGAGTTTTAAGTCCTGTAGATGCGTATGCGCTGTCCGTTTGTGATGCTCTTCGGTATGTCTCAGCTGGACGGTATTGGATGATATGTAATTTTCTACCACATAGGGTCCGGAGAACTTTGGTGCTAATTTTTGTGTAAATTGATTGACCGCGGAGGAGAGCGGATGCTCTCGTTTCATCACCTTTTCCCCAACCTGTGGTTTCCAGGGTCTACAGCGCAGATCGTAGTATTTTTTCTGTGTCTTGGCTGCTTTAGCCAAATTCTTTCTGATCTCTTCCCATAGGTCGGTTATTGTTGGGGATACGGTCGGTGATTCTTTGGGGACGGCGCCTTCGGTGCGTATTTGCTGAGCTGTCGCTATGTTTCTTCCAAAGTTGATTTCAGCAGCCGATGCTCGGGTTGCTTCGTGGTGTGCTGTGTTCATAGCGAAAGCGATTTGCGGGACTTCCCTGTCACAGGTGCGGTGATCGGCTTTTGAGCGCTGCGCCATCATGGTCTTGATTACCCTATTAGCTCTTTCGGTCGGGTTTTTATGGGGGGCGTATTCGGCTGTGAATTTGTGGGTTATTCGATGTTCGTCGACTTCAGCATTTTTTACCTGTTGCATCGCTGAGTTCCGTGGGTAATATCGCTGTTTTAACGGGCGATCATGTTTCAGCGAGATTACATGTTCTGCTGCCCTGCTGTGACCAGTTATTCCCCCGAATATCCGTTGGTGGTGGTTTAACAAAACTGCGAGCTCGGCATTTTGAGTTGTTCTTAAATGCTTTCTTTCTGTCACGGTACTTAGCTTTGCAATTATGGTGTTCTGGGTTGGCGTGGCTGGCGGTAATATGTTTCCATCTAAGGTGAGGGTGAGCCCCCTTTCCATGAGAACGTCCATGCCTAGAATCATGTATTCGGCCAAATTAGGTAGGGTGGACACTCGCATGTGGGTCGGTTTATTGTTACAGAGTATGGTTACTTGGTAGGTGTACGAACTAACAACGGAAGTCCTATCGGCGAGCTGTACATTGCGGACGCTGGGTGCGCATGCTATTTTCTTGCCTTCCAGATGTTTACGTATAGTGTCACCTACGTAGGTGAGCGTTGCGCCGGTGTCCACCAAGGCTCGGACGTTTAACCCTTCGATGGTGACCTTGACGTAGTGACGGCCATCCATCTTTTCATTCGGCGGTTGTTCGTCGATGGCTGCTGATTGTGGTATTTTCCCGTGCCGTAGCCTGACGGAAGTCAAGGTGCTCGCCTTATGGCACCTGCAATCTCTGGACAGAACGTTGTCCCGACCACATCTGGAGCAAAATAGTCTTCGGGCTTTTCGGCACTGGTGGCGCATATGTCCTCGCTCCTTGCATCTCCAACAGGATTTCTCTCGGCTATATTCTTCGGTCAACGGTGATAAAGAATGCGCTGTTTGTCTGCTTTGTCTGGTGGCCTCTAATTGTAGCAACTCGAATTCGTCGGTGAGCTCCATCAGCTCTTCAATGGTTCGGAACTCGCTACGCTTTGCGAATAACCGGTATTCGACGCGCAGCCCGTCGTAAATGCGTTCTAGGTGGTTCTCTCGTGACATAATTGGATGTTGTCGGATCATGGTTTGCATGGCGAGAATGTAATCCTTAGCCTTTTCCTGCCCCTGCTGTCTCCTCTGGCGTATGGCGTCCTCTAGTTGGTGTAGATGCCGTCTGGGTAGGAAGAATTGCTCGGCCGCTGTGCGGAACTGTGCCCACGAGAGTATCTCGGCTTTTCGTACACGGAACCATTGCAATGCCTTGCCGCGCAACGTCTCTGGCAGCGTTGGGAGCAATCTGTCCAATGGAATGCTATAGCACTCGGCCAGCTCCTCAATTCTCTCCAAAAAGTCATAAAGCGTTTCTCCACCCGTGAAATGGTCATCCCATCGGCGGACCGTATTCATTACTTCGGCATCGGTTAACTCGGTACGGGGCGGTGACGGTCGTTGGTTGGCCTTTGTAACTGCAGACGGTGTGGTCATATGGATGGAGGGAGTTTGGTCGAGAGGGGTTTTAATTTGGCTATTCTCTTCTGCCTTGATTTCATCTTCAACCTCTCTCAGTAGATTTTCAGTTGACTTGCGATTTCGTTTTGCCTTGACGTAGGCACTGAGCGCCATGCGTAGCTCAGCGACAGTGCTGCCGTTAACGAATATCCGCTATCTCTTGCACTCTTCGATGAGTCTCTCTTTCTTCAGCGAATATATCCAGTTCAAGCTGTCGGTATTCAATAGGTTGGTGTTGTCTTCTGATTGTGGTTGCGTGTTCGGTGGCCCATCTCCCGGCGGGCTGGTGCTTGCTGTTGCTTTTACACTTTCCTCTCCGGAGATGGGTCCCTGCTCGGGCGCCATTTGTGAGGTGGGTTTTGTCGAAGGCTGAGGTGAGCTCAGCCGCTCCAGGGTCAGGCGAAGGTCCCACTAACCTCTACCAATTAATAACACAATTAGTTGTTGTTTTGTTCCGAACACGCACACACACACGATGCGGCTTTTGCCTTTCGATGCCGGCAGCCTTTGATCCCAGAGAGAGAGAGAGAGAGGGGCGGAGAGAGACGCCACGGATAATAGCGCAGGAGCGGCGGAAAGACGACAGTACGGGTTGCAGTTTTCAGGACACGGTGGTGATAATCAAGTATCTTACCCCAGAGAAAGCTTACGGATTGGGCGGATTACGGTGGTGCTCCTACGGTTGATGCTTGACAGCGGCGGGCAAGGAGGGCGCAGTTTCACCTAGGTGAAGTATGCAGTGAGTTGTGGCGTTTGCCATTTCATACTAGTTAGCGTATAAAATGGTTAAGAATTCAGCTCATAAATAACTCCTCGTTATGATAGCGAATGAAAAATGCACGCCAGATAGTCAGTACCACACGTGCTGAGTATGTTTGGTTGTTCGCTGTTGGTACTTGGCATACTATGTGCGGGTGGTTGTTCGCTGTGCAAGGCGATCGTAGGGTATGTATATTTACATGGTATATTATGTGCGGATGGTTGTTCGCTGTGCAAGGCGATAGTAGGGTATGTATATTTAAATGCTAGGGTATATACATATTTAATGTTAGGGCTTGTGAGTGGGTTATTGTGACGTAGCATTTTGCTACGTTACAAGTTGTAATTGTATACGTATGAAAAGCTGATTGTTTATAAGTGACGGTGCATGAAATGACGTGAACTCATTGTTCGTGTCTTAAGACATGTTTGTTCACATTTTACTCACAGTTATAGTCCTATTTTCGTACGGAATGAGAAAATAAGAAGTAAAATAAGCAAAAAATGTGTTCGGGTGTGATCTGTAAATCCTGCCAAAATTTAACATACAACACTTCTTGAAGTACGTTGAGTCAGTGAGATCAGCTAACCCTGTTTTGCGATAATAGTCGCCAATTGGGGGACCAACCGAGTTAAAATCTTCCTACAACTGTCTCTCCCAACTCAGTGCAGGTTTTCTCTTTCCTCTGTTTACAAGCTGCCGGCGCGTATTCGTTCATCCGCATAACATGCCTTAGCTAGCGAAGCCTTTGGATTTTCAATCGCTGCACTATCGTCATGTCTGCGTAAAGCTCAGCTGAGTTATATCATTATACCTCCTTCGACACTCGCCGTCGACATCACGGATAGAACTATAATATCGAATACTCCAAGAGCCATTTCATCTACTTTATCTCGACACCTTCCATAATTCCGAGCCATACATCAAGGCAGGTATTATGAGTGATTTATAGAGCGAGAATTTTGTTTGTCGAGAGAGGACCTTACTTTTCAATTGCCTAAAGAAACACTTGTTGGCAAGAGTTATTCTCCGTTTGATTTTTAGGCCAACATTGTTTTTGCTTCCCAAATGAACGAAATCCTTCACAGTCTCGAATTTATATCCGTCAACAGTGACGTAGCTACAAAGGCCACGATGACAGCAAGTACTTCGTCTTGTCCAAATTTACTGCAAGACCCACTTTTTTTGCTTCTTTATCTTCGCCTCCATGCTTGAACAGCCCGGCGAATATCCCGTCATTACTTGGCACCTTGTGATTTTTTAGCGAGGAATCTGCCCCGGTCTTGAAACCTTCTGTCATTAAAAGAGCATGAAATATGTATGGTAACTGAAAATAATAATAATATTTTTTCGCGATAAATATCCGGGGATATAGAATGTGGTGTGTTAATGGGAGCATTAATTGGTCATCCTACACGTTTTAGGCCGACTCCACGTGCATCTGATAAGGCAGATAACTTTTTTGCTGAGAAACATTACATGACAAAAACACAATCGAAGGGATTTTCAAGCTACTAAATCAATTTGATGTTAGTTGTTCGCCCGCTTTCAAAAAGGAAGAAAAAATGTACTCCGAAAATTTAATTTTTTCTCCGGCGTAGTCGTTTGCTCAGGTAACAGTTTTATGTACTCCGAACACTGGTAGCGAAACATGAGAGAAATGTAATAAATCGAAAAATTTAAAAAGCGCTACGTCATCAAACTTTTTTTCAAATACGATTACAAATACAACAATTCCGGAATGCAGGATCTTGGCTCATTCGATTATGTACACATATTGCTTCTATCATTAAAAAGAGAGGACTGTATACTCATGACGGGTATTCTAACTGGACACCGCCTTCTGGCGTCAAATGCCTTTAAATTAGGTTTGGTCAGTGATAGCAGATGTAGGAAGTGCGGGTTGAAGGATGAAACGATCGAGCTTGCTAGGCTAAGACTCCAGCTATTAGGAGTGATGCAGCTGTCAGATCTGGAAGCAACAAGTGGCATAAGTCCTAGAAAGCTTCCTGTATTTGCCAAGAGGACGGAGTTATTTTATAACATAGGTCCTGATTCTTTATAGGGTTTTTGAGTTTGTTCGTTAAAAAAACTTCTGGTAACACAACGGACTCATTCAGTCCTCATGGACCGGCCCGTTCCACCTAACCTATGTATACATATGTACAGTCTGGTAAAAGTTACTGTCCATGAACTCTTTCATCTAATGATTGAAAACAAACTACTAGTTCTCCGCATTCCTAGGAGGTTGTATAAGGCTGACTTAATAATCAAAGCTGTATTGATACAATTCCTTTTAAAAATCGTGTTTATAAAAGTGAGCGTGCTTCTTATTATATTTCACCCAGTTTTATTAGAAATATTCCTTGTAAAACGGCCAATGTGCGTCAAAATTCGTTTCTACTCAAGCGGATTTGATTTATGTTAGCAAGGGTTATGACTTTTATTATAAAAATAAAAGCTAGTTTGTTTTTGTTATAATTAACGATAAGTCGGGTTCGGAATAATTTCGGGCTCACTTTGAGACTATTTCTGGCCTTATTCATGTTGCGGGATATTTTTAATATTACATGTACCTGTTTAATTCTACAAGATTTTCATAAATCTTTAAGCTATTGCATAGATTTTATCGCGGGCTTGGCGACTAAATCAAAAAAAACCGTAACGGATATTTGTCAAAAAAGATCCGAAAAGGCTCGAAAAGGTTAGTAAAGGTTCGGTGTTAGCAACAGGCCAAATACATAAAATTGGATCTCTATCATAAACAGCGGTGGGCACCACTACATTTACACGGTTAAGTTAAAGTGAATGTTAAAGTTAAAGCGAAAGTTAAATTTAAAAATAAAGTTAAACTTAAAGTGAAAGTTAATGTTAAAGTTAAAGTTAAAGTTAAGGTTAATGTTAAAGTTAATGTTAAAGTTAAAGTTAAAGTTATAGTTAAAGTTAAAGTTAAATTTAAATTTAAAGTTAAAGTTAAAGTTAAAGTTAAAGTTAAAGTTGAAGTTAAAGTTAAAGTGAATGTTAAAGTTAAAGTTAAATTTAAAGTTAAAAATAAAGTTAAAATTAAAGTTAAAATTATGAGGTGGGTTTGGTCAAAGGCTGGGGTATGCTCAAGTCAATCCAGAGTCGGATGGAGGTTCCACTTCCCCCACCTAAATAAATACACAGTAAATGTGTGTTTTTATTTCGAACACACACACACACGCGGCTCTCAGGCTAAAATATCCACAACCTTGAATCCAGGAGAGAGAGAGAGATGTTCACTAGGTAGTGTCGCTGACAATATAGTGTAATCCAAGGACGACGGCTCTCCACAGAGAGAGGGAGATAGAGTGCTAGCTTAGCGGTGGCTGAGATGGTGAAGACGACGGTGGCTCTCGCTAAGGGAGGCTAACGGCGGTAGTAATGACGGCTGTAGTTAGGATCACGCCCGAAGAGAGAGTACTGAGTGACGGTTGCTCTCACCAAATAGCTTTGACGACGGTGGTGGCTAGACTTCGGGATGGGATGTCCGAGGATCGGGATCGTGGTGATGTACTTACGGCGAAGTGTGTATTAGTATGAGGCTAACTAACTACAATATATTGGCTCGGGTATTGGGCTAGGGTAGTAGGGGAGTTTGTCCCGCCGCAGGCGTTGGGAAGTGTTCCCCTCTTACCTGAGCCGTGTATCCGTGCATTACCCTTCCTCTGAATAATAGGGGGGGTGAGTCCCGTCTTACTCAGAGGAGATGATAGCAAAATATTAGGGTTGCCCAACAGGCCGCGGGGGGGAAGTACCATCGGCAGAACCGACCTTGTAACTTTACCCCCCCCCCCCTCGACACAAAGGGAGTCCCTGGAATATGGGTAAGGCTGCCCAATAGGCCTGGGGAGAAGTACCATCGGCAGAACCGACCTTGTAACTTTACCCCCCGTCGACCCAAAGGGAGCCCCTACAATGTATTTATATTGGCTCGGGCAGTCTGCCAGGGTAGTGGGGAAATCCGCCCCGCCCCTGGCGTTGGGACGGGTTTCCTTCCTACCCGAGAAGGCTGCTCGTGCATTACCTTTCCGATGAGTAATAAGGGGTGTAAATCCCGTCTTACTCACCGGAAATGTGGGTAAACCTGCGGGGTGTCCGATAAGCAGGGGGGCGTACCATCGGTGGAACCGACCTTGTAACGCACCCTCCTAACTCAAAGGGCACCCCTTACCTACGGCGAAGTGTGCCTGGTGTATTCCGGCCAATCATTTTATTCATAGGTAACTATGAACACGTTGGGAATTATGCTCGCATTGTCGCGCACAGCGCGCTACGAATGAAAATTCCCAAGCATTGTGCGTTCACCATCGCTGGCTTGCTTTGTGCTTGCGCGATGGTTGTTGGGCCGGTATGTATGTATATATGTATGTCGGTACATACACTACTAGGGGTGGGCTTGGTCAAAGGCTGAGGTATGCTCAAGTCAATCCAGAGTCGGATGGAGGTCCCACTTCCCCCACCTAAATAAATACACAGTAAATTAGTGTTTTGATTTCGAACACACACACACACGCGGCTCTCGGGCTAAAATATCCACAACCTTGAATCCAGAAGAGAGAGAGAGAGAGATGTTCACTAAGTAGTATCGCTTATATTATAATCCAAGGACGACGGCTCTCCGCAGAGAGAGAGAGATAGAGTGCTAGCTAGCGGTAGCCGAGATGGTGGAGACGACGGTGGCTCTCGCTAAGGGGTGCTAACGGCGGTAGTAGTGACGGCGGTAGTTAGGATCACGCCCAGGGAGAGAGTACTGGATGACGGTGGCTCTCACCAAATAGCTATGACAACGGGTGGCTAGGCTTCGGGATGGGATGTCCGTGGATCGGGATCGCGATGATGGTGGTACCTACGGCGAAGTGTCTATATTAGTATGAGGCTAACTAACTACAATATATTGGCTCGGGTATTCGGCTAGGGTAGTAGGGGAGTTTGTCCCGCCGCAGGCGTTGGGAAGTGTTCCCCTCTTACCTGAGCCGTATATCCGTGCATTACCCTTCCTCTGAGTAATAGGGGGGGTGAGTCCCGTCTTACTCAGAGGAGATGATAGCAAAATATTAGGGTTGCCCAATAGGCCGGGGGGAAGTACCATCGGCAGAACCGACCTTGTAACTTTACCCCCCTCGACCCAAAGGGAGTCCCTGGAATATGGGTAGGGCTGCCCAATAGGCCTGGGGGGAAGTACCATCGGCAGAACCGACCTTGTAACTTTACCCCCCTCGACTCAAAGGGAGTCCCTACAATGTATTTATATTGGCTCGAGCAGTCTACTAGAGTAGTGGGGAAATCCGCCCCGCCAATGGCGTTGGGACGGGTTTCCTTCCTACCCGAGAAGGCTGCTCGTGCATTGCCTTTCCGATGAGTAATAAGGGGTGTGAATCCCGTCTTACTCACCGGAAATGTGGGTAAACCTGCGGGGTGTCCGATAAGCAGGGGGGGCGTACCATCGGTGGAACCGACCTTGTAACGCACCCTCCTAACCCAAAGGGCACCCCTTGTCGACCGCCAGTGGCGGCCGACACGCACTTCACCTACCTACGGCGAAGTGTGCCTGGTGTATTCCGGCCAATCATCTTATTCATAGGTAACTATGAACACGTTGGGAATTATGCTCGCATTGTCGCGCACAGCGCGCCACGAATGAAAATTCCCAAGTATTGTGCGTTCACCATCGCTGGCTTGCTTTGTGCTTGCGCGATGGTTGCTGGGCCGGTATGTATGGAAAATATGATGTTAGGGGTGGGCGCAAAATAGGAAATAGATATTGTGGCGTAGCATTTGCTACGTTACAAAATGAAAGTTAAAGTCAAAGTTAAAGTTAAGGTTAAAGTTAAAGTTAAAGTCAAATTTAAAGTTAAAGTTAAGGTTAAAGTTAAAGTTAAAGTTAAATTTAAAGTTAAAGTTACAGTTAAAGTTAAAGTTATAGTTAAAGTTAAAGTTAAAGTTAAGGTTAAAGTTAAAGTTAAAGTGAATGTTAAAGTTAAAGTTAAAGTTAAAGTTAAAGTTAAAGTTAAAGTTAAAGTTAAAGTTAAAGTTAAAGTTAAAGTTAAAGTAAAAGTTAAAGTGAAAGTTAAAGTTAAAGTCAAAGTTAAGGTTAAAGTTAAAGTTAAAGTCAAAGTTAAAGTTATAGTTAAAGTTAAAGTTATAGTTAAAGTTAAAGATAAAGTGAAAGTGAAAGTTAAAGTTAAAGTGAATGTTAAATTTAAAGTTAAAAATAAAGTTAAAGTTATAAATAAAGTTAAAATTAAAGTGAATGTTAAAGTTAAAGTGAAAGTTAAAGTTAAGAATAAAGTTAAAGTTAAAGTTAAATATTAACTTCTCATTTATTCAATAAAAGTAAAAAATTTGTCTTCTTATCGGTCACCACGCTTAAAAAGGTTAACTTGAATTAATATCAAAGACAAAACTTGAAAGAAAACAAAATGTTGCATAAATATTATAATTGCATAAGTTGATAATATGCAATAGCTTTACCGCGGCAGTCCCCGAGTGCCACACGTCCTTTTTTTATATTTTGCCGGTTTCGAGACAAAAGAAGTGTAAAACATAAATAATTTAGGTAATATTGAAAAGACCCCGGCAGTGTTCCGCAACGATCTCGAAATATTCCCCAAATAATCTTGAATAGTGAACCAATTAATGACGCCTTTAAAAGTTCCGCCAGGAGAGCGTCTCTTAATGCGATAGTTCTGAGTTAGTTCGGTACTAGTGCGGCTCAACTGGGTTCCTTAAAATTAGCTTGACGGGACCTACATATTTTTTGTCGACTCCGAACGGCTACTAAATTTCCACTGAGAAGCCTTTCATAGGAAAAATACACTCGGCGTGCTTGGCCTCTGCCGAGAGCCACCCTCGTCTAGAAAAAAATTTTTCGATGTTAAAACACTTGTTTTGTAAATTTCGATTTTACCTTGCTTAGGCGGAGCACGCCACCATCATCCGCCGAATGAAAAAGGCGGTTGAAATATTTCCTCGGGACCGGTTTTTTTTAAATTTTTTTTTCTGAAATTAAAGCAGAGTATAGGAAAACCAGCGCCGCAGGTTTTTACCTGACTTAGTTGTTATATCAAATAATCCTTACCGAACATGTTTTTAGTCCGATTTCTAACTGAAATAAAACAAGAATACAGAAAAACGACGCCACAGGCGTCTTCATATTTCAGCTAATTCCTCGCTGAATCTTAAATAATCTTTAAAAAATTGTTGCGATCGACGACAGCTCAGACGAACGGGTGATCTCTTAGCGATTCGCTCGTCATGGTAGTATCTATAATTTTCGTTCGACCTTTATGTTTCTTACGTTATGTAAAAAAAATGTTAAGCAGTTGTCAATTGATATACATACTTATTGCCAGCTCTTACCGTAATGCATAGCTCCAAACGATCCTTTCGCAATAGAAAATGGGGCCCTGAACGTAATCATGAACTTGCTTTGACATGCTTCCGAAAGAACAGGTAATGTCAGCATGTTATTGGCTATTAAAGGTGCCCCTCCCGAAACATAAATACAGGGTGATTTTGACAACTGTGTCTCACGACAAAAATCTTTCGTAAGACTATTTGCTGTTCTAGCAACCAGTTTTAAGTCTTTAGCAAAGCAGTTAGTAAGATATGTTACTGAGGTGGTCTTCGTAATCTTCGCATTTCCTCTTGAAAATATATATAAAGAAGAACAATAATGAATTAAACAATATTAAAAGGCAAACAATTATTTTATGTAGAGAGCATGGAATAATTAACAAGAATAAACAAACAAAAAATGTTGTACAAAGAAAAAACATTACATAACAACTAGCAGTCATGATTCAATCAATTTAAAATTCATCGTTCAATGTCAAAAACTCGACTAGTAAAAATGCCATTAGTAAATATTGGAGATGCCATAACGAAACTACTCATTTATTTTATTTAATTGGCGCTTAACCATTTAAACGTTTATGGCCATCCAACAAAGCGCGCCAATCGCTTGTTCGCTCAGCCAACTGGCGCCAAATGGTCCACCAGGGAGTTTAAATCGTTTTCCACCTGGTCCTAACAGCGGAGTCAGTGGCGCCATCTTTATCTGCTTTCATAGGCGGGTTCCGATAAAAAAAAGACTTTCTTGGCCGTCGCGTCATCTTTCATTCGCCTAGCCAGCGTATCCGCTGCGTTCTGATTCGCAGGACTATGTTCTTCGGTACTCGCCAACGCCAACGCGTAGAGGCCCATACATCTTTCGAAGAACTTTTCTCTTTAGCACTCCCAGAGCCGTATATATGTACATACTTATTTGGAATATTCGGATGTCGTAAAGTAGTATAAAACGAACGTGTTCCGAATATTCTAAATTAACGGTTTATCCGGAACACCTCCATGAATACTTAAACGGAAAAGAGCTTTCCGAAATTTCAGAATAAAAAGGTAAATACTCCCTATGTAGCAGGACCACACAAAAGCTTAACTCTTCTGTCAAAGTCAAGGCCGGAATATAAAGTTCTAAGACAATAATCCATTTTATTTTATCTTTTTTTTTGTCAGTTCATTACGGTTGCTGCGTAGTGTATCACCCCATGTCGGCTGCCAGTTCGAAATCTTCCTATCTTCAAATATTTTTCAAAAATTTCCCATTTTAGGATTTGTCACAAAATATTCAGATAGAGAGTTTTTGAAACAATTTTTGAAATTTTGAATAAAATTCTGGCGTACCGCATTCTTCAAACAAATTCTGAAAGAATGACCAAACTAACATAACTCTATCCATTCATGAAATATTTAGTAAAAAATGAATTATTTCCCCCAAAAACTTTTCGCATTTACAAAATTATTATCAGTACTAATATACTACCAAAGATACTTGTCTACTACAATTTCATTTAAGGGAACTGCATTATGCCCCGTTTTCCTTACATCGTAAAAGCAACCCGTCGAAATTTTTCAATTTGGGAGTGTCAAAGATCTGTCATCATTGAAGAACAAACCTGTAGTAATTGAATCATGGGAGTATTACATATATGATTACTACCTAATACCTTTTGGTTAAAGTTTTAATTTTATACGTATGAAAAGCTGATTGTTTACAAGTGACGTTTGCATGCAATGACGTGAACTCATTGTTCGTGTCTTAAGACATGTTTGTTCACATTTTACTCACAGTTTTAGTCCTTTTTTCGTACGGTATGAGAAAATAAGAAGTAAAATAGGCAAAAAATGTGTTCGGGTGTAAATCCTGCCAAAATTTAACATACAACACTTCTTGAAGTACGTTGAGTCAGTGAGATCAGCTAACCCTGTTTTGCGATAATAGTCGCCAATTGGGGGACCAACCGAGTTAAAATCTTCCTACAACTGTCTCTCCCAACTCAGTGCAGGTTTTCTCTTTCCTCTGTTTACAAGCTGCCGGCGCGTATTCGTTCATCCGCATAACATGCCTTAGCTAGAGAAGCCTTTGGATTTTCAATCGCTGCACTATCGTCATCTCTGCGTAAAGCTCAGCTGAGTTATATCATTATACCTCCTTCGACACTCGCCGTCGACATCACGGATAGAACTATAATATCGAATACTCCAAGAGCCATTTCATCTACTTTCTCTCGACACCTTCCATAATTCCGAGCCATACATCAAGGCAGGTATTATGAGTGATTTATAGAGCGAGAATTTTGTTCGTCGAGAGAGGACCTTACTTTTCAATTGCCTAAAGAAACACTTGTTGGCAAGAGTTATTCTCCGTTTGATTTTTAGGCCAACATTGTTTTTGCTTCCCAAATGAACGAAATCCTTCACAGTCTCGAATTTATATCCGTCAACAGTGACGTAGCTACAAAGGCCACGATGACAGCAAGTACTTCGTCTTGTCCAAATTTACTGCAAGACCCACTTTTTTTTTGCTTCTTTATCTTCGCCTCCATGCTTGAACAGCCCGGCGAATATCCCGTCATTACTTGGCACCTTGTGATTTTTTAACGAGGAATCTGCCCCGGTCTTGAAACCTTCTGTCATTAAAAGAGCATGAAATATGTATGGTAACTGAAAATAATAATAATATTTTATCGCGATAAATATCCGGGGATATAGAATGTGGTGAGTTAATGGGAGCATTAATTGGTCATCCTACACGTTTAGGTCGACTCCATGTGCATCTGATAAGGCAGATAACTTTTTTGCTGAGAAACATTACATGACAAAAACACAATCGAAGGGATTTTCAAGCTACTAAATCAATTTGATGTTAGTTGTTCGCCCGCTTTCAAAAAGGAAGAAAAAATGTACTCCGAAAATTTAATTTTTTCTCCGGCGTAGTCGTTTGCTCAGGTAACAGTTTTATGTACTCCGAACACTGGTAGCGTAACATGAGAGAAATGTAATAAATCGAAAAATTTCAAAAGCGCTACGTCATCAAACTTTTTTTTCAAATACAATTACAAATACAACAATTCCGGAATGCAGGATCTTGGCTCATTCGATTATGTACACATATTGCTTCTATCATTAAAAAGAGAGGACTGTATACTCATGACGGGTATTCTAACTGGACACCGCCTTCTGGCGTCAAATGCCTTTAAATTAGGTTTGGTCAGTGATAGCAGATGTAGGAAGTGCGGGTTGAAGGAGGAAACGATCGAGCTTTCTAGGCTAAGACTCCAGCTATTAGGAGTGATGCAGCTGTCAGATCTGGAAGCAACAAGTGGCATAAGTCCTAGAAAGCTTCTTGTATTTGCCAAGAGGACGGAGTTATTTTATAACATAGGTCCTGATTCTTTATAGGGTTTTTGAGCTTATTCGTTAAAAAAACTTCTGGTAACACAACGGACTCATTCAGTCCTCATGGACCGGCCCGTTCCACCTAACCTATGTATACATATGTACAGTCTGGTAAAAGTTACTGTCCATGAACTCTTTCATCTAATGATTGAAAACAAACTACTAGTTCTCCGCATTCCTAGGAGGTTGTATAAGGCTGACTTAATAATCAAAGCTGTATTGATACAATTCCTTTTAAAAATCGTGTTTATAAAAGTTGGCGTGCTTCTTATTATATTTCACCCAGTTTTATTAGAAATATTCCTTGTAAAACGGCCAATGTGCGTCAAAATTCGTTTCTACTCAAGCGGATTTGATTTATGTTAGCAAGGGTTATGACTTTTATTATAAAAATAAAAGCTAGTTTGTTTTTGTTATAATTAACGATAAGTCGGGTTCGGAATAATTTCGGGCTCACTTTGAGACTATTTCTGGCCTTATTCATGTTGCGGGATATTTTTAATATTACATGTACCTGTTTAATTCTACAAGATTTTCATAAATCTTTAAGCTATTGCATAGATTTTATCGCGGGCTTGGCGACTAAATCAAAAAAAAACCGTAACGGATATTTGTCAAAAAAGATCCGAAAAGGCTCGAAAAGGTTCGTAAAGGTTCGGTGTTAGCAACAGGCCAAATACATAAAATTGGATCTCTATCATAAACAGCGGTGGGCACCACTACATTTACACGGTTAAGTTAAAGTGAATGTTAAAGTTAAATTTCAAAATAAAGTTAAAATTAAAGTGAGAGTTAATGTTAAAGTTAAGGTTAAGGTTAATGTTAAAGTTAATGTTAAAGTTAAAGTTAAAGTTAAAGTTAAAGTTAAAGTTAAAGTTAAAGTTAAAGTTAAAGTTATAGTTAAAGTTAAAGTTAAAGTTAAATTTAAATTTAAAGTTAAAGTTAAAGTGAAAGTTAAATTAAAGTTGAAGTTAAAGTTAAAGTGAATATTAAAGTTAAAGTTAAATTTAAAGTTAAAAATAAAGTTAAAATTAAAGTTAAAGTTAAAATGAAAGTTAAAGTCAAAGTTAAAGTCAAAGTTAAAGTTAAGGTTAAAGTTAAAGTTAAAGTTAAATTTAAAGTTAAAGTTTTTTTTTTTTTTTTTTTTTTTTTGTGTTTCATGGAAGGAGGAAATGCTTTATGCACTGACCGGGATATTTAAGCCTCACTGCGAGACTCTCCGAGTGTAGGACTCCCTTCTTCCATGAAGGCCTACCCACTAAAACCTAACCTCCCACGGCCCGCGCAAATCCCCGTACCTGGGACCGCGTTTAGCATTACTTCGGGTACGGGTGCGCGCTACGTGAGCTCTATGGCTACTCTCACGCTAATGGGCTAGGCATCCGTCTTCTCGTTTACTGGTAAGTATATGCCTCACATATGTGCTGACCGTATCCCATCTGTCTCTTCGACAGGTCATGTTATTAATGACACTGCCCGGGGATAGGTCGCCAAGTACCTCTTCTACCCTCCTTCGCTGATGGGAGAAGTGCCTGCATTCGAAGAAGGTGTGGCGTACATCGTCTATTTCCCCACAGTACAGGCAGCTCGGGCTATCAACCTTACCCATTCTGTGTAGGTATTTGCGGAAGTAACCATGTCCCGTTAGAAACTGGGTCAGGTAAAAGTCTACCTCACCGTGCGGTCGCTTCAACCATGGATCAAGTTCAGGGATTAGTTCCCTAGTCCACTTTTCTACGATGCTGTTGCTCCACTGATCTTGCCAACATCGGATCGATTCTTCTCGCGCCTGCATGGCAACAGCAGCTCTACTTGCTTGCGATCCGTTGTCATATATTGTTTTTCTTTCCTCAACGAGAAGATATATCGGTATGGTTCCCGCAACGACCAGGACAGCTTCAGCTGATACCGTGCGGTAAGCCGAAGATATTCGCAGCGCCCCTCTGCGTTGGACCGAGGTGAGGGCGACTCGGTTCTTCCGGTATTTCATTGCCTCCGCCCAGATTTCTGCACCATATAAGAGTATAGAATCCGAGGCTGATGCAAGCAACTTCCTTGTGCATGGCTTTGTGCCACCTGTGTTTGCCATTAATCTACTGAACTGCGCTATTATGCGCGCAGCTCTTTCGCAGGTCCCTCGTATGTGATCCGAGAAGTTGAGTTTGCTGTCTAACCTCACTCCCAGATATTTCGTTGAAGCGAGTGTTTCTATTGGCTGGTCCCCAACCATCATGTTCCTGGTAGTGGGAATACGTCTCTTTGTGAGGATGACGATCTCCGTTTTGGCTGTTGCTAACTGGAGACCGTGCTCAGCCATCCACCTATTTACATTACGCATGACCTGGTTTAATTTTAGCTGTGCCAGCTCGCAGCTTGGTGCTGTTATCACAGCTGCCACGTCGTCTGCAAATGCAACGAGGAAGGTGCTTTCTGGCATGTCTAATCGAAGAAGACTGTCGTAAGTTATATTCCAGAGATCGGGACCTAGTACCGAACCCTGGGCTGCTCCACCTGTTATTTTTACCTTTTTTTGACCGTGAGTACTTTCACATATTAGATACCTCTCTCTTAGGTAGTCCCTTAAAATTTCTAACAAATATTGCGGTACTTTGAAAGTGCTTTCTAGTGCCTCAAGCATGTCCTCCCACCTAGCTGAGTTAAAAGCGTTTTTGACGTCCAGCGTGACCAGCAAGACTATAGGTCTTGCTCTGTGGCACGCTGTCTCGGCTTTCTTGACTGCGTCTATAACTTCTGCTATGGCATCTATTGTAGAGTGCCCCCTCCGAAAACCATGCTGTCTGGGCGACAGTCCTCCGGCGTCCTGTAACGCTCTGGTGAGGCGTTGCTTCAGGAGACTCTCCATCAATTTCCCTGCTGTGTCCAACATACATAGGGGACGGTAGGATGATGGAGAGTTGGGATCTCCTTTCCCTTTTGGAATGAGAACCAGTCGTGCTGTCTTCCATATGGTGGGGAAAATTCTTTCTTCGAGACATTTGTTGTACATGTGCAACATATGTTCTGGGCAGTCGTTTGCAGCTAGTCTAATTGCCTCCGCGGGTATTCCGTCGGGCCCAGATGCTTTCCTAGGTTTCATAGTTCGCACGGCAGTTTTAAGCTCTTCTTCTTGGAATGGTTCCACGTTGCGATCTTCATGGGTAACGTACCCGCCATCCCTAGGCAGTTGGGTGGGAAACAGGCCATCCACAATGTTCCTTATTTGGTTCTCGTCCATCAGCTGGTTTGGCGGACGGAACTTCTTCATTACTATCTTATATCCCTGCCCCCATGGGTCTCGATCCACTTCCTCGCAAAGCGCTTTCCAGCACTTAAGCTTGCTTTGCTTAATGGCAGCACTAAGAGCTTTCTTCGCTCCTTTGTACGCTTCCGACTTTTCTAGAGCCTCAGGCCTGCCGCGCGCGCGAGTTGCTAGCCTTCGCATCCTGTGGCATATTTTTCGCAGCTCCGCGATTTCGCTATTCCACCAGTATACCTGCTTTTTACCCCTCCACATTCCCCTCCGTGGCATAGAGAGGTTGCAAGCGTGGCGAAGACAGCTCATTGTCTTTTCAACCGTCTCTTCCGTCGGACTGGAGTTGTTGATTATCCGTCGGGCATCCCCCAGTACTGATGCGGAGAACGTGGCAGAGTCGACCTTGGATGCGTCCCATGCTTTTGTTCTGCGTGGCCCGTTCGGAATCTGCCTCTGACCGGGATCGTTTAGGTGGAAAGTGATGTAGTTTTGATCGCTGCCAGTCAGATCCTCTATGACTCTCCATCCAGCAGCGGTCAGCAGCAGCCTTTCTGACACTAGTGTTACATCGGGGATCGAGTATCCAAAGCCTGGCCGTCGGTATGTAGGGGTCGTACCAGTGTTAAGCACGTTCAAACCGAGCCTGGCTGCCATCTCAAGGACTAACCTTCCACGGGTGTTAGTCTGCGGCATTCCCCATTCGACGGCTCTTGCGTTAAAATCTCCCGCCACAACCAGGTTACTAGTTAAATCCCTCAGGTCGTCTTCAATAAGTTCAAGCTTCTCCCTGAACGTTTGAATGGGATCATTCGGGGACAAGTAGCAGCTTACTATTGTGGTATTATTCGTAGTTAGGCGGACGTAGCCTTGTCCGGCAACACGGTTCACAATATTGGCGTTTGCATCTGTCATCCAGATTGCGGCGGTGCCGGTGTTATCTATATGCCAATCATTTCGGGCTCTATAGGGTTCGCTGATGATAACGCTGTTAGCTTTATGGTCTAAGACCAACTGTTGTAGTAGCTCATCAGCAAGTCTGCTCCGGTTTAGGTTTCCTTGGATAAAACGAATCACTATTGAATTGAGACTTTGGCCTTTGCAACAGCGAGTGCCGCTCTGAAAATGCTGCATGCTCCAGATCCAGGGACATGATCGAGCTTCTGTGTATTACACAGGTAACATTTTGGAGCTGCGGTACAGGCCGAAGCTTTGTGGCCGCTTTGCCCACACTTCCAGCAGGCGTTACTCCTGTCTGGACCCTTGCATTCTGCCTTCCGGTGTCCGTAGCCGAGACACCTAAAGCAGCGTTGTACTTCTGCTCGCTGTCTGATTCGGCACTGTATCCATCCGATAGGAATTTTACCTTTTTTGAGTAGGGCGTTGCCAATATTCTCGTCCACTTCGACGACCGCCATTTTTTGTTCTCTTTGGTTTGCTGCGAACACAGAGACACGGAGAGGTCTAGTGATTTCTTCTTTTCCGACCTCCCTCCTTATTGCGTCTTGGATTTCTGTTTCAGTTGTGAGACAGTCCATGCCAAGTTCTTCCAACTTCATCCGCTTGGAGAGCTGTTGTGCTTCACCGACCCCTCCTACTGCACTACCTATAGCTGCTCTGAAGGCCGTCTGGTCACTGCAGCGCGCCGTTTCAATCAGTACGTTACCAGATTTGGTTTTTCGTACTGACCGTACCACCGAACCTGTGTCATTAGGGCGGAGCTGGCCGCGTATGGCCCCTAGTACCTGGGCATAGCTTTTGCCTTCCACAGGTTGCTTGTCCCGTTTTTGAGCTTTAGGAGCTTGGACGGGGGTTGCCTGCTTGGCTGGCTGGGCCCGCTGTTTCAGCCTCCGGCGCGCTACATTGGACCAAGACTCACCTTGTGAAAGCGTATTTATTCTTTCATCTCGTTTCTTTTTGGCTTCCAAGTCCTCCGAGTGGGAATCTGAGCTCGTTCGTGCCCTCTTGCTTTTTCGGCCCGATTCTCTGCTCTCATCTACCTTTTGGGCCCTTAACGATCCCATGCAGCTTAACGCTTCCTCGAGAAGAGCCATACCGGTTTTTATGTCCTTGGACACGGTCTTCTGCTTGAGAGCGGTTTCCTGCATCTCGCGCAGCACTGATACCGCGTACTCCAGCAGTTCGTCTTGGCTCTTCCCTTCGAGGCTTGTGTATGAGAGTGAGCCTCTTGGCGGAGTCGCACGTTTCTCCTTCCCAACAGCGCGCTGTGCAACGACATTGGGTGAGCTGACCGACGCTTTTTCCCTTGCAGTAGCAGGTGTTGACTGGCTGGGGTTATTGCGCAGCTGTGCTTTCGCTGCCTTTGTCTTTTCCGCCGATTCGGTGCCTTGTGTGGGCATTACCGACAAGGTCGCTTTAGCGGGGGTTGTTAAAACCGGCGATCTCAGCACTTTGGTGCTCTTCTTGAACACCGCTTCATCGCCCCTTTCTTTCTCGCTTTCTCTACTTTTATCTTCCTTTGTTGTTTTTATTTTGTTGCTCATTTGTTCTATTGGGTCTCCGCTTCAAGCCGCTATCTCCGCACGATGTGCAGTCGCCGTCTTCAATTCCCGTGGTTATCTTTGCATAAGCAGGGAGGCCACGCGTGGGTTGACACAGGTCCTTATGGGAGTCTGTGTTCAGAGCCAGAATACAGCGTTAGTCAGGAGTCGTCTCAACTGAGCCTGCACCACCAACTTAATGGCGACGTGCTTGGAACGTACTTGAAGACCTGCCAAGGTTTTAACGAGACGGAGACGATGCCGATATTAACCTACCAGCCGTTTCGGCAAGGTGTCACGCTTGCTTATTAAGGTAGTAGCCTATCGTCATCGCCAGCCCGTAGCAATCAGTTCATAATCATATTTCCAGTTTTGGTCAACAGGATCTTACTGGTCTCGATCGTGTGGATGCTTGATGGGGTATTTTAGGGCGGCATCCTATCGCCCTTCCACCGGAACTCTGGGGTGTGTTGCCCTTAGAGCAACACATTCCCATTTTTCCACCGGATTGCTCGTTTTGGTTCGCCCTGAGTACTTAATTCACTCAGTACCTCCCGTCTTGTGGGAAGCGTTCCTCTATCCACCACCTGAGGAGGCGCCCGGTAGGGGACCGATACCCCCGCGGGAAAGTTAAAGTTACAGTTAAAGTTATAGTTAAAGTTAAAGTTAAAGTTAAGGTTAAAGTTAAAGTTAAAGTTAAGGTTAAAGTTAAAGTTAAAGTTAAAGTTAAAGTTAAAGTTAAAGTTAAAGTGAATGTTAAAGTTAAAGTTAAAGTTAAAGTTAAAGTTAAAGTAAAAGTTAAAGTGAAAGTTAAAGTTAAAGTTAAAGTGAATGTTAAAGTTAAATTTAAAGTTAAAAATAAAGTTAAAGTTAAAGTTAAAATGAAAGTTAAAGTCAAAGTTAAAGTTAAAGTCAAAGTTAAAGTTATAGTTAAAGTTAAAGTTAAAGTTATAGTTATAGTTAAAGTTAAAGTTAAAGTTAAAGTGAAAGTGAAAGTGAAAGTTAAAGTTAAAGTGAATGTTAAATTTAAAGTTAAAAATAAAGTTAAAGTTATAAATAAAGTTAAAATTAAAGTGAATGTTAAAGTTAAAGTGAAAGTTAAAGTTAAGAATAAAGTTAAAGTTAAAGTTAAATATTAACTTCTCATTTATTCAATAAAAGTAAAAAATTTGTTTTCTTATCGGTCACCACGCTTAAAAAGGTTAACTTGAATTAATATCAAAGACAAAACTTGAAAGAAAACAAAATGTTGCATAAATATTATAATTGCATAAGTTGATAATATGCAATAGCTTTACCGCGACAGTCCCCGAGTGCCACACGTCCTTTTTTTATATTTTGCCGGTTTCGAGACAAAAGAAGTGTAAAACATAAATAATTTAGGTAATATTGAAAAGACCCCGGCAGTGTTCCGCAACGATCTCGAAATATTCCCCAAATAATCTTGAATAGTGAACCAATTAATGACGCCTTTAAAAGTTCCGCCAGGAGAGCGTCTCTTAATGCGATAGTTCTGAGTTAGTTCGGTACTAGTGCGGCTCAACTGGGTTCCTTAAAATTAGCCTGACGGGACCTAGATATTTTTTGTCGACTCCGAACGGCTACTAAATTTCCACTGAGAAGCTTTTCATAGGAAAAATACACTCGGCGTGCTTGGCCTCTGCCGAGAGCCACCCTCGGCTAGAAAAAAATTTTTCGATGTTAAAACACTTGTTTTGTAAATTTCGATTTTACCTTGCTTAGGCGGAGCACGCCACCACCATCCGCCGAATGAAAAAGGCGGTTGAAATATTTCCTCGGGACCGGTTTTTTTTTTTTCTGAAATTAAAGCAGAGTATAGGAAAACCAGCGCCGCAGGTTTTTACCTGACTTAGTTGTTATATCAAATAATCCTTACCGAACATGTTTTTAGTCCGATTTCTAACTGAAATAAAACAAGAATACAGAAAAACGACGCCACAGGCGTCTTCATATTTCAGCTAATTCCTCGCTGAACCTTAAATAATCTTTAAAAAATTGTTGCGATCGACGACAGCTCAGACGAACGGGTGATCTCTTAGCGATTCGCTCGTCATGGTAGTATCTATAATTTTCGTTCGACCTTTATGTTTCTTACGTTATGTAAAAAAAATGTTAAGCAGTTGTCAATTGATATACATACTTATTGCCAGCTCTTACCGTAATGCATAGCTCCAAACGATCCTTTCGCAATAGAAAATGGGGCCCTGAACGTAATCATGAACTTGCTTTGACATGCTTCCGAAAGAACAGGTAATGTCAGCATGTTATTGGCTATTAAAGGTGCCCCTCCCGAAACATAAATACAGGGTGATTTTGACAACTGTGTCTCACGACAAAAATCTTTCGTAAGACTATTTGCTGTTCTAGCAACCAGTTTTAAGTCTTTAGCAAAGCAGTTAGTAAGATATGTTACTGAGGTGGTCTTCGTAATCTTCGCATTTCCTCTTGCAAATATATATAAAGAAGAACAATAATGAATTAAACATTGCGCAAAATGGCTCCTATCAAAAGTAAAGCGTGGAAATATTTTATTAAAGAAAAAAAACAACCTGGTTGTATGTAATTTTTGTAAGAAAAAGTTAAAATTTTCAAACAACACATCAAACATGTTCCAGCATTTAAAATTGAAACATACAGCTGAAGTTGATAAGTTTAAGGTAAGATAAAATAGTTAATTTCCTTCAAAGAATGGGTGCGTAATGCATTATTTTATAGCATGATTCCAAAACAAACGAGGATGACAGTGAAACCATTGATAAAAATAGTGTGGATACTGTAGTCGATATCACAAATGAATGCGAAAGTAGCACAGACGAAATGCCGAGTAGTAGCGCCAGTCAGCCAAGTAGCCGGCCAAGTCAGTTGAGTAGCACCGCCAGTCAACCATTCATTTTAAAAGCATTTACCAACATTCAAAGCTATTCCTCTGGAACAAAAAACAAGAAAATTACATATGGAATCATGCACATGATCGTCAAAGATAATTTGCCGTTTACCTTTGTCGAAGGTAGGTTTTGTGTTCATTAATTATTCTATCATTTTATTCTAAGAAATTTAACTTTTATTAAAGGTGCTGGCTTCTTAGACTTTATGAAGCAAAATTTCCCACTTTACAAAGTCCCAACAAGGAACACGATAAAGGCTGAAATTGATAAACTGTATGAAGAGGAAAAAAAAATGTGTGTCATTGCTTTCAAATCTGCATTGTGTAACCCTGACCACTGATATATGGACTGATATAAACTGTAAGATTTAATAATTTAGGTGTAAAGTTTTAATGTTAAAAATATATAATTATGTACAATATGGAATTTTTTTGTCACAGACGAAGAAGCCTAATTATCGTTAAAGGTTACAATGAACTTGTAAAGTGTTATATTTCTTTGCAGTCGATTTATTTTTTTACTTTTTAGTTAACCGCTGTATAGCTAAATGGTTAGCGCAGCATGCCTAAAGCGTACTGATTATGAAGGCTTAGCACCCTTCGAAATGGATCTATCTGCGCAGCTATGACAGGTTGTCTGAAAAATTTTCTACTTACTATTCCAAAAACAAAATACAATTTTTCAAATTTGGAAAAATTAAAAAATAACAATAATTATCATTAGGAAAAAAAATTATTGTTCTGGCCTTGAGCTCGATTCGAACCTTGAATGACTTTTTAGTTAATTTAATTAACCCATAATAAAAGCTTGTTTTTAAAAAAGTTTTTTTTTTAATTTTATTTTTTACTTTTTAGTTCGTTTTATTAACAAGTAATAAAAGTTTGTTCTTAGAAAAGCTTTTTTCTTAAATTTAATTTAAATATCAATTTTTTTTTTAATTTTTGGTAGGGTAAAATTTTGTTTAAATTAGCCATGTAATCTTTTTTAGTTATTTGTAACGTTTCTCATCTTATCCATTCCTTTTAATGCATCAACATTACAGGTTTCTTCGAAGTCAACTTTGAACAGTCAAGTTCTTCGATTCGAAGACCTGCTAAAAACCTAACCCGGCTTAAAGCCACATAAGCTTGACCAGCAGCAAATAATTTGCAGCCTAAATAATAACAGCATGATCTATAATAGTTCCCTGCATTTTGTACACAGTTGAAGCCCACGATAAGACAATCGGGAGCATTCTTCTTTCAGCTGTGCCGTGATTAAGAAGGAAATTGAACTGATTTAGGCTGTATTATGTGAACGCCATTGTTACCAAAGTCTACGCGAACCGATAGTATATCGTTATGGTATAGTTGAGCACGTCTGCAATATGGCCATATAATTTCAGTGATGTGACCTATTGCTCTATTTACAAGTACAAGTCCCTTAGCAACGTCAACGTTAAATCTCAACATAACTTTAGCACCAACAAATAGTTATAGTTCTTTTGGAAGACATCCTGTTTTGTTAATGGCTGAGTGTATTATATTATTAACATCAATCTGATCATTGTTTTTTGTTCCATCAATTAATTTATCTTGCTAATAATCAGTTATCAGCTGAGTGAAAGAAATTGTGCTTTTGAAACGATACGTTGAGCCAACTGTCAACAACCAATCGATAAAAACGTTGAGTGAATAGAGCGGAAAATTTTTATGCTGCCTAATTTGTCGTAAAGTTGCAACCATAGCGGAATGATACAAGGTGGAAGAATGGTGACGTACCTACAAACATAAATAAAAATTCCATGTACTTTGTTTTTGTAAATTCGATGGACAAATGTCAAAATCGTACTGCACCGGAAGTTGATGTATCAAATCAAATAAAAAAGTTGGTAATCAGCTGTTCCATGCTGCCAACTTGTATCGTTGCGCCATGGTTGCAACTGTGCGTTCCAAGAAGTTGTCACTAATCAACTTAACCAGCAGTTGTGCTTTTGGA
The DNA here is from genome assembly GCF_040869045.1 of Eurosta solidaginis. Classification (NCBI taxonomy): domain Eukaryota; kingdom Metazoa; phylum Arthropoda; class Insecta; order Diptera; family Tephritidae; genus Eurosta; species Eurosta solidaginis. Next base: position 155,186,033 of record NC_090321.1, read on the forward strand.
ATGCGCCCAATGCTTTGTTCAACTCATTCAAATGAATTTGTGTATGTGTGCATATACATATCTTCACGTGTTCTTGCAACAACAAAACGTTAAACACATACATATGAATATACAGATTTTCGAGAAAACATATCGTATGTGTTTGCCAAAAGTGGCTTCACTTCGGATATCAGCAGCTTCGGTTGTCAGATCTTTCGCGTTCAACGCTAACGCGGTGTCAGGATGACAAGACTCTGAACCAAATTACTGATACGAATCGCTACGTTTAAATAACCTTGACTGAGTATGAGTAGACGATTTTTTATATCATGATGCGAATATATTGGGGCATATTCATAATCGAAATAAAATGTGACTAAGTTAGTTGAAGCATTTTTGACAGAGAGCACATATAAAATTGTGTCAAACAGTGCTAACTAACTTAAAATCATATTTTTTGTGACTTTGCCTATGTCGCGTTCAGTTTACAACTACTCATTGCAGATCTCTGCTCTGTGGGTTAAATATATAAAGCAAAATCAAGTGCGCAGAAAAGTATGCAACATTGAGCGATAACAGCCTAACTTCTACGTTCGTTGTATGCACAAACAAAGCGAAGTTACCTCGTTCTTGAGCCGCTGTGGGTTATTTACCATCCCTCTAAACACAGGACTTCGGCGCAAAATACACGACACGAACATTTCCGCGAACATTCCCGTTATGTCATGTTTCTGCGACCTTTTCTGTCGTGTATGAAGGTGTTTGCCAGTTCGCGCAAATGTTCGCCAAAAATTAAAATATTTTGCGCGAACTGTTCGTGCGTGTATGGCGAAATAGCTCATAATCGTAGTAATTTCTGAACGGAACAGACGTGCGCGGAAAAGTAAAATGGACAATAAAAAATTTCTGAGTGAATTTATTGAATCTTCTCTCTTTTTTTTACGCTTAATTGCCACAGCGAGCAATATTGCAGCAGCACAATTGTTGTCCGTATTCATCGCTGTCTGAAAGAGAACTAATGTTCGGCCAAAAGTTCGTATGGTGTATGGCCAAAGCTGCGAACAAGATTGCGGAATGTTCGCGAAAATGTTCGTGTCGTGTATTTGGCGCTTTAGGCTATTGTTCCCTTGGGAACACAAATCTTTACCGATATCTCTGTTATCGATTAATTTATCGAATTCTCGTAATATTGCATTGTCATCGGAGTTATACATGTGTGCAAAATTTCAGCTCAATCGGACACCGGGAAGTGTATCAGATTTAACGTTCAAGATTTGATTACAAACAACAGCCAAGTGAAAGTAAATAAAAGCTTATAATAAAAAATGCAGTAATAAACATATTTTTTGGGATATAACACATTGAATTTATTTAAATGCCGTAGTTTTAATCATTACAGAGCATAAACCAAGATTTAATTTGTACTGGCTGATTTCATGTTCACAGAACATATTTAGGAGAGCTTTAGTTGTTCCATGTGCAAATCTTAAGGCGAATTTCAAAAGCAACGAATATTGATAATGATTATTTGCCTGCGCCTGAGGAGACAATAAAAACATCAAACAAAAAAGTGTTTCTCAAGGGCCCGTGATTTAGAGGTACTAGGAAATTTTTTTAATTCAGGAGAGTTGGGATGCAAATACAAGCTTTTAAAGTTTTGTGCAGAGAGTGATTCGGTGGTTGGATTTCGTAACCAAAAACTTTAAAGGCAGCTGAAGAACCAAAAGTAGATATGGCACTTTACGAATGGTTCAGACAAGAGCGTTTTAAAGGCACTCCAATTACAGAACTGATGAGAGAAAAGGCTAAAATATACCACACAAAACTAAACATTGATTCTGAGTGTGAATACTCCAACGGGTGGTTGCAAAATTTTAAGAATAGCCATGGAATAAAAAGAATTCATGCTGAAGTAGAAAAATCTTCAGCAGACTATGTAAGTGCTACAAAGTTTGTAGAACAATTAAATGAATTGATATCAACGGAAAGTCTTACTAGTGAGCAAATTTATAATGCGGACGAGACAGGCCTTTTTTGGAAGTGTTTGCCCGAGAGCAGTTTGGTTTGTCATAATGAAAGATTTATAGATGGACATAAGGTGGCAAAAGAAAGAAAAACCACTTCAGTTTGCGCTAATGCTGCTGGTACGCACAAGTGAAAAGCTTTAGTTATTGGTAAAAGTGCTCGTCCAAGAGCCCTAAAAAATGTATACGACCTTCCCGTAATTTATAAGGCCAATTCAAAGCATGGGTAACGCAAACAATATTTTTAGAATGGTTTACCAAAAACTTTGTACCAGAGGTAAAGGAGCATCTTAAGAAAATCGGTCTTACGGATGATAGCAAAATCCTTCTGTTGTTGGACAACTGCCCGGCACATCCAGACGTTCACGATTTAAAGGCTAACAACGTTATTGTAAAATATTTGCCACCGAATTGTACGTCCTTGATCCAACCGATGGATCAGGGTGTAAAATGGAGTTTTAAATGCCATTATCGTAAAACTATAGTGCAAGAACTAGTCTCGTCAAATAATAGAGAAGATTTTAAGAAAGAATTTAATATAAAGAAAGCCCTGTGGTCCATTGATAATGCTTGGGACGCTATTACTTCTGAAGTTTTGAAGAACGCTTGGAATAAGTTGTTATGTCCAGATAATGAAGGTGCGTAGGTATATTTTTATAATTTTATAAAATATTTTCATGCAAAAATTCATTGATTTTTGTTATGGGTATGGACATATCGAATACGCACGTGAATGTGGCACAAATGATCAATATTACGGATGACTTTACCACAGAGGATATAGAGACATGGGTGAAATGTCATGAAAATGCCTCCCAATTTGCTGTTTTGTCAGATGAGGAAATTATAAGCATGGCAAACAGTAACTCAGATGAACCTGAGCGAGACAGTGGATTGGAAGACACTGATGAAGACGATGTAATTGTTTCAGAAAACACTTTAAAAGAATCGATAGAGGCATCAAGCACATTGCTGAATTTCCTGGATAGCCCTGGTTGTCCCGGAATTACAGAGCAGGATAAAATTTTAGTTTTTCGCATACAAGAAAAATTTATAAAAGAAAATTATAAATTGAAAAATATTAGACAAACAACATTACACGACTTTTTTTAAGAAATTGTATTCTTTTTTTGCTTGAAGTCATTTTTTTGCCTCATGTTTTCAGTAGAAAATTTCATGTATACATACATACATTGTATTTAATATAAAACTGTACATAATTTTCTTGAATTAATTTTTTTTAATGTAAATGTTCACCTGTTAAATAAAAAAAATTAAAAAAAAACTATAATCAAAATTGTTATTCCATTAACCGTGAAAATCGATTATCCGTAATGCTTCTGGTCCCGACCATCACGGATAATCGAGGCCCGACTGTACTAAGACATTTTTTTTAATTCAGGAGAGTCTAGTTTTTCCATGTGCAAATTTTAAGCCGAATTTCAAAAGCAACGAATATTGATAATGATATTGTGCCTGCGCCTGAGGAGACAATAAAAACATCAAACAAAAAAGTGTTTCTCAGGGGGCCCGTGATTTAGAGGTACTAAGACATTTTTTTAATTCAGGAAAGTCTTTAGTTGTTCCATGTGCAAATTTTAAGCCGAATTTCAAAAGCAACGAATATTGATAATGATTTTTTGCCTGGGCTTGAGGAGACAATAAAAACATCAAACAAAAATGTATGTTTACACGAATCCGAAATTGTAAAGTTTTAGTGGTGACACTGATGAAGGTTCATCTTCAAACACTCTTCCATCAGTATACCAACTCTGTATCAAAATCCAGATTATTTAAACGACTTCGATATCGGTAGCGTGAATAATGAGTTTTTGCGATCTGAAGAAGTCAACGAAATAATTCGTCGAGGTCATCAAAGTGTCCTGTTATTTTTCCACGTGATTGTCATGACGAGGCATTTCCTACCTCGTTGTGAAACAGAATCTTGCCAAATGGAAAGTTGAGCATAACTGGTTAGTGTGGAGTGCCAGTAGCAACGCTTTTTATTGCCTACCATGTCGTCCGTTAAGCACCAATACTTTAAATCGACCTAAAATTTGTTGTGCGGATATTCGAAATTCCAGGTATGGAAGAATCTATACGATAAACTGACATCACACGAAAATACTCAAGTTCACATTAAATGTTATATTCAATGGCGATCTTTACAAAATCTAATTCAAAAGGAGGCTACAATTGATACACTTATCAATGAACAGCTAATCACTGAAACTCAAAAGTGGAAAGAAATACTATATAGAATTTTGGAAACTATTTTATTTTTGGGTGAAAGAGGCCCAGCTTTCAAAGGCGAAAGTATATATCTTGGCGAACGAAACATTGGACATTTTTTGGGCATCTAAGATCTCATAAGCCATTATGATCCGATACTTAGATATCATTTGGAGAAAGTTAGGATTTCACAACAGCAGCACAAATGTTTACAAGTTCACTATCTTTTCCCAGATATTCAGAACGAGTTTATAGAAACTTGTGCAAAGCACGTGAGGAAACTTTATTAGATCAAGGCAAAAAAGCCAAGTATTTTGCTATTATCGTTGATGCTATGCCTGATGCTAGTCACGTTGATTACGTTCATTTTGCGGTAACTCCATTTCAATTCGAAAGCAACAAATTTTACAATTCAAGAACGGATTTTGGCTTTCGTGAATTGTAACCAAAAAACTGGTCAGAAAATCGTTGATCTAATTTGTCTGGAGTATGGCAGAGTACGGTAAACATGAAATCCCATTAACAGATTGTAGTGCACAAGGGCGCAATAACGGCGCCAATATGATAGGAGCTTACAACGGAGCACTACGTCACATTCTCGACAGAAACTCGAATGCTGATTACTCGCCTTGTACAACCCACATCCTCAATTTATGTGGTGTTAATGCTGCAGAATGTTGTACGGTTGCAATTACTTTCTTCGGAGTTGTACAGAAATGCTTTACTATTTTCAGCAGCACTCCACAACGATGGGACATCCTCAAAAAAATGTACCAAGCTCTCTTCATAGTCTTTCAGCCAAAAGCCAAATTTGACTGCGCAAGCATACGGCGATGTTACTGGCATTCTCAAGTACATCAAGAAGTTCGATTGTATCTTGCTGTCCTCAATTTGGTTGAAAATACTGACTACCATTAATGAAAGAAACGTGGTCCTCCAAGCTAGAGACACCACCATAGATGTTGAGGTCCGATATCTAGATGCCTTATTAGCTGGTTTGAAGTTGATCAGGAACCAATGGGAAACAATTTTAAACAAATGCCAAACAGTTGCTACTCAATTGAACATCTCGCCAAAGTTTCCGGACATTCGAAAGAGAAAACCCAAAAGACGTTCTGAAGATAATTTAAATGAGATGATTACGGTTGATTTAGAGTCTGATTTTAAAAACAATACATTCCTGGTGATCGTTGATTCGGTAATAACTGGCATTACTGAACGATTTGCAGCTATGATAAATTTGAGCGAGACGTTTTCTATTTTGTGGCAATTTGAAGACATGGATGAAACTACGGTTCGGGCGGGCGCAGCAAAATTTTGTCGAAAATTACATGTCGGACATTTCTCAAAGCTTAGAATGCGAAATAATTCGCTTGAAAAATATTCACGAAGCAAATTTTGATAAAGGTCTGTCACCATTGGCATGGCTAAATGCCATCTACATATGTTCAAAATCTGTATACGATTTTCCCCAACATTTGCGTTGCTTTACGTATCTTTTTCACTATACCTGTCACTGTAGCTAGTGCAGAACGTTCCTTCAGCGTCCTTTCAAGAATCAAAAACTTTCGTAGATCGTGTTCATCTCAAGAGCGAGTTTCAGGACTTGCCACGCTTTGTGTTGAATCCGTTTTGGCAAGACAGTTAAATTTTGATATTATTATAAAAATTTTGCAGCGAGAAAGGAATTAAAGCCACTCTGATATCCGAACTTTCTATATTGAATAATTAAAATTTATAATCATCATTAAATTTATCAGAAATGTATTAAAATGTTACCAACTAACTAGAAAATATTTTTTGAAACAATATGTGGCTGTTAAAAGAGAATTTTATTTCTACGTTACAATAAAATAATATAAATAGTAAGTATACTGTGTTAATTTTATTGACAGCTCTTAGTCCAAAAATCATTTAGTTGATGTGGCAAAAAGTTTGTTTGATGTAATCCATCAATAACACCGCGTTACACACATTCTGTCCTATGAACCAAATATACCTTTTCGGAATGAGGAGAAAAAATAAAAATACACGTGTATCGGGGATTTTTATGTACACGTCAGATTTTTTTTTATGTATAAAGTATAAAGCTCGTAGTGACCGCCTGTCCGCCTGTGTGAAAGACTTTGGATCGATTTTTAACCCTTTTTCCGTGATCCAATCGAGCTGAATTTTTGCAGGCAGACTCGTGGGAATGTCTGTATCACGTCAAATTAAAAAAAAGATTTTTATCAATTCTCAGATTTTCCTGAATTTAAAAAAAAAGTTTTTTCACTTTTTCCGGCATAACGTGAAGGGACTCCAAATTTTTAATTACAAAAGCGTTCCAAAAAAATAAATTTTTTTTCGACCCATCCTACCCCATACATTTTTAGTTTATCAATAGTAACTTTCTAACACTAAACTGTTTATGGCGGAGAGACGGACACTACGAACTTTATACTTTATACATAAAAAAACATTCTGACGTGTACATGAAAATCGCCGATGCACGTGTATTTTTATTTTTTCTCCCCTTTCCGAAAAAGTATATTTGGTTCATAGGACAGAACTAAAGCTAGTTTTTGTAGCGTGGTGTAATGATTCATGAATGAGACGTCATTAATTCAAGTTAATGAAATGTATTAGTGGATTTTTTATATGGGGCCCGTAAATTGTTTAGTCCCGGGCACGGATTTTCTCTCTACGGCCCTGTCGATAGCTGATTCTTCGTTATCATTATCGGACACTTTTCAATTTTCGTCATCTTCCGTAATTTGAACGTCGTTCCAATTTTCAATGTCGTCAATGCTGACGTCAACACCACTCACCGGGCGAATACCCGACTTGTTTTTATTGCCAAACAAACGGTTGAATTTTAAAAAAGCTCAGAAAAGTTAACCACCAGTTAACTTTTTGGAGCGCTACGTGAACCCTCAAGCTCGGCCAACTAAGCCGAGCGTTTAACTTTCTCGAGAGTTAACTTTTCCGCGATTCTACTGTATTTCGGTCCGTGTGCCCTCTAATGGATTTTTTTTGTTCCTTTGTCACGGTGTCTTAACCTATCTGTGAAGTTTCACGTTTGTAGCTCAATGAGAAATTACTTAAAAGTCGATCGCAAGATTCCATCCGTTCCGTAAGATTTTTCTAAATATCTCGATTCGTGCGCCCCTTAGCGAAATTTTTTGTGATGCGTTTTATACTGTCATCGGCCTTTGAATTAAGTTTGAAATTTAACGTCTCTATCTCACCAAAAAGTTACTTAAAAATCGATCTCAAAGTTCCAAATTTCCAAATTCTTATCTATCTTATCTTATATAAAAAATATTTGGCGATGATGTGCATACATACATATATTGTTCATAAAAATACATTTACGCAGCAATTTCATAAATTTATTAATGGAGTAAGGACGATCGCCTTCGCTGTTTTTCGAAATGTTTTCATATCCAGATCACAGTTCAGACATTAAAAGATCCATAAAGCTAAATGGCTGTCACCCGATCGAAGAGTACGGCACAGAATATAAAAAAAAATTTAAAATGGTACCAAAAATTCGGCAAAAGACGGAATATTTCAAGCCCGGGTCAAAAGGGCGACCTTATCACCAATGTTCAGCGAGTGCTCAGGTTCTAGAGGGAAGTCGTCTACGTCATGTTAAACAGAGGCAGCTTTGAAGCACCCGGCGAAGGTGATAATATTCCATTCGCTCTTCCACGGGTGGTACGGGACAAAGCATCCTAAAAAATTTAGAAACAAGTTTTCTTAATTCGAAAACTTCTTTTAAGCGAGATCGCTCTTCGGCAGTGTATTCCAGTGTGGGTTGGTAACGAAATCCCGATTTTTAAAAATTCTGCTTCTCAGAATCCCACACTTTTCAAAGTAATGACATGTCCACTTTAACATTTTTTATATTACATTTAAATACAACACTGTGTACACATTATTTTTTATTTTACTATTCCACCCATATGAACATACATATGTATTAAGGCGGGTCGATTTAAAAATCGCTCATTTCTCTGTGAAAATCGTATTCTAGGGATCAAAATAAGAAACTTTGCCCAAGGAACCATACCTCTAAAAAATTCTGATGTCCCCCAATTTGGGTCGAACTTTTGGGTAGGGGCAAATTTTGAGAAATTCCACTTTGACCCATTTAGAGTGCTCCAATCGAGTCCAAATGTATGACCGACCCCACTAACTTTGGAGGCCCGACTCACCGATGCCAGTGGCACACCCCCTGGAACCCCCTGGGGGTTCATACAAACATTTCAAAAAATCGCCGTTTTTGCACTTTACATGAAAAAATCAGCTAAATGGCCATGTTTTTTCTTTATTTTTATTTATTTATTTATAATAATATTTATTATTTATTTATAATAATATCTATTTTTTCTCTTAAGAAATTTATTTAGTCAGAACATATGTAAATGAAAAAATTAATTTAAGTAAGTTATAGAAAAGAAACTAAAAAAATTATTGTTTGAAGTCTTTTTTACTTTCAAGTCTGGGCAATTTTGCACGGCTCTCTAATGTCGTCGCCATAACAGCCTCTACATTTTCCGGTATAACCCGTTTGGAAACGCTAGCTAGCAATTGAACATGTCGTTCCGTTCCTTGTATGTGTGATGGAATTTTTGGATCATTAAACGGTGGATCATCTTGATTTAAATATTCTTTCAATGTATCGTACGGAATGCTTCGCGTGAATGGTGGTTCAAATACGATATTTATATCATTCAAATTGACCATTTCCGTATAACTTGTGCAATTAAAGTTTATATCTGGTTTTTTATAAACTCTAAGTTCCATTGGCTCGTCAACATCGGTTCGATAGCGTATAATTTTCTTGATGGCACAGTCGCGCTTTTCTTTGCTATCATCAAACAACATTGATAACAAGATATTTTCCGAATGCGCATAATATGAATTATCTTTAATTACTTTATTTACAATTTTGCGTAAACGAGGTTCTAGAAATCGTGACCAACCAATGAACTTGAAAAATAATGCACTGCCGAACACGACAGAGCTGTAATACTTGATATTGAAGTACATTGGCACATAACATTTAATTATAAATTCAACCAGAATTCTTAAATTTGCATCTGAATTTTCCGTTGTCACATATAATCGCAATAATCTAGCGGCCTTGGTGAGCCACCGAGAATGTACAATTTTCCCTGGTTTGATGTTAGCCAGATCCACCGGAACCACGCCGCTAGAAATTGCATGGGCCATGTCGTATAAGTACTTCGAATCGGTGGAAAATTCAATTTCACAAGTAAAAAATTGTTTCCAGAGATTTTACATACTCTGTAAATTATTGGGTGTTGTTTCTTCTCTTGATTTGCTCTTGATACTTGTCAAGCAATTTATTCAATATATTAAATACACTTTTTTTCAGCATTATTTCCATACCAAGTTTTTCCCAAATTCCAATCAACTTATCTTGTACTTGAATAGTGAATGATTTATGGAAAACTTTTTTTGTTCTGTTTTAGCACGTTCGCTTAAGTAAAAATAATATCTCAAGATATCCAGATGGGTTAGTAAATTAAGATCAGTTAAATTAGTAGACACACCAAAAACAGTAACATCATGCTTGGGTATATAACTCATTGGGTTTTCGATAGTTGTTGATGTAGTTGCTTCATCTTGCGGTGTAGAGGATGGTGGATTCATTGTAAACCTTTTGATTTGGAATGGTCACTTCACTTATTATTTTTTTTGAAATATTTTTTTATCTGAAATTAGCACTTCACACTTTGAGTTCTTCACAACGACTTAATGCATTCACAAAAACTGTTGCGTTATATATGGCCTACGAGACGAGGTAATAAGAATGAAATGGTAATTTCAATTCTTCCTGCTGTGTCTTGTGGTGGCTTAAAAAAAACAACACAAGCAATTTTACGATCTGCAATTGTGTCACAGTGATACCTTCATTTTTTAAAACGGTTGAATAAAAAACCCACACAACTATGTTTACGACATGCAAATGCATCACAGTGATGCCTTGGTTTTAAAAGGGTTGTAAAAACGCTAATTTCTAATAATTTTTTTAAATTTCTTTTCTATTACTAAGTTAAATTCATTTTTTCATTTACATGTGTTCTGACGAAATAAATTTCCAAAGAGAAAAATAAACTCCAAAAAGAAAAAACATAAGCATTTCGCTGATTTTTTCATGTAAAGTGCAAACTGGCGATTTTTTGAAATGTTTGTATGGTGAACCCCCAGGGGGGTTACAGGGGGTGTGCCACTGGCATCGGTGGGTCGGGCTTTCAAAGTTAGTGGGGGTCGGTCATACATTTGGACTCGATTGGAGCACTCTAAATGGGTCAAAGTGGGATTTTTCAAAAATTGCCCCTACCCAAAAGTTCGACCCAAATTGGGGGACATCAGAATTCGTTTTAGAGGTATGGTTCCTTCGGCAAAGTTTCTTATTTTGATCCCTAGAATATGATTTTCACAGAGCAATGGGCAATTTTTTTGCCTCCCCACAAATCGACCAGGCCTAATATGTATGTATGTACACATATTCATTGACGAATTGCTGGAACTAGAAATACCGTTATACATCGTAGACTAAAAGTCATTGTAGGTGAAAGTACCTCACAATTTTATAAACTCGTATAAAATTTACAAAAAGAGCTTAAAAAAAACAAAAAAAAAAAAGGAGCTTATTTATGCGAAAACTCAAATACAAAGAAGGGAAAATGGAGAAATAATAAGAAAGAAAAGAAACATAATTAAAAAAAAAAACAAGCAACTACGAAGAGTTATTAAAAAAGGAATGAATTAAATCAACCAAGTTGCTTACTAGACCAAAATATTTACCATATATAAAAACATATTACGAATAAAGTTTATTTGATTTCTAAAATCGCTGTGTATGAGTTTGAATACTTTCGCTGCGTATGTCGGTTCATTTCGTTGTTCAGAAAGTTTATCTAAAGGGTAAGTACACTAAAAGCAGAAGCCGGATTTATACTAGGTTCAAACACACACCAAATTGGCAATTTATACTGTTTTTGCAATTTATTACGCAATTTGTTATATAATAAATTGTAATAATAAATTGCCAATTTAAAAAAAATTGCGTAATAAATTGTTTCAAACTGCAAATGCAATATTGTAAAGTGTGTTTATTGAGTATACTTAAACGTCAATTACGCATGGCTGAACTATATGGTTGGCTCATCTAATCAGCTGATTTTATGTCTGTCATTTCACTGGAGTTGGATTGTCAAAAGAAGATGGCAAAATCAAAATGAAACAAAAACATTGAACACATTTTCTTACAACACACAAAAATTTCAAAGTTTTATGTTTTCATTCCATTTCATTTGCCTAATAATGTGCGTGTTCATTTTGACAGTCTGAACAAAGGTATGTTCTTGCTGTAGAGATGAGCCAACCAGCTATCAAATTACTATTGTGTAAGCTAAATCGAGTTGTATGAACAGCACTCAATTCAAATCGAAATTTCCTCAATTTATTTTTCTGTTTGAACATAGTATTAGCAAAAGCAGAATTTTGGAAAACCAGGATTTTGGAAAAGCAAAATTTTAGAAAACCAGGATTTTACCTATGCAGGATTTTTTAACATTTTGCAGGATTTTGCGAGGTAGAATTTTCTAAAACAGGCAAACGTTACGCTCCCTTCCAGTGTATATCTGCCAAGTTGCTAAGTGACAATTCATCTGATAAATGTTGTTCGGAGTCGGCGTAAAATATTTAGCACTAGTCCCTCCGATTTGCAGGAAAAATTAAAAGTAACACGACGCAAATTGGAAGAGAAGCTGGGCCTAAATCCTCTTCGGAAGTATATCGCGCCTTAGATTTTATATAGAAAAATATATGCAGTGGTTATCTAATGCAATGTTTATACATGGAAATTTACTCCAGTTTACTTATATTCACATATGTACATATTCCAGGTAAAGGCTTAGTGGCATCAAAAAATTTCATAAATTTTGTTTTATTTTTATAAAAGCGGTATTCATGTATAAATTGCCATGCATCGTGAAATGCCAAAATTTTGTGCCTACTGCTATTTTCATGCTCAAGAAAAATGCAAAATTTTTAAAATTACTTCACAATAACACTGATACTTCACAGCTTGCTTAAATCGTACTTTTCGGTTTCCTCGTTTGCATATTTCTAGGCGTTTCTAGAGTTTACTACTTGTTTACCAGCTATAAACTCACCAGCTATAACTACAGATGCACGATTATAGGTTTTCGCATAGCCATATGCGCGTGTGTATGTGAATGAGACTTCCACCGATGATTGCCTACTATTGGGAGTATCTCAGATATATGCATGTGGGTGTGCGTTTCTCTCCGCTGCTTATATGGACATATGTGTCCCCTGGTCGCCCCCCCCCCCTCCCCCATAGATCTGCACCTGCGTAAAAGCCTAAATAGAGACTTAAATACATTAAAAGACTCCACATACTCTAATAGGCTGAAAGGTCAAGAAGAGTAGGTCTAAATGAAGATCACAGTGCATCGAGGCCTAATAATAATAATTCATATTTCTAATCATTTTATTAGTGAATGTGAGATGTTAGAGAAATATGTTGCTTATATGCAGCGCTGGTCCAAGAGCGCTTAAGTAAGTCTGTGCAAAATATATTTAAAATAATTCATCGAAGGCGGTGCCTATTTCAGGACGATCTACGACTGAACTAGTTAGGAACGCGTTCAAAAGGGTTGTATTTCGTAGGCCATAACAAGGTTGAAAGTTTCAGTTGAAAGCATTGCCCTACTTCATAACTACTGCCATTCGTTGCTGGTATCAAGTGTATCTTACACTGAAAGAAAAAGGCCGGTAAAATCAACCGAAATACGGGTCAATTCCACCGAAATTTCTCTTAATTTTTATCCATCGCAACAAGATGTTAAATCAACTGCGCACAAATCGTTGATTCGTAATTGACCGTTTTAGTAGTCAAATGAACAAAAAAAGTTGTTGCGACAGCTTTGTACGAAAGTACCTATGTTGCCATATACATAAATAAATAAATAAATGTAAGGCGCGATAACCTCCGAAGAGATCTAATGCCGAGCTTTCTTCCAATTTGCGTCGTGCTCCTATTGATTTTCCCTACAAATTGGCCGAACGGGACCTAAATGTTTTATGCCGACTCCGAACGGCATCTGCAAGGCAGATGAGTTTTCAATGAGAGCTTTTCATGGCAGAAATACACTCGGAGCGCTTGCCAAACACTGCCTAGGGGCGACCTCGCTTAGAAAAATTTTCTTCTAATTGAAAAACCTTATTTCTAAAATTTTGATGTTGCTTTGCCCGGGGTGCGAACCCAGGGCATACGGTGTGGCAGGCGGAGCACGCTACTATCACACCACGGTGGCACTTAACTGAACGTCAATTGGGCTTACATCAAATATGCTGGCACACATTAAACATTATACACTTTATTATTTTGTTTTATTAAACACACTATCACCAAATTTTATATTTTATAATTTATTTAATTTATAGTTTTGAACTTCGCAAATAGAAATGAAAATAGTAGTCACAAAACTGATTCTCAATTCTTTCAGTTGCAGCTCAGCTCATTCTCAATTTCTTCTCTCGCATGTAGTTGTCACACTTGATTGTTTCGAACAAAACTTGTATAAATGTTTGACATAACATTTTAAATAGAGAACTTGTAAGTTATAGAAAAGTAAAGAATCAAATCGCTGGAAGGCAATTCACCACTGGAGTTACTTTACATGTAATTCGGCAAGTTTAATTTTGAGCAATTTTGCATTTCGCTTGGAGGAGACGTTGCAAAATTGTACCCGATAAAGAGGTGTCCCGGTATCTCATAATTTTTTGCACAGTAAATTCAAAAAAAGGTTTTTCGTTTTGTATTGATAACTGAAAAACTAGTTTTTTGTTGTTTTCTCATTTTGTGTGTTATTTCGATTTTGTGGTTTTCTTATTTTGGTATTTTTTTTAACAAGTGGCACCATCGTCATAAGTACAAAGTAGAGAGCGCAGTGAGCGTAAAATTCTCTTTGAAATTTGCTCATTTATTGACTTTTGATCGCTGTTGAAATGACCAGTGAGATCAGTTGTGTTAACAGAAAAATCAGTTAGATTGACAAGGAATCTGTTAATTTTACAGAATTTTGTTAACTTAAGAGCGACAATTTCTCTTCTGTTGAAATGACTAAACTAATTTGTTCGTTTGACAAAGAACTCGGTCGAATTAACCATAATTCGATCAATTTCACCGGATCTTCGTTAAGTCAAGAACAACAGAACCGATTTGTTGATTTTACTAGCACTTTCAGTGTAATGAGGCCTGTGCACGTATAATATGCATTCAGCAAGATGACGGTACTCTATTAACAAATTCCATAGCCATACTTCAGAATCATCGTCGAAGCACATTTGCGTCGTTTACCAAGCTATCAAATATTCTATCTGTGCAGCGAGTCGCACTAAGAAGTTCCAAATTAGCTGATGTATATATACATTTTTCCATTCTTACGTGGTGTCGATTCGTAATTATTGGCAGAAAACAAGAACAGATTCACTTTCATATACATATTTATATAGATAGATGTAGATTACTATTATTATTGCAGTGATTATTAGTATCATTAAAATGTTTGTGTTTTGTTAACTTTTTTTAATTAAGCATGAAAATTTGGCCCAATTCACCGGCTCATATTCCAAAGTACGATGGCATATTGCCGTACGCTGGTGGATCACCCAACACCAATTCCAGCCCCATAGCTATCAACAGTGTCACGTCAACAAATTCGCCAACGTTGAAAATAATGGATGCTAACATGGTCTCACCACCACAGTCCGCCACACCGGACATGGATGAATATGTAAGCCGTTACATTTGTTATAGCAAAGCTATTTATAACATCAATACCTTTAAATGTACAGGTTCTCAACATTTTACCAGAGTCCTCACCATCGCAAGTTGCACAGTGGCTCAGCCACAATCGTTTGACCTCTTATCTGTCAACGTTTGTACACTTTTCGGGATCGGATATTTTGAGGTATGTAAATAAACACATTTGGGATTTTTCATTGTGAAAGGTACTAAAATAAAAGAAGTGAAGACTTTGGTTGTCCAACATTAATTCTTTCTTTATTAATTAATTTCTCGTCTTTTATAGTAATTTGCTTAACCTATACATTCATAAATATCTTAATACTAATAACTAAAAATAAGTACATAGGAAATGGGTTATGCATACATGTACGTTTGTATACAGTCTTTGTATACATGTAGTTTTGTATGCATAACTCCATACATGTAGTTTTGAACATTTAGCAGCATCAGCAGATCAATGTGAGTGTTTTGATGTTTTCCCACCATGGGTTGTATGTTTGTATGTATAGTTTTTTTTTTTTATGTATAGTTTATTAACTGTGAATGGATATGGGTCTCATATTCGGCATTCCATTGATGTTGGTTAGCCGTCTGGGTTAGTTCAATAATTTATGTTGGAAAATATTGTAATATGATTATTACTAAAATATATTTGGAGTTTGTTATGCGTAATGCCGCAAGTATGTTACAGTGGGTGTGACGTATAATGCTACACCATCCACCTTAGAAAAAGAGTGTTATACAATTGTTGTGTAAATAAATTGTATAAGACTCTTTGTCGTATTGTTAATGTTTTGATATTTTGCTTTTTGTTTTTGATTTGCTGACCTTGATATGTTTATTACCTCTATATTTATTGTTTACATTATTATTATCTTAAAAAGAAAAAAAATTTTTTTTTTTGATTATTATTCTTATTTTATTTATTTTATTTATTGTATACATTTTTATAGTCGGATTTTAAATGTGTGCACCCAATTAAGATCCGCTTGTCGGTATATATTCCCTAATGTTTATGTATTTATAATAATTTATGTAAATATGGAATTGAGAAAGAAAAACCAATTCTTTTTTTCGATTTTTTAGATATTTAATGTGCAATGAGTAACGTGAAATGCTTATTTCATATGCGTTCTATTCTTATGGATTATTAATTCCATATCTTTATTGTTCCTATCATTATGTAATAAATTATGCAAACTATTTTCCTATTCTATCTATTGGGGTTAAAGTGAATTATTTTCCTAATATGTAAAAATATGACCTTAGACCTAGGCAATAAATGACTGTATTTATTTTATTTTATTAAACTAATTCTGTTTATTATTCAAGGAAAAAGATTTTTTTTTTTCACTTGGCATTTTTTTTTTATTTTTTCATTCATAATAAGGTAAATACAAAAAAAAAAAAGAAAAAAAGTTAAATAAAAAAAAATGCTGATGGAAGAGCGGGGTAGCTATGTATTGATAGTAGTTCTGTTAATGGATGAGTGGAAGGTACAGTGGGTGCAAAGAAGAATGTTTCGTATCTTTTAAATGTTATTTTTTATATTTTCGATAATTTCCCTATTTTCCAGCAATATCTTTGATCTTATGAGTCATGCGGTTTCTGCGCGGCCACCAAGACAGAATCGTCATGACTTTTATGAAGAATTATTTTTATTTTTATCCGGGATTGTCACAGGCACAACCTCTTTGGTTAGTGCAATTATTTGATCTTAGAGAACTTGGGTACCAATTATTATTTTATAAATTCGTCTACTGCAGTAAATATTCAATTATTTTCACCAATTTGTCCCTCAGGACAACTGTGTTTTCCTTATAAATTTCAAGTCCTGGATTGCCGGCATTTCTTTTATGCCTGGTCGAATATTGTCCTAAGTCAGTAACTTCCTCAACAATCTGGTTGCTTGAAAATTTTTCTACACTACCATTTTGCTATCCTAAGATGAAAACGAGTGCGACTAGTCTTTTCTTGCAAATTTATATAGCGCTTTATTATATATATATGTTCTCTTTGTGACTTTTTCTTCATTCTTGTTGTTATGGGCTGGTTATAAAATATTAGTATTATTTATTTTTTTTCTTTTCGTTAGGTTTTGCTTACTTCCACTGTCCTAGAATTTCCTATTCCTTCCTGACCATCTTTGTCAGGGTCAATCGAAGGAATTATGCGAATTTTGGATTTGCTGTTCGCATTAGGCAGAGCTACCTTTACTGTCGATTGTGACATTTTGAGACACTATTTGAGATTTTACTCCAATTATTTATGGCTCTTCCTCAGCTTTGAGTTTGGAAATTTGGGTAGAAAGGGCAAAAAAAAAATTTTATATGCGTTGTTGCACGTTATTCGTTTGCCTATATTTGTTTTTCGTATAGTTTTTAAGAATAGCGGCTATCGCAATGATTAATAGCCCTATCGTGCATATTAAAGCACCTAGCCAAATGTCTGTAGTTTTTGTGTCCACTTGGGCTTGTGGCTCATATTTTACCAATTTGTTGTCAACTATTTCCTCTTCAGAGGTTTCTTTGCCGAATTCATAGCCAGCTATGGCTATCATAATGCCTTGGGCAATTTTTGTCCACCAAGACATTTTGGCTATCTTCCTGCTTCTATGAGTAATGAACTAAATTTTAATTTTTAATAAAATTTTTGATTTTATTCTTTATCCTATGCATTCCATTTTATTTTTATTATTTTTCCTTATTTAGTTGACATAACAGTTTAAGAAAACTTGTGTTGGAAATATTTGTTTAATTTTAGCATTTTAATAAAAAAAATTTTTTCAATTTACATAATATTTTAAAAATTAGTTTTTATGCCATTTTTTAAAAAATTTTACTAAGAAAATTTGTATTTATTTATTTATTCATTTATTTGTCAACCAGTATATAATTTAGTATTAGATTTTAATTCTAAGAAAAAAATTATTTTTCATTTGGGAAGACCGTTCTTATCATCCTAGCTATTTCTTCCTCTGTTGTTGTAGGGTTTTTTACATCTTCTACTGTAGGTTCCCTTTTCATGCCTATTTTCTTCCAAAATGGTTTTAACCATAGGAGCTGTTTTTCATAATCTACCTCTGTTTTATTTCTAATATTTTTATCTTCCCATGTACTGGGGTGTTCCCTGTGGTTAGACGACATTCCAATTTACTCAAAAATTTTTATTTTTTCTTTCTCAATTCTCTAATCTTGTCTTTTAATTTTAATCTATCTATAATTTTTTTCCTTTTTTTTTCAACAAACAAAATTTTTGCTCAACGTTTAATACAAACAATTTTTTCAACTAATTTTCTTCATATTATTATTTTGTTTCCTACTTAGAGAGAAAGAAAAAAAATCCTAAGCAAAAAATTTCGTTTTTGCTCATTGTTTAGCGTCCATAAAGGCCGCCCAATTTGTTTTCTAGAATTTAAATTAATTATGATACTTAAAAATTTACGCCGCCTTACTGCCCGTCAGAATGTTGCCATCAATATCTTCTTTTCATGTTATATTCCACCCTGTTATGCGGTCATGTCGTCAATGAAAATCTTCTTTCCGGGTGATATTCTGCTTCCTTTGCTGCTGGTTACCGTGTAATATTTTGCCTCTTTGTGTGCTAGTCATTTGATGGTTTTTATTGTTCCTTGAGATTAATGGCCAATTCCCCAAGTATTACTGTATTAAGTTGTTCATCATCTTCGATGGATTCAAAATATGTTAACCCGTTGTTACAGGGAAATAATTGATCCTCTTTCTTTTCAGGATTTAAATTTTAAGTCTTGCTTGAGCAAAGTTAATGATTTACTATACAACGCGAACAGGCAGGATCTCGTGTTGATTTGATTCTATACTGGATTCATTGACCATAAAATTTAATTGTCTATTTGAAAAACTGGCTGAGTTCCTCCAGTCGATCTTTTTAGCAATATTTGCTTTTTCAGCAAATTTTTATGCTTATTTAGGATCGGACTGGCAGGATCAGATAAAACGTTTACAGGTGAATCCTGTATTTTTTATTTTTATTTTTATTTTACTGAACCGACAGGCTCTTCTGGCCAGCTAGATCTTTTAGCAGTTGTGCTAATTATTGACCTAGACTGGCAGGATCGCCATGAAAGGTACTAAAATAAAAGAAGTGAAGACTTTGGTTGTCCAACATTAATTCTTTCTTTATTAATTAATTTCTCGTCTTTTATAGTAATTTGCTAAACCTATACATTCATAAATATCTTAATACTGATAACTAAAAATAAGTACATAGGAAGTGGGTTATGCATACATGTACGTTTGTATACAGTCTTTGTATACATGTAGTTTTGTATGCATAACTCCATACATGTAGTTTTGTACATTTAGCAGCGTCAGCAGATCAATGTGAGTGTTTTGATATTTTCCCACCATGGGTTGTATGTTTGTATGTATAGTTTATTAACTGTGAATGGATATGGGTCTCATATTCGGCATTCCATTGATGTTGGTTAGCCGTCTGGGTTAGTTCAATAATTTATGTTGGAAAATATTGTAATATGATTATTACTAAAATATATTTGGAGTTTGTTATGCGTAATGCCGCAAGTATGTTACAGTGGGTGTGACGTATAATGATACAATACAGTGGGTGTGACGTATAATGCTACAATTGTAACTATAACGAAATTTTTATAGAAAATTTTTATTATTTTGATGAAAACTCTGATTGTATTATTTTTTGAAAGAAGTACAAGAAGTAAAAAAATATTGTCGGATAAATTACAATTAAAAAAATTAATAAGTAATGCCCATTATAAAATTTATAAATTGTAGGGAACTTATTCACATACCATACAAAATGTTTGCCACTAAACTTACTAAAACAGTATTACCATATCTAAATCATGTCGAACTATTATCTATCGTTAATTACGGATTAAATAAACAACGAAATATTGAGCGAAAATGTCGTTCACAAGTGCAACGAATTTAGTTTTGAAAGTAATACAAATTTTCCTAATATCCTTCATCTCAATATTCAAAGAATTAGAAACAAATTATCTGACATAGAGTATTATAATTGAGGAAAATAAGAAAAGAAAGATAACTGTAAGAGAAATATGGAGATAGAATCTTCCCGAATACAAATCTAACAATATATGTTTTATACATGAATCTATTAATTCCAATCCGGTATCTTGTTCGGAAGTCGATGGAAGTAGTTTTTTAATAATAAAATTAAACAAAACTTGATATTCACCTAGCTGGTGTATATAGGAATTGCTCTTCACAAATCTTTTCGTTTGAAGATGCGTTTGAAAAAGAAGTATAGCACATAATGAATTGCAATATTATAAGTATTTTAACCATTATCTTCTTCTATTACTCTTCTATTACTTAAATCCTATTAACAGCAATGGATTCGTTTGCCTAAGTAAGATAAGCACAAAGATGTATATTAGAAAATGAAAAAAAATCTGATACAGTGATACATCATCTCACCCGCCTAGATCAATAGGAAGCTAACTCAAAAATCTGAAACTTTGAAGTTATGAGTACTTCCGGGCTTTTCAATGTAATACACACCAAACTGTATACTCGATTTACTAGTACCTCGACTATTCAGCGAGTAAGAGTAGACGAAAGCTAGTTCAGATTCGTGGAATGATCAAATACCCTGTCAGCATAGCATTTCTAGCGACAATCAAGAGATTGCAATTTTCTCCGCTCAATTCTTTCATTCTAATTACTCCGTTATGTTTGATTGATCACCTACAAATTATCCATATGAACTGCATTCTAGTAACTCAATATATGCTCCACAGATGCCTTATTACATCTAAAGACCCTAAAAAAGGTATTCAAATACGGTCCTGATTTGATTCCAACATATTTGCTTTAAAAATGTGCAGAATACATTTACCTGCCCCTTACTGATCTGTTTAACCTCTCTTTAAAGAATGGCATTTTCCCGCCAGCTTGGAAGAAATCTTTTCTTATCCCCCTCCATATAAAGGAAGCAAGTCGTAAATTGAAAACTATGGTGGAATAGCAAAGCTCTCTGCTATCCCTAAGTTATTCGAAGCATCCTTACAAACCACCTTACATTTTCGATTTCCAGATTGATCGATAGTTCTCAGCATGGCGTTTGTAGAGGCAAATCAACCACAACCAATTTGCTTGAATTTACAACTCACGTCTTTCATGTTTTTAAAAACAATCATCATACCGACGTTATATACACTGATTTTAGCAAAGCATTCGACAAAGTATGCCACTCATTACTTGTCTATAAACTCGAATTGCTTGGTTTTCAACCTGGCCTAACTCGCTGGATCTCCTCCAACCACACACGATAAATAGCCAAACTCTGGAAAGCGTTGACGTTTTTGACGATTTGTGAGTTACAATGAATCGCAAACTTAGTTTCAACCCTCATATTAATGCCACAGTCAATAAAGCGAGAGGATTTTTAGCATTTGTGAAAAGATGACCAAAAGAGTTTAGCGATCCTTACGTTACGAAACCCCTTTTTACAGCATTGGTGAGATCGATATTAGAATATGGGCCGACAATTTGGAATCCGCATTACAAGTTCATGTGGATAGGCAAGAATTAATTTTCTGTGTGTTTGAAGATTATAACTCTCACTCAGGGCCGTAGAGAGAAAATTCGGGCCCGGGACTAAACAATTTACGGGCCCCCTATAAAAATTCCACTAATACATTTGATTAACTTGAATTAATGACGTTTCATGCATGAATCATTATTGATGGGTTACATCAAAAAAAATGTTTGCCACATCAACTAAATGATCTTTGGACCAAGAGCTGACAATAAAATTAACACAGAATATTTACTATTTATTTTATTTTATTGTAACATAGAAATTAAATTCTCTTTTAACAGCCACATAATATTTCAAATAATCTTTTCTAGTTATTTGGTAACATTTTAATACATTTCTGATAAATTTAATGATGATTATAAATTTTAATTATTCAATATAGAAAGTTCGGATATCAAAGAGTGGCTTTACTTGCTTTTTTCGCTGCAAAATTTTTTATAATAATATCAAAATTTAACTGTCTTGCCAAAACGGATTCAACACAAAGCGTGACAAGTCCTAAAACTGGCTCTTTAGATGAACACGATCTATGCAAGCTTTTGATTCTTGAAAGGACGCTGAAGGAACGTTCTGCACTAGCTACAGTCACAGGTATAGTGCAAAAGATACGTAAAGCAACACAAATGTTGGGGAAAATCGTATACAGATTTTGAACATATGTAGATGGCATTTAGCCATTCCAATGGTGACAGACCTTTATCAAAATTTGCTTCGTAAATGTGTTTCAAGCGAATTATTTCGCATTCTAAGCTTTGAGAAATGTCCGAATTGTATTTTTCGACAAATTTTGCTGCGCCCGCCCGAACCGTAGTTTCATCTATGTCTTCCAATTGCCACAAAAAGGAAAACGTCTCGCTCAAATTTCTCATAGCTGCAAATCGTTCAGTAATGCCAGTGATTACCGAATCAACGATCACCAGGAATGTATTGTTTTTAAAATAACACTCTGAATCATCCGTAATCATCTCATTTAAATTATCTTCAGAACGTCTTTTGGGTTTTCTCTTTCGAATGTCCGGAAACTTTGGCGAGATGTGCAATTGAATATCAGCTGTTTTGCATTCGTTTAAAATTGTTTTCCATTGGTTCCTGATCAACTTCAAATCAGCTAATAAGGCATGTCGGACCTCAACATCTATGGTGGCATCTGTAGCTTGGAGGACCACGTTTCTTTCATTAATGGTAGTCAGTATTTTGAACCAAATTGAGAACAGCAAGATACATTCGAACTTGTTAATGTACTTGAGAATGCCGCTAACATCGTCGTATGCTTGCGCAGTCAAATTTGGCTTTTGGCTGAAAGACTATGAAGAGAGCTCGGTACATTTTTTTGAGGATGTCCCTTCATTGTGGAGTGCTGCTGAAAATAGTAAAACATTTTTGTACAACTCCGAAGAAAGTAATTGCAGCCGTACAACATTCTGCAGCATCAACACCACATAAATTGAGACTGTGGGTTGCACAAGGCGAGTAATCAGCATTCGAGTTTTTGTCGAGAATGCGACGTTGTGCTCCGTTGTAAGCTCCTTTCATATTGGCGCCGTTATCGTACCCTTGTTCACGACAATCTTTTAATGGGATTTCATGTTTACCTAGAGTATGGCAAATTAGATCAGCGATTTTCTGACCAGTTTTTTTGTTACAATTCACGAAAGCCAAAAACCGTTCTTGAATTGTAAAATTTGTTGCTTTCGAATTGAAATGGAGTTAGCGCAAAATGAATGTAGTCAACGTGACTAGCATCAGGCATAGCATCAACGATAATAGCAAAATACTTGGCTTTCTTGCCTTGATCTAATATAGTTTCCCTCACGTGCTTTGACAAATTTCTATAAACTCGTTCTGAATGTCTGGGGAAAGATAGTGAACTTGTAAACATTTGTGCTGCTGTTGTGAAATCCTAATTTTCTCTAAATGATTTCTAAGTATGGGATCATAATGGCTTATGAGCTGTTAGATGCCCAAAAAATCTCCATCGTTTCGTTCACTGAGATGTATACTTTCGCCTTTGAAAGCTAGGCCTCTTTCACCCAAAACTAAAAGAGTGTCCAAAGTTCTATATAAAAATTATTTCCACTTTTGAGTTTCAGTGATTAGCTGTTCATTGATAAGTGTATCAATTGTAGCCTCCTTTTGAATTAGATTTTGTAAAGATCGCCATTGAATATAACATTTAATGTGATCTTGAGTATTTTCGTGTGATGTCAGTTTATCGTTTAGCTTCTTCCATACCTGGAATTTCGAATATCCGCACAACAAATTTAAGGTCGATTTAAAGTATTGGTGCTTAACGGACGACATGGTAGGCAATAAAAAGCGTTGCTACTGGCACTCCACACTAACCAGTTACGCTCAACTTTCCATTTGGCAAGATTCTGATCACAACGAGGTAGGAAATGCCTCGTCATGACAATCACGTGGAAAAATAACAGGACACTTTGATGACCTCGACGAATTATTTCGTTGACTTCTTCAGATCGCAAAAACGCATTATTCACGGTACCGATATCGAAGTCGTTTAAATAATCTGGACTTTGATACAGAGTTGGTGGTATTGTTGGAAGACTTTTTGAAGATGAACCTTCATCAGTGTCACCACGAAAACTTTACGATTTCGGATTCATGTAAACATACATTTTTGTTTGATGTTTTTATTGTCTCCTCTGGCCCAGGCAAAAAATCATTATCAATATTCGTTGCTTTTGAAATTCGGCTTAAAATTTGCACATGGAGCAACTAAAGACTCTCCTGAATTAAAAAAAAAATGTCTTGGTACCTCTAAACCGTGGGCCCCCTGAAAAACACATTTTTGTTTGATGTTTTTATTGTCTCCTCCGGCCCAGGCAAAAAATCATTATCAATATTCGTTGCTTTTGAAATTCGGCTTAAAATTTGCACATGGAGCAACTAAAAACTCTCCTGAATTAAAAAAAAATGTATTGGTACCTCAAAATCGCGGGCTCCTGAGAAACACATTTTTGTTTGATATTTTTATTGTATCCTCAGGCCCAGGCAAAAAATCATTATCAATATTCGTTGCTTTTGAAATTCGGCTTAAAATTTGCACATGAAACAACTAAAGACTCTCCTGAATTAAAAAAAATGTCTTAGTACCTCTAAATCGTGGGCCCCCTGAGAAACACATTTTTGTTTGATGTTTTTATTGTCTCCTCCGGTCCAGGCAAAAAATCATTATCAATATTCGTTGCTTTTGAAATTCAGCTTAAAATTTGCACATGGAGCAACTAAAGACTCTCCTGAATTAAAAAAAAAAAATGTCTTGGTACCTCTAAACCGTGGGCCCCCTGAAAAACACATTTTTGTTTGATGTTTTTATTGTCTCCTCCGGCCCAGGCAAAAAATCATTATCAATATTCGTTGCTTTTGAAATTCGGCTTAAAATTTGCACATGGAGCAACTAAAAACTCTCCTGAATTAAAAAAAAATGTATTGGTACCTCAAAATCGCGGGCTCCTGAGAAACACATTTTTGTTTGATATTTTTATTGTATCCTCAGGCCCAGGCAAAAAATCATTATCAATATTCGTTGCTTTTGAAATTCGGCTTAAAATTTGGACATGGAACAACCAAAGACTCTCCTGAATTAAAAAAAATGTCTTAGTACCTCTAAATCACGGGCCCCCTGAAAAACGCCGGGCCCGGGGGGAATCACCCATTCGCCCCCCCCCCTCTCGACGGGCCTGCTCTCACTCGCCTTTGCCAGTCTCTTAATAAATAAAAAATCATATGTATACATTTAATCTATTGTATTTGTGTATCCATATTCTCAGCTGATGAGTTTCTCTGTAGTTGAGGAGCTTTAGATTTCGACGCTTCGTAAAAAAAAAAATTTAAATTATAAATAAAAATAAAAAATTAAAATAGGAACTAAAAATTATATATTAAAAAATAATAAATAAACTGGACTAGCCTGGTTTCATCGCGCTACTTGAGGCCAGTGAGCTGCCATAACGTCCTAGGAAAGAAAAATGTATTTCGTATTCACAAGTCATATACTTAGACAGGCAGAAATATGTAGCACTATTGGCGATAGATCTCTCTAAAGCATTTAACTCCGTTAACTTGATTATAATGATCAGAAAACTGGCGGAACTAAGAATAGGTGGAGTACAATTTAAATTCTTTAAAAGTTTTTTAAGAAAGAGTGAACTTTGTGTGGAGATAAACTACCAAAAAATTACATATATATTGTAACGAATTTAAAGAAATTCTGCTTATTTTACACCTGCTACTAACGTTCGTATCGCTAAATTGTTGAATAAATAACTCCAATATTCAAAAATGCAAAATAGTCTTTATTAGACTGCTTTGAAAGTACTTCACAATAACACTTATACTTCGCAACCAATAGCGTGCTTAAATCAAACTTAAAATTACTGATTACTCAGCTTCTGCTGCTTTTGTACTCTCTGCCCAAATTTTCTAGACGTTTCTTCTTCTAGAATCCTCTACCTGTTCAACAGCCATACGCGCGTGTATTTGTAGTGTGTATCAGTGAGCTGCAATTATTCATGTTTTAAGGCAGGGCTATTCAAAACTGAAAGTGCACCAGTATTAGTGAGAGCGCAATCGTCGCGATGATCGTGCGGGTGAATTGATTTTTCATTTAGTCGCCTACTAGCAAGCAACGAGCTAACAGCAAGGATATGTATCACGCATAATTTTTCATACATATTTTGATACCGATCAGCCGATACCCATAACCGATGTTGCTACGCCAAGTCATAGTACAGGTCTACAAGTAGGATATGTAGCAGCACGCACATACACAGCCACGCTCACCTGATAAAATGCTTGTTCTTGTTCGTTTTTCTTGTGGATGATATTTCGCACTGTTGTACTTCTTAGGTCCAAGAAGTAGTAGCTGCGTAACATTTTTATTGTAAAATTACAAAGAAATATCCGTATTTACATCTATATTTAAAATCCATATGTTTTGGACAATTTTAATTAACAAATTGTGATACTTTATTACCGGGGACGATTGCCAAAACATGACCAAAACCGTTGGGGAAGTATTAATAGACGCGTTTTTTCCTCGCTTCCAATAATTCGAATACTTTTTCGCCTTTGGACTATTGATAACAGGACAAAACGCGTCTTTTCAATTCTCTTTCCACATTTTTTGACGGGTTATTGCAGTCGACCTCGGTTTCAAACTGTTTTTCGCGGAGAACTTTTGAACGGTTAGAAAAACTTAGCACCCGTGTTTGTATTCTTAATACTGCAATAACTGCGCGTCCTCAGATACCCCAATTCAAGACTTTTGTATAATTTTCTGTAGGACCCATATAGGTGCACCTCATTTTCATACTAAATTCGTTCAAACAAATTTACCATCACAGCAACCCATATCTGATATTCCGCTCCTTTTTTTGTTTCCCTGCGTCGCTTTCCACGACAGCAACCCCGGTAATTTTGACACTTCGTTCAGTGTCAAACGCAGGTTCCACTAAGTTCCACAATAGTTTGACACTGACCGAAGTGTCAAACGGCAGTGTGTTAGAAAGCGAGAGGAATTGTTTCCTTCTCATACATATCATACTTGTAAACCTGTACTATGCGCCAAGTGCCAAGCGACGACTAACTCAATTAACGACGACAGAGCAAACCATATGCGTGTGAACTGAGAGGGCACAATTGTGCTAAGAAATGAATAGCCCTGTTTTAAGGTTATTAGTGGACTAACCAAAAAATTAGTATTAGTGCGTACACAAACAAAGAATATTAAGCACTTATATCCACTAAAACACATTTACATAGTCATGCTTCGTAAAATGAATAACCGCTCATAAGCCACGAAGCAGTTCAGTACACAATTATCTTATTGAGCAAGAAAGTCAACTGTGTTATACGAAAACACTAATTTGAATCAGTATGGCTGACAGTACAATAAAATGAATATAGTCATATCAGTCTTCTGACGCTAGCAAAACAACGATGTACACGAAACTTAACTGAATACAGCGCAAAATAAAAACCGATAATAAACGAAGTATACAGTGTATTACACACGAAACCAACATGCTACTGAGTTAAAGCGACTATGATTTCAGTTTATACTCAACAATGTCATATATGTATGGGACATATGTGTTGCGGGGCACTCGTATGTATTTTCCATTTTATATGCTAGTCACTCATAGTATTTGTCTGTACTTGACTAAGTACACATTTAGACAAAATTTTTTGGCTCATGACTAAGTGCACTAATTTTATTAATACTCAAAGCAGACCTCTGGTGTGTATATATGAGCGAAGTAGTAGCTGATGATGACATGCGTTTGTGAGTATCTCTCTGCTGCTTGTATGTGTGTATACATGATGATTAACGTGTTTACGTACATATACATGTGTGGCTCGCTTCAATGTTTTTTTTTTTTGTTGTTGCGTAATTATTTATTTAGTAAACACTTAGAGAGGGTAATATTCGTCACACTGTCCTCCACCTAAGTCTGATCGTCCCGATCAGACAAATTTTCCGAACTACACGCTGCCAGCCTTTCCAAATGAACCATTTTCATTTTAGTTCGTGGTTTTCCAATGGTTTGTATGCGGTAAACTACATCATTGATCCGTTTTACAACTTTGTATGGGCCTTCCCAATTACACTGCAATTTCGGGGACAAACCTTTTTTGCGTTGTGGGTTGTATAACAGAACCAAATATCCTTCCCGAAAACCTTCAGAATTAATTGCTTTATCGTATCTGGCTTTCATCTTGTTACTCATAATCTTTGTTCGTTGTCTTACAAGATCGTGTATTCCTCTCATCTCTTCTTCCAAGACACCAGTGGATTTCTTGGTATTTCTCACTGCATCGGAATCTATCCCAAACATCAAATCAGCTGGCAGACGAAGGTCATTGCCAAAAATTACCTTTGTTGGCCCGTTGTCTCATGCACTGCCGATCGGTAAGCCATCAAGAATAATGATATGTGTGTATCCCACTCTTTATGGTACTTGTCGACTACTTTCCTTAAGTGCTCCTCCAAGGTTGTATTGAATCGTTCCACCATACCATCGGACTGAGGATGCAATGCAGTTGTCCGTGTTTTTCGAATGCCCAATTTCTTACACATTTCTTGAAACACCGCTGATTCGAAATTCCTGCCTTGGTCAGAATGTAACTCTATTGGTACACCATACCTTGCAACCCAATCGTTTGTAACCACTTCTTCTACTGTTTCCGCTTCTTGATTTGGGATTGAGTATACCTCTGGCCATTTACTGATTTAATCCATAACCACCAGTACGTATTTTTTTCCGCGGTTGCTAGTAGGAAATGGACCTGCGACATCCATGGCGATCCTTTCAAATGGTGCACCTGAAATAACCTGCTTCATCTGGCCATGACTCCGTGTTTCGGGCCATTTGACTCTGCTGCAAACCTCGCAGTTGGCAATCCACTCGGTGACCGATTGACGGCAACCAACCCAATACAATCTCTGCTTAACTTTCACGAGCGTTTTCATGATTCCAAGATGACCTCCGCTTGGACCATTATGCAGCTCGCTGAGCACGTCAGGAAATCAATTTCCTGTGAACGACTATCAGTTTCTTCTTACATTGACCATCCTCACTCTCCCATACTCGATGGAAGCAACGGGATATCAATTCTAAACTGTTCAACTGTGCCCAATATGACTTCGCAATGGGACATCCTGCTGACATCTCATCTCTGTTTGGTCTTTCGTTTCGTTCGAGGCCTTGCATAACATCTGACGGATCTGTATCTTCTAGCTGACACTTCCTTAGTTTTTCCTTGTCCCATTCATCCGTACATGTTGTAGTCATTAGCCGGGCATCTATAATGTCTTCTTTAGCCTCGGCCTTTGAACAGTGCTTGCATTCCAAACTACATGGTTTTCGTGACATTGCATCAGCATTTCCATGGGGACTACCTTTTCGATGCTCAATGGAAAAGTCATAGCTTTGTAGTCGCTCGATCCACTGGATTACGGAACAGCAAGAGCCATTTCAACTCTGCGTGATCTGTCCTGACGCGGAATCGCTGACCGTAGAGTTACTTGTGAAAATGTTTAATGCACTCTACCAATGCCAACAGCTCCCTCCGAGTAACGCAATAGTTCCTCTCTGGTTTTCCAATTGATCGGCTATAATATGCAACTACCTTCTCCTGTCCATCGACCAGTTGTGAGAAAACGCCTCCTATAGCATATCCACTCGCATCTTTGTCTAGAATAAATGTCGCTCCTGGAATCTGATATGCCAACATTTGAGCAGTGCACAAACGCTCTTTCAATGTTTGGAAAGCCACTACTTGCCCCTTATTCCATTCAAAAGCTTTATTTTTTCTTGTAAGCTCGTAGAGGCTATGGGCTACGCTGGCAAAATTTGGTACAAATCGGCGGTAATATGTGCACAGCCCAAGGAAACTTCTTAATTCATGCAAGTTCTGTGGTCTTGGCCAATCCTTTACTGCCTCTATCTTTCCGTTCGCAGTGCAGATGCCCTCTGTCGTTACCTTGTGACCCAAATAATTTACTTCCTTTTTAAACAGCGCACAATTTTTGGAACTTAGTTTCAGACCAGCGCCAGCTATTCTCTGGAAAGTTCGTCCAAGTTTTTAAGATGTTCATCAAAGTTCTTGGCCAATACGATGATGTCGTCCAGGTACACCAAGCATCTTTTCCAATGTAGTCCTTTCAATACCTGTTCCATGAGTCTCTCAAAGGTAGCTGGTGCATTACAAAGTCCAAAGGGCATTACTGTAAATTGCCAAAGACCATCTCCGACGCTGAAGGCTGTTTTCTCTTTGTCTTCCTCCTTCACCTCCACTTGCCACTAACCACTTTTCAAGTGCAGTGTGGAAAACCATTTCGTACCAGAGAGCGAGTCCAGAGTGTCGTCAATTCTTGGCAATGGGTAGCTATCCTTTTTCGTGACGTCGTTCAACTTGCGGCAGTCCACGCAAAACCTCATTTTCCCATCCTTCTTCTTCACAAGTATCACCGGTGAACTCCATGGACTAGCTGATGGTTCGATGACGCCGCTGTCGCTCATTTCTTGTACGGTTTGACTTACAACTTCCCGCTTCGCCAGTAGATCACTACGAGGACCTTGACGTATCGGCCTCGCGTCTCCAGTGTCAATTTGATGTTTCACAACATTGGTGCGGCCTGGTTTGGAACCATCCTGGTCAAATATGTTTTCTTACTTTAGGAGCAGTTGTTTTGCCTTACTATGAAAATCTTCCTCTAGCCCCTCCGTCCATGCCGTGATGTCATTTGAAAGATCAGTCTTGCTAGTTGAAACGTGTTCCTGGAGCTGTTCACAATTAATAACTACTTCAGCCTCTTGGCATCTTCCCAATATAGCTCCTTTTGTCAGTTTGAGTGGTGACTTGAACTCATTGAGTACTCTTACCAGAATACGTCCATCTTGTTTTGCCATAGCCCGGGTTTTTTCCTACAAGTACGTTCGGTGTTGATCTGTTTGCTGCCTCGACAACCCACAATTTGTTTGTCCCACAATCTCCATCAACCTTTGCCCAGATGACTGCTTCTGATTTTGCTGGTACATATTTACTGACTTTCTTCCACCAGCACTCGTTTACTGCTGTAGCCTTTCTCGTAGCCGAATTCAAGTGACACATCCATGTTCTTATATCGCATCGTCTGGCTTTGCATATCTATGCATCGGTCGATTGGTCGATTAAGAAGTCCACTCCAATTATGATTTCATCAACAATCTCTATACCACTATAAAATTGTGTAGTACCGTGGCTACTTCACATGCTACTTCTTCAATTACCTGGGTGTCCTCTCCCGTGGCTGTGTGTAATCTTGCTCCAAGCAATAGTCTTATCTTCTTGTTGAATAAATCTGATCGAATGATGGAATGAGATGCGCCCGTATCTACAGTCGGTAAACGTTCCTTTCCATCCACATGTCCTCCGACAGTAAGATTGCTTGCCCTTCTTCCAATTTGCGAGATAGAGATTATGGGGCATTCAATTGAGGGAGACAGCTGTCGCCCCTTGTGGCTGACTCGCTTTAGTTTAAAGATTGAGTGGATTTGGAGATTTGTTCATCTCCTTCACCTCTGCGTTTACGGACCCACATTGTTGGAACTATTAGCGTTGGTACTGCAATAACGTGCAATGTGCCTTGGCTTTCCATATTTAAAGCATTTGACGGCACCATCGTTTTTCTGCTGCGTTCCTTTAAATGCTTCCAAAATTGTGTCTACCTAGTCTGGCCTTTCCACTTCCACGCGATGAGCTTTGTATGCGGGCTTACTTAAAAGTGACGCTGTTTCCTGAGTCAGTGCATGCGATACCGTTTCAGCAAATGTTACTTTGGATTCGCATATGTAGCTCGTTTCGTTTCCACATCTCGTATGCCATTTATGAAGCTCTGGATTTTTACCCTCTCAGTCTATTCCACGGGTGCGTCCGCATTTGCTAGATGGACCAGCCTTTCGACATCCGACGCAAACTCCTGCAAAGTCTCATTCGCTTTATGGTAGCGGTTTTGCAACTCAATTTGATATATCTGCTTCCTGTGTTCGCTTCCGTATCATCGTTCTACAGCATTCATCAACGCTTCATAGTTGTTCCGCTCTCCTTCGGGAATCGTCTGTAGGATTTCGGCTGCTGGCCCCTTCAGTGCTGCGAATAGAGTTGCAACTTTATCTTCAGCATTCCAGTTGTTCACTGCTGCGGTCTTTTCAAACTGTAGCTCAAGGACCTGGAAAGGAACAGAACCGTCAAAAGATGGAGTTTTTACATTCGGATTGCTCGCTGGAACAGCCGGGCGACTTAGTTGTAAACGACCTTTTAAATCATCGACTTCTGCCTGAAATTGTGCGATTTTTGCATCCTGCGATTCAAGTTTTGATGATACCCTTGCTTCCTGTGCCTCCAGCTGCGAGGATATGCGGGCCTCTTGTGCTCTCAACTGCTCTGCCAACTGAGATGTCATATATGTCTTCTGTTCTTCCAGTTGAGATGAAATTTGCGACGACATTTCTGAAATGCGTGCCTCCTGTGCTTCCATGATGACATTTCGGCTGATATTTGTTTCAAAACTGCTAGTATCGCGTTAGTGTCAACACTTGCCAATGGATTCGGAGTGTCTATCTTCTCCTCCATTTTAGTCGCTGGCTCTTCCGCATCAGGATAAAAGACATACTCGTCCACATCAATTCCTTCCAACTCCATTACCTCTCGTAGCCGTGCTTGAAGTTCGATCTTATTACCGGTTGTATTCAATCCACGGTTTCCCAACTCCTTTTTCAGTTGCTGGATCCTTAATTCGCTTAACTTTGCCATGTCCAAGTTGTATTCGAAATCTTCAGAATTTATTCAACAATTCCTCTTCTGACACCAATTTTAACGAATTTAGAGAAATTCCGCTTATTTTACACTTCCTATCTCGTATCTGGCGGCCACCGTGGTGTGATGGTAGCGTGCTCCACCTACCACACCGGATGCCCTGGGTTCAAACCCCGGGCAAAGCAACATCAAAATTTTTAGAAATAAGATTTTTCAATTAGAAGAAAACTTTTCTAAGCGGGGTCGCCCCTCGGCAGTGTTTGGCAAGCGCTCCGGGTGTATTTCTGCCATGAAAAGCTCTCAGTGAAAACTCATCTGCCTTGCAGATGCCGTTCGGAGTCGGCATAAAATCATGTAGGTCCCATCCGGCCAATTTGTAGGGAAAATCAAGAGGAGCACGACGCAAATTGGAAGAGAAGCTCGGCCTTAGATCTCTTCGGAGGTTATCGCGCCTTACATTTATTTTTTTTTAATCTCGTATCGCGTACCTGTACCGAATTTCAAGCGAACCGCGCCGTTAATCGGATTATTTGGTTGCTCCTTGGTCCACTTCCCGGACAAAATTGGGAATATTAAGCATCCTCAAACCCGCTTGGATACACACACAAAATTTCATCAAAGTCGGTCCTGTCGTTTAGGAGAAGTTCGGTAACAAAGACGTACAGAAGAAATATATACATATGTATAAAAGATAATAATAAACTTAAACTCATCACCGAAAGAAAAAACAAGCTAGTAAAATAAATCAATCAGGTGTATTATTCTTGCAACAGCTATTCAGTAAAATATGTAGATTGCATTAGGGTTAATTCACCAGAGTTTTTTTGTCATTATTTTATGGTCTTATCAACAGAAGAAAAACGGTTAGTCTCAAGTCAACAATATTTTGTCAAAATGTCAGATTCTAAATCAATCTAATTGATTTTTCTGTTAAAAACAAAATCTTTGTAAATCAAAATCCATATTTTAACAGTTTTCATTGGTATTTGTAGGGTGAAATTAATAATATTTATTATCCGTATTTAATTAGCGAAACATGCTCAAATTGCTTTATACAATTGTTTTTGTTATTGATATTACAGTAAAATTACAAAGTTTACAAACGGCGATGGTTACTAGGACATGTGTCTGAATTTCACTTCTTCATCAGCTAGCTTCTCAGGAGCTACATATGTATTGAACTCGAAATCTCCAACATTCATACTTTATACTAGTGTAAGGGCAGATGTCTTTATCCACTCAGCCATATGAATGCCCCGCTGCTCGCTTTGCAATTCGTCTCAAGTGTTGCCTTTTTGTTGCTATTACTTTATTCACCATTTAGGTACATACTAATTCTATATGCTTCTTAATCCTAATTTTGGGGAATAATTAAAGACACGCTCTAAGAGCTTAGCAACATTGGGTTTAGCTCTGCCTTTACACTAGTATAAAGTATGAATGTTGGAGATTTCAAGTTCAATACTCGGCGCCCGAGAAGTTAGCTGATGAAGAATTGAAATTCAGATACAAGTCCTAGTAACCGTCGCCGTTTGTAAACTTTGTAATTTTTCTCTAATATCAATGTTAATAATACTTAGTTAACACAGCAGAGCTATGCGGCCAACGTGGTGTGATGGTAGCACATGCTACGCCTCCATACCGAAAATCGCGGGATCAAGGCCTAGTAAAGCAACATCAAAATCTATAGAAAAAAACGTTTTATTAATATTTGCTTTAAGAGAGCTGTCGCAGACAATTAATGATTTTACTGTTAAAACCGTTAATTCAAAATCAATAATTTGTGCGAAGTTGATTTAACAGCTATTTGCGATGGATCGCGAAATATCGGTTGAATCGACTCAATCGATTGATTTTACCAGTTTTTATCTTTCAGTGAAGCCAAATGGAACGCCGCAATTTTATGCAGATGATGAAAGCTTTTTCTATGCAAAAGCAACTTTGGAAAATTAAGAATTGGCATTAGACAGGACTTGAAAGAAATCAGCAATTGGTTGATTTGATAAAAATCTGCTTAAATTACTTTTTCATAAACTGATTTTATAATGTTTAATTTTACTTCACTTCCGGACATGAATGATTTCTCCGCCATCATGTATAATAATGTGAATGTTAGTAGAGTTGAAAAGCTTAAATATTTAGGAATATGGTTTGACTCCAGTTAAAGTTGGACTGAATACATAAATAATTTACAATAAAATTAATTCCTATTTAACTTCGCGCTATATAGAAATAGACACATTATTCGTCAAAAACAATCATGGGTGCTTATAACGCCTACTTCATGTCACACATAAACTACTTAAACCCTATTTGGCCGCGATACACAGATTATAATCGTGGCGTTTTATTAAATCATCCTAACTCCGTCCTCTTTGCAAATACTAGAATCTTTCTAGGACCCATGCCACTTGCTTCTTCTAGATCTGTCAGATATAACACTCCTAATAGCTGTAGTCTTTATCTGGCAAGCGCAGAGTACGAGCTGGGGTTGCGTTTACTCTAACACACATTTAAATGCTGTGCTATGCGAGATTTTCGCCTTAATTGATGCCTGGCTGTCAAGTTGAAGTTGACGCGGCTGCAGTTTAAGCTAGTTTCTTCAATTGTTTCTTCTGCTTTGGTAACAGCTACTACTTCCGCCCGAAAAACGCTTCAGTGATCCGGATCAACTCAGTATACCGCAGCCCCTTGTCTGGACGAGGACTCCGTAGTATAGGATAGATTTTACACTCGCTCACCGAACGGCCTGAGCAGTTGGGTGATGTTGTTGTTGTTGTTGTAGCAGTTGGGTGATGACCAGCGTCCATAGCAGAGGTGATAACACCGCGCCCTGCGCCATGCCTCTGTCCACAGATAACCCATTTAATCACCACTGCTTCGCATGCGCATTTCTCTGCTCTCCCTTTCAGCATGCATCAATTGCGTCATAACTATAAAGGTCATATTGCTCACAGCAGTCCAACAATCTATTTGTCAGCACATTCGGGGAACTAGATTCCTAATGGAAGGCTCCTTTCCAAAAGCTCTGTGTACAGAGAGTCCTTCGCCGTGAAAACGAGAGCAGTGAAAAATTACGTGTTCTGTGCTTTCCATTTCGGCGGGACAGTGTGGAAAGAAAGGGTCCTACTCTATTCCACGCTTATGTAGATATTTCTTGAAACCTCCGTGCCCGCTCAATATATGTGTGAGGTGGTAGTTTAGTTCGCCGTGTTTTCACTCGTACCATTCCGATATGTTCAGAACTAGCCTGAAGGCCTCGCGACTTTCTCGATTCTTCCCAATGTTCTTTCCACCTAACTATTGTTCGTGGCCTTGAGCTTTTCTTAGCATCTATACTCCTTATATTCCGGGGAAAGAGAAGAGAAAGCTCTTTGCAGTGGCGTGTGTAGCGAGTGTACGCATGTTGTGTTGTGGAGAGCAGTTTTTCATCCTTTTGGACTTAATCTACACACATCTTGATATTTCGACAGAGATCGAGTTAGGTTACTTTTATAAAATGTCAGAGATAACCAGCCCAAT
Organism: Eurosta solidaginis; assembly: GCF_040869045.1. Lineage (NCBI taxonomy): Eukaryota > Metazoa > Arthropoda > Insecta > Diptera > Tephritidae > Eurosta > Eurosta solidaginis. The sequence continues at coordinate 155,222,558 of NC_090321.1, forward strand.
TCTAAATATTCCCTCGAAATTTTGTTCTCGCGGAGTTTTTTATTCCCGCGGAAATATTCCTCCAATTCTTTTCTCCTAGGGGGAACAATAATTGGGGAATAGAAATTTCGAATTTTCGAAGTCAGCTGTTTTGTCAATTGCAATTTCGTTGAGCATTTCTTATTTTGTTTAAAAAATTTAAAAGTTTAATTATTGTTGCGAATTTGTTTGAAATTAAGAAATAAAATATAAACAATGCATAGTATTGCATTTCATGTAGTATTCACTGAAACGAGTAATGAATTGGTGCCACAGCAACATCAACAGAGGAGCATAAGAAGAAGAAGACGGCGGGATAACACAAATCCGCCGGATTTGCCTGCTTCCATTCAGCAAAGCAATTTTCTGGCGGCCACGTCGAGTTGAATTCGTCTTTCGTCATATGCCAAAATCTATTTAAGCCTTCTTAAAAAATCCTTGCGCAATTTCTGGATGGCTGCATCAAATATACCAAGAGCTCTTCTGTTGCTTATATATATACTTTTCGACTTAGAATAAATAATATTGTGGTAGAATGTACATATTTTAGTGTTCTTTCTTGAAAGAACTAATTTCCTTTAACTATTTCGATGCATTCTCTTTAATTTAACAAGTGAAAAAAAACGTTTAAGTAATGGCAGAGAAATCTCACTCACATTAATAATACCTCCTTTTCTCCCAAAACCGGTTTCCACTTTTTCGAACATTATTCAGAATAGAAGGAAAGGGAGAAGTGAATCGGGCTGAATATCAATGAGCTGCAGCGGTTGCATGATAAAACAGTTATAAACATACTTTCATTGCCCATAAGAACTACTACTGCAAGTCAGCGGCCCAATCGGAACATACGACCTGTGATCGAAGGCCGTTTTTTAAATCACAATAGCTTCGAAATGGTGCATCGGATTAATGAAATATGTGAAATAGGCAGAACGCGTAATCCCTAGGTCCATAATATATTATTATTTTTTCTTAAGATTTTTAAGAATTGATGAGCTTAACACCGATAAATCATAATTGTCATTCAATTATCAGTTTTTGTAATAGTTGGAGAGCCTAATTCCATAGATGTATGAAAATAGATTAGATATTTAAGTAAATAATAGTTTAAAAAAACTACACTTTTATAGCTACCCTAATTAAAAATAAGTAAATAATTTAAGCACAAAGATTTGGTGGGTTCACGCTTTTTACTCTGAATTTGATTATTCTGTTAATAACTTTGATTTTATTATAGTTAGTTTTATTTTGAGTAAATTGTTTATGGTAAATTATTCAACCTAGTTTTCATTTCGGTTAGCTCTAGAAGCGTAGTTTTTTTTTAGTTTTTTAAAACCTATTTATTTTTAGGCTGGGTGCCAGTTTATATGTTCATTTTCCAGTATATGTCATAGTCGTCCCGGTGTTATTATTTTCCTTTCCATTATTTCTTTTTGGTTCACCATGCGTCCTTCTGAGCTTATCTGCTAGTGCTTTTTTATATCCGTTGTTTGCAGCAATGTTATATATGACTTCAAGCTCTCTCTTATATGCCTCTTGCATAAGAGGTGTTCTTTCAAGTAAATGTACCAAATGCCTTAATGCTGCATTTTTATGCTGTTGGGGGTGATTTGAGGTTTATGTATTATTGTGTTGGTGGCCGTTGGCTTTCTATATATGTCATAGTTAAATCTTTTGGCAACTTTATCAATATTTATCGTGAGGTCTAGGTAGTTGATTCCTCCGTCTTTTTCGGTTTCCATTGTAAACTTTATATTTCCGTGCTGCTTGTTGAGGTACTCCAGTACAAGCTCTTCGTTATTAGTAGTTAAAACGCATATTATGTCATCCACGTATCTAGCATAAAATGACACGCCTAATTTGGACTTCAGCTCCTGTATGTACTTTTCTTCCAGATTTTGCATGAACACTTCCATAACAATGGATGATGTGGAGCTTCGCATTCCAATACCGTTTGTTTGTCTGTATATTTTATTGTTGAATTGAAAATAGTTTTGACCTAAACTGGTTCTTGACGTATTTGTGGTTTGCATGCTTTTCACTTGGTTTCTTGTATTATAAACTATTGTTGAGCTAACCATGTCCAAAGTCTCCCGATAGTGTTATTGATGGGTATAAATCTTTTATGTCAAAAGATACCAATTTGCTGTTCTTTGTTAGTTCTACGGTTTCAAATTTCTCTATTAGTTCTGTTGTGTTAGCTATTGCATATTCGTTCCTTAGCTCCAGAGCATCTTTCAATATTGTTTTTAAATATTTGCACAGTTTGTAACATGGTGTCGATTTAAATTAATGGTGGACCTCATTGGCGTGTCCGGCTTGTGGATTTTTGGTAGCGCAATCCGTGGAGGAGCCGAAGGGTTCATTTGGACCAATATATGTTAGAATCTACTATATATGTTGCATTTTTTATAGCAACTTTGATTTGTTTTCGGTGTTCATGTTTGGGATCATCTCTTATTCTACGATATTTCATTTCCTCTATGAGTTCTTCGGTTTTGGCTATATATTCCTCCTTTCCGATTAGCACAGTGGTAATTCCTTTGTCCGATTTCGTTGTGACAATATCGTTTTCCTTAGTTTATGCCGTAGATTCTTTATTGTTTTCTCTTCTGCATTAGCTTTTTGTACTTCCTGTGCTTTCACCTCCTTTTCTATTATTTCCCTGCACATGTGTCTTGCGAGGTTCTGTTCCTCCTGGGGTATCAATGATTTGCGATCTCCGCATCTACAATCGCCTGCACCGTTTTTCTTACTGTATTTTGGTCCATGATATTGTGCTTCAGGCCCTTTTCGAGAAGTTGTGCCTCTTCCTTGGTAATGGCCACTGTTGTGAGGTTAACGAACTTGTCATGAAACTGGTGAGCTTTCTGGTTTTCGTTACACTCTCGTCGTCCTGCCAGCTTGTCCAGTTTCCGGTTCAGCGACCTGTATTTTGTTGTAATTCCTCATCGACTTCTGTCTTTATGCGATCGAAACATTCTATTAACGCAGTCGTAGGTAGTTGTTCTGCCTATCTTAAATGAATAGGTAATAAATCGGCATTTATCTCATACTTCTTGGAGTATAAGCTTTCCAACTCATATTTTAAAAAATCCTCTTCCGCTTTTCTAACTGTTTACCTGCTAGATTTGGTGTTTGCCTTTATTGTTATTTTAGCGAATTTTGGAGTAACATTCAATTCCAGGCATTGTTTGTTGAGCCAAATGCTCGCCTTTGCTTTATATGTTTTCTGTAGGCGTCGCTTGTAAATTGTCAGTAGTCCGTTCGCGTTCAAGTTAAAAGCCTGACGAGCATTAACTGATTTATTTTGTGCAAAGTGCCTATTTGACCAAAACTGAGTTAACTGCACTTTCTTAAACTTCAGCATCATGCCTACCTAGTGTGCATTTTTTGTAAGCGAGTTATCAATAATGACGGCTTAGAAGCCAGTGGAAATATCTGTTAAGTGCGTAAAATTTCAAAATCAGTGCGTAAATATGTTAAGTGTCTAACAAGTTTATATTTCACATTAAAAAAAATTTAATATGCGGATCTGGCAATGCGATACATGCCTTCGCATATATTTTGGCGTGCTGATTTCGAATCTGCTATTAGAGTTGACCTATCGAGTCTCGTTTTTGTTAGTATATTTAGATTCATAATGAAAGAATGAATCAATTCATCATTGGGAATCATAATATCCCACAAAAAAGTTAACGTTTACAGGCCAGCAATCGCCTCTAAAAGACAAAATATGCTCTCCTGAAAACCTTGAAATTTGTCACTTATCACAAGTGTGCGCTCACCCATTGATATGTACATATAAGAATATATGTGGCTATTGCTACACACTTTTTCTTCCGTTTTATATTTTCCTTTTTAGAAAATCTCTCATTTTTTATTTTTTTATTAATCTTTTTTTCTGTTATATACATAAAAAGATCTTTATGTACTTTTAATTAATATAGAAGTGCAGGTTGGAGGAGGAAACGCTTTATACTCGTGCCCCGCGCTCTCCAGTGAAAGACTATACAGCAATCAAATCTTAAAGCAACGAGTGGCATAGGTCCTAGAAATCTTTTAGTATTTACCAAGAGGACAGAATTTTTTATATATATGTAGGCCCCGTTATTAGGGTTTTTCAGTTTGGAGATTTTACTTTCTTATGCTAATATTTTATACGAACAATATTAGTAGTGATTAGTTTAGAAATTTTTACCCTGTAGTGCGATTCACTAACTTTGTTAACAACATTGTTTTTGTTTTATCGGTCTATTTTTTAGTTCGAATTCAATCTGAAGGCCAGAAAAAATTATTTTGATGATTATTTTTTTTTTTTTATTTTTCTATAATTGAAAATTTATTTTCTAATTTGGAATAGAAGATAGGAAATTTTGCAGACACTTGCTACTTAGCTACACAGTGGTGGTTTGTTTGACTGATCAATTGTTAATTCTATTCTCCTTTACCAACTATCCTCGTGTTCCAATGAAACGTGAACCAGATACGGATAGAGATTTAACATGCAAATGCAACAACAATGTGCCATATGGATCACATTATTGTTGCATTTGCATTCTAAATCTCTATTCGTATCTGGTTCATGTGTCATTGGAACACGAGGAATATTATAAGTGGAACTCTGAGGTTTAACCTTATTTGAAATTGGGAAATGAAATATACTGATTATATTTTGTGTTCTATATTTAAGGATGTCTAAAGAGGATTTAATACAAATATGCGGTATAGCCGATGGAATTCGTATGTTCAATATGTTGCGTGCTAAGTATGACAAATTGATTGTTTTAAAATGTATTAGTTTCACTAACTTTTGAATGCATTATTTCAGAGCGATTGTGCCTCGCCTTACCATTTATGTAAGTTTGGATGGTAACAGCTATAATGCTATATACATGGTATCCAACACATCGAAAGAATTAATGCAAAAGCTATGCAAAATGCCAGGATTTTACGATATGGTAGCCAATGGAGCGACAAACGGGCCAACAGAGAACAGCACAATCTATAATAGTTGGAGCATGCACTCAAAATATTCTGGCAGCGGTTCTAATATTTATAATGATAGTACTAAAAGCTTTATTTATCTTTTTGGTCCGTCGGGTGTGCTTGTCAATGTAACTGACGAGGTATTGAATAACGAAATTAAAGATGGAAGTCTTCATACACTTGAAGTACAAAATGGCAAAGTTGTTATGAAATTAATTAACAAAAATGATAACTAAATTCAAGTTATATATATACATATGTATGCATATATTACTATACATATATATGTGCAATTACATATGGTATAGTGTATTCAATATAATAATTTTTATTAGATACATTTATGTTTGTACTAACCGTATGTAGTACATTTTTCTTTTGGCACACGTTCGAGTAAAAAAAAAATGTTTACGGATATTGAAGTTATAACGGCATAATTAGTAAATACATACATATGAACATGTAAATAAATAAGTACATCTAGTACATATACTGCATTACAAAAAGTTTCCTAAAAATGTTTACTAGCGATGTTTCTCCATTTTTAGTTGATATAAAACACACTCTGTATATGTTTCAATACTAACGCTATTTCTTTCCGATGAGCACAACATTTAGAAAATAATATATAAGTATGTACACATTTTGAAATATATCTAATAAACCTAATGTATGTACGTATATTGTAGTACCAAACCCTTCATGTAAAAAATATGTACCTTTTTCCGTCGCAATATACGATTTAAAGAACGTTTTAGATTTCCGGGAGGAATGTAGCACACAGTGGACAGCCTGAAAATTTGTAATAATTTATGATGCGCCTGTCGCCGGATGACGAACTTGGTTGATACTCTGATATTAGGGGGACTCATTTATCCTTATAAATGTCTTATAAAGTTTTCAAACGTATAAATTTATCTAGTGCGTAAACGAACTGTCAAATTTTGTAGGAAAAATCATTTACACAATTTGTATAAATTTATGCGCAAATTTCATGGTGTAAACGCGGTAAGCTCAAAGGAATGGAACCCTGCAAACATAACAGCCGTCATTTTCATAAGAAATATCCAACATCATCAGCAAGTCATTTACAAGAATATCTTAGTAAAGACGTTTCGGTGTTGATTTTTCACTTAATCTTGGCATTTTTTAATTTGTATAATAATCACAATTTCTTTTTTGGCAATAATACAGCTGACGACTGTTAAGTTTATCAAGAATATTACTAGGTGCGTTCATATAACAGCGTGTATAAATGGATATAAACTTACACCTTATAAATTTATATGCTTTAATGAGTTCCCCTATTAAATTAAAGGGTCTTGTATTAGCAGCTCAATCGCCAATTATTGACTGACGTGAATTAGTTATGCTTCGCTTCCCAAGGCAGTCGTTTCTATGTACCGGAGCGACTCGGGATTTTTCCCGACCAAGGACTGTCATTTCAGTGTGACCCCATTTAATTTGTTTCGTCCCTCCCACAAATTGTCATCCTCCCAGCAGCTCCTTGCAGCAGGACTGCTACATATTCTCTTACTCCGGGAAGGTATCGAACCCAATCCGGGTCCGTCTCCTGACCCCGGTCCTGAGAAATGGTTTTGCTGCATTTGCCAGAAAAGAATCTTTTTAGGACGGTCATACTCTGTTCAGTGTGTCTCGTGCAAGGGATGGTTGCATCGGACAGGTTGTTCTGGGCTTGATCCCAAAACCCCACGTCCACGTAACTTTTATAAATCTTTTGTGGCTCCTTGCTGCTCACGCCCAAGGGCGTCCCGTAGTCTACGCCTAAGCATATCCCCACTACCTTCCAGCAGCTTCGCTGCTCAGCAAGCCACAACAAGTACCCGCTGCTGCCCGCGCCCCACGGCGCCAACAACTCAAACAGCTGATACCACTCATAACTACTACCTTCGTAGTAGAGCTGGTAGCAATGCTGAGCATCAGCCCCTGCCCCCGTCTTCTTCTCCCCCCCCCCCCCCTCTTTTCTGGCAGCAATCGTGCAGGTCAGGGAAACAGACTCTTAGTCCCTGCCTCCGTTTGCACCGTCTGCCAGCACAGAATATATAGGTTTGCGACATCCGCTCAATGCAGCTCCTGCCTTGGGTGGTGCCACTTTCCTAGATGTTCTGGTCTCCGCGACGGCAACCCCTCGACGGGTTTCATCGCGCCATGTTGCCAGGTCGCAAACCCAAATCATCCGGGTACCCCAATGCTTGCCCAAGGGCACCCAGTCCCAAGGCCACAACAGCAATTGCGTCCTGGCCTTCCACAACCTAGGCGTAGTCACCCCTCACTTACCCCTAGAGTGGCGACGTCACCCCTCATGCACTTCAGAATTCTGCAGTTCAACTGTAATGGACTAACTGGGAAGATTACGGAGATAGTCGATTTCATGAAGCGGCACAACATCCGCATTGCTGCGATTCAAGAGACTAAACTCACAGCAAGATCTGCATTGCAGACCTGCTCTGGTTATAATGTCCACAGGAAAGACCGCGAGAGAGGAAATGGAGGCGGCCTCGCGTTTATTATACACCACTCTGTGCAATATCATATATTTGATCCTGGCATCGACCGCAGTGACAATGTCTTAGAACGTCAAGGCCTATCTGTCCGGTCAGGCGATGCAAATCTAGAAATCATCAACGTCTACATCCCTCCTGTCACCTGTTGCCCCAGTGGATACCGCCCTAATATCGAGGCCTTACTCACTGGCAACAATCGCATTATCTTAGGCGATTTCAATGCCCATCACGACCTATGGCATTCAAACTTGCGGGCGGACAGTAGGGGTGAGATGTTGGCGGATCAAATAGACGAAACGACGTTCTGCACAATAAACGGAGACGCCCCCACACGTATGGTAGGAAGCTGTCATAGCTCGCCAGATATCTCAATCGCGAGCGCAGAACTCGTAAACTGCGTCAACTGGCAGCCGATGGTAACATTGGCATCCGACCACCTGCCCATACTTATTTCGTTCGAGCGTACCGCCGACTTCATCGTCACCGAAAAACGCACTTTCATAAACTTCAAAAAAGGAAAGTGGGAAGAATATAAATCTGCAACAGACAGCAGCTTTGCTGCCCTCCCTATCCCGACTGATGCCCGCTAAGGGGAGCGTGCCTTCCGTAAGGTCATTGAATCCGCCTCGGCACATTTCATTCCCGCCGGGAGAATTCCCGAAAGCCGGCCCCACTTCCCGGCGGAGGCCGCGAGCTTAGCGAGGGAACGCGACCTTATAAGACAGCTTGATCCAGGCGACCCCCAAATAAGGGATATAAACCAACGCATCAGATTGCTTGTGGACGAACACAAGCGGGCGAAATGGGAAGAGCACCTAAGAGGTTGTAACCTCTCTACCGGTGTAGGTAAACTTTGGTCCACCGTAAAGTCCTTATCGAATCCGACTAAGCACAAAGACAAAGCTTCCATCGCCTTTGGCGATAAGGTGCTGTCGGATGCGAAAAAATGCGCGAGCGCTTTCTGCCGACAATATATAATGCATCCTACGGTCGACAAAGATAGATGGAGAGCCAATAGACACGCACATAAACACAAACTCAGCGCGTCACCAATTACCATCACCGCTAGAGAGGTTGAGAACGCCATTGGTCGCGCTAAACCATCCAAAGCAGTGGGCCCAGACGGCATAGCCATGCCGATGCTTAAAAACCTAGGGAAAGAGGGTTTCAAATATTTAGCGCATGTCTTCAACCTGTCTCTTTCCACCTTTGTCATACCCGAGAAATGGAAAATGGCCAAGGTGATCCCGCTACTAAAGCCTGGGAAACCAGCTAACGTAGGTGAGTCATATCGCCCGATATCTCTCCTATCGCCAGTGGCAAAGATGCTTGAAGCCATTTTGCTCCCTTATTTCCAAGCACATTTGCAGCTAGCCCCTCATCAGCATGGCTTCAGAAAACTCCATAGCACTACCTCCGCGCTAAATGTCATTAGCACCCAGATAAATTGCGGTTTGAATCAATATCCCCACCATAGAACAGTACTCGTAGCGTTAGACCTATCAAAAGCTTTTGATACGGTCAACCATGGCTCGTTACTGCAAGACCTGGAAGGGTCTACCCTTCCCCCATGTCTTAAAAGGTGGACCGCAAATTATCTGGGTGGTCGGCAGGCATCGGTGCAATTCAGAAACGAAACATCAAAACAAAGGAGAATTAAACAAGGGGTGCCACAGGGTGGTGTCCTATCCCCGCTTTTGTTTAATTTCTACATATCTAAGCTACCTTCACCACCGGAAGGAGTCACAATCGTTTCCTACGCCGATGACTGCACAATAATGGCCACAGGCCCAGGACCAAAGATCGATGATATATGCAATAAAATAAACGGCTTTCTCCCTGATCTCTCCAGTTTTTTCGCCTTGCGAAACCTGGCATTGTCACCGACTAAATCTTCCGCGACCTTATTTACAACATGGACGCCCCAAATGTCGACCATATTGAACATCCACGTCGATGGCACTACGCTACCGACTGTCCTACACCCCAAAATCTTGGGTGTGACGTTTGATCAGGATCTACATTTGGTGCGCACGCAACCGCAATTGTTCCAAGAATTCAGAGCCGTAATAAAATCCTCAAATCCCTTGCTGGCAGTACCTGGGGAAAAGATAAAGAAACGCTCTTGACCACATACAAAGCAATTAGCCAGCCGATTACGTGCTACGCGTCACCCATATGGTCGCCAAGCCTAAAAACCACCCACTGGAAGAAACTACAGGCCTGCCAAAATACTGCTCTCAGAATCGCCACGGGCTGTCTTCTTATGTCCCCAGAACACCATCTGCATAATGAGGCGAGAATACTCCCCATCAGGGAGAGAAATGAGATGCTGACCAAACAGTTTCTGTTGAATACCCAGAAACCTGGGCATCCCAACAGACATCTGATTGACGAACCAGCACCGCCTAGGGGCCTAAGGAGTCATCTCCGTAAGCATTTTGAGGAAATACGGCACCTGAGAACCCAGCGGAAAAACACAAGCAGGTCCTTGGTGAACTCCATAGACAGGCGTCGGACCTTTATGTCGGGAATTGCCCGGTGAATCCAGTACTTGAAGAAAAATATCCAGAACTCGCAGAAGAGGAACGCATACTCCCCAGGGAAACGCGTGTCACTCTTGCTCAACTTCGTTCTGGATACTGTAACAGGTTAAACTCTTACCTATCCAGAATCAACCCCGACATACAAAATGTATGCCCTGCTTGCAATGTGTCCCCACATGACACCAACCATCTCTTTAATTGTAATGTGGAACCAACGCCTCTAACACCCCTTTCCTTATGGTCCACCCCTGTTGAAACGGCAAGTTTCCTTGGACTCCCGTTAGAGGATATTGATGACAATTTGTGATCGGTCGCGGCTATTAGGTGGGGCGAGCATTGCTACAACAACAACAACAACAACAGTTATGCTTCTACTTCCTTTTATTTGGCACTGTATCTTAAGATCGTTAGAACAAAATGTATTGTATTTAAAAAAGAACAAGTGCATGTGTTAAATAATCATATTTATTTTAGTTATAGTGGATACCGCCATAAGCTTATTTCCTAATTTAAAAGTTAAATTTGTTTTCACGAAACTACGTTTGCTGTAAAAAGGCTTGAAACTCTGTGTTTGGATATTTCCAAAGCCCGATGTTAACTATTAAGGTATCATAAGAAAGTTATTTTCTCACTACCTGAAATTGGCTTTCGTGAGTTTCTGTAGTTTTTTTTTCTATCTATAAAGGTAGTTTTTCAGGAAAAATATTTTTGAAAACCGTTTTCTAGAAGAGTAGGGAGATGGGAGTTTCATCCGGCTTTTTCAACTATCCGAAAACCGAATATCCGGCTACATAAACGGGAAAACCTGATATTCGTATGTCCGGATACTCGAATAAGAATAGCTCAATACAAAATATGATATTTCTCTATTCGAGCCTTTTTTTTTGTATTCACTGTTAATTGAAATGATAAATACTGCCAGTATTTAAGAATTGTTATCATAGTTAAATAAACGAATATGGTACATCAATTTGTTGCTTGCAGTGGATGTCCGAAAACACGGTTACGAACCGGATTCTCATAAACCAGGATATGCATGCTTCTCGGATTTTATCGCGTTAACGGATAATCCGGATGGATATTCGATGTGTGCACAGAAGAAAGAAATAATAATTTTTTATGCTTTAAAAAGTATTCGTTTATGGAAATCAGTCATGATTCAATTACCAAAGGTTAGTGCTCTAATAACAGCAGAGCTTTAACACTCCTAAAGTTTAATAATCAGAACAGGTTACTTTTACGAAGCAAGGAAAGGGGGATAATTTAATCCCACTTAGCGAAAATTGAACTAGAAAAGCACCTAAGTTGTATATTAATAGTTATAGCAATTTGTAAATTTCAGGTTTTGGGGAAATTATTCATTTTTTAACAGTTAAGTAAGTCGGCGTCAGATAGAACTCTACGTATAGCTTTACCTTTGACAGTAAAGTTAAGAGATACAATTTTGTGAAAGTTAACAGAATGAATTTGACACAAACACGTAAACAAGAGTTAGGCAACTTCTAACTTTTGATAACTTTGATATCTATTATATTTTATTTTCCCTTTATTCGCAGCATTTTTCGAGTTTTAGAAAAAAACTTCAACAGAGCAACGTAAAGTTATTTATAATAACTTAAATTACTATAAAAATTGTTGCAAAGCAACAATTGGCGCTTCATGTTTTTGTGCTCATCGCTTTGAATCTCTCAATTGTCAAATTTAAAGTGTGGCGTAAGGTTCTATCTGACGCAGTCCTTTTAATGTCATTATTTCAGAATTTGTTTGTTCATAAGGGTAATTTTTGGTACTTTTCGTAATTTCTGCCCCATTTTAACAGATAGAAGCTTTGAAATTCAAACAATGCTTACATATATTACAAAAAATGTTGTCTAAAAAATCATAGATATCGGCCATATAAATAACTTATATCGCATGTTTGCAACGCATCAACAAAAATAAACTACGAGTTTTGAGGTTGCGTATTTGCCATGACGTAGCAAATGCAAGGCCGTATATAATTTTTTGGAGAATGCAATGCTATATTTCTATTGCTTTTGGAATGCAATCCACAAAGCAAGTTTTTTGATCCAAATTGTGTGGTATATTTACAGGCGCGCATTAACAGAGCCTAGTTACATTGGATTTTAGCAGCACTTTATTTAACAATGCCTCCGCATCAGCTGTTATAAGGTTACCGATAAAGCACCAATGTCTGTAGCTTTAACCGTTTAAACGTTTATGGCCGTCCAACAAGGCGTGCCAGTCGCTTCTTTACTTTGACAACTAGGGCTATTTTATGGCCTTCATAATTTGTTTTCAAACCTAAAGAAAAATCTAATACATAGGTTCTTGAGTGGAAACATTTTTTTAAATATACATATAGTAAATAAATATGTATGTATGTATTTATGTGAACATATTGTGGAGCAGTAGAACGATCAGCTGACTGATCAGTTATTTGAACAGTTGTTTCAAAGCCGCGTTATATAAGCACAAATTCATAGATTTTCAAACAAATCCTGAGATGATAGATTTTTGAAAATGGCCTACGAAATATCTATTGCCAGTCTCTGCATCAGCATCATACCTGTTGACAAACTAGTAATTACATACATCGTACCAGATGCCATACTACTTAGTATATGCATCAAGGTCATACCATTTAACACGCTAGCCAGCCTCTGCGTCAGCATTATACCAGATGGCATACTAGTTATTGAAACCCCAATATCATACCAATTGACATACTAGTGCAACAGAATGTTGATAATAATGTTCGCCGGGTGCGACCAAGCGAAGATATTCACCGACTCAGGATTAGGCTTAGGGCCTTCTTATGTTTGTCTGGATTGACCGGCTGAGTTCGTAGGTGCCGTATCTCAACGTAATGCTGACGGAAGTGTTTTTTATCCCTCTGGGGGCGAGGCTAAAACAGGCGGTTATTTGCTGAGATTTCCACATTGTGACAATTCAGCAAAAACTTGTTTAGGTTGAGCTCTTGGCCTATGTAGGCCACATGAGCAGTCGACTAATTTCCTTTTATGTTGTGCTGCCAGCAAGCGACTTAAGGCTTTTGTTTTGGCTTTGTATTTTAAGTACGATTTCGGAGGCATGCGCCTTGAAGGTGAAAGTGTTATAGAATGTCATCCCTAAGATCTTTTGGTGACAGACAGTCGGTAAAGTAACGCCATCAACGTGACCAATATTTGCGTCATCTGTTCCTTCCACGTTGTAGATAGAGTGGCCGTGGCTTTGGTTGCCAATACTTTCAGATCGCGCGAGGTAAAAAAAACACAGAAATGCTGGATAGATAACTATACAGGGCCAGTTGGCATAGGATGTGTTGGTATCTCGTTCAGGTGGTGAAGGGAGCTTTGATATGTACATATAAATTAAATAGAATCGGGGATAGGACAGCACTCTGCACCACCCTTGTTTTATGCTTCTATGTTTCTAGGTTTCCTCTTAAACATGATGATCGGATTTGGCATCTGAGGATCTGAACGGCCTTGGGCTTGACCATACTGTTGCGGCTGTTGATATTTACCAGTAAAAGGTGCAGGTGGTTGCTAAAGAAAATAACACAAAAATAATCATCACCAAATTTTTAAATATATTAGTTGTATTAGCATACATTATAACCAGGACGTCCGGACGTGTCCGGGTATTGGGGGTTAACCCGGCTTGGGTCGTTGACTGGGCATCGGCGCCTGTTCAGGTTGTGTTGGTGGCATCATTTGACCCATGTATATCAACATTCAAGTTGATATTTTAAAAATATTTTATTTTGGTTTTACGTATAAAAATTTATTTTTGTTTATTTTTGAGTTTAGATATTTTCCAACTAATTAGAATTTTCTTTTTTTGAAGTTATTCAAAATTTTAAGTTAACAGGAAAACTCAATTAAAATTATTTTAAAAATTAAAGTAAAGAGTACAAAGTAGTTAACACTATATTTACTAATTTTCTTTTTTTGAAGTTATTCAAAATTTTAAGTTAACAGGAAAACTCAATTAAAATTATTTTAAAAATTAAAGTAAAGAGTACAAAGTAGTTAACACTATACCATGTAACCACGTGGTGCACCTGGTTGTTGTAGAGGATAACCTGTCTGTTGAGGTTTTCCATTTGTGCTCGATTTTCAGGCAACGAAGCGTATTGTGTTGTCGATTCCATTTGTTGGAGACGTGCACGAAGTACAACAACTGTTTTCTGGAAAAATATCAGAATTTGTAATATTGTAACATAAATACATATTAAACTCACTTTCCAAACACTTACATCCAACATCGCTAAGTTATTTCAATTTGATTTAATTTAATACTCCAAAATTAGCACAGGCCTGCAGCTCAATTCGCGGAAAATGGCGGACTCGCTGAAAATTTTTTCAACACAAAAATGAAATATTTCACAATATCTATGAATATAGTAGGTGCGAGAGAGCACGATACATTGTGGCAAAGCTAAATTTGTCAACATGCTATTTCATTTGGAGAATTTTCCATTCCAAATCGCCCTGCAAAAACGCTCCACGTCATTTGACTAGTCATATGACCGTCATTGTGCGGTCACGGCCCTTGTTAAATTTTAGTCACGTTTGTACTAGCGAGAGTAGATTTTTTACATTTTTTTCCCATTTCGTACCTATTAATGTGATTGTGCATTCCGCTCCCACTTATAGGATGTGGGCATAGTGCTGTGCTGCTCACACACGTCACAATGCTCGACAAATGGCGGTCATATTCTCCGTCATTTCACTCTACATTTTCGAGTCATTTGACAGTCACTTTTACTGCGGTTTTACCATTTATATATCCGCCATATAACATGAATTTTACCTGCAGATTTACTTTACCTGGAGCAGCCATATGAATAAAATATGAACCAAAAAAATTGAATTTTCAATATTTATTATTTTCATTATTATTATATATGTACATGAAATTGGAACTTATATTAATACAGTTTATATAAAAAAGAAGTAAGTACTTTAATAATAAATAAACTCGCTTAATTGGTTTTTGTTTTCCAATTGAAATCTTTTCTAAGCGAGCAGAAAATAATTTTAAGCTTTGGAAAAAACTCCAATTATTTGAATAATCTACAACTTAAAGCTTAGTAGAAATTCAGATTAGGTTTACTCTTTTTTCAGATCAAGAATATTCAAAGGTGTCGTGGAATCCGATTGCTGTCGTAATTGATGAACTTAAAAATGTACGAATTGTAATTGAGTCAGATTTATTATTGTTCTAAATCTAATCATTCAAGCAATAATTCTGCAACCCTTAGCAGGAGTATTTATTGGTTTCAAATCTAATTCCGATAGCAATCGTATCACATCCCTTATTATATACGTACGTGATATTGCAACTTAAATTAATACAATTGATATAAAGAAAAGTAAGTACTTTAATAATAACATAAACTCTCTTAATTGGTTTTTATTTTCCAATTGAAATCTTTTCTATGCGAGCAGAAAATAATTTTAAGCTTTAGAAAAAACTCCAATTATTTGAATAATCTATAACTTAAAGCTTAGTAGAAATACAGATTAGGTTTACTCTTTTTTCAGATCAAGAATATTCAAAGGTGTCGTGGAATCCGATTGCTGTCGTAATTGATGAACTTAAAAATGTACGACTTATAATTAAGTCAGACTTATTATTGTTCTAAATCTAATTATTCAAGCAATAATTCTGCAACCCTTAGCAGGAGTATTGATTGGTTTCAAATCTAATTCCGACAGCAATCGTATCACATCCCTTATTATATATGTACCTGATATTGCAACTTAAATTAATACAATTGATATAAAGAAAAGTAAATACTTTAATAATAAATAAACTCTCTTAATTGGTTTTTGTTTTCCAATTGAAATATTTTCTTGTGCAAGCACATCGCTAACCTGTGTTGGCAAAAGATATGATTATACTGTCTTCGATAGTCGGACGAGCCGCTACTCGGCGAAGTAGAGATGACCGTTGTGTCGGTGGCAGCTGTTACAACAGCAGTTTCTAACTTTACACCATCCGTACAGTGTGATGAACGCTTCGCTCCTTTTCCAATTGCTTGGCGTCAGTAATTTTTGCTGTTTGTAAAGCTTTAGCTGTAATGCAAATATATAGATGGGTTAAAGTGGTTTTCGTATGTTATTCAACAACTCACCCTATACCATCATCACAGCCTCCTCATCGATTTTGAATATGTGTACTGTTTCAGTATTCAGACCCAATTCGTTTGGTGCAATATTTTCGATTTGATGAATATGTATACTATCCGTTAGGCAGACAATTAGGTGCAATCAATTCATTCATATACTGTGGGTATTTGAGCCGTAGACGCAATGGCAGATATTTTGATTCTTTTTGAAGTGTAACATTTGTAAACAGTTGGGTTTCTCTGCTGTCACCATCACCACTAGAGAGCTATTGAAGAAACGCTCGACCAAGATAATATGTGAGATTTACACGCATAGATTTCTTCCACCTTTTCACAGTTTTTGATGGAGAAAATGCGAAAGCCATATTTACCATCCAATATCGAAATAGAACTGTAGAGGACGAAACATTTTATAAAATTTAATAAAATCAAAAAATGATAGTTGTCCAAAAATGGGGTAACGTATTGTATGTTAAAGTATAGCGAAGTCTCAGCGGCTTTGTCTTGGTGAAAATTGAGTTTGAATAGGTTTTATTCTTCATTCTTAGAAACATGTACGAAGGTACCTGGTAAGATATTAAAAATCCTCAACGCTTTTTTTGCTATAACTTAAAAAAACTGATATTCAAACTTCTGCTTAACTTCTACATATCAATAGCTACCTTTACCACCAGTCACTATTGCTTCTACGCCTATGCTATTGTTTCCTACATCGATGAGCTTTGTAATAAAATAAACAGCTATCTCCCCAATCTCTCCAGTTTTGTCGCCTCGCGAAACCTGATATTGTCACCAACCAAATCATCGGTGACCTTATTTAAAAAATGACCGCGCCAAATGTCGACCATATGGCATTACCCTACCGACTGTCTTACACCCTAAAACACCCGATCATACAGACCCAGGATTGGAAGATACTTACTGTATCTCGGCCTACGGAGGAAGGTCAGTTATACATCTTCCAAATAAACAAGCAGGCGGAGGATATATTGTACGCGCAGCTTGGAAAAATGTCCTTAGGTACAGGCAAAATTTATATGCGACTCAGGAAAAGAAGTCGCTGGACGTGGGCGAAGTCGAAAAGGACCTCAAAAGCCTAAGGGAAGAAAGACAGGTGGAGGTAGCCCACGTCACCCCGAATGTGTTAGAAGGGGACCAACAGCCAGATGGTGCTGTGAGTCGCACAGAGGAACACCCGGCACAACAGGTATAAGAGGCTGAAGAGGGCTTCGAACACTCTAAACCAAAAGGGCTAGGGGAGGACGACGACGTCACGACGAAGGTGCTGGAGGGGGACAAGCAGCCCATTGGTGCTGCGAGTCCTACAGATAAACCTCCAACACAGTAAAGTGGCGTCGAGCGAACTCCTCCTAACGCGCTGATCCAGGAGCCGTGGCTTCCATCGGGAGGAAAAGTTTCTGGACTTAGCGCGAGCGGATTTGGCGTTTACTATGCGCAAACGGAAGGACGGGTGCGAGCTGTAGTAATGGTAAGGAAACAGCTGCATTCATATATGCTGCCTAATTACACTACTGAGGACCTCGTAGTGGTGGTGAAATCGCCGGGCTCAGATGGTACATGTCCGGCCATGCTACAAGTTTCAAGTAGGGCGGTCGTGGGATGGCTTAAAATAATATTCGATGGGTGCATAAACTGAATCATGTACCGCACTCTTGGAGAACTGCTCGTGTAGCTTTCCTACCAAAGGCGGGGAAGATCGGTCACGTGTATCCCAAAGATTATAGACCCAATAGCTTAACATCATTTCTGCTCAAAACCTTTGAGAGGCTGATAGATGTGTACATAAAGTCCAACGTGGATGAAAACCTGCTCTCCACAACACAACAGGCGTACACCAAAGGCAAGTCAGTAGACACCGCATTGCATAGGGTGGTAATAAGCATAGCAAAAGCCCTGGAATATAAGGAATATGCTCTAGAAGTCTTCTTAAGCATTGCCGGGGCTTTCTAAATGGGCGATTATTGATGGTCTTAATTACGTTAAAGTACATCCATCCTTACCCAGATGGATCGACTGCATGTTAAACTGCAGTAAGATTACTTCGCAATGGGGATTGTACAGGGGCACTCCGCAGGGAGGGGTGCTATCACCTCTGCTGTGGACGCTGGTCATTAACCAACTGCTTAGGGGATTCTACGAGGGACCAGAAAAACTTACGGTTTACACAGATGACGTTGCATATGGTCTTGTTTACAAAGAGGTACAAGGTCCCTAATTGGACCAGGCCTAAGTTAGGAGGGGCGACCCTACGGGAGAAACCTTGCACAAAATATCTAGGAATAATCCTAGACAGTAAGCTGTCATGGAAGCTCAACGTGGAGGAGAGGGTGAGGAAGTCTTCAACGGCACTTTATGCATGTAAAAGAATGCAAAAGAACCGGCATATACGATCAGAAGGAACTCGATGACGTTGCCTCAAAACTAACAACCAAAAGCAATAATTATCATTTCACTGACACAAATTTTATAGTTTTTTTTCCGGGATTTGGACACAATGTTGTTGTTGTTTTTGTAGCGATAAGGTTGCTCCCCGAAGGCTTTGGGGAGTGTTATCGATGTGATGGTCCTTTAGCCGGATACAGATCCGGTACGCTCCGGTAACACAGCACCATTAAAGTGCTAGCCCGACCATCTCGGGAATGATTTTTGTGGCCACATTAAACCTTCAGGCCATCCCTCCCTAACCACCCACCCACCCCCCCTTCGGCCTGATCCTCGTCTGTTAGTGAAACAGGATTCGCCGCGGATAGGTGAGGTTGACAATTGGGTTTGGAGAAGCTATATATTGAGCTGGCAACCTGAAGGGTTGCGCTACACAGCCCCTTGAATCTGGTATTTTAGTCGCCTCTTACGACAGGCATACCTACCGCGGGTAAATTCTGACCCCCTAACCCGCTGGGGGGTATTTGGACACAATCTTTTCGTTATATTACTTAACAATTTAAATGCTTCATTCTGTATTGCGAACGATAGCTCAGACGAACGATTCGCCTCCAAACGATTTCGTCTAGCAATGGTTTTCTCTATCATTTTCGTTCGGTCTTTACCTTTCTAACTAACAGGAAAGCAAAAGTAATTGTCAAGTGATAAGTTGCCATTGTTTAACATAGTGCAAATACACTAGCGATTCGTCTCTGATCCGCATCGAAAGTTCGTTTCGTAATAGAGAATGAGGCCCTAAGATTAGACATTTTTTTCAATTTGTATTTTGACTTACCAGCAACAACAGAATCATGTTTAATTGTACGCTGCACAAGCATTATAGCATCATGTAACGAAGCTCAGTTTCTTCCAAAAATTGTTCAACACTGCCACGTAAAATCAATGTACTTGTTCTAGCATTATCGCAACCTTTAAATAATTATAAACTATAAAAACAAATTAATGTCAAACCTTGGAAAATTTTGAAACGTTCACCACCAACCTGACGTTCTTCAAAGTAATCACATTGACCCAAAACACTTGAATTAATATCATTAGCTGTAGTCATAACAGCACCACCACAAGCTTTCATTCTACGTTTCCAATCTTCTTCTGGTACATGAACAGCACAGAACATATCACGATCTGCAAAATACTGTGTAGCAACATCACCAATTGGTAATTTAGAAAACACAACATTGGCGCCTTACTTAGCTAGTTTATTCTACAGAATACGCCATTCAGCATCAACAATTTTCTGATACTCTTGGATATTGGAGGACATTGCTGTGGCAGATCATTTTTCAAATAAAGCACTTTGTTGCTCCTTTGATTGGCGCTTCGACATGTACAGCCATGTCATATTTTAGCATGCATCTGGCTTAACTTGTTTTAAGATTTCACATGCTTAAAATACTACTGAAGTGGTGCCATCGCCGACCTGATAAGAGAAACATTTTTATTCTACACATTCTAATATAACAAAAAACTTACCTCAGCATTTTGAAATTTGGCGATGTCTACTAGAGTTTTACGGCTGGATTCACAATATCCAATAGTTTCATAATGGTTGCCCCATCATTTGAAATTGTGGCCTTACCACTGGAATCAACAATATGCTTGTCCATACTACGTGAATCCAATGTAGTGCGTACAGTGCCACAATTGAATGCGAGGCATTGATGTTGCATATGAGTTGAGGTTTACCATGAGAGCTATTGGTACCCAAGCATTTTTTACACAAATACTCATGTACCCAATACAAGTTCAGGACGTTCATATTTATCGACACGCTGTCCGATATGGCCCAAATGTTGGAAATATGCAGTTGGAACTGTTGAGAAAAAATATGGATCAATGAACACAAGTAAAAGTGAAAGATTTTTTTTACCATCTCTTGTTACTTTACACATTAGACATTGGAAACGACGACCAGCATCTACAAGTTGCTATTGAGCCTCAAAACGATTGCATCTAATTGGACCCAATTCACCAAAATTTACAATGGGTGGCTCATATTCACCCTCAACCGTGCGTGCCATTGGTGAGGCGGTAAGTGTAATGGACAAAGCTGTTGTTTTTAATAAATCAGCTGCTGCAGGTATACAAAGACGACTTGCAAAGAAGAAAGATCAATGTAATTGCCAAACAAAACATTAATTTCGATTATCGATACCTCACGTAACGTGGCGAGGAGTTACCCTGATCTTCTACCACATATTTTGTGGTCACCAATGGTGGTAATAAACCCTGTTCATTAGTAATAAAAGCACCACCAGCGCTGTTTTGATTTTCAATGATGACCCTTATCGGATTTGGCATCTGATCGGGATCTAAACGGCGCTGGGCTTGATCATACTGTTGCGGCTGTTGATATTTACCAGTAACAGGTGCAGGTGGTTGCTAAAGAAAATAACACAAAAATAATCATCAGCAAATTTGTAAATTATTAGTTGTATTAGCATACATTATAACCAGGACGTCCGGACGTGTCCGGGTATTGGGGGTTGACCCGGCTTGGGTGGTTGACTGAGCATTGGCGTCTGTCCAGGTTGTGTTGGTGGCATCATAAAAGCCATCAATAACAAGTGCCAAGAATATATCCGCGGCATACCTGCCGACCAAAATGATTCAAGGGGTTGTGATTGCCAACCTCATCTACCCGTGGCGAATCCTGTACCTAACAATTTGGTGTGAACAATTGGTGCCAGTTAACCCTCTGAAATAATCGGCGCAATTGTACGCCATTGTGTTGGCATTAATTTAGCAAAATGTAAAAACTTTTCGTCCTCCTCCCGTGACCATTCTGTCTTCTTTATGCTAGGATCAAGCCATTCGTACCAGCGTGCCTTACATTGCTTGGCAGATTTGCGGTGCAGCAGTGATGCAATACGTGACCACTGGTTTTTGCCATATTTCATTACAGCTGCTTTGAGGATTTCATCCTGAAAGATGTCACGTACACCTGTTAGAAGTGAATCCGCCCCTTTGCGCAATCAAGGTGGAATGTCCCCCAGCTAGCTCAGGGCGAGAGGTCAGGGCCCTTAACCCTTATCCACCTTGATGCGGGGCGGATGTCACAATCATCATCATCTGACTTCCGTGCATTCCCCTCGCAGAAAGCCCACCCTACCTTGGACCGCTCGAGTTTCTGCCTGGCAGCGAGTCCCCTTTTCCTCTGCTCCAAATGACCCTACATACTCACCCTAATGTCATCTTCGCCCACCCCAGTCGATTAAATTAGCACGCCATTAGATCCTTCTTCTTTTCAACTTCAATCTAACATATTATTTATTTAAAATATCTTAACTTTATACAAAGAAATAGATAAGAAAATGTATTTTATGGCTATTGAGCCAAATACCAATGCTCATGAAAAATAATGATTTATATCAGGACAAAAAAAAAAAAACGTATATCACACTTGAATCAATATATGCATATATATGTGAATATCCACGGGTACCACACGGAAAATGTATAATTATTCACAGGCTTAACACAAACCACAAAAAAAAGGACACGGAATAAAAATTTAAACCGTTTTCAAAAAAAAATAGATTGCCGAACGGTGTATGCATACATATATATATATATATATAGATTCATATACGTACTTTCAAAACTTAAAACGGTATGTATGTATATATTCTGAAAAATGATCGATTTACGACACTGTACCAAAAAATAAGAAATATGTACATGTAACGGAATTATTAAAAAATACAATGTTACAAAAAAATCAGTCTTTCGCTTATTCTAGTTTTGGCAAAGGAAAAAATATTATTCATTAGCATGTATGTAATCCGAACAAGAATAGTTTTATATATGTTACACCCATCTCCATCATGGGATATATCCTACAAGTGTTTTCCAATCAAAGATTGGCAATTTGTTCAAGGCCTACTTAGTCACCAAAGTTCATCCAAACGCATTTGTGCTCAATCGGAGCCACTTCAAAAAATTATCCGAGGAACCACCCTAATGCCTACCTACAAGAGCGCTCTCAAGGGAGTTCAGGGGTTTGTTGCAGGGTTCATTGGCCACTGCACGATACAAAAAAAAAACGTATTTTCTTACAATTACCCGTTTGGAGTGTATTTATGTGCCTGCCCTATAGGTGCCACTTAAATTTTAAGTTGACTTTCACAAATTATTTAAAAAATTTTTTTTTTTTTATGCAAAAAACATACATATAACAATACATAAAACGCCTTGCTCCTATCACTTCCTCTCCTCGTCGATCTCGAGTGCGCTGCTTCAAAGGTGTCTATTGCTTGCAGGAACCAGATAACATATGGGAATAGTTTTTTTTTTTTTTTAAATATAGGTGATTGGTATAGGGACCAGTTTAAATTCATACATGAAGAGTATAAATGTCCGGTAAAATGTAATAAATAATTTCCCTGGCGCTGTTGGAGCTTTCGTCATCCGCGGTGACCAGATGGCATTCCCACTAGAGGAATAGAAAAATACCAATCAGCTCAACTTACATGGGCTAATGGAGGTATTTCACGCCAATTTTGGCGTTCACGCGTTTTTATTAGGGTGTTTATGACACCAACAAAATAGCAAAATTGATAGCACCAAAACTAAAATCTTGCAAAAAAATACGTGCTCAATATTACGAGGATTACTTTACTTTTACTTTTTATCGAAGAAATTTTTAGCTTTTAACTAGAGATATGAAACCAGAAAGACGAAAAAAAATGCAGTTACATTTTTCCGACACAATTAAAATGTATCCAGAAAATTTTGCAACAAAAAAAAAGGGATAATTATTTCAAAAAAAGAAGATAATTAAAATGGGGGGGATTAAAACCTGGAAAATTTTATGACCGAGGTCGACAATGGGGTTGCGTGAACCCCAAAAATGGCGCAAAAATAAGGGGATTAATACAAGGAAATCTTTAAAAAAAATTAAAAATCTGGCACTTACCCTCATAAAATTTATTCCACATCCATTATGCCGTTGGTTGAATTATTTTACCGACGAACCCGATATGTGTTTTTTGTTTTTTTTTTTTTTGTTTTAAAGGACACAAGCCTTATAAAACAACTTTTATAAAATAATTTTAAACTTAAAAAAATCGATTTCTCACTCCGCGCACAGGGAACTACTTTTAACTCACAACTTTAGATATTTATTCTACACCACAACGAACCGCGCAGCACAAGCGAATTGGTGCAATATACTTTTGGTTTGATCTCTTTTCTACAGTCACACCCCCTTATATAGATACCCCTCCTGCAGATACACCGTTTTCTTGTGCCGTTTTCCTACTATCATCCTTAATCACAACCGCAACCATAATGACCTATATCCATACCTTTCCTGTACTCAAAACGCTCGGAGCTACCATATGGCTACCATCTGGCAACCCTTGGAATAGAGCTTTTTAAGAATTTCCTTTTGTTGGGATTTTGTTGCTTTCTTTTATTCTGACGTTTCTATTTGCTTATGTTTTCACAAAAGCGCTTATTTATTCGCGAGATTAATTGTAATGTTTTATACAATTATTTTAACAGTGATTTAGTGCCAGTAAGCAAAAAAAACAGAAACGAGGTTTTGTGCTCCAATCCGGAAATTGCTATCTGCCTCAGGACTGGCTGTGGAAGAGCCACCTTCGTGCTTATGGCAGCCATGCGTAGGCGCCGCAAAATATTGGCCAAGACTAAAAGTCTAGGGCTACTGGCGTCCAAAAATTTCGGTGAGGGTGTCAAAGGATGTGCTTTGGGCCCAGGATCACGACTCCGAAAGCCGAATTCAAAAATGTTGTATCCGCCAAGAGAATTTGCAAAGAAATATTTTCATGCGGCTGCTGTAATTTCGATGGTTCATATACCCACCAAAAAAAATTGTGCACTCATATAAGTGATATATGCCCAAAGTAATGAAATTGGTTTTTCTTTTCTTTCTTTATTTCTTTTTCAGTTGGTCTTTGGGAAGCTCCGGCATTGGGCCCTTTACTACCGTGCTGCCATACTCGAGCGGGCAAGGTGCGCTCAATGCCCAACGCGGGGAATACCCACACCCTGACAACGTCTCCTGCCTCGAGAGCTCAGCCGGGCATATGTTACGGGAAGTATAAAAAAATTTGTAATATGTGTATATAAGAACTATTACTTGATGTGCTCTTTTTAGGTAAACTTCGGGACGAGCGTTTTATGGAAACGTCCATTCACGCCGACTTGACCCTCATCGACGGGATGGTATTCACGCAAGTAATGAAATATTTTTATGTACCTTTAATAACATTTTGGTATTCTTTTCAGGTTATCGCAGCGGCTTTCTAGTATTAAGTTATTTAGTATGCAATAATGTAGTTTTAAGTTATTTAACCGTAAACTATTTAGTTCTAGGTTAACTAGTATTAAATTAGTTAGTATTAAGTTCAGCATAAGGTTCTGTATAATTAGGTTCTTTAGGGCTCGATTATTGTTTAAGGTCCTTCGCGTGCCAGGCCCCTAAACTCTTCCCTGCCAACGACTCTAACAGGTACATATTGTTACCTAGCGCCTTAGCAATTCGACACTTAGTGAACTTGCGACAAAATTTAGCATTTACATTTTGTTTAAAGTCGCTAAGTACAAAGTTCCGTTTGTAAATTTCTTGACCGGGCTTAAATTGTACTTCGCGGATCCTTTTGTTGTAACGCGCCGCGTTACTCTCATACGCTTCGTGCAAATTCTCTTTTATTTTCTCACGCATTAACCTAAGCTTGTCACTATGATCAAGTACAAACGTTTCATTGTCATTAGGACAACTCAATTTCCTTGCGAGCGCATAATCAGCCCCGTTCGTGAACATATTAAATCCGAAGAGTGCAAAGTATGGCGACACTCCTGTCGCAGAGTGCACTGCACTCCGAAGAGAACACTCAATCTCGGTTAGGTATAAATCCCAATCCCTATGGTCATTTTCTAAATATGATCTGATCGCAGCTAACACCGATTGGTTTGCCCTTTCGGCGGCATTCGATTGCGGTGAATAAAAAGCTGTTTTTGGGTGTCTAACCCCGTACGTTTCTAATAGTTCCGAGAACTGTTTGGATACAAATTGTTTACCGTTATCGGAATGTACGATTTCCGGTACGCCGAACTTATGAAAAATTTCTTCGGTTAAGAACTTAACCACATTGCTCGCGGTAGCTTCGCGCATTGCCTTCAAAAAAATGAACTTTGAAAAATGATCGATAATGATAAAAATAAAACAGTTGCCGCGTTTCGACCTCGGGTATTTGCCTAAGAAGTCGATATATATTTTCTGAAATGGCCGGACTGTTACCACTTCTGTACCGATCCCTGGCTTCATAACTGCGTTACAGGGTTTTGTCTCTTTACAAGTTTGACATTCCCGCACGAAGTTGCGAACCTGCACCACCATGTTAGGCCAATAATACAACCTCCTTAGCCGATGCAACGTTTTCGCCATACCCCCATGCGCAGCTATTTCTGGGCAATGTGCCTTTTCAATGAGAGTTGAGGTCAACGCCTCAGGGACCCACAACTTCCATTCATTTTCTTCTAGTTCTATGTTTTTCGACAAAAACTTTTTAAAAACCATGCCGTCTTCTACCTTTAGATCAGGCAACCTATCTGTATTGTTTTCTATCGTGTTAATTAATTCCTTATATTCCTTCGATTCGAATTCAACGGTATCCATATTTGCTATTGGAGATTCTGTGATCTCTGCTATACAACGCGAGAGCGTATCGGCCACTATATTATCTGCACCTTTACGGTGTTCTATTTCAAAATTAAAAGCTTGTAATTGTAATGACCACCTAGCTAGTCTCCCGTTTAAATCTTTCAAAGACATTAGCCACTTAAGGCTAGCATGATCAGTCACTATCGTGAATGGCATTAGATCGATATATGGTCGAAATCTCTTGACGGCCATCTCCGCCGCAAAACATTCCTACTCCGTTGTACTATATTTTCTTTGACAGTCGTTGAACTTTTGTGAAAAGTATGCGATTGGCCTTACTGCATCATCACTTTCTTTTTGGTAGAGTACTGCACCCAGACCATAATCAGATGCATCGCATTGTATGAAAAATCTTTTTGAGAAATCAGGGTGTCTGAGAACTGGAGCACTTGTGAGTGCTCTCTTCAAGCTATTGAATGCTTCCACTGCTTCTTCAGACATTTCGAACTTTTTCCCCTTCTTTAACGAATCTGTCAAAGGTGCTGCCATTGTGGTGAAATCTTTTATAAATCTCCTATACCATCCTGCAGTTCCGAGGAAACTGCGCACATCTTTTACCGTTTTTGGAAGAGGGATTTTCTGTATTGCTTTGATCTTCTCAGGATCTGTCTTTAACATCCCGCCTCCTACTATATAACCTAAATATGGCAATTCTTTAAAACAAAATTTCGATTTTTTCAACCCAATCGTAAGGTTCGCGTCTCTCAAGCAGATGGCGACTTCTTGTAAAATTCGAAGATGTGAGTCAAAGTCAGGAGCGATGATTAATAAGTCATCCAAATAGATAAAAACATTTGACTTTAGTCTTTGTGGAATGACACGGTCCATTAGGCGACATAGTCTTTGGGCCGCATTGCACAATCCAAATGGCATTGTAACGAATTGGTAAAGTGGACGTCCAGGCACGGTAAACGCGGTAGAAGGTTTACTAGCTTCGTCTAGCTCGATTTGCCAAAACGCGAACTTTAGGTCGACGCTACTTATAAAGTGTGTGTCGTCAATGCGACTTAATATCCCCTCTATATTTTGTAGGGGGTATGCGTCTTTTACAGTAACGGCGTTTAGTTTACGAGCGTCTAAACAAAAGCTATTTTTCCCCGGCTTCCTCACCACTGTCGTTCGGTTACTCCAGGGGCTCTCACTCTCCTCTATAACGCCCAACTCC
Organism: Eurosta solidaginis; assembly: GCF_040869045.1. NCBI lineage: Eukaryota > Metazoa > Arthropoda > Insecta > Diptera > Tephritidae > Eurosta > Eurosta solidaginis. The sequence goes on from NC_090321.1 coordinate 155,250,096, forward strand.
AACATTTTGTCGCCCTCCTCATATATGATGGCTTGCATTGCCGGCGAAAGAGGATAATGTCGCTTCTTAATAGGTACTGCTTCGTCGACTAACTTTATTGTATGCTTTTCCAAGCTAGTTCGTCCTAACCCGTGATCTTCATATGTCCTAAACTCTTTTACTACTTTTTCTAAACGTTCTTTCTGCTCTGGCGTTAAACAGTGTAAAACCCGACGTTCGTTCCTGTCTTCATCAGATACCAACTCTTGCTCTATTTTTGTTAGATCTATTTCATCCACGGTAATAACTTCAGGTGCCAACTGAAACGCCCTCCAAAAGTCAACTCCGAGGTAGATCTTTTGTTCGAGATATGGGCATAAAAAAAATGTAATTTTTTGTTCCACTGTATTAAACTTTACCGGTAAAGCTATTTTGCCTAAGACATTATGTCTGCGGCCGCCTGCAGTTGTGACAGAAGACACATAACGTTCGATAGGAACTCCTAATCCTTCTACAAACTCCCGACAGCCACGGCCTAGAATACTGACGGAGGCGCCAGTATCTAGTAAGCCGCGTGTTTGTATGCCCTTAATATCTATATCCGCATACACACGCGGGTCTGTTGTACTTATTTTCCTAATAGATGCCACTACCTTCTGTCGGAGTTTTTTCCTCTTTTTAAATCGTTCCCTTGCCTTCTGAATTTTACGCGAAACTGCCCGACGTCCCATAACAATGCTTTCTGCAAAAATTCTTTCCCGAGTTTCGAGGTATTTCCTAAGTCGTTCTTCATAGGATATCGTATTTTCCTTTCCTGTCTTTGAGGGCTTTACGGTTTTTGTGTTTTTATTGAAAATGCAAATATCAGTTGTAATTACTGATTCTATATACGGTTCTGTATTTGTTGACGCGTCTACTTTGACGAGGTTTGGGCGGAGCGCGATTCCCCCGTCACAATCGCGTTCCTCAAAGCGTTTCCCGCTGGGTTACACATTGGGCATTTAGAAGTAATAACATCCTGTTTGCCACATTTGTAACAGAAAATGCGCCGCTGAAGCGACATACATTCGGTGAAGAAATGGCCGTCAGCGCCACAATTCCAGCACGAAACGTTTCTGCGAACGCCCGACTGCTTATTTGAAGATTGATGGCGTATTTCCTCCACGGTGACTTGACCCTCATCACCGGGAGTAAAACGCTCATCGTCTTCCGATTGATAAATTTCATTCACATATTGTGCGCGTGGCGTAAAAGTACTCAACGGCGTGCGGTCCCGGCGCGGAAAGCATCGCTCGACCTCCTTGCATTCCATTCGTAATTGGTCTAGGGAATATGCCGAAATTGGGTAGACCATTTTAGCTAATGATTCCCGCAAGTTCCCTTTTACTAATCGTACTATCTCGTATTCTGGTATCGGATTTTTAAGTCGCGAACGTAAAATACCAACCGCTTGGAAATACTCATCTATATTTTCTTCTGGTCTTTGCTTCCTCTCCGTCAGTTCTCTCAAAATTTCGAAGTCTGTACGTTGTGATGAATATTGGCGTAGCAGCGCGAGCTGTAAGCTTGGCCAATCGACTCTACCGTGCGACTTTATATAAAGCCAGTACCACTCGCGTGCTTCGCTGCTCAGCAATCGATGGAAATCGCGTATTATTTCATTCCATGTACAACCGTATTGACCTTTTAAGTATTCTAGTCGGAATATAAAATCTTCGACTGGCATGGCGTCGCGGTGCCCTTTAAAGTCTAGTCCCCATTTGTCTAGCTTAATGTCTGGCCTGGACAATTCCCTTTCCCTTATTCCTGATGCTTCTTCACGTCCTGCAGGGATAGGTGCTGATTCCCTTTCTTCGACAATAAGTGGTTGACGAGCTGGTGGTGGATTATTGCGCGTGTAGGCTGCTGCACTGAGCATAGGGTGATTGTTGTTTCAATTCACGTTATGATTATTTGTCTTAGCGTATGTAGCTAAATCACAGGAACGCCTAGAATCACGGGACTCGATACTTGAATTATGTCTTAGTCGCTTACTATTCCGACTACGTGCCCTATCGTTACCCCTTGACGGCTCTAACGCTGTACCTGTATTTGGAGTTGTCCTCGTTAACTCCGGTAAACTCTCGCGAATTTCAGTCATAATAGCTTGTTTCGCCTCGACCATCAATTCTTTTAGAATTGGCACTAACTCATCCCTAAGCCCACGAGGGTTGCCTACAGAAGCTCGATTTAGTTCGGCAGTATTGTTAGTAGTAGGTGGTGGAAAATTCAAGTTCGATGGTGGAGCTTGTAATGGTTGCGATTGCTCCTTCGGCGCTTTCGGAATAGTACCGGTGTTCTTGTTTGGCTCTGCTGAAACGTTATTAGCATTCGCTTGCCTAGCCTCTCCGCCTGCGGCTACGGCTGTGCTGCCGCCTCCGAATCGATCAGAAAGATCTATAAAGGTAGTGTCATGGGAGTTCGCCATACCGGACGATTTTAATTTATTTATTTGTTTAGTCTTATATCGGGTGTTGTAAGGTTCGAAGCGACCCATACGATTCGTGTTTTACCCCTCTACCAGAGTCTCTTTTCAACTTTGTTACGCAAAAAAAAAGGCAATTCGATTATAAATCTGGTCGCAACAATTGTTTTCAAAAAAAAATGTTTATATCAAAAAAAAATGTGTAGTTTAATTTCGCTCGTTGTCGAAGATCAATTTCAAATATAAAATTTCGATGTTTCCTCAAAGAAGATTATAATTTAAATTCTATGTCAAAATATTTGACTTCAAACGGTTTCCACCAAAAAGTATTAATAATTTCAAATTTCACATCTATAGGTTTGGGTGGGTTCAGATGACGCTCAGGCCTATCAAAAAAAAGTTGTTTGATGCTAGGAGTCATTGGAGCAAACTCTTACGTTCCTACGAAGGTGTATGCACTTCCGTATTTCAAAAAAAAAAATCAATATGTGGATATGTTCTAAAATTTGTATACATTATGCAACACTAGCTTTATGCAGCTGACCGCTTGAGGTCATAATGTATAATTTCCATAATTACGGAGCAATATATTAACAAAAAAACTTAATAAGGACTTCCCTTTTATCTGAAGCTACAAAAAAAAAGATTGATTGTATTGTAATGAAAGAAAAATAATTTTTAGTAAATTATAAAAGATGCAAATAGTCGGCCACCCTAATGCGGCTATGCCATCTATGGGCTATTGCTAGGGTCTGCCATCTGCTTCCAACTCCTGTCTCGGTGCATTTAAATTTTCGGATCAAACACCATGAATAAGTCACCGAGACAGGGTGTTGGTCGCATACGGCTAGACCCGTTTAACTCGATGATTGTATACGCCAAAATGTATATATATGTTTTAAAGACTGAAATATATTTGTAATTTAAAATGAGTATTGGCAAATTTTGAGTCGATTGATGTTAATATCGATAATGAATTGTACTCATTGGTGGGCGCCAATTCCAATCAGTAACGCTGTTGTTAGGTCCAAACAATCACATTTTTGATCTACCTATATATGTATGTATGTGGTATTAAAAAGAATTTCATGTGTTTGGGCGCTATATTACATATAGCAACCCGTTTGTATGTTTTTGATTGGGCGCCATATTAATAATAATTGTCACGTACACCTGTTAGAAGGTGAATCCGCCCCTTTGCGCAATCAAGGTGGAATGTCCCCCAGCTAGCTCAGGGCGAGAGGTCGGGGCCCTTAACCCTTGTCCACCTTGATGCGGGGCGGATGTCACAATCATCATCATCTGACTTCCGTGCATTCCCCTCGCAGAAAGCCCACCCTACCTTGGACCGCTCGAGTTTCTGCCTGGCAGCGAGTCCCCTTTTCCTCTGCTCCAAATGACCCTACATACTCACCCTAATGTCATCTTCGCCCACCCCAGTCGATTAAATTAGCACGCCATTAGATCCTTCTTCTTTTCAACTTCAATCTAACATATTATTTATTTAAAATATCTTAACTTTATACAAAGAAATAGATAAGAAAACGTATTTTATGGCTATTGTGCCAAATACCAATGCTCATGAAAAATAATGATTTATATCAGGACAAAAAAAAAACTTATATCACACTTGAATCAATATATGCATATATATGTGAATATCCACGGGTACCACACGGAAAATGTATAACTATTCACAGGCTTAACACAAACCACAAAAAAAAGGACACGGAATAAAAATTTAAACCGTTTTCAAAAAAAAAATAGATTGCCGAACGGTGTATGCATACATATATATATATATATATAGATTCGTATACGTACTTTCAAAACTTAAAACGGTAAGTATGTATATATTCTGAAAAATGATCGATTTACGACACTGTACCAAAAAATAAGAAATATGTACATGTAACGGAATTATTAAAAAATACAATGTTACAAAAAAATCAGTCTTTCGCTTATTCTAGTTTTGGCAAAGGAAAAAATATTATTCATTAGCACGTATGTAATCCGAACAAGAATAGTTTTATATATGTTACACCCATCTCCATCATGAGATATATCCTACAAATGTTTTCCAATCAAAGATTGGCAATTTGTTCAAGGCCTACTTGGTCACCAAAGTTCATCCAAACGCTTTTGTGCTCAATCGGAGCCACTTCAAAAAATTATCCGAGGAACCACCCTAATGCCTACCTACAAGAGCGCTCTCAAGGGAGTTCAGGGGTTTGTTGCAGGGTTCATTGGCCACTACACGATCCAAAAAAAAAAACGTATTTTCTTACAATTACCCGTTTGGAGTGTATTTATGTGCCTGCCCTATAGGTGCCACTTAAATTTTAAGTTGACTTTCACAAATTATTTAAAAATTTTTTTTTTTTTTTTATGCAAAAAACATACATATAACAATACATAAAACGCCTTGCTCCTATCACTTCCTCTCCTCGTCGATCTCGAGTGCGCTGCTTCAAAGGTGTCTATTGCTTGCAGGAACCAGATAACATATGGGAATAGTTTTTTTTTTTTTAAATATAGGTGATTGGTATAGGGACCAGTTTAAATTCATACATGAAGAGTATAAATGTCCGGTAAAATGTAATAAATAATTTCCCTGGCGCTGTTGGAGCTTTCGTCATCCGCGGTGACCAGATGGCATTCCCACTAGAGGAATAGAAAAATACCAATCAGCTCGACTTACATGGGCTAATGGAGGTATTTCACGCCAATTTTGGTGTTCACGCGTTTTTATTAGGGTGTTTATGACAACAACAAAATAGCAAAATTGATAGCACCAAAACTAAAATCTTGCAAAAAAAATATGTGCTCAATATTACGAGGATTACTTTTATCGAAGAAATTTTTAGCTTTTAACTAGGGATATGAAAACAGAAAGACGAAAAAAAATGCAGTTACATTTTTCCGACACAATTAAAATGTATCCAGAAAATTTTGCAACAAAAAAAAGGGATAATTATTTCAAAAAAAGAAGATAATTAAAATGGCGGGGATTAAAACCTGGAAAATTTTATGACCGAGGTCGACAATGGGGTTGCGTGAACCCCAAAAATGGCGCAAAAATAAGGGGATTAATACAAGGAAATCTTTAAAAAAATTAAAAATCTGGCACTTACCCTCATAAAATTTATTCCACATCCATTATGCCGTTGGTTGAATTATTTTACCGACGGACCCGATATGTGTTTTTTGTTTTTTTTTTTTTTGTTTTAAAGGACACAAGCCTTATAAAACAACTTTTATAAAATAATTTTAAACTTAAAAAAAATCGATTTCTCACTCCGCGCACAGAGAACTACTTTTAACTCACAACTTTAGATATTTATTCTACACCACAACGAACCGCGCAGCACAAGCGAATTGGTGCAATATACTTTTGGACTGATCTCTTTTCTACAGTCACACCCCCTTATATAGATACCCCTCCTGCAGATACACCGTTTTCTTGTGCCGTTTTCCTATTATCATCCTTAATCACAACCGCAAACATAATGACCTATATCCATCCCTTTCCTGTACTCACCACGTTCGGAGCTACCATATGGCTACCATCTGGCAACCCTTGGAATAGAGCTTTTTAAGAATTTCCTTTTGTTGGGATTTTGTTGCTTTCTTTTATTCTGACGTTTCTATTTGTTTATGTTTTCACAAAAGCGCTTATTTATTCGCGAGATTAATTGTAATATTTTATACAATTATTTTAACAGTGATTTAGTGCCAGTAAGCAAAAAAACAGAAACGAGGTTTTGTGCTTCCATCCGGAAATTGCTATCTGCCTCAGGACTGGCTGTGGAAGAGCCACCTTCGTGCTTATGGCAGCCATGCGTAGGCGCCGCAAAATATTGGCCAAGACTAAAAGTCTAGGGCTAATGGCGTCCAAAAATTTCGGTGAGGGTGTCAAAGGATGTGCTTTGGGCCCAGGATCACGACTCCGAAAGCCGAATTCAAAAATGTTGTATCCGCCAAGAGAATTTGCAAAGAAATATTTTCATGCGGCTGCTGTAATTTCGATGGTTCATATACCCACCAAAAAAAATTGTGCACTCATATAAGTGATATATGCCCAAAGTAATGAAATTGGTTTTTCTTTTCTTTCTTTATTTCTTTTTCAGTTGGTCTTTGGGAAGCTCCGGCATTGGGCCCTTTACTACCGTGCTGCCATACTCGAGCGGGCAAGGTGCTCTCAATGCCCAACGCGGGGAATACCCACATCCTGACAACGTCTCCTGCCTCGAGAGCTCAGCCGGGCATATGTTACGGGAAGTATAAAAAAATTTGTAATATGTGTATATAAGAACTATTACTTTATGTGCTCTTTTTAGGTAAACTTCGGGACGAGCGTTTTATGGAAACGTCCATTCCCGCCGACTTGACCCTCATCGACGGGATGGTATTCACGCAAGTAATGAAATATTTTTATGTACCTTTAATAACATTTTGGTATTCTTTTCAGGTTATCGCAGCGGCTTTCTAGTATTAAGTTATTTAGTATGCAATAATGTAGTTTTAAGTTATTTAACCGTAAACTATTTAGTTCTAGGTTAACTAGTATTAAATTAGTTAGTATTAAGTTCAGCATAAGGTTCTGTATAATTAGGTTCTTTAGGGCTCGATTATTGTTTAAGGTCCTTCGCGTGCCAGGCCCCTAAACTCTTCCCTGCCAACGACTCTAAGAGGTACATATTGTTACCTAGCGCCTTAGCAATTCGACACTTAGTGAACTTGCGACAAAATTTAGCATTTACATTTTGTTTAAAGTCGCTAAGTACAAAGTTCCGTTTGTAAATTTCTTGACCGGGCTTAAATTGTACTTCGCGGATCCTTTTGTTGCAACGCGCCGCGTTACTCTCATACGCTTCGTGCAAATTCTCTTTTATTTTCTCACGCATTAACCTAAGCTTGTCACTATGATCAAGTACAAACGTTTCATTGTCATTAGGACAACTCAATTTCCTTGCGAGCGCATAATCAGCCCCGTTCGTGAACATATTAAATCCGAAGAGTGCAAAGTATGGCGACACTCCTGTCGCAGAGTGCACTGCACTCCGAAGAGAACACTCAATCTCGGTTAGGTATAAATCCCAATCCCTATGGTCATTTTCTAAATATGATCTGATCGCAGCTAACACCGATTGGTTTGCCCTTTCGGCGGCATTCGATTGCGGTGAATAAAAAGCTGTTTTTAGGTGTCTAACCCCGTACGTTTCTAATAGTTCCGAGAACTGTTTGGATACAAATTGTTTACCGTTATCGGAATGTACGATTTCCGGTACGCCGAACTTATGAAAAATTTCTTCGGTTAAGAACTTAACCACATTGCTCGCGGTAGCTTCGCGCATTGCCTTCAAAAAAATGAACTTTGAAAAATGATCGATAATGATAAAACTAAAACAGTTGCCGCGTTTCGACCTCGGGTATTTGCCTAAGAAGTCGATATATATTTTCTGAAATGGCCGGACTGTTACCACTTCTGTACCGATCCCTGGCTTCATAACTGCGTTACAGGGTTTTGTCTCTTTACAAGTTTGACATTCCCGCACGAAGTTGCGAACCTGCCCCACCATGTTAGGCCAATAATACAACCTCCTTAGCCGATGCAACGTTTTCGCCAAACCCCCATGCACAGCTATTTCTGGGCAATGTGCCTTTTCAATGAGAGTTGAGGTCAACGCCTCAGGGACCCACAACTTCCATTCATTTTCTTCTAGTTCTATGTTTTTCGACAAAAACTTTTTAAAAACCATGCCGTCTTCTACCTTTAGATCAGGCAACCTATCTGTATTGTTTTCTATCGTGTTAATTAATTCCTTATATTCCTTCGATTCGAATTCAACGGTATCCATATTTGCTCTTGGAGATTCTGTGATCTCTGCTATACAACGCGAGAGCGTATCGGCCACTATATTGTCTGGACCTTTACGGTGTTATATTTCAAAATTAAAAGCTTGTAATTGTAATGACCACCTAGCTAGTCTCCCGTTTAAATCTTTCAAAGACATTAGCCACTTAAGGCTAGCATGATCAGTCACTATCGTGAATGGCATTAGATCGATATATGGTCGAAATCTCTTGACGGCCATCTCCGCCGCAAAACATTCCTTCTCCGTTGTACTATATTTTCTTTGACAGTCGTTGAACTTTTGTGAAAAGTATGCGATTGGCCTTTCTGCATCATCACTTTCTTTTTGGTAGAGTACTGCACCCAGACCATAATCAGATGCATCGCATTGTATGAAAAATCTTTTTGAGAAATCAGGGTGTCTGAGAACTGGAGCACTTGTGAGTGCTCTCTTCAAGCTATTGAATGCTTCCACTGCTTCTTCAGACATTTCGAACTTTTTCCCCTTCTTTAACGAATCTGTCAAAGGTGCTGCCATTGTGGCGAAATCTTTTATAAATCTCCTATACCATCCTGCAGTTCCGAGGAAACTGCGCACATCTTTTACCGTTTTTGGAACAGGGATTTTCTGTATTGCTTTGATCTTCTCAGGATCTGTCTTTAACATCCCGCCTCCTACTATATAACCTAAATATGGCAATTCTTTAAAACAAAATTTCGATTTTTTCAACCCAATCGTAAGGTTCGCGTCTCTCAAGCAGATGGCGACTTCTTGTAAAATTCGAAGATGTGAGTCAAAGTCAGGAGCGATGATTAATAAGTCATCCAAATAGATAAAAACATTTGACTTTAGTCTTTGTGGAATGACACGGTCCATTAGGCGACATAGTCTTTGGGCCGCATTGCACAATCCAAATGGCATTGTAACGAATTGGTAAAGTGGACGTCCAGGCACGGTAAACGCGGTAGAAGGTTTACTAGCTTCGTCTAGCTCGATTTGCCAAAACGCGAACTTTAGGTCGACGCTACTTATAAAGTGTGTGTCGTCAATGCGACTTAATATCCCCTCTATATTTTGTAGGGGGTATGCGTCTTTTACAGTAACGGCGTTTAGTTTACGAGCGTCTAAACAAAAGCTATTTTTCCCCGGCTTCCTCACCACTGTCGTTCGGTTACTCCAGGGGCTCTCACTCTCCTCTATAACGCCCAACTCCAACATTTTGTCGCCCTCCTCATATATGATGGCTTGCATTGCCGGCGAAAGAGGATAATGTCGCTTCTTAATAGGTACTGCTTCGTCGACTAACTTTATTGTATGCTTTTCCAAGCTAGTTCGTCCTAACCCGTGATCTTCATATGTCCTAAACTCTTTTACTACTTTTTCTAAACGTTCTTTCTGCTCTGGCGTTAAACAGTGTAAAACCCGACGTTCGTTCCTGTCTTCATCAGATACCAACTCTTGCTCTATTTTTGTTAGATCTATTTCATCCACGGTAATAACTTCAGGTGCCAACTGAAACGCCCTCCAAAAGTCGACTCCGAGGTAGATCTTTTGTTCGAGATATGGGCATAAAAAAAATGTAATTTTTTGTTCCACTGTATTAAACTTTACCGGTAAAGCTATTTTGCCTAAGACATTATGTCTGCGGCCGCCTGCAGTTGTGACAGAAGACACATAACGTTCGATAGGAACTCCTAATCCTTCTACAAACTCCCGACAGCCACGGCCTAGAATACTGACGGAGGCGCCAGTATCTAGTAAGCCGCGTGTTTGTATGCCCTTTATATCTATATCCGCATACACACGCGGGTCTGTTGTACTTATTTTCCTAATAGATGCCACTACCTTCTGTCGGAGTTTTTTCCTCTTTTTAAATCGTTCCCTTGCCTTCTGAATTTTACGCGAAACTGCCCGACGTCCCATAACAATGCTTTCTGCAAAAATTCTTTCCCGAGTTTCGAGGTATTTCCTAAGTCGTTCTTCATAGGATATCGTATTTTCCTTTCCTGTCTTTGAGGGCTTTACGGTTTTTGTGTTTTTATTGAAAATGCAAATATCAGTTGTAATTACTGATTCTATATACGGTTCTGTATTTGTTGACGCGTCTACTTTGACGAGGTTTGGGCGGAGCGCGATTACCCCGTCACAATCGCGTTCCTCAAAGCGTTTCCCGCTGGGTTACACATTGGGCATTTAGAAGTAATAACATCCTGTTTGCCACATTTGTAACAGAAAATGCGCCGCTGAAGCGACATACATTCGGTGAAGAAATGGCCGTCAGCGCCACAATTCCAGCACGAAACGTTTCTGCGAACGCCCGACTGCTTATTTGAAGATTGATGGCGTATTTCCTCCACGGTGACTTGACCCTCATCACCGGGAGTAAAACGCTCATCGTCTTCCGATTGATAAATTTCATTCACATATTGTGCGCGTGGCGTAAAAGTACTCAACGGCGTGCGGTCCCGGCGCGGAAAGCATCGCTCGACCTCCTTGCATTCCATTCGTAATTGGTCTAGGGAATATGCCGAAATTGGGTAGACCATTTTAGCTAATGATTCCCGCAAGTTCCCTTTTACTAATCGTACTATCTCGTATTCTGGTATCGGATTTTTAAGTCGCGAACGTAAAATACCAACCGCGTGGAAATACTCATCTATATTTTCTTCTGGTCTTTGCTTCCTCTCCGTCAGTTCTCTCAAAATTTCGAAGTCTGTACGTTGTGATGAATATTGGCGTAGCAGCGCGAGCTGTAAGCTTGGCCAATCGACTCTACCGTGCGACTTTATATAAAGCCAGTACCACTCGCGTGCTTCGCTGCTCAGCAATCGATGGAAATCGCGTATTATTTCATTCCATGTACAACCGTATTGACCTTTTAAGTATTCTAGTCGGAATATAAAATCTTCGACTGGCATGGCGTCGCGGTGGTGGATTATTGCGCGTGTAGGCTGCTGCCCTGAGCATAGGGTGATTGTTGTTTCTATTCACGTTATGATTATTTGTCTTAGCGTATGTAGCTAAATCACAGGAACGCCTAGAATCACGGGACTCGATACTTGAATTATGTCTTAGTCGCTTATTATTCCGACTACGTGCCCTATCGTTACCCCTTGACGGCTCTAACGCTGTACCTGTATTTGGAGTTGTCCTCGTTAACTCCGGTAAACTCCCGCGAATTTCAGTCATAATAGCTTGTTTCGCCTCGACCATCAATTCTTTTAGAATTGGCACTAACTCATCCCTAAGCCCACGAGGGTTGCCTACAGAAGCTCGATTTAGTTCGGCAGTAATGTTAGTAGTAGGTGGTGGAAAATTCAAGTTCGATGGTGGAGCTTGTAATGGTTGCGATTGCTCCTTCGGCGCTTTCGGAATAGTACCGGTGTTCTTGTTTGGCTCTGCTGAAACGTTATTAGCATTCGCTTGCCTAGCCTCTCCGCCTGCGGCTACGGCTGTGCTGCCGCCTCCGAATCGATCAGAAAGATCTATAAAGGTAGTGTCATGGGAGTTCGCCATACCGGACGATTTTAATTTATTTATTTGTTTAGTCTTATATCGGGTGTTGTAAGGTTCGAAGCGACCCATACGATTCGTGTTTTACCCCTCTACCAGAGTCTCTTTTCAACTTTGTTCCGCAAAAAAAAGGCAATTCGATTATAAATCTGGTCGCAACAATTGTTTTCAAAAAAAAATGTTTATATCAAAAAAAATGTGTAGTTTAATTTCGCTCGTTGTCGAAGATCAATTTCAAATATAAAATTTCGATGTTTCCTCAAAGAAGATTATAATTTAAATTCTATGTCAAAATATTTGACTTCAAACGGTTTCCACCAAAAAGTATTAATAATTTCAAATTTCACATCTATAGGTTTGGGTGGGTTCAGATGACGCTCAGGCCTATCAAAAAAAAGTTGTTTGATGCTAGGAGTCATTGGAGCAAACTCTTACGTTCCTACGAAGGTGTATGCACTTCCGTATTTCAAAAAAAAAAAATCAATATGTGGATATGTTCTAAAATTTGTATACATTATGCAACACTAGCTTTATGCAGCTGACCGCTTGAGGTCATAATGTATAATTTCCATAATTACCTAGCAATATATTAACAAAAAAGCTTAATAAGGACTTCCCTTTTATCTGAAGCTACAAAAAAAAAGATTGATTGTATTGTAATGAAAGAAAAATAATTTTTAGTAAATTATAAAAGATGCAAATAGTCGGCCACCCTAATGCGGCTATGCCATCTATGGGCTATTGCTAGGGTCTGCCATCTGCTTCCAACTCCTGTCTCGGTGCATTTAAATTTTCGGATCAAACACCATGAATAAGTCACCGAGACAGGGTGTTGGTCGCATACGGCTAGACCCGTTTAACTCGATGATTGTATACGCCAAAATGTATATATATGTTTTAAAGACTGAAATATATTTGTAATTTAAAATGAGTATTGGCAAATTTTGAGTCGATTGATGTTAATATCGATAATGAATTGTACTCATTGGTGGGCGCCAATTCCAATCAGTAACGCTGTTGTTAGGTCCAAACAATCACATTTTTGATCTACCTATATATGTATGTATGTGGTATTAAAAAGAATTTCATGTGTTTGGGCGCTATATTACATATAGCAACCCGTTTGTATGTTTTTGATTGGGCGCCATATTAATAATAATTGTCACGTACACCTGTTAGAAGGTGAATCCGCCCCTTTGCGCAATCAAGGTGGAATGTCCCCCAGCTAGCTCAGGGCGAGAGGTCGGGGCCCTTAACCCTTGTCCACCTTGATGCGGGGCGGATGTCACAATCATCATCATCTGACTTCCGTGCATTCCCCTCGCAGAAAGCCCACCCTACCTTGGACCGCTCGAGTTTCTGCCTGGCAGCAAGTCCCCTTTTCCTCTGCTCCAAATGACCCTACATACTCACCCTAATGTCATCTTCGCCCACCCCAGTCGATTAAATTAGCACGCCATTAGATCCTTCTTCTTTTCAACTTCAATCTAACATATTATTTATTTAAAATATCTTAACTTTATACAAAGAAATAGATAAGAAAACGTATTTTATGGCTATTGTGCCAAATACCAATGCTCATGAAAAATAATGATTTATATCAGGACAAAAAAAAAAACTTTATATCACACTTGAATCAATATATGTATGCATATATATGTGAATATCCACGGGTACCACACGGAAAATGTATAATTATTCACAGGCTTAACACAAACCACAAAAAAAAGGACACGGAATAAAAATTTAAACCGTTTTCAAAAAAAAAATAGATTGCCGAACGGTGTATGCATACATATATATATATATATATAGATTCGTATACGTACTTTCAAAACTTAAAACGGTATGTATGTATATATTCTGAAAAATGATCAATTTACGACACTGTACCAAAAAATAAGAAATATGTACATGTAACGGAATTATTAAAAAATACAATGTTACAAAAAAATCAGTCTTTCGCTTATTCTAGTTTTGGCAAAGGAAAAAATATTATTCATTAGCACGTATGTAATCCGAACAAGAATAGTTTTATATATGTTACACCCATCTCCATCATGGGATATATCCTACAAGTGTTTTCCAATCAAAGATTGGCAATTTGTTCAAGGCCTACTTGGTCACCAAAGTTCATCCAAACGCTTTTGTGCTCAATCGGAGCCACTTCAAAAAATTATCCGAGGAACCACCCTAATGCCTACCTACAAGAGCGCTCTCAAGGGAGTTCAGGGGTTTGTTGCAGGGTTCATTGGCCACTGCACGATCCAAAAAAAAAAACGTATTTTCTTACAATTACCCGTTTGGAGTGTATTTATGTGCCTGCCCTATAGGTGCCACTTAAATTTTAAGTTGACTTTCACAAATTATTTAAAAAAAATTTTTTTTTTTATGCAAAAAACATACATATAACAATACATAAAACGCCTTGCTCCTATCACTTCCTCTCCTCGTCGATCTCGAGTGCGCTGCTTCAAAGGTGTCTATTGCTTGCAGGAACCAGATAACATATGGGAATAGTTTTTTTTTTTTTTAATATAGGTGATTGGTATAGGGACCAGTTTAAATTCATACATGAAGAGTATAAATGTCCGGTAAAATGTAATAAATAATTTCCCTGGCGCTGTTGGAGCTTTCGTCATCCGCGGTGACCAGATGGCATTCCCACTAGAGGAATAGAAAAATACCAACCAGCTCCACTTACATGGGCTAATGGAGGTATTTCACGCCAATTTTGGTGTTCACGCGTTTTTATTAGGGTGTTTATGACACTAACAAAATAGCAAAATTGATAGCACCAAAACTAAAATCTTGCAAAAAAAATACGTGCTCAATATTACGAGGATTACTTTTATCGAAGAAATTTTTAGCTTTTAACTAGGGATATGAAACCAGAAAGACGAAAAAAAATGCAGTTACATTTTTCCGACACAATTAAAATGTATCCAGAAAATTTTGCAACAAAAAAAAAGGGATAATTATTTCAAAAAAAGAAGATAATTAAAATGGCGGGGATTAAAACCTGGAAAATTTTATGACCGAGGTCGACAATGGGGTTGCGTGAACCCCAAAAATGGCGCAAAAATAAGGGGATTAATACAAGGAAATCTTTAGAAAATATTAAAAATCTGGCACTTACCCTCATAAAATTTATTCCACATCCATTATGCCGTTGTTTGAATTATTTTACCGACGGACCCGATATGTGTTTTTTGTTTTTTTTTTTTTTGTTTTAAAGGACACAAGCCTTATAAAACAACTTTTATAAAATAATTTTAAACTTAAAAAATCGATTTCTCACTCCGCGCACAGGGAACTACTTTTAACTCACAACTTTAGATATTTATTCTACACCACAACGAACCGCGCAGCACAAGCGAATTGGTGCAATATACTTTTGGACTGATCTCTTTTCTACAGTCACACCCCCTTATATAGATACCCCTCCTGCAGATACACCGTTTTCTTGTGCCGTTTTCCTATTATCATCCTTAATCACAACCGCAACCATAATGACCTATATCCATCCCTTTCCTGTACTCACCACGCTCGGAGCTACCATATGGCTACCATCTGGCAACCCTTGGAATAGAGCTTTTTAAGAATTTCCTTTTGTTGGGATTTTGTTGCTTTCTTTTATTCTGACGTTTCTATTTGTTTATGTTTTCACAAAAGCGCTTATTTATTCGCGAGATTAATTGTAATATTTTATACAATTATTTTAACAGTGATTTAGTGCCAGTAAGCAAAAAAACAGAAACGAGGTTTTGTGCTTCCATCCGGAAATTGCTATCTGCCTCAGGACTGGCTGTGGAAGAGCCACCTTCGTGCTTATGGCAGCCATGCGTAGGCGCCGCAAAATATTGGCCAAGACTAAAAGTCTAGGGCTACTGGCGTCCAAAAATTTCGGTGAGGGTGTCAAAGGATGTGCTTTGGGCCCAGGATCACGACTCCGAAAGCCGAATTCAAAAATGTTGTATCCGCCAAGAGAATTTGCAAAGAAATATTTTCATGCGGCTGCTGTAATTTCGATGGTTCAGATACCCACCAAAAAAAATTGTGCACTCATATAAGTGATATATGCCCAAAGTAATGAAATTGGTTTTTCTTTTCTTTCTTTATTTCTTTTTCAGTTGGACTTTGGGAAGCTCCGGCATTGAGCCCTTTACTACCGTGCTGCCATACTCGAGCGGGCAAGGTGCGCTCAATGCCCAACGCGGGGAATACCCACACCCTGACAAAGTTATCAATTTAGTTAATAAACGGCCAAGAGTAACCAGTCGCGTCAAATGCTTTCCTCAGTGTTTCTCCACACACCATCTTTTATCATAATTCACGGCATGGTGCTATATAATTGTGAATTCTATCGATGAGCACAAAAATCAAATCAAAAATTTTTGTCAAAATAAACGGCAAAAATCATTGTATATTAAAGACTTTGGGAAAATTTTAGAATAGCACCCCCCGAGTTCGGGGTAAAATTTGGTATCAAATGAAAGAGGGAGTTCTCCCGATCACAAATATATAAATATTTTAAAGTGCGCAAACTTATAATTTAAAAGTTATTTGTTGTTAAAGTTTGCAAATTTAGCAAATTTCTATAGCACTTAAATTACAATTTACACATCTTTCAAAATCTTAATCCACATACATATCTATATAAATTGGCAACGATAAACTTAAATTGCATTTTTGTATATTTCACATTTCATTTTTGCATTGTTTTCACTTATTATAAATGTTTTTATTAAATCAATCGCGCTTTTGTAGCAACATGCACATGTATATATATATATATATTTTATTGATGACATTACAAAGCTGTGCTGCCACATATATATACGTATACACATATAAAATTTGTATAGAAATTTGCAAACTCTAACACCAAATAACTTTTAAATTATAAGTTTGCGCACATTAAAATATATATATTTGTGATCTGGAGGACTCCCTCTTAATTTTAAATCTTTCCGGAGATATCCCATTTAAAACTCTCAAAATTGAAAAAATTTTCCAAAATGTTTTGCTGTCTCTGCTGAATTAGAAATGGCGGATTTTTTTGCACGCAAAAATGACGTATTTTGCTATCCCTATAAAAATAATAGGGTAATAGTCTAGTTGAGGGGTCGACTGCTAATACGCTACCAAAAATATCGAGAGAGGTGTCAAACGACGCGTATTAATCTCGAGAACAATAATCCGATGGCGGAAAAGAAAAATTTTATCTCTGTCCGGAGATATTTGCATTTGAAGTTGGCGATTTCCATGTGGTTGTTGTTGTGTTTTTACCCCCAAAAAAATTGTGCATCACCGTGGCGGTAGCCACGGTTATACCACACACCCGGACTTGGCATGGCGTAGCCCAGGGTTATTTTTTATAATCGCGGCCGAACGCCGCCAACGCAGAAAGGTGTTCTGCGCAAAAATACTATGGATCCGACCCCCGGTTCGGAGGTACTCGCGGGTCTTTTTTCGGTTTTTCGTTAATATCTTTTGATGTCAAGACGCGTCGTTTGACACCTCTCTCGATATTTTTGGTAGCGTATTAGCAGTCGACCCCTCAACTAGACTATTACCAATAATAGGTGTAAGAGAGCACGATACATTGTGGGGAAGCTAAATTTGTCAACATGCTATTTCATTTGGAGAATTTTTCATTCCAAATCGTCACCCCTGTCCAAAATTCGTGTAGCTGTGTGCGTTTTTGGTCACACAATTTTTGCAGGGCTACGTCGGTTTCCACGACAGCAATCCCGGTAATTTTGACACTTCGTTCAGTGTCAAACGCATGTTCCACGCAGGTTCCACAATAGTTTGACACTGACCGAAATGTCAAACGGCAGTGTGTTAGAAAGAGAAAGGAATTGACCTGAAAGGACCTGTACTACGGTCAAACTATTTTGGAACTCAGTGGAACCTGCGTGGAACATGCGTTTGACACTGAACGAAGTGTTAAAATTACCGGGGTTGCTGTCTGCCAAATAGCATCCACACAAAAAACGAACAAGGACAAGCAATTTATCAGGTGAGCGTGCTGCTACATATCCTACTTGTAGACCTTTACAATGTACTGTGCAACCGAGCTTAGCTTAAGCTGCATACATTGGTGCTTTATCGGTAACCTTATAACAGCTGATTCGACCAACCTTATGGGAATCAATGCAATCGATTATTGCTGCCGCTAAAGCTGCCGGCCAACGCACAAAATTTGCGTGATGGTTACCTAGCAACGTGTAGTTGTGTGCGTATCGGGCGATGTCGTGATCACACGTATTTGTTGTCGGCTTCGCGTTGATGAAAATCAAAATTTTTAGATTTTTTCGCTTGAATGCTGGTCTATTTGATCGTGGCCGACGTCGTTGACAAGCATTAATGTGTTAGTTTTCTGAGAACGTGCAATGAGCAAGATCGCGGAAGAAAAAGATTTTACGTTGCGGTTTATTGAAACCTACGAATGCTTACCAGCATTGTGGAATATAAAGTGTGAAGCATATTCCACCCGTAATGAAAAAAATAAGCAATATGATATTTTTTCATCCACAATTTTTTATTTTTTTTTATTTTCTTTCTTTTTTTCGGCCAAAACAACTGCAGTTACAAGCAATAAAAAATCGTCATCCGACGACATGTTTACGTCCCCATGCTACGAATTTTCAATACAAATGACCAAAGATGACTTGATACGCAACTCTCTCATTTTTTGCGCTCTCATGAGGGATTTATCTCAAATTTGAGCTGGCAACAATCACAGATAAATTCCTCGCGCCAGCTGAAGCGGCTGCCAGAACAAAAAATGTGCCAGCTAAAATGAAACACGGGCCAAAAATTTCAGTAAACTTTAGTTTGACCTACAACTGTAGAAATGGGTTCAAAAATTATGGGAAAAATTATAAAACTACTTGTTTTATTGTAAATATTATTAGTTCGAAGGCGGAGGGTTAATATTATTTCCCATTCAAAAGTTATCACTAAAAACAGGTTTTGTAAATATGAAGTCCCGATGCAACCAGTCCATTTTGATCACAGAACCTGGAACGTCAGACACGTAGGATAAGCCCTATCCATTAAATGATATTAACTATTATATCATAGGTCCGATTTACTGAAATTTGAAAAGAATATATGGTTTTCACTGTGAGTTAAATGCGCTACAATATTTGACTAATTAATTTGATCAAAATGAAAATTTTACTTAGATTTGTTTATATTTGACTCTAACTAATCGTATTATTGTAAAATAAGTTTAAAGAAATGAATATTTTACGGCTATCATTTTATTAAATTATTGAAACTATAATCGCCGAAATGTATGTCAAAAATCCCCATATTTAGATCTATTAATTTTTTTTTTGGAGTGGCATCATTGACCAATGTTATAAAAAATGTGCATTTTGACAGCGCTTTCTCGAAACAAAGAGTTGCAAATCCATTCATATATGCAAATAGCGCTCGATGCTTTCTGCTTGTTTGGTGGCCGGGCAAGCGACAATCACCCGAAACGCACACAACTACACGTTGCTATGAGCCTCCTGTGATTTACAACCAGATTGACTGAATTTTTGTATGTGTGCGTGTCGGGTATTTGACGCTTTCCCCGCACCTATCAAATAAAAAGCCATCAGTCAACATTTGCATTGAGAAACCGTAGCGTTCGGACGTGAATATGCCGTCATCTGATCATGACTTTTTTTACTTGCAATTACAGCAGTTTTATTAAATAATAAAAAAATTTATAAAAATTTTATTAATAATAAAAGCTTTACATTCAATAAAGCTGCTAAACATTGATAATTTTCAATAAATTCTAATATGAATTGCTGTTCTTCCGCGCACTTGTTCATTTTGAATGTCGACACAAACTAAATACAACACTGCTGTTTTGTTAATCACACCCCGCGACTATAAAATGAGCAAGCGTCAAATGAAAAAATCAAAAATTTTTTGATTTTCATCAACGTGTAGCCGACAACAAATACGTGTGTCACGAAGCCACCCGACTTCACTAATACACACAAAATTCAGTCAATCTGGTTATAAATCGCAGGAGGCTCTATGGTAGGTAGGTAGGTTGAACTGGCCGGTCCATGAGGACCTCACATAGACTGATTGAGTCCGTAGTGTTACCAGAAGTTTGTTTTAACGACCAAACTGAAAAACCCCATCAAAAACCAGGACCTATGTTATAAAATAACTCCGTCCTCTTGGCAAATACTAGAAGCTTCCTAGGACTTAAGCCACTTGCTGCTTCTAGATCTGACAGCTGTATCACTCCTAATAGCTGGAGTCTTAGCCTGGCAAGTGCAGGGCACGAGCACAGAACGTGCTCGATCGTTTCCTCCTCCAACCCGCACTTCCTACACCTGCTATCACTGACCAAGCCTAATTTAAAGGCATGTGACGCCAGAAGGCAGTGTCCAGTCAGAATACCCGTCATGAGTCTACAGTCCTCTCTTTTTAATAGGCTCTATGGTAACCATCGAGCAAATTTTGTGCGTTGCGCGGCAGCTTAAGGTCGTACCCGTATCGTAGCCAACGAATTGGTTTTTGGTTTACCGTCGTAACGATAAACAGCTGATTACGTTAGGGATACGACTACAGCGATACGACATACGGCACCAATGACTCCCGCTTTAGCTTGAATCAAATTTGTCCCACAATCTCTTTAGTTAGTTATGGCCTCGCCACAATCAATTGCGTTCAACGCAATCTTATTCATGGTAAGTAGAATACCCGTATTTTTATGGAGAACGGCAGATCGTGCGATACTAGCGCCATCTGACCTACAACAGCTTGGAATTTTCAACTTTTTCTACATGTAGTGCTTCCACACTTTGCAACTGAAATTATTTTTCCCACTCTTTAGTACTTTTCGAACGCTTTTTACAATTAAAAACTGCATTTAACAAAAGAATAGTAGACAAAATATGTTAGCAAGTATTTTTCTTGTATATTGAGAATGTTTATATCAGCTTAGTCTGAAGTTCATTTATTTTTACAAACGCAACATCTTGCGCGATTGTGACGATGTTACCAAGGAGAATCTATAAAAGGTGGTGGCAAAGCGAATTCAATCAATTCGCAGTGCAGATGAATGTCATGTCAATAGAAAATTTTCATAGATTTCGATTAACTGACATTTTGTTGTACAAGTCTTTTGTATGGAAATTTTTCAAGAAGAAGCAATCAGCGGTTGGGATAACACCACCTCTACTGAATTCGCCTTGGATGTTACTGTCATGCATAAGATTTCGTTGAACGCACCTACATATATGAATTTCATTCTGACGCGGCCATCATACGAAATATATATTAGCGTTTCCAAATGTCCCGAATTTGCCCAGATATCCAGTATTTTTACCGAATTTAAAAAGTTCCGCCAGGAAATAGCAGCTACCGCCATTTCAACAAAATCAAAATGAATATTAAAAAACCTAGTTCATAGATGTATTTAGATGAAAATTTTTGCTAGACGTAATATTTTGATGTCTATAAAACTATATACTACTTCCTGTTACGGGTGAGACATATTCATTTTTTAATATATCCTTGCCAAAATCAAATAAGTCAAAACTGAATAGTTGATTAAAGTTAAAACGAGGTTATATCATTTTGTAACAAATATGAAATAAAACGACTTGCATAATTTACAATAACCACTTTTGACCTCTTTGTCCCCATCAGGGAGAGAAATGAGATGCTGACCAAACAGTTCCTGTTGAATACCCAGAAACCTGGGCATCCCAACAGACATCTGATTGATGAACCAGCACCGCCTAGGGGTTTAAGGAGTCATCTCCGTAATCATTTTGAGGAAATACGGCACCTGAGAACCCAGCCGTATGAAGTGAAAAAACACAAGCAGGTCCTTGGTGAACTCCATGAACAGGCGTCGGACCTTTATGCCGGGAATTGCCCGGTGAATCCAGTACTTAACGAAAATTATCCAAAACTCGCGGAAGAGGAACGCATACTCCCCAGGGAAACGCGTGTCACTCTTGAGCAACTTCGTTCTGGATACTGTACCAGGTTAAACTCTTACCTATCCAGAATCAACCCCGACATACAAAATGTATGCCCCGCTTGCAATGTGTCCCCACATGACACCAACCATCTCTTCAATTGTAATGTGGAACCAACGCCTCTAACACCCCTTTCCTTATGGTCCACCCCTGTTGAAACGGCAAGTTTCCTTGGACTCCCGTTAGAGGATATTGATGACAATTTGTGATCGGTCGCGGCTATTAGGTGGGGCGAGCATTGCTACAACAACAACAACAACAACCTCTTATTGATCTAGGGCAGAGCCGACCAAAAGTTGCACATTGTGCAATTTGAGTTCGTATTTTCACACAGACACTAACGATGTGCGATCACGATCGTTCGCTTTCGCTTGTCACTCACTAAAATCAACAGTGAATGCAAAAGGAAAAGCCCATGCTACTTTTTGGGCACATAATAAAAACAATATACTGCGAGGTTAAAGTGACTTTTAATACGTTTTAGTTAGTATTATTAAGTTCCTTGGAACATACATATTAATATTGACAATTTAGATATTAATAATAATTAATTAATTATTAATAAATATTGACAATTCAATATAAGTACCTTTTTGTACGTTCTACTTAGTTTTATTAATTTTTATACATTTTTTTTATTCAATAAATTTATGTTTTGAAAATATATATTTCTATCTTTACATTTAATTTGTTTTATAGTCCTTTCTTAATGAAAAAGTGATTTTTTTAAGTAAATTTTGCATTGAAGAAACACCATAACTTCTTTCATAAAAAAGTTTTATCTGGCTAGCCCGACCTCCGCGTTCTTAGTTATATGAATATAAGTAAATATTGTTGGGATTAGTTTGAAATCAAATAACCAGAGTCCTTTTTAATTTCGGACTTCACAGTCCACATTTTCTTTTAGCACACTGTGGGGAGTTGTCACTCAATTTTTACACACACTTATGCAATTGTTTTAGTATTTGTGTGGCCGGCTCTGATCTAGGGCGTTGATCAGAAAAATAAATAAAAGCGTTGGGCGCGTGAGATTTCTAAAAACGTGTGGCGTAGCATAACCTGATTAAAGGCTCCATTACTGATACTTAGCATAGACTTGACTTGACTTGAGAACTGTCACTTAGGGCTATTTTCACAGTGGCAAGTTAACTTACATTCCACAGTTAACTATTGATTCTCAATTTCACTGTAGCGAGTTAACTAAAAGTTTACTGCCCAATGTTGGCGACTTAAACTCTAGTTAGAAATCAGCTGATTGACTTTGAAATACATATTTATTTATTTATTATTTTGACGTTGACTTTGAAATAGAAATTTTAAAAGCAAATTTTATTTTACGTTGCCCGGAATAAAATGAACCGCTTTGACTATCAGGAATTGCAGGATATGAACGATGCAGAAAATCATAGTGTTGCTAGAAGAATAATTGTCCGTAGGAGCAAAACTATTCGCGAAAGAACTGTGTTCTCAAACTATGATGAGAAGGATTTTCGTGATCAGTTTAGATTGACTAAAGAAGTAGCTTGGGCTGTATTAGCTAAAATTAAGGATAAACTGGAACACAAAACGAAATGGTAAGCCGCTACTTTGGTAGCATTGCAGAAATCACTGTAATTTTTCTAAATCGTAGGAATAGTGCCTTAACCGCTGAAACAATGCTGCTAGTTGCTCTTCGCTTTTATGCAACTGGAAGTTTTCTCCAAACAGTAGGTGATCTATGTGGAGTATCTACAACAACAACTTCACGCGTAGTTACAGTTGTCTCCCACAACTTAGCGCTACTTGCCAAAGAAATCATCTGTTTTCCCTCTGATGAAGAACTTCGAAGTATTCAAAAGCAGTTTTATATGATAGCTAAATTCCCCCGGATTATAGCTGCTATGGACTGTACTCATATAAAAATTAGTTCACCTGGTAAACTAACTCGAAAAATTTTTCCTTCATTAGTTATTGGAAAAGGGTGGTTTTCTTTCAATGTTCAAACCCTTTATGATAGCACTCTCAAGATATTGGATATTGTAGCGCGGTGGCCAGGATCCACACATGATGCAACCATTTTTCGAAATTCTCGTATATGCACACGTCTTGAAAATGGGGAGTTCCAAAATGGAATCGTTGTAGCTGATAGTGGTTATCAAAATACAAATTGAGTATTAACACCTTTGTGACAATGCAATAGTCCAGAAGAAAATCTTTATAACGAGTCCTTTGTTAGAACAAGAAACTGCGTTGAGCGTTCGTATGGCGTATGGAAACGTAGATTTCCAGTACTATCACTAGGGTTGCGAATAAATATATCAAAAGTTGAGAGTATTGTTGTCGCCACTGCAGTTTTGCACAATATTTGCTGTTTGAATAGAGATTGGGAGCCTCCACCTTTGTCGCCAGGCGTTGAAGACATAATAAGAAGCAGCCTAGAATTTCCAGCTTACAATCATTTACCAAGCATTAGCCGAAATAATCATGTGAGACTTACTTTAATTGATCATCCTTTTTCGAACTTATTGTAAATAATGACATGTACATACATACTGTAGTAGAGCAAACTCGTACTTATCCAGAATCAATCAGCCTGCGATGGGTCTCCACATGACACAAACCATCTTTTTAACTGTGATGTGGAGCCAACAGATCTAACGGCATACTGTATGGTTCAACCCTTTCGAAGCAGCTGTTTCCCTTCGACTCCCGTTAGATGATTTCGATAACAACCTATGAGTGGTAGTGGCAGTAGGTTCTATGTACCGGAGCGACTCGGGATTTTTCCCTGTAACCCTATTTAATTTGTTGCATCCCTCCCACAAATTGTCATCCTCCCAGCAGCTCCTTGCAGCGGGATTGCTTCATATTCTCTTGCTCCGGGAAGGTATCGAATCCAATCCGGGTTCGTCTCCTGACCCCGGTCCTGAGAAATGGTTTTGCTGCATCTGCCGGAAAAGAATCTTTTTAGGACGGTCATACTCTGTTCAGTGTGTCTCGTGTAAGGGATGGTTGCATCGGACAGGTTGTTCTGGGCTTGACCCCAAAACCCGACGTCCACGTAACTTTTATAAATCTTTTGTGGCTCCTTGCTGTTCACGCCCAAGGGCGTCCCGTAGCCTACGCCTGAGCACCCCCCCCCCCCCCCCCCCCCACTACCTGCCAGCAGCCCGCTGCTCAGCAAGCCACAACAAGTACCCGCTGCTGCTCGCGGGCCCCACGGCGACAACAACTCAAACAGCTGCTACCACTCTTAACTTCTATCTTCGTAGTATAGGCGGTAGCAATTCTGAGCATCAGCCCCTGTCCCCGTCTTCACCCCCGCCCTCTTTTCCGACAGCAATCGTGTAGGTCAGGGAAACATACTCTTAGTCCCTACCTCCGTTTGCACCGTCTGCCAGCACAGAATATATACATATGTTTGCGACTTCCGCCCAATGCAGCTCCTGCCTTGGGTGGTGCCACTTTCCTAGATGTTCTGGTCTCCGCGACGGCAACCCCCCGACGGGTTTCATCGCGCCATGTTGCCAGGTTGCAAACCCAAATCATCCGGGTACCCCAATGCTTGCCCAAGGAGCCCAGTCCCAGGGCCACAACAGCAATTTCGTCCTAGCCTTCCTCAACCCAGGCGTAATCACGCGTCACTTACCCACAGAGTGGCGACGTCCCACCCTATGCACTTCAGAATTCTGCAGTTAAACTGTAATGGACTAACTGGGAAGATTACGGAGATAGTCGATTTCATGAAGCGGCATAACATCCGCATTGCTGCGATTCAAGAGACTAAACTCACAGCGAGATCTGCATTGCAGACCTGCTCTGGGTATAATGTCCACAGAAAAGATCGCGAGAGCGGAAATGAAGGCGGCCTCGGCGGCCGTTTATCATACACCACTCTGTGCAATATTATATAATTTGCTCCTGGCATCGACAGCAGGGACAATGTCTTAGAACGTCAAGGCCTATCTGTCCGGTCAGGTGATGCAAACCTAGAAATCATCAACATCTACATTCCTCCTGCCACCTGTTGCCCCAGTGGATACCGCCCTAATATCAGCGCCTTACTCACTGGCAACAATCGCATTATCTTGGGAGATTTCAATGCGCATCACGATCTATGGCATTCAAATTTGCGGGCGGACAGTAGGGGTGAGATGTTGGCGGATCAAACAGAAGAAACGGCGTTCTGCAAAATAAACGGAGACGCCCCCACACGTATGGCAGGAAGCTGTCACTGTTCGCCAGATATCTCAATAGTGAGCGCAGAACTTGTAAACTGCGTCAACTGGCAGCCGATGGTAACATTGGCATCCGACCACCTGCCTATACTTATTTCGCTCGAGCGTACCGCCGACTTCATCGTCACAGAAAAACGCGCTTTCATAAGCTTCAAAAAAGGAAAGTGGGACGAATATAAATCTTTTACAGACAACCTCTTTGCTGCCCTCCCTATCCCGACTGATGCCCGCCAAGGGGAGCGTGTCTTCCGCAAGGTCATTGAATCCGCCTCGGCACGTTTCATTCCCGCCGGGAGAATTCCCGATATTCGCCCCACTTCCCGGCGAAGGCCGCAAACTTAGCGAGAGAACGTGACCTTATAAGAGAGCTTGATCCAGGCGATCCCCAAATAAGGGATATAAACCAACGCATCAGATAGCGTGTGGATGAACTCAAGCGGGCGAAATGGGAGGAGCACCTAAGAGGTGGTAACCTCTCTACCGGTGTGGGTAATCTTTGGTCCACCGTAAAGTCCCTATCGAATCCGTCTAAGCACAAAGACAAAGTTTCCTTCGACTTCGGTGATAAAGTGCTGTCGGATGCGAAAAAATGCGCGAGCGCTTTCTGCCGACAATATATAATGCATTCTACGGTCGACAAAGATAGACGGAGGGCCAACAGACACTCACATAAACACAAATTCAGCGCGTCACCAATCACCCGCGCGCGAAAGAGGTTGAGGACGCCATTGGTCACGCAAAACCATCCAAAGCAGTGAGCCCAGACGGCATAGCCATGCCGATGCTTAAAAGCCTAGGGAAAGAGGGTTTCAAATATTTAGCGCATGTCTTCAACCTGTCTCTTTCCACCTTTGTCATACCCGAAAAATGGAAAAAGGCCAAGGTGGTCCCGCTACTAAAGCCTGGGAAACCAGCTAACATAGGACAGTCGTATCGTCCGATATCTCTCCTATCACCAGTAGCAAAGCCGCTTGAAGCCATTTTGCTCCCCTACTTTCAAGCAAATTTGTAGCTAGCCTCTCATCAGCATGGCTTCAGAAAACTCCATAGCACCACCATCGCGCTAAATGCCATCAGCACCCAGATAAATTGCGGTTTAAATCAAAACCCCCACCATAGAACAGTACTCGTAGCGCTAGACCTATCAAAAGCTTTTGATACGGTCAACCATGGCACGTTATTGCAAGACCTGGAAGGTTCTACCCTTCCCCCATGTCTTAAAAGGTGGACCGCAAATTATCTGCGTGGTCGGCAGGCATCGGTGCAATTTAGAAACGAAACATCAAAACCAAGAAGAATTAAACAAATGGTGCCACAGGATAGTGTCCTATCCCCAATTTTAATTAACTTCTAAATATCAAAACTACCTTCGCCAACAGAAAGTGGATACTATCGCTTCGTACGCCAATGACTGCACAATAAGGGCCACAGGCCCGGGCCCAAAGATCGATGAGCTTTGCAACAAAATAAACGGTTACCCCCCTGAGCTCTCCAGTTTTTTCGCCTCGCGACACCTGGCATTGCACCGACTAAATCATCCGCGACCTTATTTACAACTTGGATCAACAATGTCGACCATTTGGACATCCACGTCGATGGCACTACGCTGCCGACCGTCCTACACCCCAAAATATAGGGTGTGACGTTTGATCAGGATCTACATTTTGGTGAGCACGCAGTCGCAATTGTTCCGAGAATTCAGAGCCGTAACAAAATCCTCAAATCCCTCGCTGGCAGTACTTGGGGAAAAGATAAAGAAACGCTCATGATTACATACAAAGCAATTAGCTAGCTGATTACGTGCTACGCGTCACCCATATGGTCGCCAAGCCTAAAAATTACCCACTGGAAGAAGCTACAGGCCTGTCAAAATACTGCTCTCAGAATTGCCACGGGATGTCTTCTTATGTCCCCAGAACACCATCTGCATAACGAGGCGAGAATACTCCCCATCAGGGAGAGAAATGAGGTGCTGACCAAACAGTTCCTGTTGAATACCCAGAAATCTGAGCATCCCAACAGACATCTGATTGATGAGCCAGCACCGCCTATGGGCTTAAGGAGTCATCTCCGTAAGCATTTTGAGGAAATACGTCACCTGAGAACCCAGCCGTATTAAGCGGAAAAACACAAGCAGGTCCTTGGTGAAATTTGTGATCGGTGGCGGCTGTTAGGTGGGGCGAAGCACTGCTACAACAACAACAATAACAACAACAGTGGTAGTGGTCTCGCTTGAACGGGGCGAAGTACCGCTACAACAACAACAACCCATTTTGCTGGCCAGCCATCATGATTCCGTAAATTGCATAGCACCATTAGCGATAATGCAAGAATCGCATCATAGGACAGTAATCGTAGCGCTTGACCTGTCAAAACTGTTGACACAGTAGATCACAGCGCACTACTCCAGCACATAGAAGAGTCAACGCTTCCCCGCGCCTTAAGAAGTGGACTGCCAACTATTTGAATAGCCGGAAGGATACATTCATACGCAGATGAGCAGTCGTCTGATGAGCTAAACTCTAAAATAACATATTCAGTTAAGTAAAACAAATTTAAAATTATTTTCAAGGTTGTATATTTGCGTCTTTGTCCCTTCCGAACTTTGGCTTTCATATATTTATACATTTTTCGCATTCGCACACACACTCCCACTTCCCACTCCACTCCCACTCCCCACTCCATTCCATTCCCCAGTACACTCCACTACCACTCCACTCTTCATTCCCATTCCACTCCACTCCCACTCCCCACTCCACTCCATTCACCAATACACTCCACTACCACTCCCCACTTCCCACTCCACTCCCAATCCACTCCATACTCCACTACTACTCCCCACTTCCCACTACCACTCCACACTCCCCACTTCCCACTACACCCCACACTCCCCAATTCCCACTCCACTCCACACTCAGTTTTTAAAATCTTCATCCTTATTTGATGCTCTTCTTCTGCGTGCCTCATTCGCTGTTCATGCTCTAATAGGCGTTGAGCACGTCCCTCTTCCTCCCGCCTAACATTCATGTCATGTTCTTTAATACGTATTTCCAAGTCCTTTTCAGCGCATATTTTCTTGGTTTCAGCCAAATCGTCCCAGCTGGACTTCGAGCTTTGTTTTAAATTTGGTGCCAGCTTGGCGCTTTTAAGCATACTAGGAGTATATTTGCTCCAGTTTACATTAACATCTAAAAAAATTACATAGTTAAAAGTCACATCGTCATCAAATTTGAAATTAATATTAGAAATACATTCCTTATCTTCGCAGTCCTCTAACACTTCCACTATCCCTTCCTCAGTCACTACTTCGTATTCAAAATCTTCGCCACTATTTGCATGAACTGTTTGAAAATAAACAGAAATAATTACCAGCTTATCTTATAGAATATTGAGTATGCTTACCATCTTCCATAGTGTGGTCGCCATCGTAATTCGATCCCCTACCGCTTGTTTGCGTATCGTGCACTATACGCATTAAATGCTCATCTGATGGAGAATATGTATGGCTTGATGCTGGGCCTCCACCAGTAGTATATAAAGATTTCCGCACTTCTGATTTTGTTTTTTTTTTTTTAACGCTTTCTTTAAATTACTATATTTATCCTTCAACACTTTCTTGGTTCGTCCCGTACCAAACTCGGCATTGAATCGAAGGGATATTTCATCCCAACACTTCTCCTTCATATCGACACTAACGCGGTCGGTTTTTTTGCATTCTATAATGCTTTTTTTTTGTTTCGACAATTAATAATAATTTGTCAATTTCTGCTGATGAAAAATTTGATGCGTGCTTCTGGTCAGATATTTTGCTATTTTGTTTTATTATTCTTCTTTCTCACTAATAAATAATGTTGCCATACTTTATTACTAAAATCAGCTGATTTTATTTGACTTCATTGGAAAGTTAACTCTTCACTGTAAAATTGAAGTTTATTGAAGTGTAGGTTAACTCTTGCAACTGAGTTAAAGTAAAACTTGAGTTAACTCGCCAGTGTGAAAACGGCTCTTACAGTTCTGTTAAATGAACATTGCATGTTACTGATTACTCAAAACTTAGCAACACTTAACTTGACTTAGAAGTCTGTTGAATTTTGATTTTCTATGTAAGTTCTAAGTGACGTTTATATTTTGAGATGCCATTTGTTTGTTTCCATTTCATTTTGACATTTTGTCATACAAATTGACATTTATTGATTATGATGCCAGATTGTATGCGTTAAGTGGAGTATAATCGTGGCTAAGTTGCCAAGTTTACGCTAAGTGAAGTCAAGTCTATGCTAAGTATCAGTAATGGAGCCTTAAGGTTAAGTTGATTTTACTTATGCATATATGAAAATATAATTTATAAAGATGTAAGCGGTTGACTATCAATAGTCAGAATGAGGAGTGTGATGACTAGTACCTAAGATCTACCTAATTATTTTCTATCTTTTAGTATTATTATTACTGAATGTAAGTACTGTTTTCAATAAAACGGTTTAACATAACAAGAAAGGAAGGCTAAGTTCGGGTGTAACCGAACATTACATACTCAGCTCAGAGCTTTGGAGACAAATTTGTTTTTTTCTTAGATACATACAAATGGTAATACTAATAAGTGGAGCAACTTGCCTTTGCTATCTTTCTTCAGCTATCAATTCGTTTTATTTGTTTTATTACTTTATCATTTATTCACTTCTTTACCATTTTTTTTAAATCACCTCTGAAATATTTTCGAAGCGCTCTTAATTATGAGTCCTATAAGAGTCCGAAATATGTGAGAAATATTTGCCTCGATCGAAATCTAAGCCTATAATCATATATAACTCCTATAAGGTGGAAATTATGAGCCGTATGCCAAAAATGTATTTTTAACTTTGATATATGGAAGTCTAAATTACTCTCGATAAGTTTACACCGTTACGGAATACAATTATGCGAACAAAATGAATATACTCTGTGAGTTCTGTTCATCTGTGTTTGTATGACATGTGTATAAAATGAAAGGTATTAAAGAGTATTTTAAAAGGTAGTGGACCTTAGTTCTATAGGTGGACGCCTTTTCGAGATATCGCCATAAAGGAGGACCAGTAGTGGAATTCACTAACTTTTTTAACGACATTTGCCATCGATTATTTGCAAATCGATAACTATAACGATTTCGTTATTCAGTAACTATTTTGTATCGATATTCGTTTATCGACGATCAGCTGTGTCGTTAAATAAACGGCAAGTAAATTGGCTGCGTTAAAAATCACGATATTAATATTTCTGGCAATTTTAGTTAAAAAAGAAAATCGGAACTTTAATTAAATACTTTCAAACACGAAAAGCTGCTTTATTTATAAATCCAATGGCATTTGAGTACTTGGCGTACGTTTTATCACAAAATGAAGAATTACTAAGTCCATCGCCAGTGGTTCATAGAGAAGTAGATGAGTTTCTAAAGCTGTACCGACTAACCCTAGACTTGGCTCATGATATTATTTCTCAACTTAATGGTCAATTAAGGGGTACAAGAATAACTGCGATATGAACAGAGAAAAAAAAAATTAATACCGCATTTACTTACCTTTTGTTAAAATATGTAAAAACTTTTAAAAAGAGTTTAGTATGCGGAACTTATTTATTTTTGGCACTCCTTTTGTGCTTTTCGCAATTTTTAGGTTTCGTTAAGCTGTGCTGCCACCTTTATACTATTAAAACGAAATTTAAATGTAATTTATTTCGATTCGTTAAAACAAAGTTAGTGAATAGCACAATCGATAAGGCAAGCGACAAAATCGTTAATTAAAATCTCGACAAATCACATCGTTATAAGTTAGTGAATTCCGCTACAGGGGTGACTCTATAATCTGTTTGTACGATATGGGTATAAATTAAAGGTATTAATGAGGGTTTTAAATGGGAGTGTCCCTTAGTAGTATATCGACCAAAATAGATACCAGGGTGACCCAGAACATCATTATTCGGCTACCGTTAATTTATTTATATATGTAATACTACGAACAGTTTTCCTGCCATGATGCCAAGGGCTTTTGATTTCGCCCTGCAGAACTTTTTCATTTTCTTCTACTTCAAACCCATTTTACAAAGTTTTTTCTAAAGTTATATTTTGCGTCAAAAAACAAATCCAAACACCATGTTTCATCCCTTTTTCCGTATTTGGTGTAGAATTGTGACATTTTCTTCATTTTTTGAAATTTTCGATATTGAAAAAGTGGCCGTGGTCATAGTCAGATTTCGCCCATTTTTAATACCAAGATAAAGTGAGTTCAGATAAGTACGTGACTAAGTTTAGTAAAGACATTCGTGTAAATGGCCGAGCGAAGGGACAGAAGTCTGTGTATAAAAACTGGACGTGGTTTCGACCGATTTTGCCCATTTTCACAGGAAACAGTTATCGTCATAGAAGCTATGCCCTTACCAAATTGGTAAATTTTTGTTCGACTCACGGCATTAAAAGTATTCTAGACAAATTAAATGAAAAAGTGCGGGGCCACGCCCATTTTGAACATTTCTTTAATTTTTATATTTTGTTGCACCATATCATTACTGGAGGTAAATGCTGACTTAATTTACTTATATGCTGTAAAGATATTCAATTTTTGGTTAAAATTTGACTTAAATTTTTTGTTTTTTAAGTGGGCGTGTTCCTTATCCGATTTTACTAATTTTTATTTAGAACACATATAGTAACAGCGGTAACGTTTTTGCCAAATTTCATCATGATATCAACGACTGCCAAATTACGGCTTGCAAATCTTTTAAATAACCTTTTTTTAAGTGGGCGGTGCCACGCCCATTGTCCAAAATTTTACCTATTTTCTATTCTGCGTCATAAGGTAAACTCACCTACAAAGCTTCATTGCTTTATCCGTTTTTGGTAATGAATTATCGCACTTGTTAGGTTTTCGGAAGTTTTCTATATCGAAAAAGTGGACGTGGTTATGGTCCGATTTCGTTCATTTTATATAGCGATCTGAGATAAGTGCCCAGGAACTTACATACCAAATTCATTTCAAAATCATTCATTCAAAATCATTAAGATACCTCAAAATTTACTCAAGTTATCGTGTTTAGGGGCATACAGACGGACGGACGGATGGATATGGCTAAATGAATTTTTCGCCCAGATCATTTTGATATATAGGAGTCTGTAGTAAAGTTAAATATTTCAGGCAGTGAATAAAACCAAAACACGTTTAATGGTAGTACAAACCGGAAGAGAGAGTATAAAAATTTCATTTTATTTGACAGAATATATATGGTAGTATATATAGCAGAGTTGTATTTAATAGTATGAGGTATCGTTCTATTTTACACCTCAACACCTTTCCTTAAGGATACTTCATTTATTAAATAAACAGCCCTGCAAAAACGCTCCACGTCATTTGACTAGTAATTTGACCGCCATTGTGCGGTCACGCCCCTTATTAAATTTTGGTCACGTTTGTTCAGGCGTCGGTAACTTTTTTACATTTTTTTCCCATTTCATACCTATTTATGATTGTGCATTCCGCTCCCACTTATAGGATGTGAGCATAGCACTGCTCTGCTCACACACGTCACAATGCGCGTCAAAAGGCGGTCAAATTTTCGGTTTTTTCCTCTACATTTTCGAGTCATTTGACAATCAATTTTACTGCGGTTTTACCGTTTATATAACCGCCATATAACTTGAATTTTACCTGCCGATTTACTTTACCTGTAGCAGCCACGAGAATAAAATATGAACCAAAAAATTTAATTTTCAATATTTATTTTTAATTATAATAACCAAACATAACATATAATATAAACATTTATATAAAACATATCATTAGATTTAGTAAATTTTTGTCAAATAAAGAATATATGAGGCGCCTAGATGCAAAACCAGATATTTAAAAATTTTTAAATAATATTTAAATTGCGACAATATTGCATCGCCTAGCAACATTCTAAAAACCCATATTGAAAATTGATAACAATTTACAAAATTTCAGCTTTTCTAAGTTTTACATATCATGGATTCATCTGGTTTTGCATCTTGGAGCCTCATATATTCATGAAATTGCAACTTAAATTAATACATTTAATATAAAAAGGAAGTAAGTACTTTAATAATAACATAAAAATATATTAATTGCTTTGAGCTATATTGCTGCTGCAGCTAACTTTACATTTGGACAATTCAGAAGTGTGTTATATTCATGTATAATTTGAGTTGTTTACATGGTTTCGAATACAAAATTTGATTATTTGAATCAATTTAAGTCTACAACTTAAAGCTAAGTAGAAATTCAGATTAGATTTACTCTTGTTTTCAAATCAAGAATAATATTCAAAGGTGTCGTGGAATCGGATTGCTGTCGTAATTGAATTTGAAAGTAATAAAGTAAAATATGAATTAAAAAATGTAGGACTAGTAATTGAGTCAGACTTATTATTGTTCTAAATCTAATCATTCAAGCAATAATTCTGAAACCCTCGCAGGAGTATTGATTGGTTTCAAATCTAATTCCAACAGCAATCGTATCACGACATACCTTATTATATATGTACATGAAATTGTAACTTAAATTAATACAGTTGAAAAAAAGAAAAGTAAGAAACTTAATAATAAATAAACTCGCCTTATTGGTTTTTATTTTCCAATTGAAATCTTTTCCAAGCGAACAGAAAATAATTTTAAGCTTCAGAAAAAACTCCAATTATTTAAATAATTTACAACTTAAAGCTTAGTAGAAATTCAGATTAGGTTTACTCTTTTTTCAGATCAAGAATATTCAAAGGTGTCGTGGAATCCGATTGCTGTCGTAATTGATAACCTTAAAAATGTACGACTTGTAATTAAGTCAGACTTATTATTGTTCTAAAAATTATAATTCAAGCAATAACCCTTAGCAGGAGTATTGATTGGTTTCAAATCTAATTCCGACAGCAATTGTATCACATCCCTTATTAATTGGTTTTTGTTTTCCAAATGAAATCTTTTCCTGTGCAAGCACATCGCTAACCTGTGTTGGCAAAAGATATGATTATACTGTCTTCGATAGATAGTCGGACGAGCCGCTACTCGGCGAAGTAGAGATGACCGTTGTGTCGGTGGCAGCTGTTACAACAGCAGTTTCTAACTTTACACCATCCGTACAGTGTGATGAATGCTTCACTGCCTTTTCCAATTGCTTGGCGCCAGCAATTTTTGCTGTTTGTAAAGCTTTAGCTGTAATGCAAATATATAGATGGGTTAAAGTGGTTTTCGTATGTTATTCTACAACTCACCCTATACCATCATCACAGCCTCCTCATCGATTTTGAATATGTGTACTGTTTCAGTATTCAGACCCAGTTCGTTTGGTGCAATATTTTCGATTTGATGAATATGTATACTATCCGTTAGGCAGACAATTAGGTGCAATCGATTCATTCATATATTGTGGGTATTTGAGCCGTAGACGCAATGGCAGATATTTTGATTCTTTTTGAAGTGTAACATTTGTAAACAGTTGGGTTTCTCTGCTGTCACCATCACCACTAAAGAGCTATTGAAGAAGCGCTCGACCAAGATAATATGTGAGATTTACACGCATAGATTTCTTCCACCTTTTCACAGTTATTGATGGAGAAAATGCGAAAGCCATATTTACCATCCAATACCGAAATAGAACTGTAGAGGAAGAAACCTTTTATAAAATTTAATAAAATCAAAAAATGATAGTTGTGCTAAAATGGGGTAACGTATTGTATGCTAAAGTATAGCGAAGTCTCAGCGGCTTTGTCCTGGTGAAAATTGAGTTTGAATAGGTTTTATTCTTCAT
Organism: Eurosta solidaginis; assembly: GCF_040869045.1. Lineage (NCBI taxonomy): Eukaryota > Metazoa > Arthropoda > Insecta > Diptera > Tephritidae > Eurosta > Eurosta solidaginis. The sequence continues at coordinate 155,285,931 of NC_090321.1, forward strand.
TCTTAGAAACATGTACGAAGGTACCTGGTAAGATATTAAAAATCCTCAACGCTTTTATTTGCTATAACTTAAAAAAACTCATATTCAAACTTCTGCTTAACTTCTACATATCAATAGCTACCTTTACCACCAGGAGTCACTATTACTTCTACGCCTATGCTATTGTTTCCTACATCGATGAGGTTTGTAATAAAATAAACAGCTACCTCCCCAATCTCTCCAGTTTTGTCGCCTCGCGAAACCTGATATTGTCACCAACCAAATCATCTGCAACCTTATTTAAAACATGACCGCGCCAAATGTCGACCATATGGCATTACCCTACCGACTGTCTTACACCCTAAAATTTTGGGTGTGACTTTCGATCAGGATCTACATCTTGGAGAGCATGCACTAGCAATTGTAACGAAAATCGTCGTTGGTGTGAGGGCTTAGCCGATCTCCATAGCGCCCGACTATGAGGAGGAGCTGTTTAGGACTGGCATCTACGCCGTTTCGCCTCATAGGAGGGCGGCGGGATGTCGGTGACCAAGAACTACCAACCCCCTAATCCAGGGTGTTATGCGGACCGTGCCTATTGGACGGTTTGTAGCCAGGGGATAAATTCGGCTGTATTCGAACGGAGCCTTCCCGATACCGGACCACCTCGGGAAGTATTGATGGCCTTACCACAGTAAGGGGCGCTGCTGTGGCTGACGGTTCTTTTCCCGTATATAATACTGGACCGCTGAGCCCGCCTTGTCGGGCTGGTGGTCGTACGACCAAGATGAACGACTCATTACCTAATTTTCATAAGGACGATGAAAAGAAGAGGACTGAGGCGCAAGCCAAGGACGACAAATACGCATTAAGCGATGCGTCGGACTCGGGGAGCGAGAGTAGTGCTGATTCAATGAACTCCGTGTTGGAGAAGCACACAAATGAAAAAGGAGTAGAAGAGTGGAGAAGGGTACGGAGCAAAGAGCACTCTCGAAGTACCGTGCAGTACTAAGAATTGTACAGCGCTTGGGAGCAGTGGTGGACCCAACAGAAGAGGTGATCGAGCGTTTGGCATGGGCTCATGAGGCGGTAGAAGTAGGTCGAAGGCATTTCAAAAGGTTTGCTGCGAGAAACCCTCGGTTCTGCAACCGGTATGAGGAGGAAGAAGCGTCGAATGGCAGAATGAAGAGGCAACGTTCGGCGGAAGGCGACAAGCCTGCTTTCAAGAAGCAGAAAGGGCCCGGTCCCAGAGCCGCGACGCAGGGCAGTCCCGTAGACAAGACAAGTAGGCCCAAAGCTGTAAGACAGATGGGCCCCAATAGCGAGGTAGCAAGTACCTCGAAGGCTGCGAGTCAGAGGGAAGTTCCAACTATGGAAATAAGAGATAAGCCAAAGGGAGATAACGCTAAGACTCCGACTTTCTCGGAGGTGCTAAAGGGAGCTAAGACTCCGTACTCCGACTCGTAGCAGTCCTTTCGAACAGATAACTAGTGAAAGGTGGAGATCTGTAGAAAAGGAGCTTATTAGCACAATGCTTAAGATGATGCGGAAATAACCAAGTAAGCTCCTTCCAACCTTTGATTCGGGGGATGGTATAATGGTATGAAGATGATAGCGTGCGACAACATCGCGAGCTTGCGGTGGCTGGAGGAAGTGGTTCCAAAAGGCAGGGCACGAACGCGCGTTTTGAGATGGTGGATAAAGCGCAAATCCCCAAGGTGCCAGAAGTTAAGGTATGGATACCATGCGTGATGAAGTCGGAGGATACACTGCGACTTTTGCAGAATCAGAATCCGAACATACCGACACAGGATTGGAAGGTACTTACTGTATATCGGCCTACGAAGGAAGGACAGTCATACATCTTCCAAATAAACAAGCAGGCGGAGGATATATTGTACGCAGCTTGGAAAAATGTCCTTAGGTACAGGCAAAATTTATATGCGACTCAGGAAAAGAAGTCGCGGGTATTAAAGTCCGAACACGCTGGACCTGGGCGAAGTCGAAAAGGACCTCAAAAGCCTAAGGGAAAAAAGACAGGTGGAGGTAGCCCACGTCACCCCGAATGTGTTAGAAGGGGACCAACAGCCAGATGGTGCTGTGAGTCGCACAGGGGAACACCCGGCACAACAGGTACAAGAGGCTGAAGGGGGCTTCGAACACTCTAAACCAAAAGGGCTAGGGGAGGACGACGACGTCACGATGAAGGTGCTGGAGGGGGACAAGCAGCCCATTGGTGCTGCGAGTCCTACAGATAAACCTCCAACACAGTAAAGTGGCGTCGAGCGAACTCCTCCTCCTAACGCGCTGATCCAGGAGCCGTGATTCCATCGGGAGGAAAGGTTTCTGGACTTAACGCGCGCGGATTTGGGGTTTACTATGCGCAAACGGAAGGACGGGTGCGAGCTGTAGTAATGGTAAGGAAACAGCTGCATTCATATATGCTGCCTAATTACACTACTGAGGACCTCGTAGTGGTGGTGAAATCGCCGGGCTCAGATGGTACATGTCCGGCCATGCTACAAGTTTCAAGTAGGGCGGTCGTGGGATAGCTTAAAATAATATTCGATGGGTGCATAAACTGAATCATGTACCGCACTCTTGGAGAACTGCTCGTGTAGCTTTCCTACCAAAGGCGAGGAAGATCGGTCACGTGTATCCCAAAGATTATAGACCCAATAGCTTAACATCATTTCTGCTCAAACATGTACATAAAGTCCAACGTGGATGAAAAGCTGCCCTCCACAACACAACAGGCGTACACCAAAGGTAAGTCAGTAGACACCGTATTGCATAGGGTGGTAATAAGCATAGAATAAAATAATTTAAAAAAAAATTTTAAGTTAAACGGTTTTATTGAAAACAATACTTACATGAAATAATAAAAATACGAAAAGCTAGAAAATAATTAGGTAGGTCCTAGGTACTAGTCATCACACTCCTTATCAATCTAGGGCGTTGATCAGACAATTAAATAAAAGCGTTGGGCGCGTGAAATTTCTAAAAATGTGAGGCGTAGCATAACCTGATTAAGGTTCAGTTGGTTTTACTTATGACTATCAATAGAAATATGACGCGTCCAACGCTTTTATTTAATTGTCTGATCAATGCCCTAGATTGATAAGGAGTGTGATGACTAGTACCTAGGACCTACCTAATTATTTTCTAGCTTTTCGTATTTTTATTATTTCATGTAAGTATTGTTTTCAATAAAACCGTTTAACTTAAAAAAATTTTTTTAATTATTTTATTTTCAAGTTTTTAGTCTTTATTTAATTGCCTATTATTTCTCATTCTATTTAGTTCATTTAGTGACTCATTATTACAAGGACTCTTTCCAGACAATTTGTAACAACCTAAGTCCTCAATACATAATCCTTCCAAAGACTTTACTCGACTCTGCGCCACGTATGCTTGTCCCTCCTCGAACTCCAAAATATTTTGATGTCATTTCTACCGGAATGTATGTAATATTTGTTCCAAATATGAGCCAAATCGGGCATCATAGGTCGCTTTCTATTCATGTATGTATTATGTGTTCCAAATATGGACCAAATCAAATCGGACCACAAATACGATTTTTGTGAATATCTCGATGCTTGCGCCACCTAGCGGCAATTTTTTTGATAGGTCGTTTTCTATTCTTGTATGTATTATATGTTCCAAATATGAGCCAAATCGGACAACAAATACGATTTTTGTGAATATCTCGATCCATGTGCTACCTAGCGGCGATTTTTTTTCACAGGTCAATTTCTATTCTTGCATGTATTATGTATTCCAAATATGAGCCAAATCGGACTACAAATGCGAATTTTGCGAATATATCGATCCATGCGCCACCTAGGGGCGATTTTTTCACAGGTCGATTTCTATTCTTGCATGTATTATGTGTTCCAAATATGAGCCAAATCGGACCACAAATGCGAATTTTGCGAATATCTCGATCCTTGCGCCACCTAGCGGCGATTTTTTTCTTATTATTGCATTGTCATCGGGTTCTGAACTATATTCTAAGTTTCAAGCTTGTAGCTTATCGGGAAGTTACTTAAATTTCAATTACAAGATTCGTTCACAACGGCCGTGCATGCGGCCGTGCAGCCTGTCAACTCAAGCTAAATAAAACCGTTTAAAAAGCCCTGGAATATAAGGAATATGCTCTAGAAATCTTCTTAAGCATTGCCGGGGCTTTCTAAATGGGCGATTATTGATGGTCTTAATTACGTTAAAGTACATCCAGCCTTACCCAGATGGATCGACTGCATGTTAAACTGCAGTAAGATTACTTCGCAATGGGGATTGTACGCGGCCACGAAATTAGTGGACAGGGGCACTCCGCAGGGAGGGGTGCTATCACCTCTGCTGTGGACGCTGGTCATTAACCAACTGCTTAGGGGATTCTACGAGAGACCAGAAAAACTTACGGTTTACGCAGATGGTCTTGTTTACAAAGACGTACAAGGTCCCTAATTGGACCAGGCCTAAGTTAGGAGGGGCGACCCTACGGGAGAAACCTTGCACAAAATATCTAGGAATGATCCTAGACAGTAAGCTGTCATGGAAGCTCAACGTGGAGGAGAGGGTGAGGAAGGCTTCAACGGCACTTTATGCATGTAAAAGAATGCAAAAGAACCGGCATATACGATCAGAAGGAACTCGATGACGATGCCTCAAAACTAACAACCAAGAGCAATAATTATCATTTCACTGACACAAATTTTATAGTTTTTTTTCGGGATTTGGACACAATGTTGTTGTTGTTTTTGTAGCGATAAGGTTGCTCCCCGAAGGCTTTGGGGAGTGTTATCGATGTGATGGTCCTTTAGCCGGATACAGATCCGGTAAGCTCCGGTAACACAGAACCATTAAAAAGGTAGCCCGACCATCTCGGGAACAATTTATGTGGCCACATTAAACCTTCAGGCCATCGCCTCCAAACGATTTCGTTTAGCAATGGTATTCTCTATCATTTTCGATCGGTCTTTACCTTTCTAACTAACAGGAAGGCAAAAGTAATTGTCAAGTGATAAGTTGCCATTGTTTAACATAGTGCAAATACACTAGCGATTCGTCTCTCATCCGCATCGAAAGTTCGTTTCGTAATAGAGAATGAGGCCTACGATTAGACATTTTTTCAATTTGTATTTTGACTTACCAGCAACAACAGAATGTTGTTGTTGTTGTTGTAGTGATTAGGTTACTCCCCGAAGGCTTTGGGGAGTGTTATCGATGTGATGGTCCTTTGTCGGATACAGATCCGATACGCTCCGGTAACAGCACCATTAAGGTGCTGGGCCGACCATCTCGGGAACGATTTATATGGCCACATTAAACCATCAGGCCATCCCTCCCTCCCCACCCCCAAGTTCTATGAGGAGCTTGGGGTCGCCAGAGCCCCGTCTGTTAGTGAAACGGGATTCGCCGCTCGAAGGTGAGGTTGACAATTGGGTTGGAGAAGCTATATATTGCGCTACACAACCCCTTGAATCCCGCAACAACAGAATCATGTTTAATTGTACGCCGCACAAGCATTATAGCATCATGTAACGAAGCTCAGTTTCTTCCAAAAATTGTTCAACACTGCCACGTTAAATCAATGTACTTGTTCTAGCATTAACGCAACCTTTAAACAATTATAAACTATAAAAATTAAATTAATGTCATACCTTGGAAAATGTTGAAACGTTCACCACCAACCTGACGTTCTTCAAAGTAATCACATTGACCCAAAACACTTGAATTAATATCATTAGCTGTAGTCATAACAGCACCACCACAAGCTTTCATTCTACGTATCCAATCTTCTTCTGGTACATGAACAGCACAGAACATATCACGATCTGAAAAATACTGTGTAGCAACATCACCAATTGGTAATTTAGAAAACACAACATTGGCGCCTTACTTAGCTAGTTTATTCTACAGAATACGCCATTCAGCATCAACAATTTTCTGATACTCTTGGGCATTGGAGGACCTTGCTGTGGCAGATCATTTTTCCAATAAAGCACTATGTTGCTCCTTTGATTGGCGCTTCGAAATGTACAACCATGTCATATTTTAGCATGCATAATTGTAATGCTTTACGTATAGCTTTAATGATGATACGTGCATGCACGCCTTCCTCAACATCTGGCTTAACTTGTTTTAAGATTTCACATGCTTAAAATACTACTGAAGTTGTGCCATCGCCGACCTGATAAGATAAACATTTTTATTCTACACATTCTAATATAACAAAAAAACTTACCTCAGCATTTTGAAATTTGGCGATGTCTACTAGAGTTTTACGGCTAAATTCACAATATCCAATAGTTTCATAATGGTTGCCCCATCATTTGAAATTGTGGCCTTACCACTGGAATCAACAATATGCTTGTCCATACAACGTGAACCCAATGTAGTGCGTACAGTGCCACAATTGAATGCGAGGCATTGATGTTGGATATGAGTTGAGGTTTGCCATGAGAGCTATCGGTACCCAACCCTTTTTTACACAAATACTCATGTACCCAATACAAGTTCAGGATGTTCATATTTATCGACACGCTGTCCGGTATGGCCCAAATGTTGGAAATATGCAGTTGGCACTGTTGAGAAAAAATATGGATCAATGAACACAAGTAAAAGTGAAAGATTTTTTTTACCATCTCTTGTTACTTTACACATTAGACATTGGAAACGACGACCAGCATCTACCCGCTTCCCAAGGCAGTCGGTTCTATGTACCGGAGCGACTCGGGATTATTCCCGACCAAGGACTGTCATTTCAGTGTGACCCCATCTAATTTGTTTCGTCCCTCCCACAAATTGTCATCCTCCCAGCAGCTCCTTGCAGCAGGACTGCTCCATATTCTATTACTCCGGGAAGGCATCGAATCCAATCCGGGTCCGTCTCCTGACCCCGGTCCTGAGAAATGGTTTTGCTGCATCTGCCGGAAAAGAATATTTTTAGGACGGTCATACTCTGTTCAGTGTGTCTCGTGCAAAGGATGGTTGCATCGGGCAGGTTGTTCTGGGCTTGATCCCAAAACCCGACGTCCACGTAACTTTTATAAATCTTTTGTGGCTCTTTGCTGTTCACGCCCAAGGGCATCCCGTAGTCTACGCCTAAGCGCCCCCACTACCTTCCAGCAGCCCCGCTGCTCAGCAAGCCACAACAAGTACCCGCTGATGCTCGCGCCCCACGGCGCCAACAACTCAAACAGCTGATACCACTCATAACTACTACCTTCATAGTAGAGTTGGTAGCAATGCTGAGCATCAGCCCCTGCCCCCGTCTTCTCACCCCTTTTTTCCGGCAGCAATCGTGCAGGTCAGGGAAACAGACTCTTAGTCCCTACCTCCGTTTGCACCGTCTGCCAGCACAGAATATATAGGTTTGCGACATCCGCGCAATGCAGCTCCTGCCTTTGGTGGTGCCACTTTCCTAGATGTTCTGGTCTCCGCGACGGCAACCCCCGACGGGTTTCATCGCGCCATGTTGTCAGGTCGCAAACCCAAATCATCCGGGTACCCCAATGCTTGCCCAAGGACGCCCAGTCCCAGGGCCACAACAGCAATTGCGTCCTGGCCTTCCACAACCCAGGCGTAGTCACCCGTCACTTACCCCCAGAGTGGCGACGTCTCCCCTTATGCACTTCAGAATTCTGCAGTTAAACTCTAATGGACTAACTGCGAAGATTACGGAGATAGTCGATTTCATGAAGCGGCACAACATCCGCATTTCTGCGATTCAAGAGACTAAACTCACAGCAAGATCTGCATTGCAGACCTGCTCTGGGTATAACGTCCACATGAAAGCCCGCGAGAGCGGAAATGGAGGCGGTCTCGCGTTTATCATACACCACTCTGTGCAATATTATATATTTGATCCTGACATCGACCGCAGGGACAGTGTCTTAGAACGTCAAGGCCTATCTGTCCGGTCAGGCGATGCAAACCTAGAAATCATCAACATCTACATCCCTCCTGCCACCTGTTGCCCCAGTGGATACCGCTTCAATATCAGGGCCTTACTCACTGGCAACAATCGCATTATCTTAGGCGATTTCAATACCCATCATGATCTATGGCATTCAAACTTGCGGGCGGACAGTAGGGGTGAGATGTTGGCGGATCAAATAGAAGAAACGACGTTCTGCACAATAAACGGAGACGCCCCCACACGTATGGTAGGAAGCTGTCACAGCTCGCCAGATATATCAATCGTGAGCGCAGAACTCGAAAACTGCATCAACTAGCAGCCGACGGTAACTTTGGCATCCGACCACCTGCCCATACTTATTTCGCTTGAGCGTACCGCCGACTTCATCGTCACTGAAAAACGCACTTTCATAAACTTCAAAAAAGGAAAGTGGGAAGAATATAAATCCTTTACAGACAGCCGCCTAGCTTCCCTCCCTATCCCGACTGATTCCCGCCAAGGGGAGCGTGCCTTCCGTAAGGTCATTAAATCCGCCTCGGCACATTTCATTCCCGCCGGGAGAATTCCCGAAATCCGGCCCCACTTCTCGGCGGAGGCCGCAAACTTAGCGAGAGAACGTGACCTTATAAGACAGCTTGATCCAGGCGACCCCCAAATAAGGGATATAAACCAACGCATCAGATTGCTTGTGGATGAACCCAAGCGGGCGAAATGGGAGGAGCACCTAAGAGGTTGTAACCTCTCTACCGGTGTGGGTAAACTTTGGTCCACCGTAAAGTCCCTATCGAATCCGACTCAGCACAAAGACAAAGTTTCCATCGCCTTTGGCGACAAAGTGCTGTCGGACGCGAAAAAATGCCCGAGCGCTTTCTGCCGACAATATATAATGCATCCTACGGTCGACAGAGATAGACGGAGAGCCAATAGACACGCACATAAACACAAATTCAGCGCGTCACCAATCACCATCACCGCTAAAGAGGTTGAGGACGCCATTGGTCGTGCTAAACCATCCAAAGCCGTGGGCCCAGACGGCATAGCCATGCCGATGCTTAAAAGCCTAGGGAAAGAGGGTTTCAAATATTTAGCGCATGTCTTCAATCTGTTTCTTTCCACCTTTGTCATACCTGAGAAATGAAAAATGGCCAAGGTGGTCCCGCTACTAAAGCCTGGGAAACCAGCTAACATAGGTGAGTCGTATCATCCGATATCTCTCCTATCGCCAGTGGCAAAGACGCTTGAAGCCATTTTGCTCCCTTATTTCCAAGCAAATTTGCAGCTAGCCCCTCATCAGTATGGCTTCAGAACTCTCCATAGCACTACCACCGCGCTAAATGCCATTAGCACCCAGATAAATTGCGGTTTAAATCAATACCCCCACCATAGAACAGTACTCGTAGCGCTAGACCTATCAAAAGCTTTTGATACGGTCAACCATGGCTCGTTACTGCAGGACCTGGAAGGGTCTACCCTTCCCCCATGTCTTAAAAGGTGGACCGCGTCACCCATATGGTCGCCAAGCCTAAAAATCACCCACTGGAAGAAACTACAGGCCTGCCAAAAGACTGCTCTCAGAATCGCCACGGGCTGTCTTCTTATGTCCCCAGAACACCATCTGCATAATGAGGCGAGAATACTCCCCATCAGGGAGAGAAATGAGATGCTGACCAAACAGTTCCTGTTGAATACCCAGAAACCTGGGCATCCCAACAGACATCTGATTGATGAACCAGCACCGCTAAGGGGCTTAAGGAATCATCTCCGTAAGCATTTTGAGGAAATACGGCACCTGAGAACCCAGCCGTATGAAGTGAAAAAACACAAGCAGGTCCTTGGTGAACTCCATAAATAGGCGTCGGACCTTTATGCCGGGAATTGCCCGGTGAATCCAGTACTTAACGAAAATTATCCAAAACTTGGGAAGAGGAACGCATACTCCCCAGGGAAACGCGTGTCACTCTTGCTCAACTTCGTTCAGGATACTGTAACAGGTTAAACTCTTACCTATCCAGAATCAACCCCGACATACAAAATGTATGCCCCGCTTGCAATGTGTCCCCACATGACACCAACCATCTCTTCAATTGTAATGTGGAACCAACGCCTCTAACACCCCTTTCCTTATGGTCCACCCCTGTTGAAACGGCAAGTTTCCTTGGACTCCCGTTAGAGGAAATTGATGACAATTTGTGATCGGTCGCGGCTATTAGGTGGGGCGAGCATTGCTACAACAACAACAACAACCAGCATCTACAAGTTGCTATTGAGCCTTGCAACGATTACATCTAATTGCACCCAATTTACCAAAATTTACAATGGGTGGCTCATATAACCATGCGTGCCACTGATGAGATGGTAAGTGTAATGGACAAAGCTGTTGTTTTTAATAAATCAGCTGTTGCAGGTATGCAATACAAAGACGACCTGCAAAGAAGAAAGATCAATGTAAATGCCAAACAAAACATCAATTTCTATTATCTATACCTAACGTAACGTGGCGAGGAGTTACCCTGATCTTCTACCACATATTTTGTGGTCACCAATGGTGTTACTAAACCCTGTTCATTAGTAATAAAAGCACCACCAGCGCTATTTTAATTTTCAATGATAACGCTTATCGGATTTGGCATCTGATCGGGATCTAAACGGCGTTCGGCTTGATCATACTGTTGCGGCTGTTGATATTTACCAGTAACAGGTGCAGGTGGTTGCTAAAGAAAATAACACAAAAATAATCATCAGCAAATTTGTAAATTATTAGTTGTATTAGCGTACATTATAACCAGGACGTTCGGACGTGTCCGGGTATTGGGGGTTGACCCGGCTTGGGTGGTTGACTGAGCATTGGCGTCTGTCCAGGTTGTGTTGGTGGCATCATAAAAGCCATCAATAACAAGTGCCAAGAATATATCCGCGGCATACCTGCCGACCAAAATGATTCAAGGGGTTGTGATTGCCAACCTCACCTACCTGTGGCGAATCCTGTACCTAACAATTTGGTGTAAACAATTGGTGCCAGTTAACCCTCTGAAATAATCGGCGCAATTGTACGCCATTGTATTGGCATTAATTTGGCAAAATGCAAAAACTTTTCATCCTCCTCCCGTGACCATTCTGTATTCTATATGCTAGGATCAAGCCATTCGTACCAGCGTGCCTTACATTGCTTGGCAGATTTGCGGTGCAGCAGTGATGCAATACGTGGCCACTGGTTTTTGCCATATTTTATTACAGCTGCTTTGAGGATTTCATCCTGAAAGTTATCAATTTAGTTAATAAACGGCCAAGAGTAACCAGTCGCGTCAAATGCTTACCTCAGTGTTTCTCCACACACCACCTTTTATCATAATTCGCGGCATGGTGCTATATAATTGTGAATTATTTCGATGAGCACAAAAATCAAATCAAAAATTTGTGTCGAAATAAACAGCAAAAATCATTGTATATTAAAGACTTTGGGAAAATTTTAGAATAGCACCCCCCGAGTTCGGGGTAAAACTTGGTATCAAATGAAAGAGGGAGTTCTCCCGATCACAAATATATACATTTTAAAGTGCGCAAACTTATAATTTAAAAGTTATTTGTTGTTAAAGTTTGCAAATTTAGCAAATTTCTATAGCACTTTAAATTACAATTTACACATATTTCAAAACCTTAATCCACATACATATCTATATAAATTGGCAACGATAAACTTAGATTGCATTTTTGTATATTTCACATTTCATTTCTGCATTGTTTTTACTTATTATAAATTTTTTTATTAAATCAATCGCGCTTTTGTAGCAATATGCAGATATATATATATATATACATATTTTATTGACGACATTACAAAGCTGTGCTGCCACATATATATACGTAATGTTAATGCTTTCCAGTGCCTCGGAAAGCTCATTAAGGAGATGAAGGAGTTTGTAGGAAGTGGAAAACGCACCATTAACCAAAACCTTCGGGATTTGGTAAAGGCTATTGCAATCTCCTACGAGCAAGCCACGTATGCGCTCAAGAAGACGAGTAATTCTTGCTGGGAAGTGAAGCAGTCACAGACTACCCCATCTCTGGCACAAAGCGTGAAACAGAAGTCTATAAAACGTGGCCGTGAGTGCGCATCCGGGGGTACACCATCGCCGCAGGTGCGACCAAAGAAGAAGAAGAACGCGCAAAAGACCTCAGAAGTCGTGAACGCACCAACGAAGGAAGTAACAGAGTTAGTGAAAGAAGCAGAAAAGGGAGGAGCGTGGGCGACGGTTAAAAAGCAAAAGCGCCCGAAGCAGAGACCAGCCCGCCCCGACGCAATCCTGATCAAAAGCTCAGGTGATTGCTCATACGCGGATATCCTTAAAGCGGTTAAAAATGAAGAGTCACTGAGAGAAATGAACACAATGGTTCGTAAGATCCGCAAGACTGCTAAAGGAGAACTCCTCTTCTAACTCAGTAGCCAGTCGGACAATGACACTGCAAAACTTGAAGCAGCTGTAGGACAAGCTCTCTCAGGGAAAGCCGATGTCAAGTCCCTCAAGGAGGAGTCTCTGTGCGAAATACGCGATATAGACGAAGTAACGACGGTTGAAGAGGTCTGCCAGGCGCTGAACACACAGCTTGCAGGTTTCAATGCTAAGCCGTCTTGTGTGCGATCCTTGCGCAAAGCGTACGGCGGTACGCAGACTGCGACTATGTCTTTACCCACCGAGTTAGTTCGGGAACTTACGAGAAGTGGTAAAGTCCGAATCGGATGGGTCATATGCCGAGTCCGAGCAAAAGTTCAGCCGAAACGATGCTTTAACTGTCTCGAGTTCGGACACATAGGAAAAAACTGCGGCACCGAATCCAATCTCAAAGGCGTTTGCTTTAAGTGCGGGGGCCAGGGGCACGCGGCGAAATCATGCACTAACGCGCTTAAGTGCTTATTGTGCGCTAGAAGAGGGCTCAGCTGCACAGACCATCACACTGGTGGCTATAAGTGCCCAGTATATAAAGAAGCGGTCCAGAAACAAAGACCTTTATGAGATTATTGCAACTTAATCTTAACCATTGTGAAGCAGCCCAGGACCTTCTGGCACAAACAGTTTTGGAGTTGAAGATTGACTTAGCACTTCTTAGTGAGCCCTACAGAGCGAAGACTGCGAATTGGATACAAGACGAATTGAGCAAGACTGCTATTTGGTCCTGCAGACATAATCCCTTATATGCGGAATTAATACTTAAGGAACGAGGATTCGTATGCGGTAAGATTGATGGCATTTACGTTTACAGTTGCTATATACCACCTAGTACGCCGCTGGACGCGTTCGAAGAAATCGTCGGGAAAATAGCTATGGATGCGACGTTGCGGGAGCGTTTCGTCATCGCGGGAGACTTTAATGCATGGGCTATATAGTGGGGCTCACAGAAAACATCTCCCAAAGGGAGGGCTCTGCTCGAAGCATTTGCATGCCTTGATGTAGCGCTCCTTAACGTGGGTGGGCAAAACACCTTCTTAAGAAATGGGTTCGGCTCCGTAATCGACATAACGTTTGTCAGCGCCAATCTCTACAGGTTGGCTGAGTGGAAAATCAGTGATTGCTATACCCAAAGCGACCACTCAGCGATTGTGGTGGACATCAACCTCGAGGGGGAGGGCCCACTATACAGCCACCCCTAAAAAACAGAGGTTGGAATATCAATACTTTCGACCCCGACATATTCAAGCTAATGTTGACAACAGTCGAACATAGAGGAAGTGCTAACGACATGGCGAATAAATTAATGGCGGATATTAGAGCAGCACGCGATGCGTCAATGGCTAGAAAGACCAAGCGCAAACAACATTGTTCCACATTTTGGTGGAACGAGCGCATACACTCCCTAAGGAGAGAGTGTATTCAGGCTAGGAGGCGCTATCAACGAGCCAGAGGGAGACCGGAATTTCTAGAGTGCAGAGCTACCTACAAAAGAGCGCGACTCGCACTTAAGAGAGCAATAAAAGATAGTAAGCGCGAATGCTTTCTCAAGCTTTGCGATGACGTCGAGAATGGCCCTTGGGGCACAGCTTATAAATTGGTTTTTAAGGAATTGAAACACAAAGGAGAGGCGATGCCAACATGCCCCTCTTTTCTCAGAAACGTGGTAGATACTTTATTTCCCACGCAAAGGGAGCTAGTGTCTCCCACATCAGGCGCCGTACTATACTCATTTGACGAGGTTACCGTCGTCGAGGTCCTTCAAGCGGTGAATAGACTGCAAGACCGCAAGTCTCCTGGCCCAGACGGGGTACCAAACAGAGCACTCAAACTAGCTCTCACTTATAACACGCCAACATTTGCGGAACTATTTAATGCATGCTTGGCTGAGGGGACATTTCCTACAATATGGAAACGACAAAAGCTGGTCCTGCTGCCAAAGTTTGGTAAAAATACGGCGGAACCATCTAGCTACAGGCCCATTTGCCTGCTCGACTCCGCCGGTAAGGTTCTTGAGCGAGTCCTCTATAATCGACTCGAAAAAGAAATTGAAGATGTGGGTGGTATTTCCGATAACCAGTTTGGGTTTAGGAAAGGAAGATCCACCATCCAAGCTGTGAACATGGCGAAGGAAGTGGCCCAAGAAGCCATAAGTGGCACCCGATGGCTCGAAGGCTCTAAGGAATATTGCCTCATCGTTACTTTAGATGTAAAAAATGCCTTCAACACTGCCAATTGGGCAAAAATTCTAGACACGCTGGAGCAGATAGGCATATCCCTTTACCTGCGTAGGATCATACGCAGCTACTTTGAAGGTAGAGTGCTGGAATATGAAACGGCTGCTGGAGTAGAAAAGCTTCACGTCACAGGCGGTGTTCCTCAAGGATCCGTGCTCGGTCCACTGCTTTGGAATATTATGTACGACGGAGTATTTCGACTCAAGGTACCCAATGGGGTGAAAATTATCGGCTTCGCGGACGATATCGCATTGGTAATCACCGCCAAGCACCTAGGCGAAATATGCGCCAAATCTAATACAAGCATAGCGATGGTTCAATCGTGGCTTACGAAAAATGGACTGCAGCTGGCGGAACAAAAAACAGAGGCTGTACTCATATCAAGTAGGAAAAGGGTGGAGCAGGTCACTGTAAGAATCGGCCGCCATGACATCGACACGCTGCCTGCAATAAAATACTTGGGGGTTGTGATAGACAGGAGGTTGTCATTCAAATCCCACTTAGAGTATGCCAATGGAAAGGTAGCAAAAACCGTAGCAGCATTATCTAGGAATATGATAAATGCAAGAGGACCAAAGCAACGACGGCGTCAACTTCTGGCTGGCGTTGTAAAAAGCCAAATACTTTACGGGGCTCCTGTTTGGCATCAGGCCACGGAGTATAAATCATACTTCCGCGGGGTAAAGTCGACTTACCGCCTGTGTGCACTACGCGTCTGTAGCGCCTTTAAAACTGTCTCTGACGACGCAGCACTAATCATCGCAGGAATGTGTCCTATAGACTTATTAGCAAAAGAAGCAGCGACGATTTATCGGGATCAAAGCTCAAGTAACGGAGCACGAGAGCGAAGCGTGCAGAACTGGCAGCTCAGGTGGAATGCCTCAACAAATGGTCGTTGGACACACCGATGTATCCCAGATATTAATACATGGATATCTAGAAAGCACGGCGAGGTGGATTTCTACCTCACACAGTTTCTGAGTGGTCACGGATGCTTTAAGGAATATTTGCACCGATTCAATCACGAGCCTAACAACATATGCGATCACTGCGGCGGCGATACAGTAGAAGATGTTTACCATGTATTTTTCGAGTGTCCTAGGTTCTATAGCTCGAGATGCAAACTGTGCAGAATATTTGGAGAGGATTACACTCCTGAAACAATTGTTGGATGCAGGCTACAAAGCAAGGTAAAATGGTCAGCGGCGTGCGATGTAATAGCGGAAATAATGAAGAGTCTACGAAGTCTTGAAAGGCTACGGCGCAGCAGCGAACATTGAACAGGCGAGTTGTGTGGGTGGATAACAAATTTCTAAGGTGGAGGGGATCGAGCTGAGCACGTATTGAATGCAAGGCCTCCGTACAATTAGCGGCGTGAGAATGATAACATAAAAAAATACCGTAATATATGTAGGTAAATGTAATAGCAAACCAGGCTACGGATTGGAGACAAGGCCTCTTCAACCGTTCGAATACTGCCCCAGGTGAAGGAATAAAGCACGGATTGGAGACACGGCCTCTTCAACCGTGCGACCAAAGCAGTCAACATACACGCAACAACAAACCTACGGATTGGAGACAAGGCCTCTCCAACGGTAGAAACAACGAGTATGAGGGTAAACGTCTCACATGCAATCAGAGTTTATACTCGGATTGGAGAGAAGACCTCTCCAACCGGTGGAAGTACGAGGAAAGCCCCGTTACGTATTGTGGAAAAAAAACAAAAAAAAAAAAAAATTCCTATTTATACATATATAATTTATTTACACATATATACATATGTAAAAAACAAAACCCTACAATACAAGTAGTCGAACGCACAAGCATGCCACAAGCACTATATGCACAGTGTTTAAGGTAGGCTTGCAAATATTCGTAGAAGTGGTATGCGTCAAGCACATTCAGGTAGTAAGCAGGGCGTGTCAGTCCCAGCGTTAACCATACCGCGGCACTATCTAAGTACAGCAACGTGACCCCGACAGACGTAGAGCTTAGTGCTCAACCTACCTCCCGACAGAATACTTGACGGTAGTACCGGGGGGTAAATGGTACTCAGACGGTAAGAGGTTTAGTGCGGTTAAAGTCCCACACTGACTATGAGGCTTTCGACGCTTCCTCCTCGTAAAACAAAAAAAAAAAAACATATATATACGTATACACATATAAAATTTGTATAGAAATTTGCAAACTTTAACACCAAATAACTTTTAAATTATAAGTTTGCGCACTTTAAAATATATATATTTGCGATCTGGAGAACTCCCTCTTAATTTTAAATCCTTCCGGAGATATTCCACTTAAAACTCTCAAAATTGAAAACATTTTTCACCACCAAATGTTTTGCTGTCTCTGCTGAATTAGAAATGGCGGATTTTTTTGCACGCAAAAATGACGTATTTTGCTATCCCTATAAAAATAATAGGTGCGAGAGAGCACGATACATTTTGGGAAAGCTAAATTTGTCAACATGCTATTTCATTTGGAGAATTTTTCATTCCAAATCGTCACCCCTGTCAAAAATTCGTGTGGCTGTGTGCGTTTTTGGTCACACGATTTTTGCAGGGAGAGAAAGGAAAACTTCATTTAATTATTTTAAATAGTTATTTGCAAATCAAACTATGATAGAATTAACAATATAAATTTAGTTTCAATTAAGACCAAGCGACTTACAAAGATTAGTATAAATAACTAGAGATACACCTTTTGTCAGGATATCAGCCAACGTCTCCTCGGTTGGTATGTAGACCAGCTTGATCTTACCATTTTCCAAATGTTGACGGATAAATTTGCCTATTATATCAACATGCTTTGTGCGAGGTGAATAAGAATTATTCATAGCCACTTGTATAGCACTTTTGTTGTCGCAATGGAGTAATATAGTTTCTGCACTGTGTGGTGCCAGCTCCTTCTTTAAGCGCATTAGCCATGTTGCCTCTTGGATTGCCGACGTCATGGCCATAAATTAGGCCTCAGTAGAAGAAAGAGCAACAGTTCGCTGCATTCGAGTGCACCAAGAAATCGAGCCACCTAGCAATTTAAATACATAGCCCGTTGTAGATCGTATTTCATCGAGATCGCTAGCCCAATCTGCGTCGCAAAACCCATTCAGATTGCACGCTTCTTTGCTAAACACTATACCATAGTTTATGGTAACCTTTAAGTATCGCATGACGCGTTTCATTGCAGTCCAGTGTGCCTTTCCTGATGTCAGGGCGTGTTATTTGTGCAGCGAATAGCAAACACCCAATTGCTTGCATATAGGGAACTTTTGCCATCTCTTGTTTATCCGTTTCGCTGACTGGACACATTTTGGTACTTATATGCTGATTGAGGTCGATTCGTGTCGCAACTGGATTGCTGTCAAGCATTCCAAAGCATTCGAGCATATCAGAGATATATTGGGACTGGTCAACTTTTATATTGCCGTTAAATAAAGCTTTTGTAACACGCATGCTAAGAACTGTTGACACTTTACCAAGATCTTTCATTTTAAATTCCGATGCCAACTGCCTCTTTAAGGTATTTAAGCTTGACTCGTCATTCGAGAAAAGTAACACATAGTCAACATAAACAGCTACAAATAACAGTCATCTCCAACCTTGTAGTAGACACACTGGTCTGTATTGCTGCGTATCAGGTCTAATTTTAATAAAACGTTATTGAATTTTTCATTCCACAGTCGACTTGACTGCTTTAGCCCGTATAGAGATTTATTTAGTCTACAAACACGACCAGAGCCATCATCAAAACCATCGGGCTGCGCCATGTAAATTTCATCTTTGAGCTCAGCATTGAGAAATGCTGTAACCGCATCCATTTGGTGAATCAGTAGGTCATGCTTTGCCGCTAGTGCCAATAGAAAACGCAAAGAGGTATACCGGACCACAGGGGCAAACGTTTCCTCATAGTCGATACCTTTTTTTGATTATATCCTTTGATTACTAACCTGTCTTTACGTCGAACAACCGTGCCATTACCATCTATTTTGGGTTTAAATACCTAATTGCTTTCTTTCCAGTAGGTAATTCACTCAGCTGCCAAGTTTTGTTTAAAAGCAAATAATTCATTTCCGCGTCTACTGCAGCTTTCCAGTCTTCTGCATGTTCATTTGATATCGCCTCAGCCAGAGTTTCAGGTTCATTGGAAATAAAGTCTGTGACAGAAAAGTTTGCGCCAAACTGTTTTGCCGAGATTCTTTTCGAACGCCTTAGACCATTTGCGTCCTCGAAGTCGTCAGAGTCGTTTGCGCTTTCATAGGGAAAATCGAACTCTGCTGTATCAGGCACGAACTGATTGGCGAGTTCATTATCAGACTCTACTTTAAGTGGCGTGAGTGTATCAGTTTCTTCACATACTACTTCTGATAGCTTGTTGTCATTAATTGGCGATTCTTTCATATGTACCTCCTAACCTGAATCAACAATATTGAAGGATTCACACCCCGATTCCCAATCAAATATATAGTTTTTTTCAGCATTATTATTATGCGACTCAATAAAAACAACGTGGCGGCTTATTACAATTTTTTGTGTTTTATGGTTAAATAACCTATACGCTTTTGAGTCACTAGCCAATCATTACGCACTCAACCGATTTCGGGGCAAGCTTTCTTCGCTTTTCGCGAGGCACATGCACCATGGCTTTGCAACCAAACACTTTTATAAATTTTAGGCTGGGCTTTTTATTTGGAAATATTTCTTGAGCACTCTTTTCATTCATATTGTATTCGATTAAGAATATACGCCGCTGTATTTGCAGCTTCAGTCCAAAATTTGTGTTTCAAACCAGAATATATTAACATGCACCGCACTCGTTCAATTATTGTGCGGTTAAATCTCCGCAACTCCGTTTTGTTCTGGAGTGTACGGTGAGGTAGTTTGGTGCACTATACCTTCTATTTCACAAAGTTTTTTAAATTTATCATTAAGATATTCCGTGCCATTATCAGGCCTAAAGACTTTTATTTTTCGTGAACTTTGCTTTTCAACTCTTTTTTTAAACTTTACAAACTCATCATTATCATGGTTGGCGTGACGTTCGGACGTGTTTTTTGAACGCTCTGTAATCGATGTTAATTTTTCTCAAAGCAAAAGCTTTTATCCACTTGTTGACTCAAGTGTAATCAAACAATTTTACTTACCTGTATTTTACATTTTTATATTGTGATTTACAATCATAATGTGAAACAGTGACTCTATAAAACATATTTTATTTAACTAGGGCATAATAAGTCATAATAAATAAATGTGCTATTTTGCTCAGTTTATGCATTAGTTAGACAGTGTCTCTTTTTTACCGTACTAACTTTTGTTGCTTTGCTCGGCTTGCTCTCTAAAATGCCGTGTTTCTGTGCAAATAAGGTAGTGAGATCGCATAAAACAGTGCAATGATCTTTTTCATTTGGACTGTGTGAATATTCTGCCGGCTGATCTTGAGTGCCTAAGAGAAGCAGACAAGCAGTATATATGTGACAGGTGTGTTGCTGCTCGGCGAAACTCCCTTCGCTCGCCGCCACCTATTGTTGATCTTGAAGCTATTGACAGATTCAAGCTCTCGCATACTCATACATCGTCATCATCTAACTCTTCTAAACCAATGCCTGCCTTAGATTTGGCGCTAAAGGAAATCAGTGCTCTTAAATTTGAAAAGTCACGCTTGGCTGATATCGTCAACTCTTTGGGAGATGAATGCAAAATACTCATTGAGCAGACTGGCGTGCTTAAAGCCGCTGTTCGCTCATTAGGAAAACAGCTTTGTTTAGATGAGCTGCTTTCTGCTATTGCTTCACTAGCCACTGAAGTGAAGGAAATGCAAAATGAAAACAAATACAAGAACAACTGTTTGGACAATAATCATGCTCTAATGGTGTCGGGTAACTATCAAACCAGATTGACAGGGAGGTCTGCGGATGTCACTGTTTTAGACACACTTACAATTGCAACTACGTTATTAAACGGCTCTCTGCCTCAGAAATCAGTTATCAAGAACACTTGATCTTATATTTATTAACGATAATATTAATTATTCCCTAACTGAATGTCTGGGTCCACTGTCGTGTTCCGGTATTCACCATATCCCGCTAGTTTTGGGTGTTGAATTTTATAATTTTGAAAGCATTGTTCCAGATAATGCTACTCCTAGTTTCTCATTTAGGCGTGCGAACTTTGCTAATATTTCCCGAGAAGTTTCTCTAATTGATTGGGAAGCTATTTTTTCTGGAAGTGATCTCTCACGCTGTTTCAATGCCTTCAAAGGCCTTATCAATGAGATTTGTAGTAGCAATATTCCGCGGAAAATTAAAAAGTGTTACAAAATTGCTTGGTATACTACTGGGCTCAAGCGGCTAAAGAATTTGAGGAATAGATTTTTAAAAAATTCAAGACTACAAATTCTTGGGTGTTTAAAATCAAGTACATTCGCTACAATAGGAAATTTTAAGCGTTAAGTAAGAGGATGCGTATTAATTTCACCCGAAACTTCGAATCTTGTATCAAAGATAACCCTAAAGCTTTTTGGAATTATGTAAAATCCAAGAAAGCTACCTCGAGTACTCCCTCGTCAGTTTTTTATACTGGGTTTCATACCTCTTCACCTATGGAGTCGGCTAACCTTTTTGCAGACTTTTTTCACTCCAAATTTGTTACTCAGCCAGTTAGTGTTCCTGAGTCCTCCTCAATGGTAGACTCTCCCATCAACTTTGGGGCTCTTACTCTTTCTCTAGATGACATTGTTGATGGAATCCGGAACCTCAAGTCGTCTTCCCAGACAGATATTGACGGCTTATCGT
Organism: Eurosta solidaginis; assembly: GCF_040869045.1. Taxonomy (NCBI): domain Eukaryota; kingdom Metazoa; phylum Arthropoda; class Insecta; order Diptera; family Tephritidae; genus Eurosta; species Eurosta solidaginis. The sequence continues at coordinate 155,307,303 of NC_090321.1, forward strand.
CTTATCTCTTTAAAAATTGTCTGATTCTAGCCACCCCGCTTCTTTTAATCTTCAACAAATCTCTCGAATGTGGTGAGTTCATTGATTTGATTCATTGGAAGATAACCTTCATATCCCCCATTTTTAAAAGTGGTAATAAAAACAATGTTGCCAACTATAGACCAATTGCGAAATTATCTACTATCTCTAAACTTTTTGAGTATGTTGTAAAACAAAAAATTAGTTTTGTTGTCAAGCAATTAATTAGTGATAGTCAACATGGCTTCTTGCCTGGTAGATCCACGGTTACAAACTTAGCAATTTTTTCTGAATTTTGCCTTGCAGCCTTCAACAACCGTCTTCAATTCGACACGGTTTATACGGATTTCTCCAAAGCGTTTGATAAAGTCAGTCATCAAATCTTGATATCCAAACTAGTCAGACTGGGCTTTCACTCTATATTTTTGTCTTGGATTAAGTCCTACCTTCACTCACGCAAATGTGTAGTTGTTGTTGACAATACTCACGCCAAGCCTTTTATTGCATCCTCAGGGGTACCCCAAGGCAGCATCTTGGGGCCACTGCTTTTTGTAATTTTTATACTCAGTTGAGCAGAGCTCACAGAGTATATTAAGTTTGATTGGATAACGGTTGGTTGTACATATATAAAGGAATCGAGATAGATATAGACTTCCATATATCAAAATAATCAGGATCGAAAAAAAATTTGATTGAACCATGTCCGTCCGTCCGTTAACACGATAACTTGAGTAAATTTTGAGGTATCTTGATGAAATTTGGTATGCAGGTTCCTGAGTACACATCTCAGATCGCTATTTAAAATGAACGATATCGGACTATAACCACGCCCACTTTTTCGATATCGAAAATTTCGAAAAACCGAAAAAGTGCGATAATTCATTACAAAAGACAGCTAAAGCGACGAAACTTGGTGGATGAGTTGAACTTATGACACAGAATAGAAAATTAGTAAAATTTTGGACAATGGGCGTGGCACCGCCCACTTTTAAAAGAAGGTAATTTAAAAGTTTTGCAAGCTGTAATTTGGCAGTCGTTGAAGATATCTTGATGAAATTTGGCAGGAACGTTACTTCTATTACTATATATACGCCTAATAAAAATTAGCAAAATCGGAGTAAGACCACGCCCACTTTTAAAAAAAAAATTTTTTTAAAGTAAAATTTTAACAAAAAATTTAATATCTTTACAGTATATAAGTAAATTATGTCAACATTCAACTCCAGTAATGATATGGTGCAACAAAATACAAAAATAAAAGAAAATTTCAAAATGGGCGTGGCCCCGCCCTTTTTCATTTAATTTGTCTAGGATACTTTTAACGCCATAAGTCGAACAAAAATTAACCAATCCTTTTGAAATTTGGTAGGGGCATAGATTTTATGACATTAACTGTTTTCTGTTAAAATGGGCGAATGGGCCGTCTGTCCTTCCGCATGGCCGTTAACACGATAACTTGGGCAAAAATCGACATATCTTTAATGAACTTAGTTCACGTGCTTACTTGAACTCACTTTATCTTGGTATGAAAAATGAACGAAATCCGACTATGACCACGCCCACTTTTTCGATATCGAAAATTACGAAAAATAAAAAAATGCCATAATTCTATACCAAATACGAAAAAAAGCATGAAACATGGTAAGGTAATTGGATTGTTTTATTGGCGCGAAATAAAACTTTAGAAAAAACTTTATAAAATGGTTGTGACACCTACCATATTAAGTAGAAGAAAATAAAAAAGTTCTACAGGGCGAAATAAAAAACCCTTAAAATCTTGGCAGGTATTACATATATAAATAAATTAGCTGTATCCAACAGATGATGTTCTGGGTCACCCTGGTCCACATTTTGGTCGATATCTGGAAAACGCCTTCACACCACTCCCTTTTAAAACTCTCATTAATACCTTTAATTTTATACCCATATCGTACAAACTCATTCTAGAGTCACCCCTGGTCCACCTTTATGGCGATATCTCGAAAAGGCGTCCACCTATAGAACTAAGCCCCACGCCCTTTTAAAATACTCATTAACACCTTTCATTTGATACCCGTATCGTAAAAACATATTCTAAAGTCACCCCTGGTCCACCTTTATGGCGATATCTCGAAAAGGCGAACACCTATAGAACGAAGGCCCACTCCCTTTTAAAATACTCATTAACACCTTTCTTTTGATACCCATATTGTACAATCAAATTCTAGAGTCACCCCTGCTCCACCTTTATGGCGATATCTCGAAACGGCGTCCACATATGGAACTAAGGATTACTCCCTTTTAAAATACTCATAAACACCTTTCTTTTGATACCCATATTGTACAAACAAATTCTAGGGTTACCCCTGGTCCACCTTTATGGCGATATATCGAAACCGCGTCCACCTATGGAACTAAGGATTACTCCCTTTTAAAATACTCATTAGCACCTTTCATTTGATACCCATATCGTGCAAACGCGTTCTATAGTCACCCCAGGTCCACCTTTATGGCGATATCTCGAAAAGGCGACCACCTATACAACAACCACCACTCTCTTTTAAAACCCTTATTAATACCTTTAATTTGATACCCATATCGTACAAACATATTCTAGAGTCACCCCTGGTCCACCTTTAGGGCGATATTTCGAAACGGCGTCCACCTATAGAACTAAGGCCCACTCCCTTTTAAAATACTCATTAACACCTTTCGTTTGATGCCCATATTGTACAAACAAATTCTAGGGTCACCCCTGGTCCACTTTATGGCGATATCTCGAAACGGCGTCCACCTATGGAACTAAGGATTACTCCCTTTTAAAATACTCATTAACACCTTTTTTTTGATACCCATATTGTACAAACAAATTCTAGGGTCACCCCTGGTCCACCTTTGTGGCGATATCTCGAAATGGCTTCCACCTATGGAACTAAGGATTACTCCCTGTTAAAATACTCATTAACACCTTTCATTTGAAACCCATATCGTACAAACGCATTCTAGAGTCAACCCTGATCCACCTTTATGGCTATATCCCTAAATGGCATCCACCTATAGAACTACGGCCCACTCCCTCATAAAATACTCTTTAACGCCTTTCATTTGATACACATTCCAGGGTTTCCCTCGGTTCATTTTCCTACATGGTTATTTTCCCTTATGTTGTCACCATAGCTCTCAACTGAGTATGTAATGTTCGGTTACACCCGAATTTAACCTTCCTTACTTGTTATTAATGAAATTTCAGCCTGCTTTCAGCATTCCCATTTTTTGATGTACGCTGATGATCTGAAGGTGTTTACAACTGTTTCTACTCCTTATGATGCAGAAAGTATTCAGTCTTATCTGAACAACGTTACTGATTGGTGCCGTAATAATAATATGCCTTTAAATATTGGTAAGTGCTTTCACGTAACCTTCTCTAAGTCTCGTGGCACAATTCCCACTTCATATTATATTGACGGCTCTCGTCTGTCCACACGTACTGAGATTTCTGACTTAGGCGTAGTTTTCGACTCGCAGTTTTCGTTTACCACTCACATAACCTCGATAATAGCTAAATCTTACTCAGTTTTGGCTTTTATTCGGCGATTTAGCTCTGACTTAAAATATCCTTATACTCTTAAGTTGCTGTTTACGTCTCTCGTACGCTCTAAGTTGGAATATGCTTGCTTTATCTGGAGGCCTTATCATGACTGCCATATCAAAAGGCTCGAGCGAGTCCAAAAAGTCTTTTTATGGTCTTGCCTGCGGTCTATGAACTTTTCTGAGCCGATTCCCTCTTATAATGCCAGATGTGCACTAATTAGCCTTCAATCACTTCAAAGTAAGAGGACCATTCTTTCTCTTACTTTTGTCTATGATATTATTAATGCTGTGATTGATTCACCACGTTTACTCGAGAGTATTTGTCTCCATATACCCCCTAGATCGCTTCGAAATTGGGATATGTTTTATATTGATTGCGCCCGGACCCTCTATGCCTCTAACGCTCCCATTTTTAGAGCACTGAGGGAGTTCAATATTATCTCAAATTCTTTGGCCATTGACTTTTCTTTGCCAAAGGCCACCTTCAAATCTTTGTTGAGTGTTATAATTTTTTGATTGTATTGCTAAGGTCTGTATTTTCAAGTACAAACTCAAGTAGTCTGTAAGAACATTAGACTATTTTTGAAATTAAATTAAATAAATAAATAAATAAATAAATAAAGAAAAAGAAATACTTCTGATTTGTATTTAATTGGCACCACAAATAGCATATGGGAAAAGTCATCAACAAATGAGAGTAATAAGTGTTATGGTCCGCTTGGGAGATTCACATTCTGAACGTTCTACTGACTGGTGGTAGGAGGTTAGTTAATAGGGAAAAGGTTAGGATCCACCATCGCTCATGTCTGCCTGAGGTGGTTAAAACCAATTTTTGTTAATTTCGCGCGGGTAGCTTCGCCAAAGAATCCAATGGTGTAGGAAAATTCCCAATAACGGCAACCACTATACAAGGTGACAGCTGACTTTTAGTTTTTATACGATTTGACACATCAACCTTCAGCGCAGTACGATTTTGACATTAGTCCATCGGTTCTCAAAAACAAAGTATATGGAACTTTTAATGATGGCTGCAGGAATGTCACCGCGACTACCACCTTGTATGGTTCCACCATCGAAACCACAGTTAAATCATGCCATTTAACGGCGCTTTTCCATGGCACAGTCGGAATAGGAGTGGATTTTTCTTCCTAACGCCATGACGGCTTGGTGCGCCATTTGAAGAGATCAAAATGTAAAGTGCGTTGAAAAGTGTCGGTTGTGTTCGCGTGGTGATCGTTCATTATTGATAAATTCAAAATTATTTGCCATCGTGCTTATAATCAGAATAAACTTATTGTGTGCGGAATTTATTCATATAAAATCGATTAAATTTGGAAAGTAATATTAACGTTAAATATATAAGTTGTGTTCTTATGTGTATTTAAGACTTATTGTCCATTTGTATAGAATCAGTTTCTGTAGGAACCTAGTTATATATATCGGCGGAGTTTGGTTTCCAATAAGCATAATAAAAGTGAATGAGGAGATTACCGCGAATGTTGCATTAGGAAATGAGTTCGATAACTTTCGAAATGCTTAATTTGAGGGCTCCGCGCAGTTGTTTTAAATTGGTGTTAAAATTTACATATATTAGCAACAGAGATTACTGAGCTGCTGAAATACCACTTGAATTTAATAAAATGTTTAGCAAGCAAATGATAGACAGGGTTACTTAATGGTTTCCCCCTTACTTTTAGTCAAAAAAAATAAAAAATGAAAAAAAAAATTCTCATAACCAGGAAAACGATATTCCGAAATAAAATACAAAATCACATAAACTACACCGTAGGAGAAGCTCTAGTTTAAAACTGGTGCACTTCTATTGCATTCTGAACCACTAACAGTTCGCCATCTATCTCTCTTACATTGCGATGTATTAGGAGATGGAAGTTGTCCCACAGCTATATAAAAGCTTCCACTTTACAACTAGTTCTTTATTTGCATTTTTCGGATAGTTACGAACTAGTGGAAAATTTTACAGTTCCTTCTCGGTAACATTTCGTTGGCCTCGAACCGAAGTGAAATTCTACATGTCGCTTCTAGTAAAATATTATCGCATTTTTTGATAATACCGGGCTGGTGGAATAGTGTAGAAAAAGAGGCATTCCTATATGTAGTAGTAGCTTGTTAAAGCTGGTAGCAGTTTTTTTGTTGGTGGCCTATTTTTAAATATATGTTAAATATGAAATATAAAAATCCAACTGGCGATTTTATAATTTTAAATATAGCAACTAACAAAGTAGTACTTATTTGGCACTCAAGGTCTAGTTCCGAACCAGAAATTGGTAACACTAGTTGCTGACTTCCCTTGAGGATAACTTACTATTATCATGTGAAGTTAGAAAAGGCTCCTCTTCTTTTGGGTACAGTTTCGCTTATATTCTTTGGTCATATGCCCCATATATTCCAGCTATGCGGTTAGTTACCTATTTTTCTAATTATCAATATTGTAATTTTATTTATGAATTAATTTTGATTATCATTTTTTTTCGGTGCTATTTAATTTTGAATAAATTTTAGCTGTTAAATTGTTAGTGTAAAATTTTTTATAACTTACACAAGTGCCTGAGCTTCATATGAGAGTGCTTTTCTTGGCACTGTCATAAGAAATTCGAGCATTTTCATATGATTCAAAATTATATGTGAGGGCATATGCGAGAGCTGTGAAAAAATTTTTTTAATTAAAGTGTGAATTTGTATCTGTTCCTAAAAGCAAAAATGCAGAGGCCCACTCAACGGCCTTCTTCACCACCAACAGTGACAGCAAAAGACAGAGGCCCAAGTAAGTGGCCTCATGCACCACCAACTGTGACAACTAAAAGGCAGAGGCCCACTAAACGGCCTCCTGCACCACCAACTCTCATATATAGTAGTAGCTTGTTAAAGCTGGAAGCAGTTTTTTTGTTGGTGGCCTATTTTTAAATATATGTTAAATATGAAATATAAAAATCCAACTGGCGATTTTATAATTGTAAATATAGCAACTAATAAAGTAGTACTTATTTGGCACTCAAGGTCTAGCTCCGAACCAGAAATTGGTAACACTAGTTGCTGACTTCCCTTGAGGATAACTTACTATTATCATGTGAAGTTAGAAAAGGCTCCTCTTCTTTTGGGTACAGTTTCGCTTATATTCTTTGGTCATATGTCCCATATATTTCAGCTATGCGGTTAGTTACCTATTTTTCTAATTATCAATATTGTAATTTTATTTATGAATTAATTTTGATTATCATTTTTTTTTCAGTGCTATTTAATTTTGAATAAATTTTAGCTGTCAAATTGTAAGTGTAAAATTTTTTATATCTTACACAAGTGCCAGAGTTTCATACGAGAGTGCTTTTCTTGGCACTGTCATAAGAAATTCGAGCATTTTCATATGATTCAAAATTATATGTGAGGGCATATGCGAGAGCTGTGAAAAAAATTTTTTAATTAAAGTGTGAATTTGTATCTGTGCCTATGATTCGGAGCAAAACAAAACAAAAGTGCTGCAAGTGTATAGGGGTTGAGCAGCCCTGTTCTTAACGAAAACGGATTATAGCCTAATTGTCAAATAAAGCAATATATAATCCATGTTATATGTTATACTTTTTTATATCTTATAAAACACTAACATCATTTTTTCTTAATTCATAGCTCCACCATCGTCAAACCCCCCGCTACCACCGCCGACAGCGCAACACCGCGCGCCAATACCACCTTCAAACGTACACCCCAACGGCGAATGAACATCATCAGCCGCGACGAAACGTGCGACAAGAGACCAGTGACATCAGAAGAAATAAGCCCACCTAAGCGGCCTCATGCACGACCAACAGCGACATAAAAGAGGCAGAGGCCCACCTAAACGGCCTCCTGCGCCACCAACAGTGACATCAAAAGGCAGAGGCTCATCTAAACGGCCTCCTTCAGCACCAACAGTGACATCAAAATGCAGCGGCCCACCGAAGCGGCCTCCTGCACCACCAACACTGACATCAAAAGGCAAAGGCCCATCTAAACGGCCTCCTGCACCACCAACAGTGACAACAAAAAGGCAGAGGCCCACTAAACGGCCTCCTTTACCACCAACAGCGACAACAATAAGGCAGAGGCCCACCTAAACGGGCTCCTGCACCACCAACAGTGACATCAAAAGGCAAAGGCCCACCTAAGCGGCCTCCTGCACCTCCAACAGTGACAACAAAAAGGCAGAGGGCCACCTAAATGGCCTCCTGCACCACCAACAGTGACATCAAAAGGCAGAGGCCCATCTAAAGGGCCTCCTGCACCACCAACAGTGAAAACAAAAAGGCAGAGGCCCACTAAACGGCCTCCTGCACCACCAACAGTGACATCAAAAGTCAGAGGCCCACCTAAGCGGCCTCCTTCACCACCAACAACGCCAGAGAAAAGGCAGAGGCCCACCTAAACGCCCTCCTGCACCACCAACAGTGACATCAAAAGGCAGAGGCTTATCTAAACGGCCTCCTGCACCACCAATAGTGACGACAAAAAGGCAGAAGCCCACTCAACGGCCTCCTTCGCCACCAACAGTGACATAAAAAGACAGAGGCCCACCTAAGCGGGCTCGTGCACCTCCAACAGCGACATCAAAAGGCAGAGGCCCGCCTAAGCAGCCTCCTGCACCACCAAAGGTGACAACAAAAATGCAGAAGCCCACTCAACGGCCTCCTTCGCCATCAACAGTGACATCGAAAGACAGAGGCCCAAGTAAGTGGCCTCCTGCACCACCATCAGTGACAACTAAAAGGCAGAGGCCCACTAAACGGCCTCCTGCTGCGCCAACAGTGACATCAAAAGGCAGAGGCCCACCTAAGCGGCCTCGTGCATCTCCAACAGCGACAACAAAAAGGCAGAGGCCAACCTAAACGGCCTCCTGCTGCGCCAACAGTGACATCAAAAGGCATAGGCACACCTAAGCGCCCTCGTGCACCTCCAGCAGCGACAACAAAAAGACAGAGGCCCACCTAAACGGCCTCCTGCTGCGCCAACAGTGACATCAAAAGGCAGAGGCCCACCTAAGCGGCCTCGTGCATCTCCAACAGCGACAACAAAAAGGCAGAGGCCAACCTAAACGGCCTCCTACACCACCAGCAGTGACAATAAAAAGGCAGAGGCCCACAAAACGGCCTCCTTTACCACCAACAGCGACAACAAAAAGGCAGAGGCCCACCTAAACGGCCTCCTGCAACACCAACAGTGACAACAAAAAGGCAGAGGCCCACTAAACGGGCTCCTGCACCACCAACAGTGACATCAAACGGCAGAGGCCCACCTAAGCGGCCTCGTGCACCACCAACAGTGACAACAAAAAGGCAGAGGCCCACTAAACGGCCTCCTGCGCTACCAAGAGTGAATTCAAAAGGCATAGGCCCATCTTAACGGCCTCCTGCACCTCCAACAGCGACAACAAAAAGGCAGAGGCCCACCTAAACGGCCTCCTGCAGGACCAACAGTGACATCAAAAGGCAGAGGCCCACCTAAGCGGCCTCGTGCATCTCCAACAGCGACAACAAAAAGGCAGAGGCCCACCTAAACGGCCCCCTGCAACACCAACAGTGACATCAAAAGGCAGAGGCCCACCTAAGCAGCCTCCTGCACCACCAACAGTGACAACAAAAATGCAGAGGCCCACTCAACGGCCTCCTGCACCACCGACAGTGATATCAAAAGGCAGAGGCAGACCTAAGCGGCCTCGTGCACCTCCAGCAGCGACAACAAAAAGACAGAGGCCCACCTAAACGGCCTCCTGCAGCTCCAACAGTGACATCAAAAGGCAGAGGCCCATCTTAACGGCCTCCTGCACCACCAACAGTGACAACAAAAAGGCAGAGGCCCACTAAACGGCCTCCTGCGCTACCAAGAGTGAATTCAAAAGGCATAGGCCCATCTTAACGGCCTCCTGCACCTCCAACAGCGACAACAAAAAGGCAGAGGCCCACCTAAACGGCCTCCTGCAGGACCAACAGTGACATCAAAAGGCAGAGGCCCATCTTAACGGCCTCCTGCACCTACAACAGCGACAACAAAAAGGCAGAGGCCCACCTAAACGGCCTCCTGTTGCGCCAACAGTGACATCAAAAGGCAGAGTCCCACCTAAGCGGCCTCGTGCATCTCCAACAGCGACAACAAAAAGGCAGAGGCCCACCTAAACGGCCTCCTACACCACCAGCAGTGACAACAAAAAGGCAGAGGCCCACCAAACGGCCTCCTTTACCACCAACAGCGACAGCAAAAAGGCAGAGGCCCACCTAAGCGGCCTCCTGCACCACCAACAGTAACATCAAAAGGCAGAGGCCCACATAAGCGGCCTCCTGCACCACCAACAGTGACACCAAAAGGCAGAGTCCCACCTAAGCGGCCTCGTGTATCTCCAACAGCGACAACAAAAAGGCAGAGGCCCACCTAAACGGCCTCCTACACCACCAGCAGTGACAACAAAAAGGCAGAGGCCCACCAAACGGCCTCCTTTACCACCAACAGTGACATAAGAAGGCAGAGGCCCACCTAAGCGGCCTCCTTCACCACCAACAGCAACAACAAAAAGGCAGAGGCCCACCTAAACAGCCTCCTGCACCACCAACAGTGACAACAAAAAGGCAGAGGCCCACTCAAAGGCCTCCTGCACCACCAACAGTGACATAAAAAGCCAGAGACCCACGTAAACGGCCTCCTGCACCACCAACAGTGGCAACAAAAAGGCAGAGGCCCACCTAAGCGGCCTCCTGCATCACCAACAGTAACATCAAAAGGCAGAGGCCCACATAAGCGGCCTCCTGCAACACCAACAGTGACAACAAAAAGGCAGAGGCCCACCTAAACGGCCTCCTGCAGCACCAACAGTGACATAAAAAGGCAGAGGCCCACCTAAGCGGCCTCCTTCACCACCAACAGCAACAACAAAAAGGCAGAGGCCCACCTAAACAGCCTCCTGCACCACCAACAGTGACAACAAAAAGGCAGAGGCCCACTCAACGGCCTCCTGCAGCACCAACAGTGACATAAAAAGCCAGAGGCCCACGTAAACGGCCTCCTGCATCTCCAAAAGCGACAACAAAAAGGCAGAGGCCCACTTAAACGGCCTCCTGCACCACCAACTGCGACAACAAAAAGGCAGACGCCCACCTAAACGGCCTCCTGCACCATCAACAGTGCCATCAAAAGACAAATGCCAATCTAAACGGCCTCCTGCAGCACCAGTAGAGACATCAAAAGGCAGAGGCCCACCTAAGCTGTCTCCTGCACCACCAAAAGCGACAACAAAAAGGCAGAGGCCCACCTACATTGCCTCCTGCACCACCAGCAGTGATATCAAAAGGCAGAGGCCCACTAAACGGACTCCTGCACCACCAACAGTGACAACAAAAAGGCAGAGACCCACACAACGGCCTCCTGCACCACCAGCAGTGACAGAAAAAGGCAGAGGCCCACGTAAGCGGCCTCGTGCACCTCGCCATGTAGCTTTGAACAAATTTTCCACGATTCTAGTAAGTGTCTGTAGATATGTGAGCAGCCGTCGGTATCTATTTTATAGTTAAGTCTCTTGTTTATTGGTGTGTTTGTCATATGGAGTATTTCTAAATTGAAGCGTTTTTTGTAATTTTGCTCTGTTTGAAGTATGCTCACTGCTTCGAAATCTGGTTGATGGCCGCTCTCTGCACAGTGGGCAGCAAGTGTAGTTTTTTGCGTGTTACTAGCTGCTCTGCATTTTATATCAGATCGGTGGCCTGATATCCTCGTTTTCAATTTATTCTTAGTTGTACCTACATACTCTTTGTTACACTTATCGTTTTCATTTCCAGCGCATGTAATTTTGTATACAATGTTGTTTTTGTCTAAAAATCCTACTTTACTTTTCATGTTGTTGTAGAAAATATTCGTCATATAGGCTGGCTTATGTGCAATTTTGATGTTTTCCTTGTCATATATGTCGGAACCTTTTAATCTGTCGGAGAAGCATGGTATATATAACATCGATTTGTACTTTGTAGTTGTTTTTTCTCCGTTTTTGGGTATTTTTATTTCCCTGTAAGCTTTTATCTTCTTCCGTATAATTCCATGAGGGAAGTCATTCATTTTTAGTATATTTGTAATTTTTCTTTTGTTTTCAGGGTGGAACACTGCATCACTCGTGTCCAACACCTTCCCAATAAAGTTTTTGGCTGTATTTATAATCATGCTTCTCGGATGTTTGGAATTGTAGCTCATTATCCGTCCTGATGATGTGGGCTTTTGGTACCAATATACTTTTATTTGGTAACATCTCTTACATACGAGACAATCCAAGAAGGGTAATCTGTTTTCAGTCTCTAGCTCCATGGTAAATTGTATATCTTTATGATATGTGTTTAGGGTTTTCATTGTTTTCTCTAGTTCGTCCTCCCTTATTATTGCAAACACATCAACTACGTACTTACTAAGTAGTCTCGTGTGTGTCACCTTCTTCAATATTTCTTCCATGATGATGTCGGCTACTATCGGTGATGCCGGAGATCCCATTGGAAGCCTTCTTAACTGCGTATAAATAATTTCTTCATACTTAAAATATCTATTCTCTGTGATACAAAAGGTCAATATTTCCATAAAGAGCTTTTTTGGTATATCTGTGTATTGTTTTATGTCATCCCACTTTGTCATTATAGTCCCTATAGCTAAATCCGTTGGTACACTTGGGAACAATGACACTACATCAAACGACACAGGACATTCATCATCACATATACAGGAGTTGTTTATCTTATTTTTGAACTCTATTGCACTTTTTACATTAAATTTTGATTCGGGAGTCAGATTTTTTAAAACGTTGGTCAAGTATTTACACAAATTATAGGACGGAAAATTAATCATTGAACAAATTGGTCTTAAAGGTATATTATCTTTGTGTACTTTTGGAGCACCATATATTCGTGGTGGTAGAGCGGTATGGGTTGTCATTTGTGATCTTTCTCTTTTTGTAATGATACCTAGTTTCTCTAATTTATCTACTAATTGATTGTTTTTTGTTTGTAAACGCAACTTTGGGTCTTGTCGTAATATTCTATATGTTGACAGATCGGATAATATATTATTCACCTTTACCATGTAGTCACTTTTTTCCATTGCAACAGTCACATTGCCCTTATCTGCACTTAAAATAACTATATTTTTGTTTTGGTTTAGAAATTTTCAGGTTCGCCCCACTGTATCGTTAATGGCAATACCAGCTGTGTTCGTTTTATGTTTTGTTACTGTTTCTTTTATCAGCAACGATAGTTTTGTTCTCGCAGACTCTTGATCCTCTTTATTTTTAACGCTCTGTATTAGTTCTTCTCCATCCGCTATACATTTGAATAGAGGGAAAGTGTTTTTTGCAACCGGTAGAGCAAACTTTGGACCTTTTGCAAGAAGCGCCTCAACATCAGGTGGAAAATCTGTCTGTGTTTGGTTTACAAACCAATGTTTGTTGTTGTTGTTTACGAGTGCTACGTTGTTTCGTGCGCTTCTCAATTTTTCGAGCTTTGCTTGTTGCGTGTTTTTGCAAATGCTGGTACGTGTGAGTGCGAGTTGTTGTTCACTCTCGAAAAAAGCTTTCAGATCATCCTCTTTCATATTTTCGCTTAAAGTGGCCTTAGTATAAGTACTTATACTAAGTATACTAAGTATATAAGCCAAAATATGAAAGAGGATGATCTGAGAGAGTATGTAGGTACAACTAAGAATAAATTGAAAACGAGGATATCAGGCCACCGATCTGATATAAAATGCAGAACAGCTAGTAACACGCAAAAAACTGCACTTGCGGCCCACTGTGCAGAGAGCGGCCATCAACCAGATTTCGAAGCAGTGACCATACTTCATAAGCAAAATTACAAAAAACGCTTCACTTTAGAAATGCTCCATATAACAAACACACCAATACACAAGGGACTTAACTATAAAATAGATACCGACGGCTGCTCACATATCTACAGACACTTGCTAGAATCGTGGAAAATTAGTTCAAAGCTACATGGCGAACCGAACGGACGCAGATTAGCAAAACAAAAATATAAATGTATGTATGTATATAAATATGAATGTGATTATATACATAGGATGGTTTATTTAGTTATTATTGTTAGTTATTACAAACTAAGCTGAATTGTTTATTATTGTTGTAGCCCCCTGATGAAGTTCTCCGAAGGTCATCGAAATATATTGGGAAAATAAAAAATCAAATCGTTTTATTACTTTTGACCTAGAGCCGGCAAAATAAAAACCTTACATTTAAAAATTACTTAAGTTAATGCATTTAAACCGAATGGAAGGAAAATAAATAAAAAACTTAAGTTTAAAATAGATTAAAATAATGCAGGTTTGACTAAATTAATTAAAACTAAGGGTAAAGATAATTTTAAATAAGACTACCCTTACTTAACTAGATGAGAACAAAAAACAAAAAAAAAGGGAGAATGAATTGAAGTTAAGAGAAACTTTTTTAATAATAAGCAAAATAAAAAGAAAAGAGAAATATACAAACTTAAAATTAGGGAAATAAAGAAATAACAAAGAAAATTATTTGCCCGTATATAAATGAAATAACGAATATGAAATAAAATAAAATAAGATTAAATTAAATTTGAATAAAACTACATTAAAATCAATTAAAGTAAAACAAATAAATACAGTAAATGAATAAAACAATAAATACCTAAATACAATTAATACAAAAATAAATACAGTAAATCGATTAAATAAAATAAACAAACAAAATAAGACAAAACCTAATAAATAAAATGAATTATTAACAAAACAAAAGGTCAGATAAAAATGAATAACAAATGGACGGGGTATTACAAATAACTAAACTTAAACTAAATAACTAAGAACATATTAGGAAAAGCAAAGAAGGGACTAAAATTTAATTTTTTTTTTTTGGTTTTATTAGTTTTGCATTCGGTAGTTAATATATACCTCTGATATGGCTTTTTATTTCTTTTGAGCCTTTTCCGTATTTACACATACCAGCAATTTTGATGATATTTTAAAATTTTTTATAATTATTTTGAGAGTTTTTTTTTATTTAATTAAAGTGCGTAAAGGCACTAAAATGTAAAATCATTAGTTAGCGCTGCTCCATTAAAGATGTATTTCGATAACAGATGGCGCCCAACGTGGCATCTCAGGCGCTGGTCGAGAGGGTAATTCCAGGTCAACTTGTGAAGTTGACCATCCCATCAGTCCCAGATGAGCAGCCGTAGGAGCAGCCATCTGCGTGCGGTGGGATGGTTGGACGGACCAGGTTGTCCGGAGTGGTCATCAGGGGCAGTAGCTGAGGGTTCCACGAGACTGAACGTCATGTCCGCCGGATTTTGTATTCACCCGGTGAGGCAGTGCTGCACGCACTTAGTTTTTTTTGTAGATTGGGGTTTTAGTTTTCCCGGATGTTGTCCGTTAGTCGGCTCCGGTTTAAAATATTTGTCCGCTAATTGGGGTTTTTATTTTTCTTTAATGTTTAGACTTTGGTAATTTGTTTCTCCTTTTCTACCGAATATTTGTGTTTGTTAGTATGAATAATGTGTGTGTGTTACAAGGACCCCAGCTCATCCCACGTCCCAGGTGGTAAATTTGAATACCGCCTGTATTGCGATGGGTTGAGCTGGGATTCAAAGCGGCACCCTTTTCTGTCCCGCCAACCTGGGGAGCGGACTTTGAAACAGCTCCTCCCATTGCAGCGGAGGCAGGAGGGGGTGCAGTTTGAGTGGCCCCAACACCCAGACCCAGAGGTGGGCCTCTGTAGATCGCTCTTGCGTTGCGGCTGGGTGTGCTGGGACTAATCTGTGTGTATCTGGTACTGACCCTAGTGGCCCAACCAGCCTCAGAGGTGGGTCCCTAAGACCCCCCCCCCCCCCCCCTTTGCACTGCGGTTGGGAGCACTGGGGACAAGTATGGGTGAATTTTTTGTTTGTAACATACCTGTGGCTTCTGGATGTATGTGATATCAGCATTCCCATTGGCATCACGCTTTTATTTGTATGTATATATAACACGTATATTTCACATAATCACCCTATTTCCAGCTTTTTGAATCTCCTTTTTATTATTCGATACGATCATCGAATTATTATTGATTGTATCCTGGCGATTTTTTTTTTACTCGCACATAAATTTTTCTTTTCCAAGAAACAATCGTCGGTAATATAGGGTGAAGAGGGGGGTGAATTTTGACCTTTTTCTTTAACCCCTAACTGCTTTACGTTTTGCTTTAGATAGAAGTTTTTTTATAACAGTAATACTCAAGTTTAGCAGTTACAAAATTTGTTTGGATTATAATGTCACGTGACCAATCGTTGGGCGAATGACCACCAGGAACACTCCGTTCGGGAGTGGAGGCAATTTAGAGGGAACCAGTACCGGGGTAGCAATAATAGGGGGGCTTTTTCGAAGGCTAAGCGTCCCCTGGTGATGCATACACCAGTAGGTAGCCGAGATGGAGGTCCAGTGGAGACGAATGCAAGCTCGGACCAAAATGACCAGCAGGGGAAAATGGATAGACAGAGAAGCACCAGCAATCTTAACGCGCCCCTGATAAATGCGCATAATGCCCAATCTCTCGACATACGCACAGGACGGAGCTAGTGTTTTGCCATTAAATCATGGGAATTTTGGAGGAGCTGCAAGCAATACGGCGCATACCCCAGGGATCCGTGCCGAAGCTCCTCGTGGAGCCTCGTGGGTGGAAGTGCTACACCAACTTTTCCGGACCTCGCAGGAAGAAATGCGGAGGGAGATGGGGACGATCCGAAACAACATGGACCAGGTCAACGCAGCTCTCGAGTCTGCGCAACGATCGATGAATTTTAACGATAGAACGGAGCGTAACCCAATTCCAGCGGCTGTAACCCCAACGAACCCTGTTCCGAGCAGCATAATAGTTAAATCCCATGCGTGGAAAATATCGTTCGATGGTACTGGGAGCGTCTCGGATTTCCTGTTTAAGCTAGACACCCTGTGTGAGCGTACACAATGCTCTGACGACCAAATAATGGCGAGTTTCCACCTATGGTACTGGTTGTTTACAAAACAAAACCCAAACGCGACTTGTGCATTTTTGTGCTACTCACTAAAAAGAGAATTCGGAACTCTGAAAAGTGACCACGAGATCATGATGGAGATCTCCATGCGTAAGCAGAAGCTAAGTGAGTGCTATGACGTGTTCCACACGGACATAGTCTCCTTAAATGCGCGCCGAAGAGAACAAATGTCAGAGGTCTTACTGATTGACATCATAAAAAGGAACGTCAACAGTAGCCTTAAGCTGATGCTTTTCAACGCAGAATTGAGAACCCTTCATGATCTACGCGATGTAGCACGCCGAGGGGAACAAGTGCTGAAGGAAAGCAAGATATTGGGAACCACTTACCCGGGACGTCACGTGAACGAGGCCCGCACGATAACCCCGGACTTGAGGATAGAAGGCGAGGACTGCGAAGCTTACCCACAGATAGAGGCGTTGGAGTATCGACGCAACAGGAGGCCGGATTATTCAGGCATGCAGTGCTGCAATTGCCAAAGCATGGGGCATTCGTACATCTATTGCCAAGAGCCCATTAAAAACCAGTTTTGCTTCAAGTGTGGTCTAAAAGGAGTCCTCACTCCGAAATGTCCTAGGAATCATCGTCGGCAGGGAAACCAGAATCCCAGCGAGAAAACAGAGGTGGTAACTCGTTCGGAGCTATGGCCCCCATATCACCCAGGGCTCGAGTCGTCTCGTGCGTTGAACCAGACATTAGAGCCTTCACGAATGGCGGGTTCCCAAAATGTTAGTAGAACTCCTGCGAAGGAAGATCCGAAGGTCATAGTAGCGTTCCCTGATAGTACAAATAGTTCAACCGGATCAGATTCAGACAGTCCAGGTTCTTCACGTGAAGTTTCTAAGCCAGGCCGCAATTCCACCTAGTCTCGAACAAAGAGAGCATAATTATGAGCTAGTGAGATCTAGAATTTTTGAAAATCAATCCAATTTCACGGTGTCGGAAAATATTTGAAAATGCCGTAAAATATTTGAAATGCCGTTCTCCAGAGTACTAGGATTCTTCTACTGAAGATGAAAGACCTCTAGTTAGGGTGAAAATAGAAAAAAATTTCATAGTAGGTTTGCTGGACTCTGAAGCTAACGTTTCTATCCTGGGAAAAGATTGTGAAGAATTTCTAAAATCCAATGGTCTGAAGTAACACCCACTGCAGGCGTTCGTATATACAGCGGGTGGTAACAAGCAGAAAAAATTAAGTTCGATTTCTTTACCAGTGACTTTCAAAAACACTACCAAATCCATTCGTTTTTATCTTGTACCTTCGCTACTTCAAGAAGCCTACTTCGGAGTTGACTTCTGGAAAGCATTCGCGTTAGTTCCTGATATATTTCCAAGTGTAGCGTGTTTAGAAGTTAGCGAAGAAAAATATCAAAAACATAATTTCCATGATTTGACAAAAAGGCAGAAGACCGAATTGCAGAAGGTAATAGAGATGTTTCCGTCATTTGAGAAGTTAGGTTTGGGGTAAACACAGCTGGTCGAACACTGTATTGATACGGGCGACGCGGTTCAGATTAAAAGCAAGCACTTCCCTCTTTCGCCACCAAGGCAAGCTGAAGCGTTTAGGGAAATAGACAGGTTGCTTGAAATGGGAGTGATCGAGGAATCGAACTCACCGTGGTGTAGCCCGGTGGTGTTAGTTCGAAAACCAGGGAAGGTCCGGATGTGCATTGACTCCAGGAAGGTCAACGAGGTCACGAAGAAGGACTCGTACCCGTTGCCGCATATCAACGGTCTGTTGAGTAGACTGAAGGACACGCATTATATCAGCGGCATTGACCTAAGAGACGCGTTCTTCCAAATTAAATTGACGGAATCATCCAAGGAGAAGACAGTCTTCGCCGTTCCGGGAAAACTACTGTATCATTTCAAAGTGATGCCGTTCGGCCTCTGCAATGGACCGCAGACAATGAGCAGACTCATGGATAAGGTAATTCCATCGCGCTTGAGGGAGAATGTTTTCATTTACTTGGATGATCTAATGGTATGCAGCGCGAATTTCGATGATCACATGAACCTGCTAGCGGAAGTGGCGAAGTGTTTGAAGGATGCCGGCCTTACCATATAAATGTAAAAAAGAGCAAATTTTGCCAGAAAGAAATTCGATACTTAGGATACCTGATAGGTAGCGGGTGTTTAAAGGTAGAAGCCGTTAAGAGTTTCCCAATCCCGAAATCTCCTCGCCAGGTGCGTAGGTTCGCTGGCATGGCAAACTGGTATAGGGCGTTCATCACTAATTTCGCTGACCTAGAATGTCCCCTAACGGATTGTCTTCGGAAATCGCCAGGACCATTCAAGCTTACCTCTGAAGCTATAGAGGACTTCCAAAAACTTAAAGTAGCCTTAAGTTCCGCTCCTGTCTTGGACCAACCCGATTTTTCCAAAGAGTTTGTGATCCAATGCGAGGCTTCCAAAATAGGTGTGGGCGGGGTGTGGTTCCAGGTCGATGATAAGGGCGCTGAGCATCCAATCGCATTCGTTTCGAAAAAGCTGAATAATGCTCAACGCAATTATACAGTAACTGAGCTGGATTGTCTCGCCGCCATAGTCAGTGTGTAGCGCTTCCGACCCTATGTTGAAGGATTATCGTTTCGAATTATCACGGATCACTCCAGTCTCAAGTGGTTGATGACGCAAAAGGACCTGAGCGGGAGGTTGGCGAGGTGGCCGCTCCTGCTGCAAATATACGACTTTCGGATGGAACATCCTAAAGGCACCCTGAATATAGTACCTGAAGCGCTTTCGCGGTTCGATGTAGACAAGTTAACTTTTACTACTACACCCGGAGAAATAGATTTAGGCTCCCCTGAATTTAAGAGTAACGAATACCTAGATTTGATTAGGACCCACTGAAAACGAGGAGTCGCTTCCGTACTTACAAGTGGTTGATGGTGTAATTTTCAAGAGGTTTAAATTTCGGAAGGGGGGAAGGTGAAGAAGACTCGTTATGGCGTTTCTGGTTGCCGAAGGGGTTGACGGAGGAAGCCGTGAGATTAGCACATGACGCCAATCGGAGTTACCATGGCGGGTGGCAGAAAACCGTAGAACGCGTTAGGCAAAAGGACTTCTGGCCACATCAAGCTAAAGGCATCAGGGACTACGTGAAGCAATGTGACACTTGCAAAGCGGTAAAACCCACGAAGCAACAGTCAAGACCACCTATAAAGAGTACTTTTACATCCGAAAGGCGAAATCAGTTTATTTTTATAGTATTGGACCATCTTTCAAAGTACGTTTGGCTAAAGCCCATGCAGAGAGCCACAGCTGTAAACGTTATAAAAAACTTCGCTTCTGAGATTTTTTCAGCTGTAGGGGTCCCTTAGTTTATTCATAGCGACAATGGTAAACAGTTTATCTCGAAGGAAATTTAACAATTTTTAGAAAATTATGGGGTGACACACGTGAGGATGGGATTATATTCTCCTCAAGCGAACGCCTCAGAACGAGTTAATAGAGAAATTGTTTCTGAAATAAGAATTTTCCTGAAGGATAAGCCAGACCATACTGATTGGGATAAGCATATACCCGAAGTTTATCAGTTTTGAGAATGGATTTTCATACGGCGATTCAGTGCTCTCCATACTTCGCATTATATGGTCAAAACATGGTTCAACGTGCATCAGCTTACAATATTTTGGAAAAGCTCGGCAGCCTTAGGGAAGACCAGATTACCATAGCAAACAAAGCCGACAAGTTGACTAATATTCGAAATTTAGATCAGGCAAAGGGCAGGGGAATAAACACCTATAACAAGCGCTCTAGGCAAGTCAACTACAAGGAAGGTCAGGAAGTTTTCCGGAAAAACTTTGCTTTAAGTAACTTCAAACAGGGCATTAACACCAAATTCCTTCCGAAATATCTTAAGTGTCGCGTGCTCCGAAAAATAGGCAATGCAATGTATGATCTCGAGGACCTAAACGGGAAATTGACAGGTCGCTTCCATGCTTCGGGTATTCGTGCACAATAAACCAACGAGAACATTTTTTTTGCTTTTACCAATTGATTTTTTTTTTTAAACATACAAATTTGATTTTTTTATTTACCCTGTCTGGGCGTTTTGGCGGTCGGGGACAACTCCCCAGTATTCTCCCCGAGCAACGATTTCATAGGGTGTTCACACGCATTCTCATCGTGAACCGTGAACAGCCTGGCAGTCCAAACTTGGGTTGGACTAGCCTTACGGAGTTTGGACGAGTCCTCCTTTATCAAAATGTCTACATACAAAATTTATTATGCCTTTCTGTGGGGGCGATAGCCACTAGAAAATACCATACGGAGTTTTGACGAGTTCTCCATAACAAATATTTATCTGCCGCAAATCCTTTTAACTAGGAAACAAAATTACTTTACCATTTTTTTCTCAATTGATTTTTTTTTATGGACCTTCTGTTGCCCGGCTAGCTTCGCGGTAGAACTTTGTGACTCTTATCTTAGGGGTGAGTCGTGCCCCACGTTAACTGACCTCGGAGGTTCTTGGAAGTGGCTCTCTCCGGGTGAACCGGTTTCCTGTTCGCTTCCTCGCCAGGTTCTCGAAGCGAAGCAGGTTTGTTATGGTCCGCTTGAGAGATTCACATTCTGAACGTTCTACTGACTGGTGGTAGGAGGTTAGTTAATAGGGAAAAGGTTATGATTCACCCTCACTCATATCTGCCTGGGGTGGTTAAAACAAATTTTTGTTAATTTCACGCGGGTGGCATCGCCAAAGAATCCAGTGTGTGGGAAAATTCCCAATAACGGCAACCACCATGGCGTAACTATACAAGGTGAAAGCTGACTTGTAGTTTTTATATGATTTGCACATCAACTTTCAACGCAGTACGATTTTGACATTAGTCCATCGGTTCACAAAAACAAAGTATATGGAAATTTTAATGATGGCTGCAGGAATGTCACCGCGACTACCACCTTGTAAGGTTCCACCATGGCAACCACAGTTAAATCATGCCATTTAACGGCGCTTTTCCATGGCGCAGTCGCAATAGGAGTGGAATTTTTCTTCCTAACGCCATGACGGCTTGGTGCGCCATTTGAAAAGATCAAAATGTAAAGTGCGTTGAAAAGTGTCGATTGTATTCGCGTGGTGATCGTTCATTATTGATAAATTCAAATTTATTTGCCACCGCGCATATAATTAGAATAAACTTATTGTGTGCGGAATTTATTCATTTAAAATCGGTTAAATTTGGAAAGTAATATCAACGTTAAATATGGAGGTTGTGTTCTTATGTGTATTTAAGACTTATTGTCCATTTGTATAGCCTCAGTTTCTGTAGGAACATAGTTATATATATCGTCGAAGTTTTATTTCCAGCCAGCATCCTAAAAGTGAATGTGGGGATTTCCGCGAATGTTGCATTAGAAAAATGAGTTCGATAACTTTCGAAATTCTTAATTTGAGGGCTCCGCGCAGTTGTTTTAAATTGGTGTTAAAATTTATATATATTAGCAACAGAGATTACTGAGGTGCTGAAATACCACTAGAATTTAATAAAATGTTACGCAGCAAATGATAGACAGGGTTGCTTAATGGTTCAGTCAAAAAAAAATGGAAAAAAATTTCTCATAACCACGAAAATGAGATTCCGAAATAAAATACAAAATCACAGAAACTACACCGTAAGAGAACCTCTAGTTTAAAACTGGTGCACTTCTATTGCATTCTAAATCACTAACAGTTCGCCATCTATCTCTCTTACATTGCAATACACTAGGAGATGGAAGTTGTTCCCACAACTATATAAAAACTTCCACTTTAGAACTAGTTCTTTATTTGCACTTTTTGGATAGTTACGCACTAGTGCAAAATTTTACAGTTCCTTCTCGGTAACATTTCGTTGGCCCCGAACCAGAGCGAAATTCTAAATGTCGCTTCTAGTACAATATTATTGCATTTTTTGATAGTACCGGGCTGGTGGAATAGTGTAGAAAAAGAGGCATTCCTATATGTAGTAGTAGCTTGTTAAAGCTGGTAACAGTATTTTTGTTGGTGGTCTATTTTTAAATATATGTTAAATATGAAATATAAAAATCCAACTGGCGATTTTATAATTGTAAATATAGCAACTAACAAAGTAGTACTAATTTGGCACTCAAGGTCTAGCTCCGAACCAGAAATTGATAACACTAGTTGCTGACTTTCCTTGAGGACAACTTATTATTATCATGTGAAGTTAGAATAGGCTCCTCCTCTTTTAGGTAGTTTCGCTTATATTCTTTTGTCATATGCCCCATATATTCCATCTATGCGGATAGTTACCTACTTTTCTAATTATAAATATTATAATTTTAACAATTGTTTTTGTTTTTATCGGTTTTCGATTCGAGCTCAAGGGCAGAATAATAATTTTTTTCTAGTGATAATTATTGTTATTTTTATTTTTTTTTATTTTTCTAAATTTGAAAAATTGTATTTTGTTTTTGGAATAGTAAGTAGAAAATTTTTCAGACAACCTGCCATAGCTGCGCAGATAGATCCATTTCGAAGGGTGCTAAGCCTTCATCATCAGTACGCTTTAGGCACGCTCCGCTAACCATTTATCTACACAGCGGTGGTTTGTTTGACTGCTCATGGTTTATTAACATTTGTTTTTGTTTTTATCGGCCTATTGATAAATGATTCAAATGAAAAAAATAACAATAATTATCATTAGAACAAAATTATTACCGAACCTTGAATTATTATAATTTTATTTATGAATCAATTTGAATTATCAGTTTTTTCAGTGCTATTTAATTTTGAATAAATTTTAGCTGTCAAATTGTTAGTGTAAATTTTTTTTATCTTACACAAGTGCCTGGGCTTCATATGGGAGTGCTTTTCTTGGCACTGTCATAAGAAATTCGAGCATTTTCATATGATCCAAATCATATGTAGGGTCATATGTGAGCGCTATGAAATTTTTTTTTTAATTAAAGTGTGAATTTGTATCTGTGCCTATGATTCGGAGCAAAAACAAAACAAAAGTGCTGCAAGTGTATAGGGGTTGAGCAGTCCTGTTCTTAAGGAAACCGGATTATAGCCTAATTGCCAAATAAAGCAATACATAATCCATGTTATATGTTATACGTTTTTATCGCTTATAAAACATTAACAGCATTCTTTCTTATTTCATAGCTCCACCATCCTCAAACCGCGCGCTACCGAAAGCGCCCCACCGCGCGCCAATACATCCTTCAAACCTACACCCCAACCGCGCGTGAACATCATCATCCGCGCCGCACCGTGCGACAACAGAACAGTGACATCAAAAGGCAGAGGCCCACCTAAACGGCCTCCTGCACCACCTACAGCGACAACAAAAAGGCACCCCAGCGGGTTAGGGGGTCAGAATATACCTCGGTAGGTATGCCTGTCGAAAGAGACGACTAAAATACCAGATTCAAGGGGCTGTGTAACGTAATCCTTCAGGTTGCCAGCGCAATATATAGCTTCTCCAAACCCAATTGTCCACCTCACCTATCCGCGGCGAATACTGTTTCACTAACAGACGAGGCTCTGACGACGCTAAGCTCCTCATGGAACTTGGGTGTGGGGAGGGAGGGGATGGCCTGAAGGTTTAATGTGGCCACATAAATAGTCCCGAGATGGTCTATCTAGCACCTTAATGGTGCTGTGGTACCGGAGCGTACCGGATCTGTATCCGGCAAAGGACCATCACATCGATAACCCAAAGCCTTCAGGGAGCAATCTTATCGCTACAACAACAGCAACAACAACAAAAGCAGAGGCTCACCTAAAAGGCCTCCTGCAGCTCCAACAGTGCCATCAAAAGGCAGAGGCCCACCTAGACGGTCTTCTGCAGCACCAACAGTTACATCAAAAGACAGAGGCCCACCTAAACGGCCTCCTGCACCACCAACAGTGACATCAAAAAAGCGGAGGTCCACTAAACGTCCTCCTGCACCACCAAGAGCGACAACAAAAGGCAGAGGCCCACCTAAACGGCCTCCTGCACCACCAACCGTGACATCAAAGGGCAAATGCCCACCTAAGCGGCCTCCTGCACCTCCAAGAGCGACAACAAAAAGGCAGATGCTCCCCTAAACGGCCTCCTGCAGCCCCAACCGTGACAACAAAAAGGCAGGGGCCCACCTAAACGGCCTCCTGCACCACCAAAAGTGATATCAAAACGCAGAGGCCCATCTAAACGGCCTCCTGCACCACCAACAGTGACAACAAAAAGGCAGCGTCCCACTAAACGGCCTCCTGCACCACCAACAGTGATATCAAAGGGCAGAGGCCTACGTAATCGGCCTCCTGCACCTCCAACAGCGACAACAAGGAGACAGATGCCCACCTAAACGGCCTGCTGTACTACCGACAGCGACAACAAAAAGGCAGAGGCCCACCTAAGCGGCCTCCTGCACCTCCAACAGTGACAACAAAAAGGCAAAAGTCCACCTAAGTGGCCTCCTGCACCTCCAACAGCGACAAAAAAAGGCACAGATCACCAAAACGGCCTCCTGCACCGCCAACAGTAACATCAAAAGGCAGAGACCCACCTAAGCGGCCTCCTCCACCACCAACAGCGACAACAAAAAGGCAGATCCCACGTAAGCGGCCTCCTGCATATCCAACAGCGACAACAAAGGGCAGAGGCGCAACTAAGCGGCCTCCTGCACCACCAACAGAGACAACAAAAAGGCAGAGGCCCACCTAAACGGCCTCCTGCACCACCAACATTGACATCAAAAGGCAGAGGCCCACGTAAGCAGCCCCCTGCACCGCCAATAGCTACAACAAAAGGCAGAGGCCCACCTAAGCGGCCTCCTACACCACCAACAGTGACATCAAAAGGCAGAGGCCCACCTAAGCAGCCTCCTGCACCTCCAACAGCGACAACAAAAAGGCAAAGGCCCACCTAAACGGCCTCCTGCTCCTCCAACAGTGACAACAAAAAGGCAGCGGCCCACTAAACGGCCTCCTGCACCACCTACAGCGACAACAAAAAGGCACCCAGCGGGTTAGGGAGTCAGAATATACCCGCGGTAGGTATGTCTGTCGTAAGAGACGACTAAAATACCAGATTCAAGGGGCTGTGTAGCGCAACCCTTCAGGTTGCCAGCGCAATATATAGCTTCTCCAAACCCAATTGTCCACCTCACCTATCCGCGGCGAATCCTGTTTCACTAACAGACGAGGCTCCTTATGGAACTTGGGTGTGGGGAGAGAGGGGATGGCCTGAAGGTTTAATGTGGCAACATAAATCGTCCCGAGATGGTCGGGCTAACACCTTAATGGTGCTGTGGTACCGGAACATACCGGATCTGTATCCGGCAAAGGACCATCACATCGATAACACTCTCCAAATCCTTCGGGGAGCAACCTTATCGCTACAACAACAACAAAAAAGCAGAGGCTCACCTAAACGGCCTCCTGCACCTCCAACAGTGACATCAAAAGGCAGAGGCCCACCTAAGCGGCCCCCTGCACCTTCAACAGCGACAACAAGATGGCAGAGGCCCACCTAAACGGTCTTCTGCAGCACCAAAATTTATATCAAAAGGCAGAGGCCAACGTAAACGGCCTCCTGCACCACCAACAGTGACAACAAAAAGGCAGGGGCCCACTAAACGTCCTCCTGCACCACCAACAGCGACAACCAAAAGGCAGAAGCCCACCTAAACGGCCTCCTGCACCACCAACAGTGATATCAAAGGGCAGAGGCCCACCTAAGCGGCCTCCTGCACCTCCAACAGCGACAACAAAAAGGCAGAGGCTCACCTAAACGGCCTCCTCCAGCTCCGACAGTGACAACAAAGGGGCAGAGGCCCACCTAAACGGCCTCCTGCACCACCAACAGCGTCAAGAAAAAGGCAGAGGCCAAATAGAGGGTCTCCTGCACCACCAACAGTGACATTAAAACGCAGAGGCCCATCTAAACGGTCTCCTGCACCACCAACAGTGACAACAAAAAGGCAGTGGCCCACTAAACGGCCTCCTGCACTGTAGGATATCTGTAATAACTTTGAAATAATATCAACTTTTGTTATTTTAAATATTTTATGTATTCAAATTTGTTTTAATTTTCAATCTTGAATTTTATGTTTTTCATAAATTTTAATTCCTTGGAATGTTCTGCTGGAAATAGAATTAAATTCAATAAAATATTCTTTTTAAAAATATCTCTAAAATATTTATCCTACAACTCTAAAACTGGTGATCCTGCCAGGAGCGAATTCAAATGTTTTGTTGCCAAAGAGCAAATCAAGCAAAAATATACGTAGATTTTATGGAGAAAAATAATGGAAGAAATTAGCTGATTGATTACAAATAGTTTATCTCCATTCATTACCATCAAGCTATTTATTTCGTATACAAATGCTGCTAATAAGAATTAACTAACGAATGAAAGTTAAAATATTGGTTTAACATCAATTTTAAAAAAAATAATTTTGATTATTTATGGTTATACACATACCTACATAGTGAAAAGTTTTAGATTTCTAACTGATAAATGTTTGTATTGTAAAGCGTTGTTATTAGTGCAACAACAACAAATAAACTACGCAAACAACGAAAAATATCATTTTAATTAAAATGTTGATTAATATAAAATAAAATTTTAACTCTAATATATATATATATATATATATATATATATAAATATGTGCTAAATAATTATAAACTGTGTATGAAACGAGTAATTGTTACAAACAGATTAAAAGGTGTGTGACAGATAAATATATATGACCTATTTTGAACTTTAGCTGGCTCGAGGTCAATAAAACTACGTTGAATAAAACCACAGGTTTTTTAACTAATTTATTCCAATATATTTCGGTTATTCTGCGATAACCGTTCTCAAGGATCTGTGTATAAATGTGATATAAACAATTTTCTTAATACCAAGAACAAAGTCAAAACATAAACAATATTTGTATATACATACATTTATTTTCACGTCTTTATTACTTGACGCGGAACTTAACACTGTCTATTTGATCGTTAGTAAATGACGAAACAAGTGAGCAACGCCATCGGTATCCGTTTTGTAGTTTAGCCGAATGTCTGGTGGAGTGTTAATTATATGTAACATTTCTAGTGTAAATCGTTTGTTGTAGTGTTGTTCTTGTTGTAATATTGTTACTTTTTCGAAGTTGGGGGAGTGGCCGCTACTTGCACAGTGTGCCATAAGTGCAGTTTTTTGTGTATTTGAATGATGGCACTGTTTAACGCCGCATTTGTGTTGTGCTAGTCTGGTTTTTAACTTTGATTTCGTTGTGCCAATATACATACTTTTGCAAGGTTCTTGGTTATTGCCGTTACATGGAATTTTATAAATTACATTACTTTTTTCTAATTGAGGTATTTTTGACTTAGTTTTGTTTAACATGGTTTTCAGAGTGTTGGTAGGCTTATGGGCTATTCGTACTTTTTCTTTATCATAACAATCTGACTTCGTTAGTCGTTCTGATAAATGAGATACATAAGTGACGGATTTGAAATTTTTTTTAGTGGTTTCACGGTCTTGTTGATTTTTTGTAAATTTGGCTCTTTTTAATAGTGTTTTTATATAATGGAGTCAAGGTACGGCAGTGAGTTTTCTTCTTCAAGTTCTATCGTGAATTTAATATTTCTGTCACACGAATTTAATATTTTTAGCGTATTTTGTACTTCATCCTCACGTATGATCGCAAATAAATCATCGACATATTTGGTTAATATTCTTGGTTTACGGCTTAGCTTTTCCATCGTTTTGTTGAGCAATTCGTCCATTATGATATCCGCTATGACTGGGGATGCCGGGGATCCCATTGGCATTCCTTTCAATTGTGTATATACCGTTATCATTAAATTTGAAGTATCGAGTTTCTTCAATGCAAAATTTAAGTATTTCCATGAAATTTTTTTGGGTATATTAGTGTGTTCTTTTATAACCGCCCATTTTTCTCGAATTATGTCTAATGCTAAATTTGTTGGTATGCTGGGGAACAATGACACCATGTCAAATGAGATGAGTTTTTCATCATCATAAATAAATGTGTTATTAATTCTTTCTTTAAATTCGTATGTGTTCTTTATGTTGGAAGTGGAGTTCGCCGTTACATTTTTTAAAATATTCATGATATATTTGCACAAACCGTATGATGATGAACCAGTGGCAGAACAAATAGGTCGGAGTGGCGTTCCTTCTTTTTGTATCTTGGGAAGTCCATAAATCCTGGGTGCTAGCGCGGTGGTCGTGGTTAATTTGTACTTTTCAGCTTTTGAGATACACCCGATTTTGAAAAGTTTCTCTACGAGACTGTTATTTTTATTTCAAACAAACAGATGATCTACGAGAATTTATGGAAAATGAAGAAAACGTCACAAATAAACTAACAACATTGGTAAAAAATAGGCAAGTGGCAAAACATGAGAAATTAAGAAACAAACAAAATAACCGGAATAACCGAAATATATTGGAATAAATTAGTTAAAAAACCTGTGGTTTTATTCAACGTAGTTTTATTGACCTCGAGCCAGCTAAACTTCAACATATTTACATATAAAAAGGTCGCTAAAAACATTCAGTTTATATATGACCTATTTACATCAAAACTCATAAAGAGAGTTCCAAAAAAAAAAACAACAACAAAAATTTAAATCTGCAAAAATGAGGAATATGAAACGGAGTACAGCATCAGCTATAAGAATTACAACAACAACAATCAACAATATAACAACAATAATGATTACTACAACAACAATAAGTACAGCAGGAACATATATTTTAGAAGAAGATCCTTATAAATAGCAATTATATGACTTGGGTGAGCTGTATCGAATATTTTTACCATTTATATTTGTAAATTACTTATATAAATAATATATGTACACTTTATAATTTATCTATAATACTTCATTCATTTTTAGATTTTAAATTGTAAACTTCTTTTTCGGAGATCTTTAATTTTTGTTTATTAAACATGTATCGTACGCCACCGCGTGACACACACACGTCTACACCAACACGTCATACAAATGACTCGCTTATAGATTTACAAGGTGATGTTTTTCAGGAAAAATCCATACGCCAATCAAAATAATATTGAAATATGTGCCACTTCAGTGAAACTTCCCCAATTTTGGACGAATTGTCCTGAAGCATGGTTCATTCATGCAGATATGCAATTCAATAGGAAAAATATTACGCAGGAGACGACAAAATATGAATATGTCATCACTGCGCTTCCTCAGGATGTCATTATGACAATTTTGGATTTTATTCAAAATCCTCCAGATAGTAATAAATTCTCAGCCTTAAAACAGATTTTAATAGAAAGGCATTCTTTAAGTGAAAATGCCAAATTGGATAAGATTTTGACTGATTCAGAAATTGGTGATCGCAAACCCTCAGAGTTTTATCGGTCTCTGGTCTTACTTTCTGGCTCCAATTTCAGCTCTGAAGTCCTTAAAAAGATTTGGATGAGAAAGCTTCCTAAAAATTTATATGTTATTTTAACGAGTTCGAACTCTAATGCACTTTTAAAATTGGCTGATAATGTGTGGGAAGTTATTAGCAAAAACGAAATAGCTTTAGTCAATAATTTGCAAAATTCTAAAAGCGAGAATGCAATAATTTCCAATTTGATTCAAACCACTAATCTAATATGTAATCACTTTGAAAAATTATCTTTAGAATTATCAGAAATTAAAAAAGAAATTAATCAAAAGTATTCAAGGTCCCGTTCGATAAGTAGGAATCTTTTTAGAAGTCAGTCTAGATATAGGTCCAATTCTCGTGAGAATCCGAACTGGCTCTGCAGATATCATTATAAATTTGGTGACAAAGCTATTAAACGTGAACAACCATGCGCCTTTTCTAAAAATAATTCAACAAACTAAAGTTTTCCGTTGTTGCAGCCACGAACGACGGAAATTTTGAAGTATCAACTCAAGTAAAAAATAAATAAAATTTTCTTATTGATAGTGGGGCAGAGATTTCGGTACTTCCAGGTACTAAATTCTTGTGTAAAAATAAATCTAACGATATTATTTTGACAGCAGCTAATGGTACTACGATTTCGACTTATAGTAAAAAAATTTTAAATATAAATTTAGGATTGAGGCGCGAATTTCCATTTACCTTTTTAATAGCTGATATAGGTAAGCCATTAGTCGGAGCTGATGTTTTAAGCAAATATGGCCTACTTATCGATATTAAAAATAAATGTTTAGTTGACCCGTTGCCAAGTCTTTCAGTCAATACTATTTCATGTTTTTGCAATGTCTCTCTTCCCAAAATTTTCTCAGTAGACAATCAATATACGAAATTATTAAAAACTTTTCCATCTTTAATTACGGAACCAGATTACTCGAAGCCAGTTAAACATGCTACGGTTCACAGACTAGTTACAGAAGGTAACCTACCATTTTCTAAGCCCAGGCATTTAGATCCTATTAAATTTAAAGTGGCCAAGACCGAATTCGATTTTTTATTAAAAACTGGAATTTGTAGATCTTCATATTCATCCGTGGCATCTCCTATTCATTTAGTACCCAAAACAGTTGCTAATGACTGGCGTCCTTGTGGCGATTTCAGAAGACTAAACGTAGTAACAGTTCCTGATCGCTATCCCTTGCCACATATCCATGACTTCAATATGAATCTTCGAAGCAAAACTATATTTTCAAAAATTGATTTAGTTAAAGCGTACCATCAGATACCAATGGCTAAAGAAGACGTATATAAAACGGCAATAACAACACCTTTCGGTATGTTTGAATTTTTACGTATGCCTTTTGGGTTAAGGAACTCAGCTCAAACATTTCAAAGGTTTATTAATGAAATTATAAGTGGGCTGGATTTTGTGTTTGCCTATATAGATGATTTGCTTATAGCGAGTGAAAACGAACAGGAATATTTAAGAGATTTGAGTATTCTTTTTGAGAAGTTGTCGGAATACGGTCTAAATATTAAACCGAGCAAATGTATTTTTGTTGTTAGCAGTATTGATTTTTAGGGCACAATATTTCTAGTTCTGGATTTAAGCCATCCGATGAGAAAATAGCAGCCATACGTAATTTTGAGCGTCCGAAAGATATTAAAAAGGCACAAAAATTTATAGGAATTGTAAACTGTTGCCATAGGTATATTCAAAATCTTGCTGAGTACACGAATATAATATATGATTTAATTAATAGAACAAACAAAAAACGTGATAAAAAATTAATATGGGATGACACATCAACAAATCTAAAGTATTAATAAATCATTTTAATAAAGATGCAAAGCTTTCTTTAAATATAGATGCATCAAATACAGCCTTTGGTGGTGTCATAGAACAACATTTTAATGGCAAATCTGAGCCAGTAGGATTCTATTCCAAAAAGCTTTCCCTATCAGAGATAAAGTATAGTGCATTTGATCGAGAGTTGTTAGCAATATATTTAAATATAAAACACTTTCGATATCTTTTAGAAGTAAGACAGTTTACAGTTTGTACTGATCATAAACCTTTGGTTTTCGCCTTAAATTCAAAAACTGAGCGTAGTCCTAGACAAACGCGGCATCTGGAATTCATTGCGCAATTCACTAGCGATATACAATATGTTAAAGGAAAAGATAATAGGGGGACTCATGAAAGCATATAAACGTATAAGGTGTAAAATTGTATCCATTTACACACGCGGTTATATGAACGCACCTAGTAATACTCTTGATAAACTTGATTGTTTATCAGCTGTATTATTGCCAAACAAAATTTTTTTTGATTGTTATACAAATTAAAAAATGCCAAGATTAAGCGCAAAATCAAAACTACAACGCCTTTACTTGCTGATGTTGGAGATTTCTGATGAAAATGCCTGCTGTAATGTCTGCAAGGTTGCATTCCTTTGAGTTTACCGCGTTTACACAATTAAATGTGCGCGTAAATTTATACAAATTGTGTAAATGATTTTTCATACAAAATTTGACAGCTCGTTTACGCACTAGATAAATTTATACGTTTACACACTTTATAAGGTTTTTATACGGTTACATGAGTCCCCCTAATGTGGTAGCTGACACATTGTCATGAGTTTTTGAGGTAGATGCTTTTCGAAATTTCGATCTAAATTTTAAAATCTTACAAAAAGAGCAACAAGACACTGAACTTAATGAATTAATATCTGGTCAAACTTTTCAAAATCTTAAGTTAATCAAAATTCCTTTGCTAAATCTTACCATCTGGTGCGAAGTTTCAGGAGAATGTCCTAGACCATTTGTTCCAAACAACTTGCGTAAAACAATTTTTGATATTTTACATGGAATTGCTCATCCTGGTACGAAGGCTACCCGAAAACTAATAGTTAAAAGGTATTTTTGGCCAAGTATGAATAAGCAAATAAATTTATAGTCCAAAGAATGTTTAAATTGTCAGAAATCAAAAGTTATTCGTCATACGAAATCACCTATTAGCAAAATTCCAGTACCAAAAGGTAGATTCGAGCATATTCTTTTGGATATTGTAGGACCTTTACCCATTTCCAGAGGACATCGTTATATTTTTACTATAGTTGACAGGTTTTCTCGTTGGCCTGAGGCATATGCGCTAAGAGACATTTCTTCGGCAAATATTGCAAGAAAATTTTTCAGTGAATATATTTCGCGTTTTGGAGTTCCATGTAATATAACTACTGATCAAGGCTCTCAGTTTACATCAAATTTGTTTTCGGAATTGGAAGTCACCACATAACAACGTCTCCCTACCATCCCTAAGCTAACGGAATGGTGGAACGTTTTCATAGACAGTTAAAGTCTTCAATAATGGCTAGGAATGGGATTAGAGATTTGTACGAAGAATTAGCAATAATACTTTTGGGTTTGCGATCAACTTTTAAAGAAGATATTTCAGCTATACCATCTGAAATGGTTTTTGGTCAAAATTTAAGGTTACCTGGTGAGCTCGTTGTCTCAATTTCTGGGAAAACAAATTCGACAGATGTTTTGAGCAGTTTACGTGAACATTTTAGAAATTTTAAATCAAATCTTGAACATCATCAAAATTCTTCTGGAATTTATGTTCCTAAAAATTTAGAAGATTGTCAATTTGTTTTCGTACGTGTGGTAAACAAACATTCTTTACAACATCCTTACGAGGGACCTTATAGAGTAATTGAAAAAGGCATTAAAAATTTTAAAGTAGAAATAAATAATGAAATTAAAATTTTTCCTATTGATCGTTTAAAACCTGCTATGGTAGATTTTGCGCACTTTACTAAAACAAAAACAAAAAAGAAAGTAACGTTTAATTTACATAACAAGGAAGGGGGAGTAATGTAGGGTATCTGTAATCACTTTGAAATAATATCAACTTTTCTTATTTTAAATATTTTATGTATTCAAATTTGTTTTAATTTTCAATCTTGAATTTTATGTTTTTCAAAAATGTTCATTCTTTGTAATGTTCTGCTGGAAATAGAATTCAATTCAATAAAATATTCTTTTTAAAAATATCTCTTAAATATTTATCCTACCACTCTACATGCACCACCAACAGTGACATCAAAGGACAGAGGCCCACCTAAACGGCCTCCTGTACCACCAACAGCGACATCAAAAGGTAGAGGCCCACCTAAGCGGCCTCCTGCACCACCAACAGCGACAACAAAAAGGCAGAGGCACACCTAAGCGGCCTCCTACACCACCAACAGTGACATCAAAACACAGAGGCCCATCTAAACGCCCTCCTGCACCACAAACAGTGACAACAAAAGGCAGAGGCCCACCTAAGCGGCCTCCTGCACCCCCAACAGTGAAAACAAAAAGGCAGAAGCACACCTAAGCGGCCTCCTGCACCTCCAACAGCGACAAAAAAAGGCAGAGGCCACTAAACTT
This sequence comes from Eurosta solidaginis, assembly GCF_040869045.1. NCBI lineage: Eukaryota > Metazoa > Arthropoda > Insecta > Diptera > Tephritidae > Eurosta > Eurosta solidaginis. The sequence goes on from NC_090321.1 coordinate 155,341,756, forward strand.
CCTCCTGCACCACCAACAACGACAACAAAAAGGCAGAGGCCCACATAAACGGCCTCCCACCTAAGTGGCCTCCTGCACAACCAACAGTGACATCAAAAGGCAGAGGCCCACCTAAGCGGCCTCCTACACCACCAACAGTGACATCAAAAGGCAGAGGCCCATCTAAACGGCCTCCTGCACCACCCACAGCGACAACAAAAAGGCAGAGGCCACTCAAATGGACTCCTACACCACCAACAGTGACATCAAAATGCAGAGGCCCACCTAAGCGGCCTTCTGCACCTCCAACAGCGACAACAAAAAGGCAGAGACCTACCTAAACGGCCTCCTGCACCACGAACAGTGACATCAAAAGGCAGAGGCCCACCTAAGCGGCCTCCTGCACCTCCAACAGCGACAACAAAAGGCAGAGGCCCACCTAAACTGCCTCCTGCAGCCCCAACAGTGACATCAAAACACAGAGGCCCACCTAAGCGGCCTCCTGCACCACCAACAGTGACATCAAAAGGCAACGGCCCACGTAAGCGGCCTCCTACACCTCCAACAGCGACATCAAAAGGCAGCGGCCCACCTAAGCGGCCTCCTGCACCAACAACAGCGACAACAAAAATGCAGAGGCCTACCTAAGCGGCCTCCTACACCACCAACAGTGACATCAAAAGGCAGAGGCCCATCTAAACGGCCTCCTGCACCACCAACAGTGACAACAAAGAGGCAGCGGCCCACTGAACGGCCTCCTGCACCACCCGCAGTAACACCAAAGGGCAGAGGCCCACCTAAGCGGCCCCCTGCACCTCCAGCAACGACAACAAAAGGCAGACGCCCACCTAAACAGCTCCTGCACCACTAACAGGGACTAAAAAGTGCAGAGGCCAACTAAACGGCCTCCTGCACCACCAACAGTGACAACAGAGAGGCAGCGGCCCACTAAATGGCCTCCTGCACCACCAACAGTGACAAAAAAGGCAGAGGCCCACTTAACGGCCTCCTGCCCCACCAACAGTGACATAAAAAGGCAGAGACCCACGTAAGCGGCCTCCTGCATCTCCAACATCGACATCAAAAGGCAGAAGCCCACCTAAGTGGCCTCCTGCACAACCAACAGTGACATCAAAAGGCAGAGGCCCACCTAAGCGGCCTCCTACACCACCAACAGTGACATAAAAAGGCAAAGGCCCATCTAAACGGCCTCCTGCACCACCAACAGTGACATCAATAGGCAGGGGCCCACGTAAGCGGCCTCCTGCACCTCCAACAGCGACAACAAAAGGCAGAGGCCCACCTAAATGGCCTCCTGCACCACCAACAGTGACATCAAAAGGCAGAGGACCACGTAAGCGGCCTCTTGCACCTCCAGCAGCTACAACAAAAGGCAGAGGCCCACCTAAACGGCCTCCTGCACCACCAACAGGGACAAAAAAAGGCATAGGACCACGTAAGCGGCCTCCTGCACCTCCAATCAGCTACAACAAAAGGCAGAAGCCCACCTAAACGGCCTCCTGCACCACCCACAGCGACAACAAAAAGGCAGAGGCCACTCAAATGGCCTCCTACACCACCAACAGTGACATCAAAATGCAGATGCCCACCTAAGCGGCCTTCTGCACCTCCAACAGCGACAACAAAAAGGCAGAGACGTACCTAAACGGCCTCCTGCACCACGAACAGTGACATCAAAAGGCAGAGGCCCACCCAAGCGGCCTCCTGCACCTCCAACAGCGACAACAAAAAGGCAGAGGCCCACCTAAACTGCCTCCTGCAGCCCCAATAGTGACATCAAAACACAGAGGCCCACCTAAGCGGCCTCCTGCACCACCAACAGTGACATCAAAAGGCAGAGGCCCATCTAAACGGCCTCCTGCACCACCAACCGTGACAACAAAAAGGCAGAAGCCCACCTAAACGGCCTCCAGTACCACCAACAGTGACAACAAAAAGGCAGCGGCCCACTAAACGGGCTCCTGCACCACCAACAGTGACATCAAAAGGCAGAGGCCCACGTAAGCGGCCTCCTGCATCTCCAACAGCGACATCAAAAGGCAGAATCCCACCTAAGTGGCCTCCTGCACAACGAACAGTGACATCAAAAGGCAGAGGCCCACCTAAGTGGCCTCCTACACCACCAACAGTGACATAAAAAGGCAAAGGCCCATCTAAACGGCCTCCTGCACCACCAACAGTGACATCGATAGGCAGAGGCCCACGTAAGCGGCCTCCTGCACCTCCAACAGTGACAACAAAAGGCAGAGGCCCACCTAAATGGCCTCCTGCACCACCAACAGTGACATCAAAAGGCAGAGGCCTATCTAAGCGGCCTACTTCACCTCCAACAGTGACAACCAAAAGGCAGCGGCCCACTAAATGGCCTCCTGCACCACCAACAGTGACATCAAAAGGCAGAGGACCACGTAAGCGGCCTCTTGCACCTCCAGCAGCTACAAAAAAGGCAGAGGCCCAACTAAACGGCCTCCTGCACCACCAACAGGGAAAACAAAAAAGCAGAGGACCACGTAAGCGGCCTCCTGCACCTCCAATCAGCTACAAAAAAAGGCAGAAGCCCACCTAAACGGCCTCCTGCACCACCCACAGCGACAACAAAAAGGCAGAGGCCACTCAAATGGCCTCCTGCACCACCAACAGTGACATAAAAAGCAGAGGCCCACGGAAGCGGCCTCCTGCACCTCCAGCAGCGACATAAAAAGCAGAGGCCCACCTAAGCGGCCTGTTGCTCCACCAGCAGTGACAACAAAAAGGCAGAGGCCCACCTAAGCGGCCTCCTGACCACCAACAATGACAACAAAAGGCAGAGGCCCACCTAAGCAGCCTCCTGCACCTCCTACGGCGACAACAAAAAGGCAGAGGCCCACCAAATCGGCCTCCTGCAGCCCCAGCAATGATATTAAAAGGCAGAGGCTGACCTAAACGACCTTCTGCAGCACCAACAGTGACATCAAAAGGCAGAATGCCACCTAAGCGGCCTCCTGCCCCACCAGCAGCTACAACAAAAAGGCAGAGGCCCACCTAAACGGCCTCTTGCACCACCAACAGTGACATCAAAAGGCAGAGGCCCACCTAAGCGGCCCGCTGCACCTCCACAAGCGACAACAATAGGCAAAAGCCCACCCAAACATCCTCCTGCACCACCAACAGGGACAACAAAGTGCAGAGGCCACCTAAACGGCCCCCTGCACCACCAACAGTGGCATCAAAGGGCAGAGGCCCATCTAAACGGCCTCCTGCAACACCAGCAGTGACAACAAAAAGCAGCGGCCCACTAAACGGCCTCCTGCACCACCAACAGTGACATCAAAAGGCAGAGGCCCACCTAAGCGGCCTCCTGCACATCCAACAGCGACAACAGAAGGCAGAGGCCCACGTAAGCGGCATCCTGCACCTCCAGCAGCGACAAAAAAAGGCAGAGGCCACTAAACTTCCTCCTGCACCACCAACAACGACAAAAAAAGGCAGAGGCCCACATAAACGGCCTCCCGCACCATCAACAGTGACATCAAAAGGCAGAGGCCCACCTAAGCTGTCTCCTGCACCTCCAACAGTGACAACAAAAATGCAGAGGCCCATCTAAACGACCTTCTGCACCACCAACAGTGACAACAAAAAGGCAGAGGCCCACTAAACGGCCTCCTGCACCATCAACAGTGACAAAAAAAGGCAGAGGCCCACTTAACGGCCGCCTGCACCACCAACAGTGACATCAAAAGGCAACGGCCCACGTAAGCGGCCTCCTGCACCTCCAACAGCGACATCAAAAGGCAGCGGCCCACCTAAGCGGCCTCCTGCACCAACAACAGCGACAACAAAAATGCAGAGGCCTACCTAAGCGGCCTCCTACACCACCAACAGTGACATCAAAAGGCAGAGGCCCATCTAAACGGCCTCCTGCACCACCAACAGTGACAACAAAGAGGCAGCGGCCCACTGAACGGCCTCCTGCACCACCCGCAGTGACACCAAAGGGCAGAGGCCCACCTAAGCGGCCCCCTGCACCTCCAGCAACGACAACAAAAGGCAGATGCCCACCTAAACAGCTCCTGCACCACTAACAGGGACTAAAAAGTGCAGAGGCCAACTAAACGGCCTCCTGCACCACCAACAGTGACAACAGAGAGGCAGCGGCCAACTAAACGGCCTCCTGCACCACCAACAGTGACAAAAAAGGCAGAGGCCCACTTAACGGCCTCCTGCCCAACCAACAGTGACATAAAAAGGCAGAGACCCACGTAAGCGGCCTCCTGCATCTCCAACATCGACATCAAAAGGCAGAAGCCCACCTAAGTGGCCTCCTGCACAACCAACAGTGACATCAAAAGGCAGAGGCCCACCTAAGCGGCCTCCTACACCACCAACAGTGACATAAAAAGGCAAAGGCCCATCTAAACGGCCTCCTGCACCACCAACAGTGACATCAATAGGCAGGGGCCCACGTAAGCGGCCTCCTGCACCTCCAACAGCGACAACAAAAGGCAGAGGCCCACCTAAATGGCCTCCTGCACCACCAACAGTGACATCAAAAGACAGAGGCCCACCTAAGCGGCCTCCTGCACATCCAACAGCGACAACAGAAGGCAGAGGCCCACCTAAACAGCCTCCTTCACCACCACCAGGGACAACAAAGTGCAGAGGCCACCTAAACGCAGGAAGAAAAGGCAGAGGCCCACCTAAGTGGCCTCCTGCACCTCCAACGGCGACAAAAAAGGGCAGAGGCCACTAAACTTCCTCTTGCACCACCAACAGCGACAACAATAAAGGCAGAGGCCCACATAAACGGCCTCCAGCACCCCAACAGTGACATCAAAAAGCCGCGGTCCACCTAAGCGGCCTCCTGCATCTCCAACAGTGACAACAAAAAGGCAGAGGCCCATCTAAACGGCCTCCTGCACCACCAACAGTGACAATAAAAAGGCAGCGGCGCTCTAAACGGCCTCCTGCACCACCAACAGTGACATCAAAAGGCAGAGGCCTAACTAAGCGGCCTCCTGCACCTCCAACAGCGACAATAAAAGGCAGAGGCCCCTCTAAACGGCCTCCGGCACCACCAACAGTGACATCAAAAGGCAGAGGCCCAAGTAAGCGGCCTCCTGCACCTCCGACAGCTATATCAAAAGGCCGAGGCCCACCTAAGCGGCGTCCTGCATCACCAACGGCGACAACAAAAAGGCAGAGGCCTACCTAAGCGGCCTCATACACCACCAACAGTGACATCAAAAGGCAGAGGCCCATCTAAACAGCCTCCTGCACCACCAACAGTGACAACGAAAAGGCAGCGGCCCACTAAACGGCCTGCTGCACCACCAACAGTGACATCAAAAGGCAGAGGCCAACCTAAGCGGCCTCCTGCACCTCCAACAGCGACAGCAAAAGGCAGACGCCCACCTAAACAGCTCCTGCAGCACCAACAGGGACTACAAAGTGCAGAGGCCACCTAAACGGCCTCCTGCGCCACCAACAGTGACATCAAAAGGCAGAAGCCCATCTAAACTGCCTCCTGCCCCACCAACAGTGACAACAGAAAGGCAGCGGCCCGCTAAACGGCCTCCTGCACCACCAACAGTGACAAAAAAGGAAGAGGCCCATCTAAACGGTCTCCTGCACCACCAACAGTGACAACAAAAAGGCAGCGGCCCACTAAATGGCCTCCTGCACCACCAACAGTGACAAAAAAGGAAGAGGCCCATCTAAACGGTCTCCTGCACCACCAACAGTGACAACAAAAAGGCAGAGGCCCATCTAAACTGCCTCCTGCACCACCAACAGTGACAATAAAAAGGCAGCGGCCCTCTAAACGGCCTCCTGCACCACCACCAGTGACATCAAAAGGCAGAAGCCCATCTAAACGGCCTCCTGCCCCACCAACAGTGACAACAGAAAGGCAGCGGCCCACTAAATGGCCTCCTGCACCACCAACAGTGACAAAAAAGGAAGAGGCCCATCTAAACGGTCTCCTGCACCACCAACAGTGACAACAAAAAGGCAGAGGCCCACCTAAGAGGCCTCCTGCACCTCCAACAGCGACATCAAAAAGCAGAGGCCCACCTAAGAGGCCTCTTGCACCACCAATAGTGACAACAAAAAGGCAGCGGCCCACTAAATGGCCTCCTGCACCACCAACAGTGACATCAAAAGGCAGAAGCCCATCTAAACGGCCTCCTGCCCCACCAACAGTGACAACAGAAAGGCAGCGGCCCACTAAATGGCCTCCTGCACCACCAACAGTGACAAAAAAGGAAGAGGCCCATCTAAACGGTCTCCTGCACCACCAACAGTGACAACAAAAAGGCAGAGGCCCACCTAAGAGGCCTCCTGCACCTCCAACAGCGACATCAAAAAGCAGAGGCCCACCTAAGAGGCCTCTTGCACCACCAATGGTGACAACAAAAAGGCAGCGGCCCACTAAATGGCCTCCTGCACCACCAACAGTGACATAAAAAGCAGAGGCCCAGGTAAGCGGCATCCTGCACCTCCAGCAGCGACAAAAAAAGGCAGAGGCCACTAAACTTCCTCCTGCACCACCAACAACGACAAAAAAAAGGCAGAGGCCCACATAAACGGCCTCCCGCACCATCAACAGTGACATCAAAAGGCAGAGGCCCACCTAAGCTGTCTCCTGCACCTCCAACAGTGACAACAAAAATGCAGAGGCCCATCTAAACGACCTTCTGCACCACCAACAGTGACAACAAAAAGCCCCAGAGGCCCACTAAACGGCCTCCTGTACCACCAACAGTGACAAAAAAAGGCAGAGGCCCACTTAACGGCCGCCTGCACCACCAACAGTGACATCAAAAGGCAACGGCCCACGTAAGCGGCCTCCTGCACCTCCAACAGCGACATCAAAAGGCAGCGGCCCACCTAAGCGGCCTCCTGCACCAACAACAGCGAATACAAAAATGCAGAGGCCTACCTACGCGGCCTCCTACACCACCAACAGTGACATCAAAAGGCACAGGCCCATCTAAACGGCCTCCTGCACCACCAACAGTGACAACAAAGAGGCAGCTGCCCACTGAACGGCCTCCTGCACCACCCGCAGTGACACCAAAGGGCAGAGGCCCACCTAAGCGGCCCCCTGCACCTCCAGCAACAACAACAAAAGGCAGATGCCCACCTAAACAGCTCCTGCACCACTAACAGGGACTAAAAAGTGCAGAGGCCAACTAAACGGCCTCCTGCACCACCAACAGTGACAACAGAGAGGCAGCGGCCAACTAAACGGCCTCCTGCACCACCAACAGTGACAAAAAAGGCAGAGGCCCACTTAACGGCCTCCTGCCCCACCAACAGTGACATAAAAAGGCAGAGACCCACGTAAGCGGCCTCCTGCATCTCCAACATCGACATCAAAAGGCAGAAGCCCACCTAAGTGGCCTCCTGCACAACCAACAGTGACATCAAAAGGCAGAGGCCCACCTAAGCGGCCTCCTACACCACCAACAGTGACATAAAAAGGCAAAGGCCCATCTAAACGGCCTCCTGCACCACCAACAGTGACATCAATAGGCAGGGGCCCACGTAAGCGGCCTCCTGCACCTCCAACAGCGACAACAAAAGGCAGAGGCCCACCTAAATGGCCTCCTGCACCACCAACAGTGACATCAAAAGACAGAGGCCCATCTAAGCGGCCTACTTCACCTCCAACAATGACAACCAAAAGGCAGCGGCCCACTAAATGGCCTCCTGCACCACCAACAGTGACATCAAAAGGCAGAGGACCACGTAAGCGGCCTCTTGTACCTCCAGCAGCTACAACAAAAGGCAGAGGCCCACCAAAACGGCCTCCTGCACCACCAACAGGGACAAAAAAAAGGCATAGGACCACGTAAGCGGCCTCCTGCACCTCCAATCAGCTACAACAAAAGGCAGAAGCCCACCTAAACGGCCTCCTGCACCACCCACAGCGACAACAAAAAGGCAGAGGCCACTCAAATGGCCTCCTACACCACCAACAGTGACATCAAAATGCAGAGGCCCACCTAAGCGGCCTTCTGCACCTCCAACAGCGACAACAAAAAGGCAGAGACGTACCTAAACGGCCTTCTGCACCACGAACAGTGACATCAAAAGGCAGAGGCCCACCCAAGCGGCCTCCTGCAACTCCAACAGCGACAACAAAAAGGCAGAGGCCCAGCTAAACTGCCTCCTGCAGCCCCAATAGTGACATCAAAACACAGAGGCCCACCTAAGCGGCCTCTGCACCACCAACAGTGACATCAAAAGGCAGAGGCCCATCTAAACGGCCTCCTGCACCACCAACCGTGACAACAAAAAGGCAGAAGCCCACCTAAACGGCCTCCAGTACCACCAACAGTGACAACAAAAAGGCAGCGGCCCACTAAACGGCCTCCTGCACCACCAACAGTGATATCAAAAGGCAGAGGCCCACGTAAGCGGCCTCCTGCATCTCCAACAGCGACATCAAAAGGCAGAAGCCCACCTAAGTGGCCTCCTGCACAACCAACAGTGACATCAAAAGGCAGAGGCCCACCTAAGTGGCCTCCTACACCACCAACAGTGACATAAAAAGGCAAAGGCCCATCTAAACGGCCTCCTGCACCACCAACAGTGACATCGATAGGCAGAGGCCCACGTAAGCGGCCTCCTGCACCTCCAACAGCGACAACAAAAGGCAGAGGCCCACCTAAATGGCCTCCTGCACCACCAACAGTGACATCAAAAGGCAGAGGCCTATCTAAGCGGCCTACTTCACCTCCAACAGTGACAACCAAAAGGCAGCGGCCCACTAAATGGCCTCCTGCACCACCAACAGTGACATCAAAAGGCAGAGGACCACGTAAGCGGCCTCTTGCACCTCCAGCAGCTACAAAAAAGGCAGAGGCCCAACTAAACGGCCTCCTGCACCACCAACAGGGAAAACAAAAAAGCAGAGGACCACGTAAGCGGCCTCCTGCACCTCCAATCAGCTACAAAAAAGGCAGAAGCCCACCTAAACGGCCTCCTGCACCACCCACAGCGACAACAAAAAGGCAGAGGCCACTCAAATGGCCTCCTGCACCACCAACAGTGACATAAAAAGCAGAGGCCCACGTAAGCGGCCTCCTGCACCTCCAGCAGCGACATAAAAAGCAGAGGCCCACCTAAGCGGCCTGTTGCTCCGCCAGCAGTGACAACAAAAAGGCAGAGGCCCACCTAAGCGGCCTCCTGACCACCAACAATGACATCAAAAGGCAGAGGCCCACCTAAGCAGCCTCCTGCACCTCCTACGGCGACAACAAGAAGGCAGAGGCCCACCAAATCGGCCTCCTGCAGCCCCAGCAGTGATATTAAAAGGCAGAGGCTGACCTAAACGACCTTCTGCAGCACCAACAGTGACATCAAAAGGCAGAATGCCACCTAAGCGGCCTCCTGCCCCACTAGCAGCTACAACAAAAAGGCAGAGGCCCACCTAAACGGCCTCTTGCACCACCAACAGTGACATCAAAAGGCAGAGGCCCACCTAAGCGGCCCCCTGCACCTCCACAAGCGACAACAATAGGCAAAAGCCCACCCAAGCAGCCTCCTGCACCACCAACAGGGACAACAAAGTGCAGAGGCCACCTAAACGGCCCCCTGCACCACCAACAGTGGCATCAAAGGGCAGAGGCCCATCTAAACGGCCTCCTGCAACACCAGCAGTGACAACAAAAAGCAGCGGCCCACTAAACGGCCTCCTGCACCACCAACAGTGACATCAAAAGGCAGAGGCCCACCTAAGCGGCCTCCTGCACATCCAACAGCGACAACAGAAGGCAGAGGCCCACCTAAACAGCCTCCTTCACCACCAACAGGGACAACAAAGTGCAGAGGCCACCTAAACGCAGGAAGAAAAGGCAGAGGCCCACCTAAGTGGCCTCCTGCACCTCCAACGGCGACAAAAAAGGGCAGAGGCCACTAAACTTCCTCTTGCACCACCAACAGCGACAACAATAAAGGCAGAGGCCCACATAAACGGCCTCCAGCACCCCAACAGTGACATCAAAAAGCCGCGGTCCACCTAAGCGGCCTCCTGCATCTCCAACAGTGACAACAAAAAGGCAGAGGCCCATCTAAACGGCCTCCTGCACCACCAACAGTGACAATAAAAAGGCAGCGGCGCTCTAAACGGCCTCCTGCACCACCAACAGTGACATCAAAAGGCAGAGGCCTAACTAAGCGGCCTCCTGCACCTCCAACAGCGACAATAAAAGGCAGAGGTCCCTCTAAACGGCCTCCGGCACCACCAACAGTGACATCAAAAGGCAGAGGCCCAAGTAAGCGGCCTCCTCCACCTCCGACAGCTATATCAAAAGGCCGAGGCCCACCTAAGCGGCGTCCTGCATCACCAACGGCGACAACAAAAAGGCAGAGGCCTACCTAAGCGGCCTCATACACCACCAGCAGTGACATCAAAAGGCAGAGGCCCATCTAAACAGCCTCCTGCACCACCAACAGTGACAACGAAAAGGCAGCGGCCCACTAAACGGCCTGCTGCACAACCAACAGTGACATCAAAAGGCAGAGGCCAACCTAAGCGGCCTCCTGCACCTCCAACAGCGACAGCAAAAGGCAGACGCCCACCTAAACAGCTCCTGCAGCACCAACAGGGACTACAAAGTGCAGAGGCCACCTAAACGGCCTCCTGCGCCACCAACAGTGACATCAAAAGGCAGAAGCCCATCTAAACTGCCTCCTGCCCCACCAACAGTGACAACAGAAAGGCAGCGGCCCGCTAAACGGCCTCCTGCACCACCAACAGTGACAAAAAAGGAAGAGGCCCATCTAAACGGTCTCCTGCACCACCAACAGTGACAACAAAAAGGCAGCGGCACACTAAATGGCCTCCTGCACCACCAACAGTGACAAAAAAGGAAGAGGCCCATCTAAACGGTCTCCTGCACCACCAACAGTGACAACAAAAAGGCAGAGGCCCATCTAAACTGCCTCCTGCACCACCAACAGTGACAATAAAAAGGCAGCGGCCCTCTAAACGGCCTCCTGCACCACCACCAGTGACATCAAAAGGCAGAAGCCCATCTAAACGGCCTCCTGCCCCACCAACAGTGACAACAGAAAGGCAGCGGCCCACTAAATGGCCTCCTGCACCACCAACAGTGACAAAAAAGGAAGAGGCCCATCTAAACGGTCTCCTGCACCACCAACAGTGACAACAAAAAGGCAGAGGCCCACCTAAGAGGCCTCCTGCACCTCCAACAGCGACATCAAAAAGCAGAGGCCCACCTAAGAGGCCTCTTGCACCACCAATAGTGACAACAAAAAGGCAGCGGCCCACTAAATGGCCTCCTGCACCACCAACAGTGACATCAAAAGGCAGAAGCCCATCTAAACGGCCTCCTGCCCCACCAACAGTGACAACAGAAAGGCAGCGGCCCACTAAATGGCCTCCTGCACCACCAACAGTGACAAAAAAGGAAGAGGCCCATCTAAACGGTCTCCTGCACCACCAACAGTGACAACAAAAAGGCAGAGGCCCACCTAAGAGGCCTCCTGCACCTCCAACAGCGACATCAAAAAGCAGAGGCCCACCTAAGAGGCCTCTTGCACCACCAATGGTGACAACAAAAAGGCAGCGGCCCACTAAATGGCCTCCTGCACCACCAACAGTGACATAAAAAGCAGAGGCCCAGGTAAGCGGCATCCTGCACCTCCAGCAGCGACAAAAAAAGGCAGAGGCCACTAAACTTCCTCCTGCACCACCAACAACGACAAAAAAAAGGCAGAGGTCCACATAAACGGCCTCCCGCACCATCAACAGTGACATCAAAAGGCAGAGGCCCACCTAAGCTGTCTCCTGCACCTCCAACAGTGACAACAAAAATGCAGAGGCCCATCTAAACGGCCTTCTGCACCACCAACAGTGACAACAAAAAGCCCCAGAGGCCCACTAAACGGCCTCCTGTACCACCAACAGTGACAAAAAAAAGGCAGAGGCCCAATTAACGGCCGCCTGCACCACCAACAGTGACATCAAAAGGCAACGGCCCACGTAAGCGGCCTCCTGCACCTCCAACAGCGACATCAAAAGGCAGCGGCCCACCTAAGCGGCCTCCTGCACCAACAACAGCGAATACAAAAATGCAGAGGCCTACCTACGCGGCCTCCTACACCACCAACAGTGACATCAAAAGGCACAGGCCCATCTAAACGGCCTCCTGCACCACCAACAGTGACAACAAAGAGGCAGCGGCCCACTGAACGGCCTCCTGCACCACTCGCAGTGACACCAAAGGGCAGAGGCCCACCTAGGCGGCCCCCTTCACCTCCAACAACGACAACAAAAGGCAGACGCCCACCTAAACAGCTCCTGCACCACTAACAGGGACTACAAAGTGCAGAGGCCAACTAAACGGCCTCCTGCACCACCAACAGTGACAACAGAGAGGCAGCGGCCCACTAAACGGCCTCCTGCACCATCAACAGTGACAAAAAAGGCAGAGGCCCACTTAACGGCCTCCTGCCCCACCAACAGTGACATAAAAAGGCAGAGACCCACGTAAGCGGCCTCCTGCATCTCCACCATCGACATCAAAAGGTAGAAGCCCACCTAAGTGGCCTCCTGCACAACCAACAGTGACATCAAAAGGCAGAGGCCCACCTAAGCGGCCTTCTACACCACCAACAGTGACATAAAAAGGCAAAGGCCCATCTAAACGGCCTCCTGCACCACCAACAGTGACATCAATAGGCAGGGGCCCACGTAAGCGGCCTCCTGCACCTCCAACAGCGACAACAAGAGGCAGAGGCCCACCTAAATGGCCTCCTGCACCACCAACAGTGACATCAAAAGACAGAGGCCCATCTACGCGGCCTACTTCACTTCCAACAATGACAATCAAAAGGCAGCGGCCCACTAAATGGCCTCCTGCACCACCAACAGTGACATCAAAAGGCAGAGGACCACGTAAGCGGCCTCTTGCACCTCCAGCAGCTACAACAAAAGGCAGAGGCCCACCTAAACGGCCTCCTGCACCACCAACAGGGACAAAAAAAGGCATAGGACCACGTAAGCGGCCTCCTGCACCTCCAATCAGCTACAACAAAAGGCAGAAGGCCACCTAAACGGCCTCCTGCACCACCCACAGCGACAACAAAAAGGCAGAGGCCACTCAAATGGCCTCCTACACCACCAACAGTGACATCAAAATGCAGAGGCCCACCTAAGCGGCCTCCTGCACCTCCAGCAGCGACATAAAAAGCAGAGGCCCACCTAAGCGGCCTGTTGCTCCACCAGCAGTGACAACAAAAAGGCAGAGGCCCACCTAAGCGGCCTCCTGACCACCAACAATGACATAAAAAGCAGAGGCCCACGTAAGCGGCCTCCTGCACCTCCAGCAGCGACATAAAAAGCAGAGGCCCACCTAAGCGGCCTGTTGCTCCACCAGCAGTGACAACAAAAAGGCAGAGGCCCACCTAAATGGCCTCCTGCACCACCAACAGTGACATCAAAAGACAGAGGCCCATCTACGCGGCCTACTTCACCTCCAACAATGACAACCAAAAGGCAGCGGCCCACTAAATGGCCTCCTGCACCACCAACAGTGACATCAAAATGCATAGGACCACGTAAGCGGCCCCCTGCACCTCCAATCAGCTACAAAAAAAGGCAGAAGCCCACCTAAACGGCCTCCTGCACCACCCACAGCGACAACAAAAAGGCAGAGGCCACTCAAATGGCCTCCTACACCACCAACAGTGACATCAAAATGCAGAGGCCCACCTAAGCGGCCTTCTGCACCTCCAACAGCGACAACAAAAAGGCAGAGACGTACCTAAACGGCCTCCTGCACCACGAACAGTGACATCAAAAGGCAGAGACCCACCTAAGCGGCCTCCTGCACCTCCAACAGCGACAACAAAAAGGCGGAGGCCCACCTAAACTGCCTCCTGCAGCCCCAATAGTGACATCAAAACACAGAGGCCCACCTAAGCGGCCTCCTGCACCACCAACAGTGACATCAAAAGGCAGAGGCCCATCTAAACGGCCTCCTGCACCACCAACCGTGACAACAAAAAGGCAGAAGCCCACCTAAACGGCCTCCAGTACCACCAACAGTGACAACAAAAAGGCAGCGGCCCACTAAACGGCCTCCTGCACCACCAACAGTGACATCAAAAGGCAGAGGCCCACGTAAGCGGCCTCCTGCATCTCCAACAGCGACAACAAAAGGCAGAGGCCCACCTAAGCGGCCTCCTACACCACCAACAGTGACATAAAAAGGCAAAGGCCCATCTAAACGGCCTCCTGCACCACCAACAGTGACATCAATAGGCAGAGGCCCACGTAAGCGGCCTCCTGCACCTCCAACAGCGACAACAAAAGGCAGAGGCCCACCTAAATGGCCTCCTGCACCACCAACAGTGACATCAAAAGGCAGAGGCCTATCTAAGCGGCCTACTTCACCTCCAACAGTGACAACCAAAAGGCAGCGGCCCACTAAATGGCCTCCTGCACCACCAACAGTGACATCAAAATGCAGAGGACCACGTAAGCGGCCTCTTACACCTCCAGCAGCTACAAAAAAGGCAGAGGCCCACCTAAACGGTCTCCTGCACGACCAACAGGGAAAACAAAAAAGCAGAGGACCACGTAAGCGGCCTCCTGCGCCTCCAATCAGCTACAAAAAAAGGCAGAAGCCCACCTAAACGGCCTCCTGCACCACCCACAGCGTCATCAAAAAGGCAGAGGCCACTCAAATGGCCTCCTGCACCACCAACAGTGACATAAAAAGCAGAGGCCCACGTAAGCGGCCTCCTGCACCTCCAGCAGCGACATAAAAAGCAGAGGCCCACCTAAGCGGCCTGTTGCTCCACCAGCAGTGACAACAAAAAGGCAGGGGCCCACCTAAGCGGCCTCCTGACCACCAACAATGACATCAAAATGCAGAGGCCCACCTAAGCAGCCTCCTGCACCTCCTACGGCGACAACAAAAAGGCAGAGGCCCACCAAATCGGCCTCCTGCAGCCCCAGCAATGATATTAAAAGGCAGAGGCTGACCTAAACGACCTTCTGCAGCACCAACAGTGACATCAAAAGGCAGAATGCCACCTAAGCGGCCTCCTGCCCCACCAACAGCTACAACAAAAAGGCAGAGGCCCACCTAAACGGCCTCTTGCACCACCAACAGTGACATCAAAAGGCAGAGGCCCACCTAAGCGGCCCCCTGCACCTCCACAAGCGACAACAATAGGCAAAAGGCCACCCAAACAGCCTCCTGCACCACCAACAGGGACAACAAAGTGCAGAGGCCACCTAAACGGCCTCCTGCATCACCAACAGTGGCATCAAAGGGCAGAGGCCCATCTAAACGGCCTCCTGCAACACCAGCAGTGACAACAAAAAGCAGCGGCCCACTAAACGGCCTCCTGCACCACCAACAGTGACATCAAAAGGCAGAGGCCCACCTAAGAGGCCTCCTGCACATCCAACAGCGACAACAGAAGGCAGAGGCCCACCTAAACAGCCTCCTTCACCACCAACAGGGACAACAAAGTGCAGAGGCCACCTAAACGCAGGAAGAAAAGGCAGAGGCCCACCTAAGTGGCCTCCTGCACCTCCAACGGCGACAAAAAAGGGCAGAGGCCACTAAACTTCCCCTTGCACCACCAACAGCGACAACAATAAAGGCAGAGGCCCACATAAACGGCCTCCAGCACCCCAACAGTGACATCAAAAAGCAGCGGTCCACCTAAGCGGCCTCCTGCATCTCCAACAGTGACAACAAAAAGGCAGAGGCCCATCTAAACGGCCTCCTGCACCACCAACAGTGACAATAAAAAGGCAGCGGCCCTCTAAACGGCCTCCTGCACCACCAACAGTGACATCAAAAGGCAGAGGCCTAACTAAGCGGCCTCCTGCACCTCGAACAGCGACAACAAAAGGCAGAGGCCCATCTAAACGGCCTCCGGCACCACCAACAGTGACATCAAAAGGCAGAGGCCCAAGTAAGCGGCCTCCTGCACCTCCGACAGCTACATCAAAAGGCCGAGGCCCACCTAAGCGGCGTCCTGCATCACCAACGGCGACAACAAAAAGGCAGAGGCCTACCTAAGCGGCCTCATACACCACCAACAGTGACATCAAAAGGCAGAGGCCCATCTAAACAGCCTCCTGCACCACCAACAGTGACAACGAAAAGGCAGCGGCCCACTAAACGGCCTCCTGCACCACCAACAGTGACATCAAAAGGCAGAGGCCAACCTAAGCGGCCTCCTGCACCTCCAACAGCGACAACAAAAGGCAGACGCCCACCTAAACAGCTCCTGCACCACCAACAGGGACTACAAAGTGAAGAGGCCACCTAAACGGCCTCCTGCGCCACCAACAGTGACATCAAAAGGCAGAGGCCCATCTAAACGGCCTCCTGCCCACCAACAGTGACAACAGAAAGGCAGCGGCCCGCTAAACGGCCTCCTGCACCACCAACAGTGACAAAAAAGGAAGAGGCCCATCTAAACGGTCTCCTGCACTACCAACAGTGACAACAAAAAGGCAGCGGCCCACTAAATGGCCTCCTGCACCACCAACAGTGACAAAAAAGGAAGAGGCCCATCTAAACGGTCTCCTGCACCACCAACAGTGACAACAAAAAGGCAGAGGCCCATCTAAACGGCCTCCTGCACCACAAACCGTGACAACAAAAAGGCAGAAGCCCACCTAAATGGCCTCCAGTACCACCAATAGTGACAACAAAAAGGCAGCGTCCCACTAAACGGCCTCCTGCACCACCAGCAGTGACATCAAAAGGAAGAGGCCCACGAAA
This sequence comes from Eurosta solidaginis, assembly GCF_040869045.1. NCBI lineage: Eukaryota > Metazoa > Arthropoda > Insecta > Diptera > Tephritidae > Eurosta > Eurosta solidaginis. The sequence continues at coordinate 155,358,525 of NC_090321.1, forward strand.
GCGGCCTCCTGCACCTCCAACAGCGACATCAAAAAGCAGAGGCCCACCTAAGCGGCCTCTTGCACCACCAACAGCGACAACAAAAGGCAGAGGCCCACCTAAACGGCCTCCTGCATCACCAACAGTGACATCAAAAGGCAGAGGCCCATCTAAACGGTCTCCCGCACCACCAACAGTGACAACAAAAAGGCAGCGGCCCACTAAATGGCCTCCTGCACCACCAACAGTGACATAAAAAGCTGAGGCCCACGTAAGCGGCTTCCTGCACCTCCAGCAGCGACATAAAAAGCAGAGGCCCACCTAACCGGCCTGTTGCTCCACCAACAGTGACAACAAAAAGGCAGAGGCCCACCTAAACGGCCTCCTGACCACCAACAATGACACCAAAAGGCAGAGGCCCACCTAAGCAGCCTCCTGCACCTCCTTCGGCGACAAAAAAAGGCAGAGGTCCACCAAATCGGCCTCCTGCAGCCCCAGCAATGATATTAAAAGGCAGAGGCTGACCTAAACGACCTTCTGCAGCACCAACAGTGACATCAAAAGGCAGAATGCCACCTAAGCAGCCTCCTGCCCCACCAAAAGCGACAACAAAAAGGCAGAGGCCCACCTAAACGGCCTCTTGCACCACCAACAGTGACATCAAAAGGCAGAGGCCCACCTAAGCGGCCTCCTGCACCTCCAACAGCTACAGAAAAAAGGCAGAGGCACACCTAAACGGCCTACAGCAGCCCCAACAGTGAAATCAAAAGGCAGAGGCCCACCTAAGCGGCCTCCTGCACCACCAACAAGGACATCAAAAGGCAGAGGCCCACCTAAATGGCCTCCTGCTCCTCCAACAGCGACAACAAAAAGGCAGAGGCCCACCTAAACCGCCTCCTGCACCACCAACAGTGACATCAAAAGGCAGAGGCCCACCTAAGCGGCCTCCTGCATCTCCAACTGTGACCAAAAAATCAGAGGTCCACCTAAGCGGCCTCCTGCACGTCCAACAGCGACAAAAAAGGCACAGACCCACCTAGACGCCCTCCTGCAGCCCCAACAGTGACATCAAAAGGCAGAGGCCGACCTAAGCAGCCTCCTGCACCACCAACATCGACAACAAAAAGGCAGAGGCCCGCCTAAACGACCTGCTGCACCACCAACAGTGACATCAAAAGGCAAAGGCCCATCTAAAGGGCCTCCTGCACCACCAACAGTGACAACAAAAAGGTAGAGACCCGTTAACGGCCTCCTGCACCACCAACAGTGACATCAAAAGTCAGAGGCCCACCTAAGCGGCCTCTTGCACCACCAACAGCGACAACAAAAAGGCCCATTAAACGGCCTTCTACACCACCAACAGTGACAAAAAAGGCAGAGGCCCGTTTACGGCCTCCTGCACCACCAACAGTGACAACAAAAAGGCAGAGGCCCATTAAACGGGCTTCTGCACCACCAACAGTGACATCAAAAGCAGAGGCCACGTAAGCGGCCTCTTGCACTTCTAGCAGCGACATCAAAAGGCAGAGGCCCAACTAAGCGGCCTCCTTCACCACCAACAGTGACAACAAAAAGTCATAGGCCCACCTAAACGGCCTCCTGCACCACCAACAGTGACATCAAAAGGCAGAGGCCCACCTAAGCAGCCTCCTGCACAACTAACAGCAACAAAATAAAGGCAGAGGCCCACCTAAACGGCCTCTTGCACCACCAACAGTGACATCAAAAGGCAGAGGCCCATCTAAACGGCCTCCTCCACCACCAACAGTGACAACAAAAAGGCAGAGGCCCATTAACGGCCTCCTGCACCACCAACAGTGACAGCAAAAAGGCAGAGGACCATTAAACGGCCTCCTGCACCACCAACAGTGACATAAAAAGGCAGAAGTCCACCTAAGCGGTCTCCTGCACTACCAACAGTGACATCAAAAGGCAGAGGCCCATCTAAACGGTCTCCTGCACCACCAACAGTGACATCAAAAGGCAGAGGCCCACCTAAACGGCCTCCTGCATGAACAACAGTGACAACAAAAAGGCAGAGGCACACCTAAATGGCCTCCAGCAGCCCCAACAGTGACATCAAAAGGCAGAGGCCCACCTAAGCGGCCTCCTGCACTACCAATGACAACAAAAAGGCAGAGGCCAACATAAACGGCCTCCTGCACCACCAACAGTGACATCAAAGGCAAAGGCCCACCTAAACGGCCTCCTGCAGCCCCAACAGTCACGTCAAAAGGCAGAGGCCCACCTAAGCGGCCTCCTGCACCACCAACAGTGACATCAAAGGGCAGATGCCCATCTAAACGGTCTCCTGCACCACCAAAAGTGACATCAAAAGGCAGAGGCCCACCTAAGCGGCCTCCTGCAGCCCCAACAATCATATCAAAAGGCAGAGGCCAACCTAAACGGCCTCCTGCATCCCCAACAGTGACATCAAAAGGCAGAGGTCCACCTAAGCGGCCTCCTGCACCACCAACAGTGACAACAAAAAGGCAGAGGCCCACCTAAACGGCCTCCTGCACCACCAACAGTGACATCAAAAGGCACAGGCCCACCTAAGCGGCCTCCTGCACCACCAACAGCGACAACAAAAAGGCAGAGGCCCACCTAAACGGCCTCCTGCACCACCAACAGTGACATCAAAAAGCATAGGCCCACCTAAGCGGCCTCCTGCACCACCAACAGTGACATCAAAAGGCAGAGGCCCACCGAAACGGCCTCCTGCAGCCCCAACAGTCACATCAAAAGACTGAGGCCCACCTAAACGGCCTCCTGCATCCCCAACAGTGACATCAAAAGGCAGAGGCCCACCTAAGCGGCCTCCTGCACCAACAACAGCGACAACAAAAAGGCAGAGGCCCACCTAAACGGCCTCCTGCACTACCAACAGTGACAAAAACAGGCAGAGGGCCACTTAAACGGCCTCCTGCACCACCTGCAACGACAACGGCAGAACCAAAACCAATGGCCTGCAGCCTGACTTGGGTGAGTTCGTTCCAAAAAAAATTTACTGAAAATAAAATTTTGAAATTAGAAAACTTAGAAGTTAGAGAAAAAAAGGAAAATCTACTTAATAATAACTTTTAATTATAATTAAATAATCGCAAATTAAGAGTTTTCCTAACTAAAGTTGCAGATAGATCGGAAACGAGAACAAAATAAAAATTACTTAAGTTAATGGATTTAAACCGAATGGAAAGAAAATAATTAGAAAACTTAAGTTTAAAATAGATTAAAATAAGGCAGGTTTGACTATATTAATTAAAACTAAGAGTAAAGATAATTTTAAATAAGATTACCCTTAACTATATAAGAATAAAAAAAAGGAGAAATAATTGAAATAAACACAAATTTTTTTAATAATAAGCAAAACAAAAAGAAAAAAGAAATATCCAAACTTAAAATTGGGGAAATAAAGAAATAACAAAGAAAATTATTTGCGCGTATATAAATGAAATAACGAATATGAAATAAAATAAAATAAAATAAGATTAAATTAAATTAGAATAAAACTACATTAAAATCAATTAAAGTAAAATAAATAAATACAGTAAATAAATAAAACAATAAATACCTAAATATAATTAATACATAAATAAATACAATAAATCGATTAAATAAAATAAACAAATAAAATAAGACAAAACCTCATAAATAAAATGAATTATTAACAAAACAAAAGGCCAGTTATAAATGAATTGCAAATGGACGGGGTAATTCAAATAACTAAAAATAAATAAATGTAAGGCGCGATAACCTCCGAAGAGATCTAAGGCCGAGCTTCTCTTCCAATTTGCGTCGTGCTCCTCTTGATTTTTCCCTACAAATTGGCCGGACGGGACCTACATGTTTTATGCCGACTCCGAACGGCATCTGCAAGGCAGATGAGTTTTCACTGAGAGCTTTTCATGGCAGAAATACAATCGGAGCGCTTGCCAGACACTGCCGAGGGGCGACCCCGCTTAGAAAAATTTTCTTCTAATTGAAAAATCTTATTTCTAAAATTTTGATGTTGCTTTGCCCGGGAGTTGAACCCAGGGCATACGGTGTGATAGGCGGAGCACGCTACCATCACACCACGGTGGCCGCCGACTAACTAAACTTAAACTTAATAACTAAGAACATATTAGGAAAAGGAAAGAAAGGAACTTAAAATTAATTTTTTTTGGTTTTATTAGTTTTGCATTCGGTAGTTAACATAAACATTTGATATGGCTTTTTATTTCTTTTGAGCCTTTTGCGTATTTACACATACCAGCAATTTTGATGAAATTTTTCAATTTTTGAATTATTTTGATAGGTTTTTTTTTATTTAATTAAAGTGCGTAAAAGCACTAAAATGTAAAATCATTAGTTAGGGTAACTTATAAACAAAAAGAAAATATTTCAATATTTTTGTATTTCTCTTATACCTATGCCCTAGTAATGTATATTGGATAAATTTTATATAAAATGGGAATGCTGATTATTTCTTGATTTAGAAGGCACATAGGGAATTTAGAAAAGGGGCCACCGAAATATAGTTGCGTCGGTGGCCATTGTTTTTAGGGTGGGATCAGCACCGGGTATCGCAACAACACCCGCGGCGCCCCCTATGTATATTCGATCCTTTTAACCTTTTTTTTAACTTTAAGTTTTTTTCCATTTTGATTTCCCGCGTTTGGTAACCGGTCATTTCCGGTTCGGTAAATTTTTTTGCGTTAGATTTTTTTTTTTTGGAATTTCGCTTTGAATGTTTAACGGGTTGTCCGTGCCATCCAGTTCGACCGCATGATATGACCTTTTTTCTGTTTATGGCGCAGGACAGCAGGGTTGGCAAGAACCCCGCCCAGCCGACATGACTAGCCACAGAGCACCACTAGATCATGCCGACTACCTTCCTTGCTGCTCCATTAAAGATGCGTTTCCATAACAAAAGCGAGCATCAGAAAAAGATTTTTCAGCAAACGAACCCATCATGTCCGAGTGAACTATATCAAGCAAGGCTTTTGCTCTAGTTCCACAATTCTTAAACGAGCAACGTTTTTTTTTTCCTTTTATACAAACTACACATTTTTCATTGCTAGGTAGGTAGGTAGGTTAAACTGGCCGGTCCATGAGGACCTCACATAGACTGATTGAGTCCGTAGTGTTACCAGAAGTTTGTTTTAACGACCAAACTGAAAAACCCTATCAAAAACCAGGACCTATGTTATAAAATAACTCCGTCCTCTTGGCAAATACTAGAAGCTTCCTAGGATTTAAGCCACTTGCTGCTTCTAGATCTGACAGCTGTATCACTCCTAATAGCTGGAGTCTTAGCCTGGCAAGTGCAGGGCACGAGCACAGAACGTGCTCGATCGTTTCCTCCTCCAACCCGCACTTCCTACACCTGCTATCACTGACCAAGCCTAATTTAAAGGCATGTGACGCCAGAAGGCAGTGTCCAGTCAGAATACCCGTCATGAGTCTACAGTCCTCTCTTTTTAATGATAGAAGCAACTGTGTTAGTCTAAGGTTGTAAGACCTACACATAATCTTCGACACTTTACAGCCCCGCGCTTGAACCCACGCCTTTTCTGCTTGGTCGATCATGTGCACCTCTCGCATTCGCTTAATCTCGCCCAATCTAATTGGGACGTCTACGGAGCAAGCTTCAAGGGATGCGCCTTTTTTAGCTAATTCGTCCGCTTTTTCATTCCCATCTATTCCCATATGCCCTGGGACCCAATATAGATGTATGCTTCTCCCTGTCCCGATTCTCTCCAGAGACTGCTTACACTCTAACACGCATTTAGATGCTGTGCTATGCGAGATTATTGCCTTAATTGCTGCTTGACTGTCAATATAAAAGTTAACACGGTTGCAGCTTAAGCTATTCTCTTCCAGGGTTTCTACTGCTTTGGTTACGGCTAATATTTCCGCTTGGAAAACGCTACAGTAATCCGGCAGCCTGTAGGATCTGCTTAATTCCGGATCAGCGCAGTATACCGCAGACCCTACTCCTTCCACTATTTTGGAACCATCAGTGTACACATGTATCGCCTCGTCCGCCATTTGCGCACCCTTGCGCCAACCGTCCACCTCTATTGTGGCCTTAAGATCTCCCTCAAAGTGCAGGTAGGGAATCATGTAGTCTGTTCGTCTTGTGACTGAGGACGCTATACTACTATGGCCATATGGTCGGCGCTCAAGCTGCCCCGAAGCATCGAGCCTGGTTGCGGTCGTTAACGCTTTGTTCTTTGCTACCAGGTCTACAGGTGGAATGTGCAGAATGGCATACAGTGCAGCCGTCGGGGTTGTTTTCAGGGCTCCCGTAATGCAAAGCATCGATAGTCTGCATACCCCCTCTAATATTTTGAGGTATGTTGTTTTTTGTGTGGCTTTCCACCAAACAAGAACTCCATAGTATAGAATAGGGCTTACAATCGCTGTAAAAACCCAATGAGAAAGAGAGGGCGATAGGCCCCACGTACACCCCAGCATTCTTTTACATGCATAGAGTGCCGTTGAGGCCTTCTTGACCCTCTCCTCCAAGTTGAGCTTCCATGACAGCTTACTGTCTAGGACGATTCCTAGATATTTTGTGCAAGGTTTCTCCTGTAAGGTCACCGCTCCTAATTTAGGCCTGGTCCAATTTGGGACCTTGTACTTCTTTGTAAACAAGACCATATCCGTCTTCTCCGCATTGACTTTCAGCCCGACATTAGATGCCCAGGTATGAATATCCCGAAGCGCCCGATCCATCAAATAACTAATCGTTGGAAGGCATTTTCCACTTATGACAATTGCAACGTCATCTGCGTAAGCCGTAAGTTTTACGGGTCCCTCATCGAATTGCCTGAGCAGTTGGTTGATGACCAGTGTCCACAGCAGAGGTGATGGCACCCCTCCCTGCGGCGTGCCCCTGTCCACTGATTTCGTGGCCTCGTACAATCCCCATTGTGATGTAATCTTTCTGCAATTTAACATGCAGCCGATCCATCTGATTAAGGCAGGATGTACTTTAATGTAATTAAGACCATCCATAATCGCCCATTTTGCAACATTATTGAAAGCCCCGGCAATGTCCAAGAAGACTCCTAGAGCATACTCCTTATATTCCAGGGATTTCTCTATGCTTATTACCACCCTATGCAATGCGGTGTCTACCGACTTGCCTTTGGTGTACGGATGCTGTGTTGTGGAGAGCAGCTTTTCATCCACGTTGGACTTTATGTACACATCTATCAGCCTCTCAAAGGTTTTGAGCAGAAATTATGTTAAGCTAATGGGTCTATAGTCTTTGGGATACACGTGACCGATCTTCCCCGCCTTTGGTAGAAAAGCTACACGAGCAGTTCTCCAAGAGTGCGGTACATGATTCAGTCTTATGCACCCATCGAATATTATTTTAAGCCATTCCACGACCGCCCTACTTGAGACTTGTAGCATGGCCGGGAATATACCATCTGGGCCCGGCGATTTAAACTTAGAAAACGTCTTCACTGCCCACTCGATCTTGGTATCGGTCACCAAGCCCGGCACCACTAGCTCCGTGATCGAAGTGTGAGTGATGTCTGCTGGTTCTTCTAAACCGTCTCCCGATGGGAAATGTGTATCGAGAAGCACCTCAAGGGATTCCTCACTATCACGTGACCATTCCCCGTTCTCTTTCTTTATTAGTCCCTGGACTATGTTTCCCTTTGCTAGGACTTTTTTCAACCGTGCTGTTTCACTGGAGCACTCTATGTCCGTACAGAAACTTTTCCATGAGTTTCTCTTCGCCCTGGTAATTTCACGCTTGTAGATCCTCAGTAGATCCCTGTACTCATCCCGACACGCTTCGCTTTCCGCGGTCTTTGCGAGTTTAAACATTTCTTTTACCTGTCTTCTTAGAAGACTCAGCTCATTGCTCCACCATGGCGGCTTTGCTTTTCCTCTGAATCTTCTTAGAGGGCAAGCTTTGTTATACGCAGTCATAAGCGTCCTTGTTAGGAATTCATTCGACTCCTCCAGTTCCTCTACATTAGCAACCTCTTTGGGTTGTCCCAGTTTCGTTTCTACATGTTTCTGGAATTTAGTCCAATTCGTTGCCCTAGGGTTTCTAAAGGTTCCTCCCTTCTCTACCCTCTTTAGTTAGATGCTGAAGCTTATATACGCATGGTCGGAGAAGGATGGTCTATCGAGAACCATCCAATCATACCTTGATATATCACGCTCGGAGCTCAATGTAATATCCAGAACATTGCTGGATGTTGGACCAATGTATGTAGGAACATTTCCCCTGTTGGCTATCTGCAAATTGGTTTGCAGGATGTAACAAAATAGAGATTCGCCTCTCTCGTTCGTATCTGCTCCTCCCCACGCATTGTGGTGCGCATTTGCATCTGCGCCTATGACCAACCGCCCTTGGCGCCCTTCGTCCTGTACTAGCCTTTTGCACTCCATCGAAGGAACCTCCGCAGCATGGGCCATGTAGCAGGACGCCAGGATAAATGCCTGCTTAATCTTTTGCTCAACGGCCACCGCTACGAGATCCTCGGTGGTGTAATTAGGCAGCATATATGAATGCAGCTGTTTCCTTACCATTAGCACAGCTCGCACCCGTCCTTCCGTTTGTGCGTAGTAAACGCCAAACCCGCGCGCGCTAAGTCCAGAAACGTTTCCTCCCGATGAGAGCCACGGCTCCTGGATCAGCGCCACGTCAAACGAACCCTCCTCAAGGGTTAGGAGGAGTTCGCTCGACGCCACTTTACTGTGTTGGAGGTTTATCTGTAGGACTCGCAGCACCATTGGGCTGTTTGTCCCCCTCCAGCACCTTCGTCTTGACGTCGTCGTCCTCTTCTTGCCCTTTTGGTTTAGAGTATTCGAGGCCCCCTTCAGCCCCTCGTGAATGTTGTGCCGTGTGTTCCTCTGTGCGAGTCACAGCACCATTTAGCGGTTGGTCCTCTTCTAGCACGTTCGTGGTGACGTCGGGGACCTCCACCTGTCTTTTTTCCCTTAGGCTTCTGAGTTCCTTTTCGACTTCGCCCACTTCCAGCGTGTTAGGATTTTTATCCTCGGGACTTCTTTTCCTGAGTCGCATGTAAATTTTGCCAGTGCCAAAGGACATTTTGCCAAGCTGCGTGTACAAAATATCCTCCGCCTGCTTGTTTATTTGGAAGATGTAGAACTGACCATCCTCGGTAGGCCGAGATACAGTAAGTACCTTCCAATCCTGTGTCGGTATATTCGGATTCTGATTCTGCAGAAGTCGCAGTGTATCCTCCGACTTCATCACGCATGGTATCCATACCTTAACTTTTGGTACCGTGGGGATTTGCGCTTTATCCACCACCTCAAACCGCGCATTCGTGCCTTGCCTTTGGAGGTTTGGAACGACTTCCTCCAGCCACCGCAAGCTCGCGATGTTGTCGCACGCTATCATCTTCACACCATTATACCATCCCCCCGAATCAAAGGTTGGAAGGGGCTTACGTGGTTGTTCCCGCATCATCTTAAGCATTAAGCTAATAAGCTCCCTTTCCACAGATCTCCACCTTTCAGTAGTCATTTGTCCGAACGGACTGCTACGATCAACCAGCGCCACAGTCAGTGACTGCTTTGCCACATCACTCATCTTCTCGGGAAAAGCAGGAGTCTTAGTGTTATCTCCCTTTGGAACCTCCGAGAACACCGGAGTCTTCGCGTTAATTCCCTTTAGCGCCTCCGAGAAAGCCGGAGTCTTAGCGTTATCTCCCTTTGGCTTATCTCCTACTTCCGTAGTTGGAACTTCCCTCTGACTGGCAGCTTTCGAGGTAGTTGCTACCTCGCTATTGGAACCCATCTGTCTTACAGCTTTGGGCCTACTTGTCTTGTCTATGCGACTGCCCTGCCTCGCAGCTCTAGGACTGGGTCCTTTCTGCCTCTTGAAAGCAGGCTTGTCGCCTTCTGCCGAACGTTGCCTCTTCATTCTGCCATTCGACGCTTCTTCCTCCTCGTACCGGTTGCAGAACCGAGGATTTCTCGCAGCAAACCTTTTGAACTGCCTTCGACCTACTTCTACCGCTTCATGGGCCCATTCCAAGCGCTCGATCTCCACTTCTGTTGGGTCGACCACTGCTCCCAAGCGTTGTACAATTCTTAGTGCTGCACGGTACTGCGAGAGAGCTCTTTTACTTCCTCTGCTCCGTACCCTTCTCCACTTTTCATTGCTAACTTTCCCAAATTCAAACCCAACAGAAGCGTTTTTAGCTTTCTTTAAATGTTCAGGGCAAATATGACCCATTCTTCTATGCCACAATTCATAATCATTTCGAGTCAGAAAAACACTTTGTGTATTCACTGTTACAGTATTTTCTCGGCAAGAAAAAGAAAAAGAAGATCACTTAGTCCGTTTGAAGTAGCTGTTTATTTGTTACTGAGCAATTCTTACGGTTTTACAAAGACTTTTTATTTAGCTGTCTCAGCAAAAGCAAATACTGAATTATTAAGGCACGCTGCGCAGCTGACTTGCAAAAAATAAAAATAGAGAGTAACGGCATGGGCCGAAAAGTATGATGTACATACATATATACATTACAGTGCGATCTACTTGCTAAATTTCATATACAGGGTAATTTAACTTAGATTAACATTATTTGCTTCAACACTTTCCCTTGTTAATTAAAGTTAAATAAACGTATAATATTACATAAATAACAATGGCTATTTCATTTCATATAATTTCAATCGTGTCTTTGGCAACGGTTTAGTCATAATATCTGTTAATTGGTGCTCTGTAGAAATTTGTTTAATACCCAATTTGCCTTCTGTCACCTTTTCTCTTATGAAAAAGTGCTTAATCGATATGTGTTTCGTTCTACGATGAAATTCCGGCTTTTGAGCCAGTCTAACTGCTGCAGAGTTGTCAACTAGGATGACGGGACATCTATCAGCTTCAACACACCTTTAAAGAGCCTGCTCAACAAAATTGCTTCTTTGGCTTCCTCGTTTGCTGCGATAATTTCTGCTTCAGTTGTGGAAATGGTCACAATAGCTTGAGGTTGACTCATCCAGGAAATTGCTGCTCCTGCATATTTCGCAATGACTCCGGAGGTTGAGCGACCTGTCTTCATGCATCCTCCAAAATCAGCATCACTATGAACTTCCAAAAGCCCTACATCTTCATTATGCCGGTAGCATATTCCAAGATCCAAAGTGCATGCTATGTACCGAAGATCTCTCTTGACTCGTAGGATGTCGTCCTGAGTGGGATTTTCTAAGGCTCTGGAAATAAACCCCACACTGTACGCCAGGTAAGGTCTTGTGCCGAGCATCAGGTACATCAGTGATCCAACAGTTTGTCTGTAAGGAAATTTTGTTGCTTTGTCATCTTTCCTTGGTCTGTAAGTTTCTGCTTCTTTGATCAGTGGAGTTCAAACTGGTTTACAATCTGAAAAATTGAAACGTTCTAAAATTTTCTTTGAATATGATTTTTGACTTATTTTAATAAAAATTTTGTGTGTTCAATTTCAAGCCCCAAAAATTAGTTTGCTTCATTTGAGACTATTTTAAACTCTGTTTACAACTCTCCAATGAAAGTATCCATCTCACGTGGATCTGTTGCGGCTAGGCGACTATCATCTACGTAAATCATAAGTATGAGTTTTTTACCACGTCTTTCTCGAACATACAAACATGGATCAGCGCAACTAACTTTGAATCCATACTTTTCAAGAAAAGCTCCCAAACGTTTGTTTCAGCATCTAGGTGCTTCCTTGAGACCATATAGGCTTCTCTGCAACTTACATACCTTGTTGGTTCCGTCCTCATACCCCTCTGGCTGTTTCATAAACACGGTCTCTTCGAGCTCACCGTATAAAAAGGCTGTTGATACATCAAATTATGTTAACTGCATTTTCTCACTTACTGCTATGCCAAGTATTGAACGAATTGTGCTCATTCGCGCTACTGGACTGAAGGTTTCGCTGTAATCGATGCCTTGACGCTGATTGAAGCCCTTAACGACCAACCTTCCTTCATATTTGTCGATGCTTCCATCCGGATTTTTCTTAAGTCGGAAGACCTATTTGCATGGAATTGCCCTTGCACCTGATGGCAGTTCTATTAAAGTCCAAGTTTTATTTTCTTTTAACGAGGCAATTTCGCGATCCATGGCTCTCTTCCATTCTACTGAATCCTCACTCTTTAGAGCATTTTCATAAGTATCAGGTGTTTCCGTCAATTGGTTGTGGACTTCCTCAACAATCATTGCATAATCTTCAAGATGTTTGGGCTGCTTTAAAACCAATCTTTCTCTTAATATTCTGGGTGTCTACTGCGCTTGTTCTTCAAAATCACTTTCAGACTGTTCTTCAACGCCAGACTGTTCTTCAGCGCCGTCAGCCGCAACAAAATTAGTGCCATTTTCTCTGAATATTTCTATGGGTTGACCTCTTCTAGAAATGAAGCTTCTTATCGCCATTACGCAGGAATTCATACTGAGTGAATGTGCTACCTCAATGTGTATAGCGCGGCAAGTCATGCAAGTGTATAGTACGCCTTATCTCTTTTCCGTTCGCACAGTTTAGGCGTACTGAGCGAAGGGCTTGTCGAAGACTTGGAATGTAAAATTCTTGGAACATCTCGTTGATGACCGTGTCATGATGCACGTGATGATATTTTCGATGATAACAATCAATTATTAACTGTGTAATCTTGTGTGCAGTGCACGGACTTTAAAACTTTATACATAGGTACATCTACCAACTTTTTAGCCCATTTTCATTTTCTACCACTTCTACCACCAAAACCCAAAAATCTACCAACATTTCAATATATTCGCATTAAAACCAAATACTGCGATCATTAGATAAACGTATTTAATTGCTCCTTACATTAAGCAAAAAAGTGACTGCTGTGTTTTTTGAACATTGCAATTTTTTTAGTTTATCGCTGTTTAGATCTAGGTGTACGATATGTACATATGTATATACTTGTAATTATTTGTTACTTACAAATATTTTTGGACTTATTAGTTATAGGTCTGGCGCGACTTAAAAAGTCGAACGTCCACTCATGTACGTGAGTTGAAAAAGGAACAGGGGAAGATTGGCAACAGACCCCTTCAACAAGCGCCCCTTAGCGAATTAGAAAATAGGGTAATAGCAGTAGTAGGGAGCACCTACATGGAAGGATCCTCGAATGTCACTGAAAATATTCCCGACCAAGAGGTAATGTGTGTTGTGTCATATTAATATATACTCCATTTCATAGTTGTTAGGTTACTCATATTGGCATGTTCTAATTTTGTTTATATTTCGTTTTTGAATATTTCTTTAAAGTAAAGAAAATGTTTTGAAAAATGTTGATACTTTTTTGAAATATTTCAAATTAAAGTCAGAAAAATCTTGAATGTTTAGAATTTTTTTTTTCAAAACGCATCATCAATTAGAAAAAAAGTTCTGAAAATTCAAGTAGATTTTTCTCAGACGTAAGAATTATAGGTGCCTATAGAATCTAGAATTTAATGGCTACAAAAAATAATTGCGGTTTTTAAATTGAAAAATTAAAAAAAAATGTCAACATTGTTCAAAACTTTTTTTTACTTTAAAAAATATTGAAATAAACTGAAGTTTCAAAGTTTACACAAATTTCATCAAACTTCGATAAATTCCCATGAAAATTCTCAGCTTTTTGGACAGAAGTCCTAGACATTTTTTGAGCACGCAGTTTTGTAGCATCTAAATGCATCTATATGAAAAATGTCATTGTACCGCGGCCCTTAATGGTGAGATACGATTTTGCGTGTCGCTTCCAGATGTCGAAGTTTTCCCCACCTTTCAGCTTCTCGAAGGGAAAATTTACAGCGTATGTCGCCATTTTCGCGAGCTCAAACTCCGGTTATTTATTAAAAAAAACAGTTGAGCCGCGTTTATTGCTTACTAAGCCGTAATGTAAATTCACTCTTCCAATTAGGGGATATATTATTTTTGCGTATTATAGGCCCATAACCTGCAGTAAACTTAAATATTTCAATTAGTGAATAAAAACAAGAGTAGTACAAACCCGAAGAGAGAGTATAAACATTTCAGTTTAATAGTAGTACAAACCCGAAGAGAGAGTATAAACATTTTAATTGACAGAAAATATATGGTAGTATACATAGCAGAGTTGTATTTAATAGTATCAGGTATCGTTCTATTTTACACCTCAACAAAGTCTATACCTATCTCGATTAGTTTATGCCGTTACGGGGTACCGTTATGCGAACAAAATTAATATAATATATATATATATATATATATATTAAGCTTATTTTATATACCAAATGATACTAAATACCCCCGTTAAACTTACCTGTACTAAGTGGAGTGCACTTATACCTGGTAGATAAGGCGAAATTCCTAGGCGTAATTCTGGATAAAAGGCTGAACTGGAAGACCAACGTCATTCAGCGCCTAAAGGAAATCATACGTGTAAAAGATCCTGTTACAAATAGACTAATTTTAAGAGCACTGCTGCTCTATACAAATAAAACTCATTTTTTTTGTACTGTATTAAGCAAGCGGGACGCTTTAAAAATAGTTTATTTCAATATACATGCGACTTCTTGTCCGTTGTAACAAAGAGATTTGAATTATTAAAATTAGTTAGGATATTTGATACACGCAACAATGTTGCATTTTCGATTGACTTATCGAGTTTGATAGTGTTGCCACATTCTCTCCCTCGGTATTACGACCAATGTGAGAAAAAAACCTTCATCTAGGCAACATTGTCCGTGGCATCTTGTTTGTCCAATATAGCTAACTTCGCTACTGGCCGGTGATACTCGCTGGCCGACGTTCGGACGGTGACACTTCTCACCTGCCCATCATGCCCAGGGTAGATGTTTGTTACAATACCCTTTAGCCAAATGTGACGCGGAAGATTGGGATCAGTGATTATAAAGATGTCACCCCTCTAGATTGGTCTTGTATGATCAAACCACTTGGTCTTTCTGGTAAGTGTTGGTAGTACTTCGGCCACCCATCGTTTCCAAAACATGTCGGCCAGGTATTGTGAGTGTCGCCAGTAACCTATAACATACTCATCTGTCGTGTTGAATTTACCTGGTGGCTTGTTCCCAGAAGAGCTTCCGAGTAAAAAGTGCTTTGGAGTAAGCTTCTTGGTCAGCTGTCTCCAGGGACAAATAGGTAAGAGGCCGACCGTTGACGATGCTTTCCACTTCTAAAAGTAGGTTATGAAGTTTCTCATCCGTTAGTTTTGTGTCTGGTGTAACGATTCTGTATAATACGTTCTTTACTGAGCGTTTCATGCGCTCCCAGGCGCCATCCATATGAGGACTTGCTGGTGGAATAAAAGTCCACTTACACGCTGTGGTTGTTATTTTTGCCTGCAGAACATTAAAATGTATGTCTTTGTAGACTTTGCACAGTTCTTTCTCAGCCGCAACAAAATTAGTGCCATTTTCGCTGAATATTTCTATGGTTTGACCTCTTCTAGAAATGAAGCTTCTTATCGCCATTACGCAGGAATTCATACTGCGTGAGTGTGCTACCTCAATGTGTATAGCGCGGCAAGTCATGCAAGTGAATAGTACGCCTTATCTCTTTTCCGTTCGTCTTCCCATAGTCACGAAGGATGGGCCGAAGAAGTCTATTCCGGCGTACGAGAATGGTCTTGTAAATGGCGCCAGACGTCCTTTAGGCAGTGGACCCATTTCCGGTGGCGCTGGGTTTGTATTTGGCAACTTACATGTAACACAGTTTAGGCGTACTGAGCGAAGGGCTTGTCGAAGACTTGGAATGTAAAATTCTTGGAACATCTCGTTGATGACCGTGTCATGATGGACGTGATGATATTTTCGATGATAACAATCAATTATTAACTGTGTAATCTTGTGTGCAGTGCACGGACTTTAAAAATTTATACATAGGTACATCTACACACTTTTTAGCCCATTTTCATTTTCTACCACTTCTACCACCAAAACCCAAAAATCTACCAACATTTCAATATTAAAACCAAATACTGCGATCATTAGATAAAAGTATTTAATTGCTCCTTACATTAAGCAAAAAAGTGACTGCGATTTAGCTTGGAGTCGCAGGAATTGCACTATTTTTGCTATGGAACGGACGAGGAAGTCATTGTGTATTAGTGCAAGTGTTCCTGATCACAAATATATAAGTTTTACCACGCGCGATTTTATAGTTCTCCAGTGCATGATGTCATGGATAAACAAAAAGTGTCAGCAGCCACAGCCATGTGAATCGGTGGTGATCCACGAAGAAATAATGTGTCTCTTCGGGAAGCCGGGTATTTGATTGGCTATGGTTATTGTTTGTAAGCGTAATTTACAGTGTGCGGCCAAGTGAGAAACTTTCACTAAAAGTGTGTAAATAATGGTGAAAAACGCTGTACGAGTACGTAAAACTTCCAACTTTAACCACTATTGCCTCGATTACTATACGGCTCCGCATGCTAGGAACTATATGTTTGTGATCAGAAAAGCCTCCTCTACCTTCCTATAACAACCGTTTTTTCTAAATCAAAGGGAAGGATTTGATTACTTTTTTCGATTTATTTCAACAGAATGTCTTCACAATCAAAAAGGAGTCGTGCATGGGGAGCAGCTAAGCGCGATGCTCGATGTTTTTACATTCGACCCAGACTTCGCCAGCGAAAAATTTCAAAAAATGCATGGCAAATTAGAAAGCCGTAAGAAGTGGGCTGAAATGGCCGCGAAGCTGAATGCCGTTGGAGGGGCGGTAAAGTCGGTTGAAGAGTGGCAAAATGTAAGTATGAGAATTGAGTGAAGTAGTACTACCTCGTTCCCCAGTTCAATACCCACCGATCTGTATACTCGAATAACTAATAGCAGGCAGTTAGTTTTTCGAGTTTTTTGAACATTGCGATTTTTTTAGTTTATCGCTGTTTAGATCTAGGTGTACGATATGTACATATGTATATACTTGTAATTATTTGTTACTTACAAATATTTTTCGACTTATTAGTTATAGGTCTGGCGCGACTTAAAAAGTCGAACGTCCACTCATGTACGTGAGTTGAAAAAGGAACAGGGGAAGATTGGCAACAGACCCCTTCAACAAGCGTCCCTTAGCGAATTAGAAAATAGGGTAATAGCAGCAGTAGGGAGCACCTACATGGAAGGATCCTCGAATGTCACTGAAAATATTCCCGACCAAGAGGTAATGTGTGTTGTGTCATATTAATATATACTCCATTTCATATTTGTAAGGTTACTCATATTGGCATGTTCTAATTTTGTTTATATTTCGTTTTTGAATATTTCTTTAAAGTAAAGAAAATGTTTTGAAAAATGTTGATACTTTTTTGAAATATTTCAAATTAAAGTCAGAAAAATCTTGAATGTTTAGAATTTTTTTTTTCAAAACGCATCATCAATTAGAAAAAAAGTTCTGAAAATTCAAGTAGATTTTTCCCAGACGTAAGAATTATAGGTGCCTATAGAATCTAGAATTTAATGGCTACAAAAAATAATTGCGGTTTTTAAATTGAAAAATTAAAAAAAAATGTCAACATTGTTCAAAACTTTTTTTTACTTTAAAAAATATTGAAATAAACTGAAGTTTCAAAGTTTACACAAATTTCATCAAACTTTGATAAATTCCCATGAAAATTCTCAGCTTTTTGGACAGAAGTCCTAGACATTTTTTGAGCACGCAGTTTTGTAGCCCATTAAATTTTACTACAATAATTTGCAAGTAAGAAGTACCTCCAAATCTCCAACCCTGTTGTTTCCTGGGACTTCCGTTAGAAGAATCCACCGTATGGACGTGCCAGTTAAGCAGGGCGAAGTACTGCTAACACAACAACAACAAAAATTTAAAATTTCAGGGAAAATGTTGATGTACTTCTGACTAGCATATTATTATACTAAAATTTAATGGGCTATATAACTGCGTACTCAAAAATTTTTTGGAATCTCTTGCGAAAAAGTTGAAAAATTGTGATAGTAATTTTTCAAGGTTTGATGAACTTTGTGTAAACTTTAAAACTTTTATTTATAATGTTTCTGTTATAGATTTAAATAAGCCTATTAAGTTTAAATAATGCTACTTCTAGGTACAACAATTGAACATGGAGGACGAAGGGGAAGATTTTCACCTAGTCGTGGATGAAGATGACACTCCTCAATGGCGTGTCGAAAGGCGAATCGGAGACTCGGTGTACAACTTCGTGTACAACTCCGAGAACGGCAAAACAGACACCATGAAGGGGAGCGAAGAGGAAACGGGATGCAAGTTCACCAACAACACAAACAAAATTTTTAAAGATTGCGGAAACACAAGCCGAGACACAAAAGGTATACACACGAAGGATTGATCATAGTTTCTCAGTTTAAATTAGTCTTTCGTTTTAATAGATGCTACCAAAGTCTTCGCCGGCCCAGGCTGAGGCAATAAGCAGAATGGCAGCCGCAACTGTGGGAATGGCAAACGCAATGATAGCAATTGGTGAGGGGATGAATGCTTGTGCTCATGCTTTCATGCAGTTAAAATTTTCATTACCTGAAATGAGAATTATTAAAAAAAAATTTTTCTCTTTAATAGGTATTTTGTGATTCTTAGTAACAAACAATTATTCGATCATACGGCTTTCTTATGCCCGCTATTCGATGACATGAAAATCAAAAATCAAAAACCGAAAACTGACATATCTTTCTCATTGTGAACTAAGATGTTCTTTGGTTAATAAATAAAAATATTTAAGAATTATTTATATGTCTTCAAACTAACAGACTAACTATTTTGATACATATTGTATGTGTATGTACATGCAATTTTTTATAAACTGAATTTGTAAGCCTTTGTTTTGATGAAATATCAGAATATAGAAATATTTATAGATCTAACTAAAAAAAATTCCTCCAAAGCTCAGCTTGATATATCAATCCTACACTGAGTTCAATCAATTTTTATTTTCCATATAAATTACTATGTAAACATTTTTTTTTCAAGTTTTTATACGATAAAACTACGTAAAAAAATTTTTTCGGAATTTTCCATTAAATAAAATAAAATTTCCTACAATAAAGTTAACCGTGGTCCCATAAAATTTATCAAAAAAGACGTTTTTTTGGTGGAAAATTCCGAAAAAAAATGTTACGTAGTTTTATTGTATAAAAACTTGAAAAAAAATATTCACATAGTAATTTATATGGGAAAATAAAAATTAATTGAGCTCAGTGTAGGATTAAAATATCAAGCTGGACTTTGGAGGAAATTTTTTTACCTAAATGAAACTTTTAAGAAAATAAGACTTGAAAATAATCAAAAAAATATTTTTTTTTGGACCACTCTAATGTACATGCAATTTTTTATAAAGTGAATTTGTAAGCCTTTGTTTTGATGAAATATCAAACAAATTCGTTATAGCTAAAATAACTAAAATAATGTTTAAAAAATTTTTATGGGCAATATACCTCTTAAATATTGCCCATAAAAAATTTTTAAACACTTCCAAAATTTCGAAAACACTTAATTTTTTTAACTTTTTCCATTTTCGTTTCAAATTCGACAGAATTTTGTTTCGCATCGCAATATAGAATAATCCCCCTGACTGAAGCCGCACCGAGTATGTTCAACAGGGATACGGACAGGAATAGTTATGAGGATAGGGATAGAGGTAGGACACCTTTTTAAAAGAAATTTGCGATTAGCCGTTCTGGTACACGTTTTGCAATCGAGCTTGGAGCAACGACATCGGAAACGATTTCCGGATCATAAGCAACTCTATCGTCGAAATCGGTCTGTTGTTCACCCAAAAGAATATTGTGCAATGTTGCGCACGCGCTTACTATTTTTCCCGCAAAACCAGGTTCATAGACGAGTACTCTTTGGCGTGATAAGTACCGCCATGTACTTTTAAGGACACCAAAAAGTCTCTCGACAGGATTACGTGCTTTACATAGCGCCTCATTGTACCGAAACTTCGGTGTTCCCTCTGGCTGATTTGGCAAAGGTGTCATCAGCCAAGGCTCCAATGGATATCCAGAATCGCCTGCAATTATTTGCTTTTAATATTACAACCCACATGGAATTAAAACACCTTACCTATCAAAACATGTTGTGATTTCCAGATTCGTATGACCGCTGCATTACCCTACGTGCTGCAGATGAGCTCCAAATAAACGAATCATGTCTTGCTCCTGGAAATTTGGCGTTCACGTTTAAAATTTTAAGGCTGGGATCACATATCTGCAAGTTTAAAACAAGTAAAGACGGGAATGTCTTCGGCTGTGATGAAGACTTCATACATTTCATGAATGGGTCTGAACAATAATCTTATCCCGTTCGTAATCTCCAAATAATCGGATGTATAAGATAAGAAATATATAGTGAACAGATGTACAGACCTAAACGATTAATGGCCAAAAATCTTTCTATCTGAACGTTCGGTTGTATGGGATAAAACTATAAAATATAACTGCCAACCCCCTAATCCAGGGTGTTATGTGGACCGTGCCTATTAGGCAATTTGCAGCCAGGGGATAAATTCGGCTGTATTCGAATGGAGCCTTCCCGATACCGGGCCACCTCGGGAAGTATTTATGGCCTTACCACAGTAAGGGGCGCTGCTGTGGCGGACGGTTCTTTCCCCGTATATAATACTGGACGGCTGATCCCGCCTTGTCGGGCAGGTGGTCATACGACCAAGATGAACGACTCATTACCTGATTGTAATAAGGACGATGTAAAGAGGACGATTGAGTCGCAATCCAAGGACGACAAATACGAATTAAGCGATGCGTCGGACTCGGGGGGCGAGAGTAGTGCTGATTCAATGAACTCCGTGTTGGAGAAGCACACAAATGAAAACGGAGTAGAAGAGTGGAGAAGAGTACGGAGCAGAGGAAGTAAAAGAGCTCTCTCGCAGTACCGTGCAGCACTAAGAATTGTACAACGCTTTGGAGCAGTGGTCGACCCAACAGAAGTGGAGATCGATCGCTTGGAATGGTCCCATGAAGCGGTAGAAGTAGGTCGAAGGCAGTTCAAAAGGTTTGCTGCGAGGTACCCTCGGTTCTGCAACCGGTGCGAGGACGAAGAAGCGTCGAAAGGTAGAATGAAGAGGCAACGTTCTGCGGAAGGCGACAAGCCTGCTTTCAAGAGGCAGAAAGGACCCAATCCTAGAGCCGTGAGGCAAGGCAGTCGCATAGACAAGACAAGTAGGCCCAAACTGTAAGACATATGGGCTCCAATACCGAGGTAGCAACTACCTCGAAAGCTGTGAGTCAGAGGGAAGTTCCAACTACGGAAGTAGGAGATAAGGCAGAGGGAGATAATGCTAAGACTCCGGCTTTCGCGGAGGCGCTAAAGGGAAGTTAACGCTAAGACTCCGACTTTCTCGGAGGTGCCAAAGGGAGATAACACTAAGACTCCTGCTTTTCCCAAGAAATTGAGTGATGTGACAAAGCAGTCACTGACTGTGGCGCTGGTAGATCGTAGCAATCCGTTCGGAAAAATGACTACTGAAAGGTAGAGATCTGTGGAAAGGGAGCTTAGCTTAATGCTTAAGATGATGAGGGAACAACCAAGTAAGCCCCTTCCAAACTTTGATTCGGGGGGATGGTATAATGGTGTGAAGATGATAGCGTGCGACAACATCACGAGCTTACGGTGGCTGGAGGAAATGGTTCCAAACCTCCAAAGGCAAGGCACGAACGCGCAGTTTGAGGTGGTGAATAAAGCGCAAATCCCCACGGTACCAAAATTTAAGGTATGGATGCCATGCGTGATGAAGTCGGAGGATACACTGCGACTTCTGCAGAATCAGAATCCGAACATACCGACACAGGATTGGAAGGTACTTACTGTATCTCGGCCTACTGAGGATGTTCAGTTCTACATCTTCCAAATAAACAAGCAGGCGGAGAATATTTTGTGAACGCAACTTGGCAAAATGTTCTTTGGCAGTGGCAAAATTTACATGCGACTCAGGAAAAGAAGTCCTGAGGATAAAAACCCTAACAAGCCAGAAGTGGGCGAAGTCGAAAAGGACCTCAAAGGCCTAAGGGAAAAAAGACAGGTTGAGGTCCCCGACGTCACCACGAACGTGCTAGAAGAGGACCAACCGCTAAATGGTGCTCTGACTCGCACAGAGGAACACCCGGCACAACAGTCACGAGAGGCTGAAGGGGGCCTCGAATACTCTAAACCAAAAGGGCAAGGGGAGGACGACGTAGTCAAGACAAAGGTGCTGGAGGGGGACAAACAGCCCAATGGTGCTGCGAGTCCTACAGATAAACCTCCAACACTGTAAAGTGGCGTCGAGAGAACTGCTCCTAACCCTTGAGGAGGGTTCGTTTGACGTGGCGTTGATCCAGGAGCCGTGGCTCTCATCGAGAGGAAAGTTTTCTGGACTTAGCGCGCGCGGGTTTGGCGTTTACTAGGCGCAAACGGAGGGACGGGTGCGAGCTATAGTAATGGTAAGGAAACAGCTGCATTCATATATGCTTCCCAATTACACCACTGAGTATCTCCTAGCGGTGGCCGTTGAGCAAAAGAATAAGCAGGCATTTATCCTGGCTCCCATGCTGCGGAGGTTCCACCGATGGAGTGCAAAAGTACTAGTACAGGAGGAAAGGCGCAAAGGGCGGTTGGTCATAGGCGCAGATGCAAATGCGCACCACAATGCGTGGGGAGGAGCAGATACGAACGAGAGAGGCGAATCTCTATTTTCTTACATCCTGCGAACCAATTTGCAGATAGCCAACAGGGGAAATGTCCCTACATACATTGGTCCAACATCCAGCAATGTTCTGGATATTACATTAAGCTCCGAGCGTGATATATCAAGGTATGATTGGATGGTTCTTGATAGACCATCCTTCTCCGAACATGCGTATATCAGTTTCAGCATCCCGCTAAAGTGGGTAGAGAAGGGAGGAACCTTTAGAAACCCTAGGTCAACGAACTGGACTAAATTCCAGAAACATGTAGAAACAAAACCGGGACAACCCAAAGAGGTTGCTAATGTAGAGGAACTGGAGGAGTGGAATGAATTCCTAACAAGGACGCTTATGACTGCGTATACCAAGGGACTAATAAAGAAAGAGAACGGGGAATGGTCACGTAATAGTGAGGAATCTCTTGAGGTGCTTCTCGATAACTATATATATCTTAGTATATATATCACCGAGTTTCACGGTTATACTTTCTAAATTGCGGCAGGAATTACCAAAATCGTCTTGTCTGAACGATATGTGGTATGGGAGATATATGTTATAGTGGTCCGATCCTACCGGATCCGACAAACGTCTAATATAATACAAAAATACATCTTAATGCCAAATTGCATTGTGATATCTCAAAATTTGAGGGACTAGTTTGCGTTCAAACAGACAGTCGGACGGACTGACGGACATAGCTATATCAACTCAGTTCGTCGCCCTGATCAATTCGGTGTATTTAATGGTGAGTCTATCTTCTATATTTTTCAACGTTACAAACATCGGACCAAAGTTAATATACCATTTCTTGTTCATGAAAGTTATAAAAAGTATCATTAATATAATTATTGTGTGCTATTTCCTTCCTACCATTTGTACGTTGATCGAATGGTATCCGTGGTGGTTGACGTAACTAGCTTCGTAATCTTTAGGACTCAAAATCGACACGTGACTGCAATCGACTGCACCGATAGTGCCCGGTACAAACGGTGCAGGTGCTGATGCAAAAATTTCCTTTGCCGCCTGGCGCTCTGTTTGCGTCATAGGGAATTTCACATATTGGGAAAACAAGGAATTGTTTATTGCATCTGTCACACGGTGTACGGAACGGCTTATTGACGTTTGGCTCATCGATATTCCCCATTGTTCCCCTACTGATCGTTGGTAGCATCCAGCTGCTAGAACCTGCGAGTTATTTATACATTTATGCAAGTATGTAAATAAGCCGATTTTTATAAGTTACCTGTTTTTCGGCTGATAACGCCGTTATCCTTTCTCCTTTTAACTGGTTACTTAACTGCGATATTATATTTACAGTTAAGCTGGGACTTAATCGGTATAGTTTACGGAACTCCGATGGTGTCAAATCGAAAGGGTTATCAACTTCCCGAAGCCTGCGCCGGTCAACTATAGGCACATTAACTTCATCATTACACAGATGCATTGCAACATATTCAAACGCCATTAAATTAATTTTTTACCCACAAAAAACTGAAAAAAACAAAAAATCTTTTTAATAACAACACAAACTCAAATGCCTTTAACTTAGCCACAAAAATAAACAAAGCAAATCAGCTGATTGTGATTGTTTACAATAAACAAGGTCAAGTCTTGTTAAAGATGCTACAGAATCGCTTAACAACAAAAAAGTTGTTAAGATGTAGAAACAACATGAAATGTTGTTTAAATTAGTTACAGAATCGACCTACTGATTATATTCGTGAACATATTTTAATCGTTTTGTTTGAGATTTTTGAATCATTTTTGAATGCGATTATGATGCATTTATTCTTCATATCTCATTCACAATTACTACATAGTAATCTTATCTCATCAGAGCACAGTGTTTCGTGTAGAACAAGCTAGCTGGACAAAATTATTTTATGAGATTTTCCGTTTCATATGCAGTCATTTATTACAACTACGTCATTTTTTTCGGCCATATGTTCTTTTTTTTTATTTTTTCCAAAATTTTACTTCATATGCATACATTTGCTTATTTCATATACAGTAACTCATGTGAATAAGTGACATAGATCCAAAAAAATTTAAAGGACTTAAGAATATTACTTTATTGTACTTAAATTGAATGGACTACAAATCTCAATACTCTAAATAATTCTAAAAATTCGGAAAAAAATTAACATTGTTTATGAAAATTCGTTCAATTTTTCAAACATTTTTTAAATAAAATTTTGTTTTTGTTATAGATCGTGACAAATTTTCTTATGGGAAATTAGTTAAAATATGAAAATTCGTCGAATTTTTCAAACATTTTTTAAATATAATTTAGTTTTTGTTACAGATCGTGACAAATTTTCTTATGGGAAATTAGTTAAAATAAATTTGCGAAAGCAAAAATTGTAAGAATTGTCCAAAAATGGATGTCTACTTATTTATGTGAGTGACTGTACATATGTACATACATATTTTTTATTTATTTGAGTATTTATCCTGGCACTACAATTTTTACAAAATTATTTTATAGTACCAGTCAGGAATGTAAAAGTGAATTACAATAATAATAATAACAATGTAAATAATTAAATTAATTATGTGAAAATTACTTATTACAAAAACTTAAAAGTAAAGTATCATACAAAGTAGAAAAGACAATAGATTTAAATTAAATAAAACCTGATCCAACAAAAAGTTATAGTAGGTTATCTTTTATAATTATGTTATTATTCGCTATCATCACTTTCATTCGATGAGTCACTTGTGGAATAGTCATGAGCATCAGCAACACTATTGTGAAAGCTTGAAACAACTGGGGTATTTATTTACTCCTCAACATTATCGGGGGACAGTAAATTTAAGACTTCTGAAGTCAGACTTTAAAATTTTTTCTTAGGTATCTCCCTAAAACTGTTAACTAAAGGATCCGATGTTATAAGCAACATATTCATAAGATCTCTATTCGTGGCTTCACGCGACTGCTTTTGTGTGTTATCATCCCTGAATCGTCTCAAATCTTTGTTACGGGCTTCCTGTGCTTCCTCAGAAAGTTGACCAATAGGTAAAATTGCTGATTTTATAATATCAGTACTATGCACTAAGATTTTATGAACTGTAACAGGCATATAAAACCACGAATAGAGATCTATGTATAGTTTTTTAGTCTCATTCGCAAATATCTCAAATCTTTGGATATTGATATTATACCCAGATGCTAATGCGCGAAGGAGAGTGTCGAATCTTTTGATGAGCGTTACATCCAATCCCGTAATCTCAGCACTAGCCTCAGAATTTTCGAAAAACCTACGAGCAGTGTTGCCGTCATTGGTATTGCCGAAACTTGGTTTTGGTTTATCGAGGCGATAACTTATGTGAAGCAAGCATTCAAAACATCTTATCCATGCATGGATAGTAGACAAACCAAAACCAAGATTATCTCGGTTAGGCGTAAAGTTCCGTAACTCATTATTCATATCTTTTGGAGTGGCACCACAAATATAACACTTTTGTGAGGAAGAAGTTTCAGTCAAAGCATTGCAAACTTTTCCGTCAATCATTGTTAGAGGCGTATTGTGATTTACGGAAACTTCGTATTCTTCGAGCATGTACTTTGTTGGCAACACCGCACTTATCTCCTCTTAAACTTTGTTCGTTTCAAAAACAATAAAATCTTTTGTTTCTTTAGAAAAAATAAATTTAATTGGACGACAATACGTGGTAGAAGGTCGAGGATTCTGCCAAACAATATTACCTTTTTCATCCTGTAATTGAAGAGGAACAAAAGAAAATATAAACAAAATCTCGTCAGTGTCAGAAATGCATGTAAACTTTTGCCTATATGTGATATGGCCAGAGCTTCCATCGCAATCCCACTTGCTGATTAAAGTATACGTCAAGTTTGTAGGTAATAAACTAACAAAAACTTCTTGATGTGCTAAAACTAAACGCTCAACAGTTTTATCTAATACGGACTGGACTTTAATTTCCGCACGTGTTTCACCCACATCAATTTCATTTGGATAGCATTCTGCCTTAGCTTTTCTTAGACTATAAAATGATGGATAAAATTTATGGCCTGCTTTGATGCTCCACTTCCGAGTCGTTTTTTACCCATGAGTCGTCGACTTGCTATCTATGTAGTATGCTAAAACTTCTAGATTGCTCAAGTATCTTGCATCTGGCTCACATGTCATCTTTTTGCCGGATATTTGAGTGGTTTCCTGTGATTTTTTTATAATGTTAGCAACATTTCTGTTGGCGGACATACGCATTGATACTTCTTCTGCATAAAGTAACTCACCAGGACTTCTAGATTGCAAGAGGTCATCCACTCGACGCCGTTTGGTTTTTCACTGCAGCTAACAAAGTCCATCTTTCGTCTTCCGGGGCCGGGGTTACCTGAAGAAGTGGTTGGTTGGTCTGATGGCAACTTTGGATCTACCGTTATTGCAAATGTGAAGTCTGGACCCGAAAGCCACTCCGAGTTTTTATTCAAAAATCGCGCCTTATGCCTTCCAAAAGTGTTCCACTTTTGATCCAGCTTCGACGAATATGCCGATATTTGTAAGCTTAAACTTTTTATCGAATACTCGGCTGCTTCGATTAAATCATACTTAAGTACAAC
The DNA here is from genome assembly GCF_040869045.1 of Eurosta solidaginis. Classification (NCBI taxonomy): domain Eukaryota; kingdom Metazoa; phylum Arthropoda; class Insecta; order Diptera; family Tephritidae; genus Eurosta; species Eurosta solidaginis. The sequence continues at coordinate 155,385,728 of NC_090321.1, forward strand.
AAAACTCAATAATTCTTTATATCTGGTTTCCTTCGAATGTTGAACCCAAATGTCAAAAAACTCCGTTCTTGGTACGGCTATAACTAAACTGCTTTGTGTTGTTGATTTTCCGACAGGGTGAATAGTTGATTATTGTTGTGCTGCCATCTTAAGTGTCGTTGATCGTTCTGATTTGTTATCAGTTGTGCAGTATTTATATTACATTCAGGTATTGGCGTAGATGCTACCAAATGGGGTTGTTTTGTGTAGCGTTCCTGTGTGGTTATACCAGCATTAGGATTGCTTTGTATGTACCTGTTTTTATGCCTTGGTGACTGGTGCGGTAGGTTGTGGCAGGTTGAGTCAGTGATCTTCGCCTTTTTGCTTTTGGTGTGCTCTTGTTGACCTTGCGCGTTTATTTTTGTGTGTTTGTTCGCTGAACCTGGGAATTGCTTTTGCCGTTTGTAGATCAGGTTTAAAGGTTCAAATATCTCGTCGGAGCTGGTACGTACATACATCCTATTTTATATGTACAGATAACTAAATCTACAAAAAAAAAATTTAAAATAGATGGTGAAAGAATTCACAATGGTTTTCTCTCGACTATTAGAGAATACTTGCGACTATAACATATGTAAAATTTAGCCCGGATGTCCGCGGATGTATGTAACTTTTTTGTCCTTAAGTTAAAAATATAGAGAAAAAATACCTTTTCTTCTTAATAACGGAATGTTAAATATATTGAAAATACTCTAATTGCGAAAGAATTACTATTAAAAAATTTTACTTACCTTCGAGCTTAGAAGCCATTAAAAAAATTATATGTAAGTGTTCACTTAAAAGATATATGAAGCTTAATATTCAACAAGAATTTTGCAAATTAATCAATGCATTTTACGGCCACTCCTGCTTTATTACTTCAATTACTCAATATATATGAACAAAAAATCAAAAAAAAAAAAAAAATCCCGTTATTTTGTTTGTTTTCTTTCATTTCTCATTACACTTTTCTTGGAATAAGAACCTTGTTTTTGTCCAGCTAGCTTGTTCTACACGACACTGTGAAGGGGAAGAAAGCATGCGGAAGCTAGCTATTTTAAGCACAGGTCACTCGCAAACAAACTTGACCGATATACACCTGCGACTACAACATCAAACATCACGGGTGGCTTTCCGTAATTCGATGGTCGACACTCGTCGGTACGATACTTAAATTCGATATCGAACCCTCGACGAGGCCGTTTTGGTTTCCGTATTTCGATAAAGGCACTCTCGTTCTCATATTTTGGGAAGTGTTTGGAAAGTGATTTGTGCCTGCCTGTCAAAAACTGTGTGCCATAAATAAAAAATAAAAAGCAAAAAATGTTTAATTGGCGTTATTTTTTGATTATGGGCGATTTTAATGCGGAAAACTCGTCAATTAATAGGAGGAGGATAAAAGATGCACCCAATCCTATGGAGTTGCCACAAAAAAGTAAGATTATACACATTTCAAAGAGTAAGTCTTAAATCTGTTCATTTGCATTTCACAGCTTCCAAACAAAATACCGGCTAACCAAAGAGATTTTTATGGAAATCTTAAGAGAAATCAACCTAAGGGAAGGCATACGAGCACTTATATTCCTCCAATTTGGAGGTTAGCAGCAACACTGGAGATATTAGCAGGTGGCGGTTACCAATGGCAAACTGTTGGAGCGCACACAGCACCAATGGGGCATGGTACATTGTCGAAGGTTTTTCGCAGTACTTTGGTATCTATGGATGCACATCTTTGTAGAAAGTGGATACTTTTTGAAAAAGACTTTCAGCCATGCAAGGAGTGGTTTAACCAAAAATATAATTTACATGGAGGTAATGCAACTCAATAAATCAATAAATAACGAAAGTTTAGTTTTTTAAATTCATTCCAGTCGTTGGTTCCGTTGATGGTACTCATTTGCAGTTGCTAAGACCTGTGGAAAAAGAACATATATATTTCAATAGAAAAGGAAATCATAGCATTAATGCAGTGATTGTAAGTATATATGTACGTACATTCCTATATTCATATGTAGTTTTTATGTAAATCCTTTCTTTAGAACTGTTTATTGAGTAAACGCATTGGACATGCTTTATTACAGATATGGGATCATAAACTAATAATCAAAGCTATATACCCACAATATGGAGGTGCTGCACACGACTCATTTGTGTGGAAGGCCTGAAAAGGGAGATTAGTAATGGAGCGAGAATGCAACGGTGGAAATAGAAACTCGTGGCTATTGGGTGATTCGGTATACCCTCTTGAGCCATGGCTAATGACCCCGTACCGGTTACGAGAAGATGAGCCAGACGAAAGCAAAAGTTTTTTTAATGATACTCATAGCAAAGCTAGGAGCATTGTTGAAAGAACTGTTGCCGTTTACAAAGGTTAGTTTATTAATTAAATCTATTTTAAATATATTAACTTTAATTGCGTCGCCCGTTTAGGCCACTGGAGGATATTATCAGACGACAGAAAACCAAGATAGAGCCCAACAATTGTTGCGAAAATTGCAAACGTGTGTACTGCTCTTCATAATGTGTGCATTAGCCGAAATATTCCTTTTCGTACCAAAAATGAAGCTATAACTTCTAGGCAAGAAGCGGTGATAGAACCTACCCCGCCGGACACAGGCAACCGAGAAGCAGGTAGAATAAGAAATAGAATAAAAGACCATCTTTTCCATTCAGCTATGTAAGAATTTCATTTTAATTGGTAGCAAATAAAGTAAAATTGTTTGTAAATTGGTAATAAATAACATAAAATTGCACTTCATTCTCGTAAAAGTACACTCATAGGACGAATTAGTTAAATAAAAAAATAGATAAACATTGTATTTATTTAACACATACATATAGGTAGCTTCATTTGTTATTAATTTTTCGTTTCAACAAAGGGAGTTCAACTTTTACTTTTTCCAAATCCGCCTCCATTACTTGCACTTTAATTTTTTTTACTGAACTTCAATTGCAATTTGTTAACTGCAGCTTCTTTCGTCCAATTTCGTTGCTTTCTTTTAAGAGCCTTAACATTTCAGTTTGAAATTTTTCCTGATTATCTATTTCTTTTTCAATAATTTTCATTTTTGGATCCGTAAGTTTTCTTGCTCTGGGAGTTTGTGGTGGCTCGTTATCGCTTTCTGATCCTCAACTTATATTATCTCGTGGCGACTCACTTGGCGCTTGGAACTTTCTGCGCTCGAAATTGCTGTGAAGCAGTCGTTTATGAATGCTTCCTCCGACTGCTTAGAAGAGCAAGGACGGTCTGTATTGCTTCCATGTGAAGTAGCGCCTGGAACTCCTAACAAATGTTAATTTATTTTTGCTACGGCAATTACCCGTTCTTCCGTGTCGTTTAACCCTAGGACTTATACCCAAGTACAGGTGTGGCCAGTAGCTACTTTGGAGTGATGTTGCTCCTAAATCGCTAAAGATATCGACTTGAAATTTTTCATCTAAGAAAAGGAAGTAAATCTACGTCGATTGGTGTCTTATTTGTCATGCTAGGTCCATGCATTGATGAGATATAAGCTTTCAAAGTTGACACCTACGACTTCTTATACCCGGGTACAGGTGTGGCCAGTAGCTTTTTTTCTCGTTTTTTCTCATTTTTTGAAGGAAAAAATTTTTATTTATTATTTTCTTTATAAAATATTATTTTATTGATTATTTCTTATAACTAAATATGCAAACAAATTTAAATTATTCAATTGTATTCATTATTTTCACAAATATTACATGTAAATGTATTTGAAGAATGCTGTAGGCATATTGGGCGCTGACATATTCTGCACATGTTACGCGTTCGTCTTCTGTGTTGGTCATGGATGTAGCAGAGAAACCAGCTTCCAACCTGCTGTTTCTAAGGTTTTGCACCAGCAGCTGCAGGCGTTGATGGCCTACTGTCAGCACTTCCTTGCAAGGCCGTACTTATGAAACTGGCGACTGCAATTTTTGTGTTGAAGTTCCGCATCACTTGCTGATTCACCGACCGCTCTTCAATTATGGGCATAGCAGTTCCTTGGCGAGCTGGCGAAGAAATCTCTTACGCTTCGCATTGGTGCATCTGATGTTGGGATTATTCTCATAATATATGATGTACGCTGCCAATGCCGTCAAATCAAACATATTGAAGAATAGGGACAACGGCCAACGCTTTGTCATCCTTTGGCAAGTATATTCTCCAAGCAATTGGTCCATCACGTCCACTCCTCCTTTTGTCTTGTTATAAAACTCGATCATTTCTGGTTTGCCGCTTTCGTCAATGCGATCATCGTCATGCATTGATGATAGTAATATAACTGCCTTGTTTTTTTCCGCAAATAGGAGCAAATGGATATGTTGGGCCTAAACCGAATGTACTTGACCTCTCTGCATGATCTTTGTGTGCCAACATCTCCTTTGGTATGTAGGGCTTATTTTTCCGCAGAGTTCCAACTGCCGTCAAATTCATGGATGACAAGCTTTCCAGTAGATTTAGGGATGTAAAAAAATAAAAAATTGTCCATCGTTATAATTCGGCCGGTTCCATGAAAGCGGCTTAACCATGCGTTCACCCTGGTTAGATTCCTGTCCCGGAGGTGCTTGGCCAGTATATATTTGTCCATGCAGTGGATATGCGTTTTTGGCATCACATACCCACCACACTTTGATGCCATATTTTGCCGGTTTCGATGGGATGTATTGCGTGAAACGGACGCGGCCACGATATGGAAAGAGCTGCTCGTCTACCGTTAGATATTCACTTGGCTTATATGACTGCTCAAAGTTGTAGTTCATCATGGTCCACAGCTCGGATATTGGTGCAGCTTTGTCAGTTACCAAACGTTGTGCCCGTGTGTTGCCATCGTCAAACCTCATAAACCGCAGTATGGCCTGAAAGCGGTTAATGCCCATTGACGCACGATACAATGGACAATTTTCCACCGACCACAAGTCCGGCGTACATTCGGCATTGCTGCGGTTAGCGCCAGTCATAATAAGCACTCCAATGAACGCATACATTTCGCTCAAAGTAACCTTCTTCCATGTTTTTGGTTCCGCCTCTGGATGCTTTGCGTTTAATTCCGCCTATGTAGCTTTTGCTTTTTTGTTGGTGTAGCGTACTATAATATCCACCATTTCCGGAGTCATAAAACATTTATATGTATTGGCTATTGACATCATAGTAGTTGGCCTTGCGGGCCCACTTCGCTGTCGCAAAATATTTTGTTGCCTAGTTTGGCGTGCAAGTCGTGGCTGTGAGCTCCATATGGTACTATCACGTGCTACGAATTCAGCTGAATGCAAATTAATCTCCTCAGAATCATCTGCAGCATCGGATTCATTGTCAGATTCTTCGTAATCAGCCTCAACTACCTGGGCATTGTCAATTGTGTAATCAGGGTCTTCTACATCCGATTCAACCACGCCATCTGCTACTGCTACTTGTTCGCTTTCATCCCCTTCAGGGTCGGAAAATAATTCATCATCTGAGATTTCGTCAAACAGGTTTTGTATGTACTGCTCTTTTTCAGCGTCAGATAATCTATATAAAAATAATTAATTTTTATTCCATTTATGAAATTATATTTGAGTTATTTGTATTTACCTCATATATTGATTCGACGACAAATATTCCATGTTCCTTCTGCTATCCATGTTATAATATTTTAAATTTTTTCTGACTTGTTATTTTCACAAATATAAATCAACTTCACCCTTCAAAAGAACGCTTTACAATCGCAAAACTGCGGTTTATATAGCTGCAACCCTTAACTTTCTGGAAGCAATTCTTACCTGCCAGGTAGTTATCAAATGTTGTTTGTCAGCAACTTCTAGCAAGGGTACAATATAATGTCTTCTTCTAAATAATTAAGAGTGCGCGAAAAGGTTGTATTCTAAAAATTCTAACAATAGAAATTATTGACTTCTTAGAAATAACTTAGAATGCGCGCAATTCTTAGAAGCAGGCTACAAATATATGTTTATAACTACTTAAAATGTTCGTAAGACACTCAGCTACAACATTGCATTAAAAAAAAAACTTGTTTCTCAGAAAAAATGAGAAAAAACGGGTAAAACAGGCTACTGGCCACACCTGTACCCGGGTATAAGAAGTCGTAGTAAAAGTTGGGTATAAGTCCTAGGGTTAAAGAAATGGCATCGTATGGACCACCGCCCGTTCTTTTCAAACTGTTCATGCGTTTTGTTAGGTTGCGTTTCGTGTCATATTAGTAGTCAGTCCATACCTAGAAGAAATAAAAGTATGTTGATACCAGAAACAATAAATTTTAAAAGAGAATTTGTGTAATTTCTAATGCCACAACGCACTTTCTGCCATGCCTGCGTCGCCTTTACAGGAGGATCGTTACTATTTAGCAGGTCCGTTAATTTGCTCCATAGCTGTTTTTTCTTCGCGCGGCCGTTATAAGTATTTTGTAAGCTATTTTTAGCTAACGCATTATGGTTTTCCATAAATTCAACTAGTAGCTTCAGTTGAGCAGTGTTTGTTTGTTGGCTCCTATGTAAATAAATATCAAATATTTTAAATCACAAAAATATTAAAAAATTTAACTTACATTTTGATGTGGTTAATTGCTGCGAAAAAGAGAAACGATAGCAAAAGTGGTGTCGAGCTGTTTATATCGAACGTTCGATACAAGGCGGCGATATTTTTTCTTAGAGAAAGCAAAAACGATACTTCGATACTCGTTTCTGCTCGATATCGATCGTCAATTGCCGTCTTTCAGTGACTGTTACAGCTCCGGCTCACGCTCAATTCTCACCGGAATGCTTTGGATCATTGAGAGACTTGAGAAGCAGATGTCGTGAAATTTTCGCACACGTGAAATGTTATAGGCAGATGTCGCCGCTGTTTTTCATTTAACTCATACGGCGAAAGGCTAAGCAGCGACATCTATTTTTGAAAAAGTAGGTATATTAAAGGCCGCGTTGCCAACCTAAAAAGAAGTAATTAACAAATTATCTGGCTCACAAATTGAACCAGACTTCTATCTGGATTTATCTGGCTCAAATCGTTGTTGTTGCATTTACATGCAAAATTATTTATCTGGCTCAAGATTTTGCCACCGGATGATAGCTAATATCTTAAAATAAGATACGGTACGGGATGTTGAAGACATATCCAGGTTCATATGTCAAGAGAGTTTTACTTACCTGAGGTTGAAATAGCTCACAACCTTTGTATTGTCCAACTATTATGTATTTTCTGGGAAGCGGGAGGTGGAGAAATGGTTGGGGAAATCTTCGGTCGAGCAGCATTGGATTATATTGTCTTGAAGAATATCTTGATAATAAAATTTTTGTATATGTATGTATATACATACATATTTTTTCTGAACTTCATGATTGAAGAAATGTTTGTATGTGAAAAAATAAGATTTTTAATGAAAAGTAAAATTTTAACAAGTATGAAATTCATTATTCAGTCAACAAGTATAGTCAGAAAAGATTCAGAAAGCGAATTAAAAATGATTATAAATTTTTGATCACATAAAGTAAACACATTTGATTCAAATATGATTCCAAAATGTGATTGAAAAACTACATTCAGTTTTTGATCATCAAAGGTAAGCATTTATGAATATTCATCTTGTTGGTTTATTTATTTATCTATTTATTTATTTATTTATTTAAGTCTACAGTACCAAATACCTTACAGACTAAACAATATATTTTGATAAATTCCAAACAGGGAAGTAAATATTATATAGAATAATACAAAACACAAGTTTTTTACTAACAAATTGCATTAAGTGTTTTTACAAAGTGTGATTTTGAGGAAGCAAAATCAACATTGTTTGTGATTGAAAATAAAGCATTCATTTCACGCAATGCCCAAGCAATAGGCGCCATACTCGCATATTTTGTTTTAAAAATTTATAAATAAAAGGGGAACAATGTACGCAGATTTCTTCACGGAACATTAAAACTAATACGCTCAAGTAAAACTGGACAATCAACTACGCCATTAATAACGTTAAACATGAACCAAAGTGAAAGAACTTTCCGTCGTTTTTCCAGAGAATCCAAATTTATTAGCATACGTCTAGCATCGTACGAGGGAGCTGGATCCTCAAACCGAAGAGAACGTAATGCGTGTTTCAGAAAAACTTTTTGCACCCGCTCGATCCTATTGATCGAAAGCTGGGCCCGTATTACGTGTTACGATCCGTGATCGAAACTAATTTTTTAAATCACAATAGCTCTGAAAAGGTGGATTAGATTAACGGCATATTTTAACTTGCAACAAATAGTACTCGTTAGATCCATTATTTATTATAATTTTCAAAAAAGGTTTGACAGTTGCATAGTTATCGCTTGAGTGAAAATGGTTTTCAGTCACTGATCGTAACACGTAATACGGGCCCTGATCATATGGATGCCAAATAAAGACTGCATACTCCAAGTGTGACCGGACAAGCGACGTAAAGAGTTGTTTATGGGTGCAAGGGTCGGCAAATTCAGACGAGTTGCGACGAATGAAACCCAAAAGTGAATGTGATTTCGAAATTATACCATTTAAATGACTGTTGAAATTAAACTTTGCATCAAACACAACTCCTAAATCCTTAAATTCTGTAACGGATTGCAGTACACCAGTACCATTAGCATACGATGTACTCAGATTGGAAAAAGATAAATGGAAACATTTTTTAATATTTAAAGAGAGGCGCGATTTCACACACCATCTATAAAGATTGTCGAGATCCTTCTGTATGTTCATCGCGTCAACTAAGTTTCTAACATTCCAAAAAATTTTTAAATCTTCGGCATAAAGCAACAACTCTGCATGTAAGAAACAATCACTTATGTCGTTAATAAATAGTATAAATAGGAGTGGTCCTAAAATACTACCTTGGGGGACCCCTGAAGAGGCAAAAATTGGTTAGAAGACACACCATCAATCGTAACTACGCAGCATCTATTCATTAAATATGAATTGATCAACAATATGTAAGATGAGTGAAATTCTATGCAGGCCAATTTACTAAGTAAAATTTTGTGGGAGACTTTATCGAAAGCCTTAGAAAAATCTGTATAAATATAGTCAACTTGGAGTCCAGAAGAAAATCAAGAAGTGCAGAATTCAGTGAACACAGCTAAATTAGAAACTGTTGACTGACCTGACACAAATCCATTTTGATTTGGGTTTATCAAAGTGTTAACAGCAAAATAGATTTTTTCTTTGACTATGTACTCAAAAAGTTTTGAGATACATGAGAGCTTCTCTATATGCCTATAGTTGCGAACATCACTTTTACTTCCATTTTTGAAAAACGGCGTTATGGAAGTCAGTTTCCAATAATTTAGGAATGTACCTGCGGACAGGGATTTATTGAAAACGATCACGAGTGGACTAACTAATGCTGTACAACTTTTAAATAAAATAGCTGAGAAACCATCGACATCTGTCTTTTAAGAAGGCTTAAGGTATGCTAAACCATCAATAACGTCCTTTGAAGAAATCTCCAAGTTCCCAAAGTTCAAGAATGACGGGATCTCAGCACAAAAATCAGGGGCACCACGTCATCAGCCACATAGTTTGACTTAAAAAATTTTGCAAATAGGTTTGCAGCCTCAACTGGGGTATTAGCAGAGGTAGGTATACTTGAGCAAGCCTTTTTCGATTTAACATAATTCCAAAACAGTTTTGGATTAGTTTTAATGTAGCGCTCAGTGTCATTTATATACCTTTTATAAAGCTTTTTATCTAAAGACTTAAATTTTTTTTGGAAATGCTGATATTTTACAAAATATGCGTAATTTTGAGATATTTTATACTTTTTAAGATACTTATTTTTAAGATCGTTCAAGCTATTTAAACGCAAATTGTACCAAGGATATTTATAAACAGCCCCCTTTTTTAAAGGAATATTATTTAGACAAAAGTCATTCATAATTACTTTAAATTTAGAGAAGCCACTTTGAATATCTAGATCTGAAAGTAACTCAGCCCAATTGAATTCACTGAGATAATTATTCAAACAATCGGATAGTCACAAGATGCAAACATAAACGCGACTGAATCGGTATGGTTTAAGGGTAGAAACTCATAGAAAGTTAGCTTAATATCTAATGGAGCATGATGAACACATTCATCGGATATTGGAGAAAAGCATTTTGATAAAGAGTAATTGATGTTATCAGTAATAAATATGAGATCTAAAAATCGATTTAGTTGATTGAAGATGCTATTAATTTGCTTAAGATTTATACTTAGAAAGCTATCAACCACATAAGTTTCATGTAGAGTAACAATATTATTAGCTGTAAGACCTGAGTTAGCAGAAATGACTGCTCCAATTAATGTTACTTAAGTTAAAATCGCCTAAGACACATAAGTGATTATCTCGCAAATGGTCTACAGCCAGAGAAATAACATTATCCACATGAGCCTTATATAAAGTCGAATCACTGTTTGGCGGGATATATGAAGCAATGACATAGAAACAGCGCAAAGTTTTAGAACCTTTGATACGAACACAAAGTTGGTCCAGCAATGAGTCATCATTATAAGCGTGTAATAAAATTCACTGGCTAGGCCATGTTATGCGAATGAAAGATGATGCTCCGGCTAAGAAAGTTTTTCTATCGGAACCCGCCTATGGAAGTAGAGGTAGAGGGCGGCCCCCACTCCGTTGGAAGGACCAGGTGGAAAACGATTTAAACACCCTTGGTGTGACCAATTGGCGCCGGTTAGCGGAGCGAAGGAGCAACTGGCGCGCCTTGTTGGACGGCCATAACCGTTTAGACGGTTAAGCGCCAATTAAGTAAGTAAGTAATAAAATTCGCCATACTTTCTTCTGACAGCAATAAGAACGCCACCTCCTCTCATACAGCCAGTTTTAACAGCATCACGATCCTTGCGAAAGACATCATATAGACTCGGATCAAAAAACTCAATATCATAGGAATCAGAATTTAGCCATGTTTCTACCAAAACAACAACGTCAAAGGCCTCTTCGGTGCTAAAATGAAGTATAATTTCTGATTTAGTCCTCAGCCCGGAGACATTCTGATAATATAGTTTCAGACCACTATTACAATCAGACGAAGAACTAGTGTTCAGGGTCACATTTGATGTGATTGAGCCGTTTCCTTTTGAAAAAAAATAAACGGCTTCAGGTTAACATTTGCTGGCCAAAGAGATGACTGCATAATAATGCGGAGTAAAGCTGACGGTACACCCAGTTTGAAAATGACACCTCTGCGCTTATTTGCTGGGTTATCTTTTTTGATAAGAGCATAGCAATGGATCAAATTAATATTGATATCTGTGTGTTTCGCAACATAGTTTTTTTATGTCATCCGCTGTAACTTTATGTCCAAAAGACGACAAATGAACCCATCTGTTGCGAACAGAAACAGACAATTCAGTGTTATCACTTGAACCAACAACAACCTGTGATTTCTTTTGCTTTTGCTTTTATTTATTTTCTTGTCGTTTACAACAACAGTCCAATCAGTAGAATTGTTCGCATTTAGAGACGATGATTGAGAGACAGAAGTGCCGCCAACAAAAGGCTCAGAGTTATCAACATACTCTTCTGCAGATAATGAGCGCAAATCGCCATCAGCAATTGAATTTGACAAGTCAGCACGAGTCATATCAGTAGCCGAAAGAGCACTTAATTCGGTATGATTATTATTGCTGCTTGCCATGGGATAGTGAGTACTAGAAGAATTATCAACACATGCAGCAACAACATCGGTAACACTGACATCAGTCACGGGAGTAATAGCATTAACAGCAGCTATGCAAGAAGCAGCATGTGCCTTCAAAGGCAAGCCATCACGGTCAGCGACCTTTGTTTTAGATCCCGTAACAATTACATTATTAACATCCACATCACCATTGTTAACGGCAGTGCTACTAGCAACATTGTTTTTAGATATGCTAGGCACATTATTATTTTTGTTATTGTTTTTATCTGCATTGGCAGTGGATTCACTAATTTGAACTTGCTTCTTAGATCGATTTACATTTTTATGACCACTCAAAACCATGCAAACTTCACTTAATGAGCTTATGGCATTTTCAAGCTTATGCAATTAAGCTGGAGCAGAAATGTTATCACAATTGTCACATCTAAAGATCACATTCTTACATGAAGTAATGAGCTTAATGTAGCTAGAGCTCAACTTAGTGCACTTTTTATGATAATTATAAGAGCAGATACCACACGATAGGAATCCACCCGAAGCACGCTGTAAGTTACAATTAGCACACAAAATCACCCTTACTGATACTTAGCATAGACTTGACTTGACTTGGCGTAAACTTGGCAACTTAGCACCGATTATACTCCACTTGGCGCATACAATCTGGCATCATAATCAGCGTTGAAATTTATTTTTAAATAAATGTCAATTTGTATGACAAAATGTCAAAAGGAAATGGAAACGAAGAAATGGCATCTCAAAATGTAAACTTCACTTAGAACTTACATAGAAAATCAAAATTCAACAGACTTCTAAGTCAAGTTAAGTGCTGCCAAGTTTTGTGTAATCAGTAACATGCAATGTTCATTTAACAGAACTGTGACAGTTCTCAAGTCAAGTCAAGTCTATGCTAAGTATCAGTAATGGAGCCTAAAGACATAACAAAGTATTTAAAAGCAAATTAGCCACGGAGCAACAGAAAAACACGTCTGCACGCAGCGACGAACGACTATATTTTTTTGTGAAATATTAAAATTTAATCATCAAAGGACTTTAAATATGATTCCAAAAAGTGATCGAAAAATGCTTTTCGGTTTTTGATCATCAAAAGTATTCATATTTGATTATTTCTTTTTTTCAATGTATGATCTCATTATTTAGTTAAAAAGAGTAAACAAATTTTATTGATATGTAGGGAAATTCAAAATTTAATCATCTAAATGCTGAGTGGGCATATAGACATAAGCTATGTATATAGAAATTTACATGTACTTTCTTGTTTTGTTTACATGTTTTTAAAAAATTTTTTTTTCGTGAAATGTACTTTATTTGTTTTACAATAAATTACGAATTGTGTTGTACAAATATAAACTGTAGCTATTGTTTTCTTGGAAAAAAAATCTACCAACTTCTACCAGTATTTTAATTTTTTGTCTACCAAAATTCTCTTTTTAAAAGTCCGTGCACTGCTTGTGTGCCTTTGGTAGAATAAGTGGGTTCTTTGATACATCTTGTATCGGGCATTTTCCACGCGACTGCGTATTCTAACAATTTGGTCGTCGTCGATAAAAGGTTATAACGTTCTCAAGACGCGTGATTTGGACAACATGCAACGGGGGTTCTCTGTAAACAACCAATCTCTGTTCTGTAGGCGTCGGTTTGAGCACAAAAGTAGAGAAAGTGTCGACTCCAGAGAAGCTCGTCAGTGGTTAGATTGACTAGCTTGGTGGACGTGTAACTTTGCGTTCTTTTTTTGTCTCTGCAACTTTCGATGAAACGTCTGACGTAGGCTAAGCACCTCTCAAGGCGCTCCCACTTAGAAAACCGTGCAACATCAACGATTGACTCCACACCCACTTGTATTGAACATTGCATATATTGATTATCTTCCTCCTTGACTGGATTACATTTTATCTCAGCCTTCTCGCAAATCGACTACCTTTCCCTCGGTAGATGTAAAAAATCAGGACCTGTGAACCAAACGCTGGTTGGAGCAAATTCTTTAGTATTTGGTAACAGCATCTGCTACATTTTGTTTAGTGGGTACAAAATGTCATTTGGATATGTCACTTTTTTTTTTGTATTTCTGCCGCTCTGAACATGACAAATTGCTTGTATTTACGTGGATCGGAGTGCAGCCATGTTAGTACTCTTTTTGAGTCAGTATAAAAATGTATATCATTAATTTCGAAGTCTTGTCTCTTAACAATTGCATAGGCTAGGCGGGTTCCCAAAATCGCTGCTGTTAATTCCATTCGTGGTATTGAAAATGAGCGCAAAGGGGCACCTTGGACTTAGAGCCAACAAGAGCAACATGAAACTCGTGATTGCTTGCAATCCTGAAGTATGCTACAGCAGCGACTGCTGACTCGCTTGCGTCAACAAACATGTGTAATTCGACATTTCAAGCCTCTCTTTTCCATTTACTAAAATAGCAACTTGGAATTTGCACCTCACCAACATATTTGAAATTTGAGAGCCATTGTATCCGTGGGGTCGCAAACTCTTCGTTATGATGTCATCCCAGCCAATACCACTTCGCCATATACCTTGTAAGAACATTTTTTTACGAACTGTGTAAAACGAAATACATTCTTGCGAGTCATATATCGACATTAGCAGTCGGAGAAGTTCCCTCTTAGTCGGTAGTTTTTCGTTTCGTAGAATTGCCCCGGTGGCTTTGGTAAACTTCGTGTTAAATGTAAACACGTCGTTGCTTGATTGCCACCACAAACCGAGCACCTTTTCCGGCTCAATTACTTGATCAATCACCTTTCCAGCCTTGCAAAAATCATTAAGGGTGTCTGGATCCTGTTGCTGGAACCAGTTGCTCACCGTTGGAAATCCACCCTCTGATGTGAAAGTTCCCCCGTTTATGGGCTTCCGCACATCGTTGGCTAGTTGGATAGCTTCCTCTGGAGTATCAGCACAGTCTAACATATCATCCACGTAATATCTCTCAATTATAGACTTCGCTGCTCTTGGAAACTCTTTTCTAAACTCTTCAGCATTTTTGTTTCTTATATATTGTGCTATCGATGGGGAGCAACTCGCTCCGAATGACATTACCCTTAAAACATTGACGTGGTTTTTTTTATTTAATCATCACAATTGCGCCAAAGGAACATTTGTGAGTGCTGATCATTGTCATCTACGCTGATCCTGTGAAACATCTCACGGATATCAGTACAAATACCAATTTTACCAATTCTAAAGTTGTACAAAACATTCGTGAGCGATTGCATTAAGTCAGGGCCTTTCTCCAAAAACCCATTAAGTGAGTATCCTGTATATATCGCTGCAGTATCCTAGACCAGTCTTGTCTTATTTGGCTTGTTAGGATTTTTTACCATAAATATAGGTAAGTACCACTTTCGGTTATGATTCGTGTCAATTTCACATTTATCAAGCTTTCGAATGTATTGCTTTTCCTCCATATTATGTATGTGCGAGGTAACATTTTCTTTGAGTAAATGATCTCTTTTGAGCTTCTTCTCGAAAGACTCAAGTCTTCGTTTTACAATTTCATAACTATCTGGTAATGATATATCATTTGATCGCCATAGTAGCTTTGCCGTAAAGTGGTCTCCAGTACGTTTGACGTATTTAGCAAGCTGGGCCCGTATTACGTGTTACGATCCGTGATCGAAACTAATTTTTTAAATCACAATAGCTCTGAAAAGGTGGATTAGTTTAACGGCATATTTGAACTTGCAACAAATAGTACTCGTTAGATCCATTATTTATTATAATTTTCAAAAAAGGTTTGACAGTTGCATAGTTATTGCTTGAGTGAAAATGGTTTTCAGTCACTGATCGTAACACGTAATACGGGCCCTGATCTTTATCGAGATTGTATTTTACAGGGATGCATCTTAACGTTAAGCTAATCGTTATCAAAAAATTTCCACCGTTTCCGTTGAAACACTTCGAAATATTACCGATAAAGAAATTATCAAGATAAATTGTATCTCGTTTTTAGCCGAAACGAAAAGCTTTCGTTAACGTTAAAAACGTTAACAAAAACGTGATACTTTATGTTTGAATTGTGCTGGCAATGCTATAGCCATGGTGAAGCCGTAAGGTGGTAACAGCGAGAGGACATACACACACAAACTCCATGTAATTTGTTTGTGTAATTCGTTGGTGGTAATGTCAAAAATACTCTGAGAAATGTTCGTACTGTCAAAATTCGTGAGCAAAGTTGCAATCAGCTTGGCTAATGCTTTCACCTTTAATGACTCCGCCATCAATCAGCTTTGCCAGCATAGTTTGAAATTAATAATCAACATAAACGATTTGATTTCGTTTTGATATGGCAGAAAACGAAGCAAAATCATTTCGTTAATTTGACGTTTTTAACGTTAATAAACGAAACGAAATGAATTTGTTTCGTTTATTAACGTTAATTATCGTAACGAAATGATATCGGTTCGTTGGTTAAGCATGCCTGGTATTTTACACTGCATGTTACCAGTTGCGCATTTGAGCTTTCATGTCGCATATTCTCAACTAAAAGCTTTTGAAGCGCTATGTCATCATCACATTCATATATGTGTAGCTGTAAATCATCGCGTGCTTTTACATTACTTTGTTTTAAGACTCCATAAATTGTCCATCCTAGCCGCGTTTTCGTTGCAGCTAGCTCATCACTCCTTCCCTCCCTGAACTTCATGAGCATCGCCACATGCCTCTTGTTTAGGCCGATTACGATTCGGGAGCGTGCCATTATTCTGTATTACAAAATTCTGGGTGACAAAATTCTGTAAATTGCAAAAAAATTCTGCTTGAACAATATTCTGCTTTTTAAAAATTCTGCTTTTTAAAATTCTGCTTTCTAAAATTCTGCTTTCTAAAACTCTACTTTTTCAAAATTCTGCATGTTTAATTCTGGAAGTCAAAATTGCGGAATCATGGCATGGCGTAGCCGGTGTTGCATCGGCTAAGGGTTAGTTTTTTAAAGTGCGGCCGAAGGCCGCCTACGCAGAAGGACATCACCGTGGCGGTAGCCAAAGCAACCCTGTCATTTCGAATGATTCTCAAGAAAGTTTTGGTTAGTTTTCTTTAACTGCATCCTATATATTTATGCGGTGAAGTGACTTTGCATAAATACGATTTTTGGAAAGATAATTAATTAATTAATTTAATGCAATCAATAAAATAAACACAAATACCCCACGAAAATGTATAGAAGGCTTTTTTATAAATACATCTGACAAAAAAAAACCAACGACTACCTTGAGAAAACATCGAGTAATTTGTCAAAGTATGCGTTCTGACGGCTCTTATTAATATATACTCCTTGCAGCCATCATAAAAAGTTCTATGTATTTTGTTTTTGTGAACCGATGAACTAGTGGCAAAATCGTACTGCGCCGAAAGTTGATGTGCCAAATCTTATAAAAATTACAAATCAGCATTCACCTTGTATAGTTATGCCATGTGGTTGCCGTTATTGAGAATTTGTCAATGTCATTGGAATTTTTGGCGATGCCACCCGCAGGAAATAAAAAAAATATTATAACCACCCCAGGCAGACACGAGTGAGGGTGAATCCTAACCCTTTCACCTATCGCCAACCAACCAGTACTTCCAAAATGTGAATCTCCCAAGTGGACCATAACAATTTCTTTAAAAAACTTAACTTTCTTCGTAAAATACTGTCAAATACGTAAGCAAGTATGAACGAGTCATCCGATGACAAGGGAGTTTGCCCTGTCTGCAAAACGTCGGAAGAATGTGATAGATGCGATAGGTGGTTCCATTTCGCCTGCGTTGGTGTATCTACTGGCATCGAGTTTACTAACTGAGAATGCAGTGAGTGTGCTACAAACAAAACAATGACCAATACGCAAGATGATAGTCGCCAGAATGTCGAAAGTATAATAGGAACCGAGGTTACCCCAGCGCCACCCACGAGCGAATCTGATACAGTCAGTATGCTGACCACGGGCGATCAAGGTAACGCAAACGCGAAGTACAAAGGCATGCGGGTGCAAAGTAATTTCATTTTGCCAACCACGAGCGTGTATGGCACAGTCAATACGCTGACCACGGGCACACAAAGAAACATGAACGCGCAATACGATGCCATGCGAGCATCAAGCAATTTCATTTTGCCAACCACGGGCGTCATAGTCAATACGCTGACACCCGGACTTGGCATGGCGTAGCCCAGGGTTATTTTTTATAAGCGCGGCCAAAGGCCGCCTATGCAGAAAGGTGTTCTACGCAGAATTACTGTGCACGGCGCACTTTTTCAAAATAATTACATGACCTCTTTAACATTGTTAACATTATATTTTAATACAGAAATTTGTAATACAGAATTTTGAAAGCAGAATTTTAGAAAGCAGAATTTAAAAAAAGCAGAATTTTGTTTTTAGAATTTTGTACATACAGAATTTCGACACCAACCCGTACGATTCTCCTGGTAGACTTCTGAGATGCGGAGTTTGCGGAGGCAAGTCGAGCTTTGTAACTGTGCATACGTCACGCAATGTATACCTTTTATTTTTCGTGTGGCCTGACACTTGCAAACTGACGCGGGTAGAATTTTCTTCGAATCGAACAGAGCCATCGGTCCAACGTAAACGAAGCTCGCCCTTCAGTTGTAACCTCTTAAGTATATCGTGCTCAATTATCGTAGGACCTGACCCATCATCCGAAAGTGCGTAAATGTCAGCAGTTGCAATTACTGGCATATGCTGATGACATTGATATCATCGGCCTAAACACCCGCGCTGTTAGTTCTGCTTACTCCAAGCTGGAAAAAGAAGCGGTAAAGATGGGTTTGATGGTGAATGAGGACAAAACGAAGTACCTGCTGTCATCGAGCAAAGAGTCGGCGCATATGCGCCTTGGCAACCACGCTACTGTTGGCAGCCATAATTTCGAAATAGTAAAAGACTTCGTTTATTTGGGAACCAGCATCAACACTAGCAACAACATCAGCACTGAAATCCAGCGAAGAATCAATCTTGCCAATAAATGCTACTTTGGACTAGGTAGGCAATTGAAAAGTAAAGTCCTCTCTCGGCGAACGAAAATCATACTCTACAAGTCACTTATCGTACCCGTCCTGCTATATGGGGCAGAAGCATGGACCATGACAACAGCAGGTGAAGCGGCTTTGGGAGTGTTCGAGAGAAAAGTTATTCGAAAGATTTATGGACCTCTACGCGTTGGCGATGGCGAGTACCGAAGAAGATTTAATGATGAGCTGTACGAGCTATACGCAGACATCAACATAGTCCAGCGAATTAAAACGCAGCGGCTGCGCTGGCTAGGCCATGTTATGCGAATGAAAGATGATGCTCCGGCCAAGAAAGTGTTTCTATCGGAACCAGCCTATGGAAGCAGAGGTAGAGGGCGGCCCCCACTCCGTTGGAAGGACCAGGTGGAAAACGATTTAAACTCCCTTGGTGTGACCAATTGGCGCCGGTTGGCGGAGCGAAGGAGCGACTGGCGCGCCTTGTTGGACGGCCATAACCGTTTAGACGGTTAAGCGCCAATTAAGTAAGTAAGTAAGTAAGATCCGATACAAAACATTTGATGTTTGTTGTACATGTATTCCTGCCATGTCTTGCTTAGGGTTATTACTTTCTAGTTTTGGCTTATGTAACAGAACATGATGTTTTGCCGTACAATTACTTTTGCCGCATTCTCGTCGGTCTTTGCAAAGCTTAGGATCGTGCAAATTAAGGCACGACCCACACAGTCTCTTGCGATTCACCAGAACACACTTGTCATTATACGACATAGCTTTAAACGTACTACAATTTATGATAAAATTATTTTCATTACATACCGGGCATTTGCGTGAATCCGCTGTTCATTTTCCGACTCACATTTTTCCTCGTGGAAGCCAACACGATGTGCCTTACGCCTTTCTTATTGTTGGTAGACACCTACCGAACTAGCTGCGTTTGCCCGGAAAGATGGCCTCTCGCTAAAATCTAATAAATTTATATATTTTAAAATCATGGGGTTATTTAAATGTGACATAAGTCCGGAAGCAGAAATTGTTGCTGCCAGGTTCTTTACTTCAAGTGAAAATGTTATAAATGTTTCCAGTTTGTTGGCATTTACGTCCGACAACGAACGGACTTTTCCAACAAGCTGTTTATCAAGTGCTCGGGTCTGCCAAAGATTGTACGTAGTGTGGAAATAACGTCAGGAACTAGTGCTGAAATCAGCACATAGTCAAACGCTTTACCTTTCAGAGCGCGCTGGAGTCGAAGTAAAGTTTCATCGTCGGTGAAACCGCATATTCGAGTTGAATTTTCGTAGCTGCTGATAAACAGTGGCCACTCCTCTGGCTTGCCTCTGAACTGTGGCAATTCTTTTGGTAAAGCCTGACTTGCTTGTATTTGCCTAGTTGACAAACCGTAATTTAGTTGCCGCCCCGCAACTTGATCGTTGTTCGTGGAACTGCCGCAGAAGCCGTCAATACCACAACCGTCTTGCTCTTGCCTGTAAAAGTTATTATTTAGATTACAATTTGTGCCTATATAGGCACCCACATTTAGTCGACCTTGCATGCCACCCATTGTGTGCGGAATTGGCTCATTAGTGTTACCCTGTGTTAGGAGAATGTCTCTATTTGCAGTTGTCAAACCGCCCTGAAATGGAACGTTGTTCCTGACCGTAGCCACCTTATGTGCGCTTGACGAAAACAAATTACTTTGCGCTCTTATGTCTTTATATTGCGCATACGTATTACCTTGTGTGCCCGTAATTAGCGTATCGTATACGCTCGTGGTTGGCAAAAGGAAATTGCTTCATACTTTCATGGGATCGTACTGTGTGCCTGTGGTCAGCGTATTGACTATGACATACACGTTCGTGGTTGGCAAAATGAAATTGCTTGATGCTCGCATGGCATCGTATTGCGCGTTTATGTTTCCATGTGTGCCCGTGGTCAGCGTATTGACTGTGCCATACACGCTCGTGGTTGGAAAATGAAATTACTTTGCACCCACATGCCTTTGTACTTCGCGTTTGCGTTACCTTGATCGCCCGTGGTCAGCATTCTGACTGTATCAGATTCGCTCGTGGGTGGCGCTGTGGTAACCTCGGTTCCTATTATACTTTTGACATTCTGGCGACTATCATCTTGCGTATTGATCATTGTTTTGTTTGTAGCACACTCACTGCATTCCCACTCAGTAAATTCGATTCCAGTAGATACACCAACGCAGGCGAAATGGAACCACCTATCGCATCTATCACATTCTTCCGACGTTTTGCAGACAGGGCAAACTCCCTTGTCATCGGATGACTCATTCATACTTGCTTACGTATTTGACAGTATTTTACGAAGAAAGTTAAGTTTTTTAAAGAAATTGTTATGGTCCACTTGGGAGATTCACATTTTGGAAGTACTGGTTGGTTAGCGATAGGTGAAAGGGGTAGGATTCACCCTCTCTCGTGTCTGCCTGGGTGGTTAAAACATTTTTTTTTTATTTCATGCGGGTGGCATCGCCAAAAATTCCAATGACATTGAAAAATTCTCAATAACGACAACCAGATGGCATAACTATACAAGGTGACAGCTGATTTGTAATTTTTATAAAATTTGTCACATCAACTTTCGGCGCAGTATGATTTTGACACTAGTTTATCGGTTCACAAAAACAAAATACATAGAACTTTTTATGATGGCTGCAAAGAGTATGATTTAATAAGAGCCGTCAGAACGCATACTTTGACAAATTACTCGATGTTTTCTCAAGGTAGTTGTTGGTTTTTTTTTTTTTTTTGTCAGATGTAACGCCTTCTATACATTTTCGTGGGGTATTTGTGTTTATTTTATTGATTGTATTAAATTAATTAATTAATTCTCTTTCTAAAAATCGTAATTATGCAAAGTCACTTCACCGCATAAATATATAGGATGCAGTTAAAGAAAACTAAACAAAACTTCCTTGAGAATCATTCGACATGACAGGGTTGCTTTGGCAACAATAAAAGTATCGAGTGACGCCTCTTAACAAATATATACTCTTTGATGGCTGCAGGAATGACCCTGATGCTTCCATCGTGGGCAACCACAGTTAAATCATGCGATTTAAAGGCCGCGGTACAATGATATTTTTCATATAGATGCGTTTAACACAAGCTTATGTATTCCAATAACATCGCCACAATCAACCAAGATGTTGCGTTTGTAAATATGAAGGCAATTTAAGTTTATTTCGCCTTGCCCATTCACATACGAAATTTCGCGAAGCACTGTTGTAAACATTATCCCTATACAACAAAAATACTTGCTAACATATTATGTGTCGTATTCGATTGTTATATTCAGTTTTTAATTACGAAAAATTTTAGAAAAATTACCAACAAAAATGTGCCAACACCCTTAGCCAAAGCAAATGTCAAATTCTTCTTATGATTTGCTTGGAACAAAATTGGGGAGTTGGCTACTTTTCAATATCAGATGGCTTCATTGTCGCTCATTCTACCATTCTCCATAAAAATACGTGCAATCTACTCATAATGCATAAGCATGTGTTAAGCTCATCTATATGAAAAACTGCTTATGTGTCGGACCTATAAGGGCGCCTTTCTATGGCGCAGTCGCGATTGGAATGGAATTTTTTCTTTGAACGGCCACAACGGCGTGGCGGGCCATTTTGGCAAAAATCGAGAAGTAGATTGCAAAAGTCGGAATTGGTTGGGTTTTGTCAAGGGAAATAAAATAGTCCGGAAAATTGTGCAAAATATAGTGTTTTGTGCACGCTACAATAATGCGTTATTGAAATGTAATTATAATTACGAAAAATCCATACTAACGAAATCGTCGGCAAACACGTTGAAAGTGTAATAAAAAAATACCAACCCAGATAACCTTCATTATACGCAGGCTTATGCAGAATTAGTTCGCGCCGCACTACAAATACTGGAAAAAAGAAATTCAAAAAAAATTGCGGAAATGGCAAAATCAAAAGTTGTTTAACAAAAATTTCTTTCCTTGGCCAAAACCTACAAAAATTGAACAAGTAAAGTAGATTGAATGTGGCCGGCGGCAAAAATTATTGCTCCCGAGGAGAAGAAAAATGGCACGCGTCGTGGTAGATGGTAGTCGGTTCATTTCGGTGTGTGTGAAATAGTTTTTCAAGTTGGGAAAATTCGGGTAAAACGTACCTTGAGCATTAAATAAAGACTTATCCAAAGAAGAAAAGCAAAGCGTTGCATAAAATTGAAGAAAAACTTGCGAATTGTCCGCTCTGGTTAGGGCCTCCAACATAACTGGTTGTGCGTGTGTTATGAGCAAAACTCCAATATGGAAAACCAATAAAAACTGGAAAATTTATGTATTGCTAGTGCGGAATACGAGAAAAAAATATATTGCTAAAATGATAAATTCGATATGAAAATCTATTTCCGTTGTCTAGCCATCGTTTATTACAGTGCGTTGAAAAGCTCCGGTGGTGGGCGCGAATTCTTGAACAGATTTAGAGCTTCACCGCGCTAGTTTACACAAAAGAAAAAAAAAATTAATTAAGATAAATTTTGCAAAGAAAAATCGTTTGCGACTGTGCTGGGAAAAATATAAAAGCAACAAAGAAAGGAAATGCTCGAGGAATACCATATACGTTAAAGAAAATATGATGAAAATCGTGTGATTATAATGATAATAAAATGGTTCTGAACAATGTAATGAAGAAAACGTTGCAAGTGAAATAGCGACAACTAAAAGTTATTGGCATTTTCGGAGTAACCAGTTAAGAGGCTTAATTGACGACGATGACAATTCCTTCGAGTGGTTCCACATTGCATACGATTGTGTTGAGAGTGCCTTAGCGGGATCATTGTCTTTTTTCTTTTTTTGGCGACAGAGACATGAACCCATACATCCCTACGTGTGAGCATTATCCACTGTGTAACATCAAAATCGCCTATTCATTCCATGCGCATGCCTGCATTTACATACATAAATTGGCTTTAGACCATTACAGCAAGAAACCCACCCAACTACCAATATTAAATTTTTGAAAACTAACAACTACTTACTGTGAAGTGTATACTTTTGCGCCAACGTGCGCGCTATAATCATCGACTGCGCCGTCTTCGAGTACAACAACCACCAGCGTGCCACACCATACTTCACTGCACCATCTTCGAGCGAGACAACCACCAGCGCCCCACACCGCGCGCGATACCATGCTTGACTGCGCCATCTTAGAGCGCGACAACCAACACGCGCGCTGTCATCATCGACTGAGCATCCAACAGCGCCACCGGCAACGACAACCACCAGCAAACACAACAACAGCAGGGCCTCAACCACAGGCCTGCTGCAACGAACCCAGTATAGGCATGATGGAATAGCGGCCACAACCACAAGAATAGCCACTACGGCACAGCGGTGAGTCTGTTCCAATTATAATTAAACACATTTTTGAAAACGAGAAAATTTAGTAATTAAAGAAAAAGCAAGCATTAATTTGGTACAACTTAAATACATACACAAGAAAAATTTAGAATTAGAAACTAAGATTTTGTAACTTCTATCTTCGATGGTTAATAAAATAGCAGAAATGTTCGGATTAATTATCATAGTACTTTATTTTTCAGTCCTCAATCCAATAATGAACCGGAAGTCCACCATCTTCTCTTTCTTCCATTTCTTTTCTTTACAGTGATGTATTTGTGCTTATTCTATTAATTAGTTCCCATGGTTGTATTTTTTGCTTATTCTGTTACATCAGTTGACATGGTTGCATTTATGATCTTACAACTCAGTCGACCTGAAACTGTATCGATACATTATCTTAATTTCTATCTTCACTATCGTATATTTCTTAATCTAATACCTAATCTAAATCTAACATCTAATCTAATACAATTCGCTATTTGTGTTCAGAGTTACAGCTCGGCCAATCTGACACTGTAGTCTGGTTCCTCTACATCTCTATCGGGTCATTTGACGTTTTTGCTGCATTCGTATATTTTTTTCCCACTCCTGGTTGTACTGTGAAATATTTTCTTTGAAAACGGCTGACTAATGCCTTCAAATCATCAAGTGTTTTGGCCGGTAACAGTAGATGTGCATTTGGCACTACACTGCCTATCCGTCTATTATGAAATCGATGATTTCTGTTTCGCATATGTTTGCCCGTTTTCCTATTGTTTGCATCAATAGAACGTAGCAATGTACTGACTCGCTCTTTTTGTCCCACTTGCGTCTTGCCAACATTTTATAAACATCGTTCCTCTGTATCGGCACATCAAGTTCCATTGTAAGGGCCTTTTTTAACTCGACATAGCTTAATGCTTTGGTGGTGGTAAGGAAAACTTTGGCTGTTCCCACCAGGCAGCGACGAAGAGCCAGCAATTTAAATCGTTCGTCTACTCTTGACGACTCCATTACTTCTTCGAAGTCTTGAAGAAAATGTCCCACCGTCACTGATGTATCATCACCACTGAACTTGGAAACAGCATGCTCTATATCGGCAAAATCCAGCCTACGTTGCTGTTGTGCCCCAGTAATAGCTCTTAGCTCGTCGATTTCCTTCATTAATTTTAACATCTCCATACGTTTTCGTAGCGCCACCAGTTCGCCATCCACACTTATGGTCGTGGCTCTTACGTCAATTGGGGCAGTTTGATGGGGCGGCAGTAAAAACATCGTGAACAGCAAGTGTTGAATTGAATTCAACCAAAACATCGGTAGTAGAGGCAGTTGGAACGGCAGTGGCGGCAGAGCAGACGGTAGCGGGGGCAGAATAGACGGTAGGTGCGGCAGCAAAAACATCGTGAACGGCAGGTGTTTAATTGAATTCAACCAAAAAATCGGTAGTAGAGGCAGTTGGAACGGCAGTGTCGGCAGAGCTGACGGTAGCGGCAGCAAAATAGACGGCATTAGCAGCAGTATGAACGGCGGTAACGGCAGCGGCGGCAGAGGAATAAATAGAAACGGCAGCGTTTATCTCAATCATTTCATCCAGAATATTCTCCAATATGTTTGTGTATTCATCGTATCTGCGGAGCTATTATCTCCCACGCCAACTATATTTTGCAGTAATCTGCGTAATTGTATAATGTTGGCAGTAGGAGGGAAATCCACATTATTTTCAGTTAAAACATTGACAATGTTCTCTTGAGCATCCATTTTACAAAATAGTTGTTTATAATAGTGCGCGAGGTTCGTTAACACACCTGAGATGTAACTTCTATCTTCGATGGTTAATAAAACAGCAGAAATGTCCGGATTAATTATCTTAGTACTTTATTTTTCAGTCCTCAATCCAATAATGAACCGGAAGTCCCCTATCTTCTCTTTCTTCCATTTCTTTTCTTTACAGTGATGTATTTTTGCTTATTCTATTAATTAGTTCCCATGGTTGTATTTTTTGCTTATTCTGTTACATTAGTTGACAGGGTTGCATTTATGATCTTACAATTTAAAATAGATTTTAAATGAGAAAATAATTAAACTTGTTTAAATAAAAACAGGAAATGAAAATTTTAAGTTAGAAACAAGGATATAAAATAGATTTGAGATAGGAAGATAATTAAACTTAATTAAATACATACACAAGAAAAATTTAGAATTAGAAACTAAGATTTAAAATACATTATAAATGAGAAAATAATTAAACTTGTTTAAATAAAAACAGGAAAGAAAAATTTTAAGTTAGAAACAAGGATTTAAAATATATTTGAGATAAGAACATAATTAAATACGTACACAAGAAAAATTTAGAATTATATTAGCACAGGGAGTCGCAACAACACCCGCGGCGCCCCCATGTATATTTGGACTTTTTATTTTTGTTTTGATTTTCAGCTTTTTTTGTTTCAGCGTTGTAACCGGTCGTATCCGGTTCGGATTTTTTTTTTTTTGGTTGTTTCAGTTGTTTTAAAATTTCAGTTGGTAGTTTTCAGTTGTAGTTTAAATTCAAATTCGAGTCTTATTTTCCGGTTAATTTTTTTATGCGTTTAGATTTCTCTTTTGAATTGAATTTCACGGTCTGTCCGTGGCATCCGGTTCGACCGGATGTCGTTTTATTTTAAATTATAAGCGTTTTGATTCGGCTCTGCTGTTGTGACAGTTTTTTTTAAAGGCATGATATGACCTTTTTCTGTTTATGGCGCAGGACAGCAGGGTTAGCAAGAATCCCGCCCAGCCGACATGACTAGCCACAGAGCACCACTAGAGCATGCCGACTGCCTTCCTTGCTGCTCCACTAAAGGTGCGTTACCATAACAAAATTTTAAAAATATACTAATTTTAAGAGCACTGCTGCTCTATACAAATAAAACTCATTTATTTTATTCTGCATTAAGCAAGCGAAACGCTTTAAAAAACTTAGTTTATTTCAATATTGTAACGAATATACGGAAATTCCAACCTTCTACTAATGTTCGAATCACTAAACTGTTGAATAAATAACTCCAATATTGAATAATGCAAAAATGGTCTTTATTAGACTACATGGAAATAACACTTATATTTTGCAATTAATAGCTTGCTTAAATCAAACTGATTGTCGTGCCTCTACTGTTGCTGCCTTTTATACTGTCTGGTTTCCTTTTTGCATATTTCTAGGCTTTTCTATTCTAGAATTTACTAGTTAGTTATCACCTGTAAAATTACCAGCTATAACTACGTTTATAGCTTCTCATATGCGCGTGTGTATGTGAGTGATACTTGCACAAATTATTGCCTTCTTTTGTGAGCATCTGAGATAAGATATATGCATGTGTTTGTGCGTCCCTTCTCCGCTGCTCGTATGGACATACGGGTAGACATAATGATTGATTTAATGATGTGCATACCAGTCGCTGCTTAGCATCGGCTTAGAGATGATAGTATCCCTTAGTGTTGCTAATATTCGTCACACTGGCCTCCACCTAAGTCTGATCGTCCCGATCAGACAAATCTCTCGCCAGCTAGCAGTCGAAGATCATTGACAAAAATTACCTTTGCGAGAGTTTTGCCCGTTGTCTCATGTACTGCCGATCGGTAAGCCATCAAGAATAATGATATGTGTGTATCCCACACCTTATGGTACTTGTCTACTACTTTCCTTAAATGCTCCTCCAATGTTCTATTGAAACGTTCCACCATACCATCGGACTGAGGATGCAATGCAGTTGTCCGTATTTTTCGAATACCCAACTCCTTACACATTTCTTGGAACACAGCTGATTCAAAATTCCTGCCTTGGTTAGGATGTAACTCCATTGGTACACCATGCCTTGCAACCCAATCGTTTGTAACCACTTCTGCTACTGTTTCCGCTTCTTGGTTTGGGATTGGGTATACCTTTGGCAATTTACTGAAATAATCCATAACCACCAGTACGTATTTGTTTCTGCGATTGCATAACATGTGAGAGATCTGTATTTTCTAGCTGACACTTTCTTAGTTGTTCATTTTCCCATTAATCCCTACACGTTATAGTCATTAGCCGGACATCTATAATTTCTTCTTTAGCCTCGGCCTTTGAACAGTGCTTGCATTCCAAACTACATGGTCTTTGTGACATTGCATCAACATTTCCATGGGCACTACCTTTTCGATGCTCAATGGGAAAGTCATAGCTTTGTAGTCAATCGATCAACCGTACCAATTGTCCTTCTGGATTACGGTACTACGGAAGCCATTTCAACGCTGCGTGATCTGTTCTGACGCGGAATCGCCGGCCGTAGAAATATTTGTGAAAATGTTTAATGCACTCTACCAATGCCAACAGCTCTCGCCGTGTAACGAAATAGTTCCTCTCTGGTTTTCCAATCGAACGGCTGTAATATGCAACTACCTTCTCCTGTCCATCGACCAGTTGTGATAAAATGCCTCCTATAGCATATCCACTCGCATCTGTATCTAGAATAAATGTTGCTCCTGGAATCGGGTATGCCAACATTGGGGCAGTACACAAACGCTCCTTCAATGTTTGGAAAGCCACATCTTGCTCCTTCTTCCATTCAAAAGCTTTATTTTTTCTTGTAAGCTTATGGAGGCTATGGGCTACGCTGGAAAAGTTTGGAACAAATCAGCGGTAATATGTACATAGCCCAAGGAAAGTTCTTAATTCATCCAAGGTCTGTGGTCTTGGCCAATCCTTTACTGCCTCTATCTTTTCATTCGCTGTACAGGTACCTTCTGTCATTACCTTGTGACCCAAATAATATACTTCCTTTTTAAACAGCGAACATTTTTTGGGACTTAGTTTCAGACCATCGCCAGCTATTCTCTGGAAAACTTCCTCCAAGTTCTTACGATGCTCATCAAAGTTCTTGCCCAGTACGATGATGTCGTCCAGGTACACCAAGCATGTTTTCCAATGTAGTCTTTTCACTACCTGGTCCATGAGTCTCTTAAAAGTAGCTGGTGCATTACAAAGTCCAAAAGGGATCACTGTAAATTGCCAAATACCATCTACGACACTGAAGGCTGTTTTCTCTTTATCTTCCTCTTTCACCTCAACTTGCCAGTAGCCGCTTTTCAAGTCCAGTGTGGAAAACCATTTCGTACCAGACAGCGAGTCCAGAGTGTCGTCAATTCTTGGCAATGCGTAGCTATCCTTTTTCGTGATGTCGTTCAACTTGCGGTAGTCCACGCAAAATCTCATTTTCCCATCCTTCTTCTTCACAAGTACCACCGGTGAGCTCCATGGACTAGCAGATGATTCGATGACCCGCTGTCGCTCATTTCTTGTACGATTTGACTCACAACTTCCCGCTTCGCCAGTGGAACACTACGAGGAGCTTGACGTATCGGCCTCGCGTCCCCAGTGTCAATTTGATGTTTCACAAGATTGGTGCGGCCTGGTTCTGAACCATCCTCGTCAAATATGTTTGCGTACTTTATGAGCAGTTGCTTTGCCTTGCTCTGATAATCTTGATATAGCTCCTCCCTCCATGCCGTGAAGTGATTGAAAGATCAGTCTTGCTAGTTGAATCGTGTTCCTGGAGCTGTTCACAGTTAATAACTACTTCAGCCTCTTGGCGTCTTCCCAATATAGCTCCTTTTGTCAGTTTGAGTGTTGACTTGAACTCATTGAGTACTCTTATCGAAATACGTCCATCTTGTTTTGTCATAGCCAGGGTTTTTCCTACAAGTATGTTGTTTGCTGCCTCGACAACCCACAATTTGTTTGTCCCACAATCTCCATCAACCTTTGCCCAGATGACTGCTTCGGATTTTGGTGGTATTTGCTGACTCTCTTCCACCAGCACTCGTTTGCTGCTGTAGCCTCTCTCGTAGCCGAAATTAAGTGGCACATACATGTTCTTATATCGCATCGTCTTGCTTTGCACTTGCGTATTGATGCCTTGGTCGATTAAGAAGTCTACTCCAATTATGATTTCATCAACAATTTCTGCCACTATAAAATTTTGTAGTACCGTGGCGTTCCCAATTGCTACTTCACATGCTACTTCTCCAATGACCTGGGTGTCCTCTCCCGTGGCTGTACGCAATCTCGCTCCATGCAATGGTCTTATCTTCTTGTTGACTAAATCCGCTCGAATGATGGAATGAGATGCACCCGTATCTACAGTCAGTAAACGTTCCTTTCCATCCACATGTCCGCCGACAGTAAGAGTGTTTGACCTTCTTCCAATTTGTGAGGTAGAAATTATGGGGCATTCAATTGCGGGAGTCAGCTGTTGCCCCTTTCGGCTGATTCGCTTTAGTTTAACGATTGAGTAGATTTGGAGATATGCTCATCTCCTTCAGCTCTGCGTTTACGGCCACCCACATTGTTGGAACTATTAGAACCGGTGCTGCAATGACGTGCAATGTGACCTGGGTTACCGCAGCATTTTTCTGTTGTGGCCCCTTCTCGATCTTTACATCTGACTCGCTCTTGCTTATCTCCTCCAGCTTTGTGGTTACGATCAGCCAAGTTGGAACTACTATGACTGGGGCTGCAATAACGGGCAATATGACTTGGGTTACCGCACTTGAAACACTTCATAACTCCGGCATTTTTCTGTTGTAATCCCTTCAGTGCTTCCAAATTGTGTCTACCCAGTCTGGCCTTTTCACTTCCACGCGATGAGCTTTGAACGCTGGCTTACTCAAAATTGAGGATGTTTCCTGAGTCAGTGCATGCGATACGGTTTCAGCAAATGTTAGTTTTGGATTCGTATATGTAGCTCGTTTCGTTTCCCTATCTCGTATGCCATTTATGAAGCTCTGGATTTTTACCCTCTCGGTGTATTCCACGGGTGCGTCCGCATTTGCTAAATGGGCCAGTCTTTCGACATCCGACGCAAACTCCTGCAAAGTTTCATTCGCTTTTTGGTAGCGATTTTGCAATTCAATTTGATATATCTGTTTCCTATGCTCGCTTCCGTAACGTCTCTCGGCAGCGGTGATCAATGATTCATAACTGTTCCTTTCGTACTCTGGAATAGTCTGTAAGATTTCAGCTTCAGACCCTTTCAATGCCACGAACAGTGCAGCAACTTTATCTTCAGCATTTCAGTTGTTCACTGCTGATGTCTTCTCTAGCTAGGCGATTTAGTTGCAACTCCTGTATACGACCTCTCAAAGCATCCACCTCGGCCTCGATTTTTTCCTCAAACTGCGTTATTTTTACGTCCATACGCGCTTCGAGTTTTGATGATATACGCGCCTCTTGCGCTTAGAGTTGTACTGATCCGTGTCTCTTGTTCTTTCAGTTGTGCTTCCATCTTTGATGTAATCTGTGTCGACATTTCTGAAATACGAGTTTCTTGTGCTTCAATCCTCGATGTTATTTCTGACGACATTTCTGCAATACGTGTCTCCTGTGATTCCATCTTGGATGCCAAATATGTCTTTTGTTCTTCCAGTTGAGATGACATTTGCGACGACATTGATGTTACTGTCGATGTTTGTGCAGATATTGCAGCCAATATCATGTTCAAGTCTGTGCTCGTAACTGTCTGTGATGTTTCATTTTTCTCTTCAATTTTTGTTGTCTCTTCGCCATCAAGAAGAAAAACATACTCTTCCACGTTAATTCCCTCTAATTCCATTGCCTTTCGTAGTCGTGCCTGAATTCGAGTTTATTGCCGGCTGTATTCAATCCACGGCTCTCCAACTCCTTCTTCAGTTGCTGGATCTTAAATTCACTCCACTTTTCCATGTCCAAGTTGTATTCGAAGAGTTCGGAATTTAATCAACAATTCCTCTTCTGACACCAATTGTAACGAATTTACGGAGATTCCTCTTATTTGCAACCTTCTACTTATGTTTGAAACACTAAACTGTTGAATAAATAACTCCAATATTGAATAATGCAAAAATGGTCTTTATTAGACTACTTGGAAATAACACTTATATTTCGCATCTAATAGATTGCTTAAATCAAACTGATTGTCGTGTCTCTACTGTTGCTGCCTTTTATACTGTCTGGTTTCCTCGTTGCATATTTCAAGGCTTTTCTATTCCAGAATTTACTAGTTAGTTATGAGCTATAAAATTACCAGCTGTAACTACGTTTATAGCTTCTCATATGCGCGTGTATATGTGAGTGATACATGCACAAATTATTGCCTTTTTAAGGAACATAAGCCTTACCCCAAAATATAATAAGGTATTCTATGTGGTTGGGCCTTAAATTGTATTTGACAAGCGCGTACAGGTGGCAACGCGCATATCAAATACAACTGCGGCCCACATCACTGACATACAAATGTTATACACACAATTATTAATTTGGACATTGAAGTGAACACACGAAGCAAGTGTGAAAAAACTAAAAAAATTAACTAAGTCTAGTGATTAATTTAAAACTAGAATAGTTTTAACTATTTATTATCCTACAAAACATAAACTAACTTAAATAAAGAACAATAACCTAAAACTAAAAGTACGTGTTTTTTAGCATTGATTGGGGAGTGAGCAGTAGGGTGTGTACGTAAGTACAACTTTTTCGGAGGTTCCAAAATGGAACCTCACATGGCGACCGTGAGGGTCTTTGGTGGTGGTACAGGTGAGTTGAGTGCGTATGATCCGAACATAATAAAATTAACTTAAAAAATGTAATAAAATTTACAATATACAATTATACAATTTTAAATTGCGAAATAACAAAAATCTACAAAATATTTTCTAATACAACAAATTATATAAAAACTAAAACTACGGTGTTAATAAAAATCAGTAAATTCTATTTTCTACATAATTTTCAATTATTTAACTAACATACATAATAACGGCATGCATAATAACATACATAAAACCCACGCCACTCAGATAACGGATCCACAAACCCTACCACCGCCAGCGGCAGCGAACGTCAGCAGCAACGAACACCGTCAACAGAAAAGCCCAGCAGCAGCAACCACCGTCGGCAGCGAAGGCCAGCATTAACATCAGCGGCAGCCATCATCAAAGCAGCAGTGAAGCAGAAAAATAAGTATATGATATATGTATGTATTAATAAAATTTTTCCTACGGGTTTTCTTTACATATATGTATACAAAAAATTTACAATTTTTATTAAGTGCGGTGCGTTCACATTAAATATGATAAATCTTTTTTTTATTACAACGGTGCGTCCGTTTATGTAAAACATTTTGGATTTTTGATAACAACGGTCCGTTTATATAAAAGACTTGGATTTTTTTACTAAAACGGTGCGTGCGTCTAAATTTAACTACCTCAGTTTCAATAATTTTAAAATTTTTTTCTAACCATTTTATAAATCTTAACATTTGCAGATCTACATTTATTTTTTTCTCAAGTTTAAATTCATTTTACAGATTTACATTTCCTTCAAATTTTTCATATTTTCAAATTTCTAATTTAAAAATTTATCAATTCATTTTACAAATTCTCATACTTTCAAGCTTCAGTTTTCCAAATTTTCAAATCATTTCACAAATCTTCAATTTAAGTTTCACATGCCTTATTTCCATTTTCATTGTACTTCAGTTTTTTTTTTAATACGTACATTTTCTAACAAAATATCACCATATAAGACTGAGTGAACTAGATAAGCAGTCTCCAGGTACGCTATAAATTTGATGAATTTTTGATATAAGCGGTGGCGAAAAACCAATTGAATTTTTTTGATATAAACGGTGGTTTGCGGAAAACCAATTAAGATTTTTTTATATAAAGCGGTGATTCTGTGAAAAACCAAGCGATTTTTTTGATATAAAACGGTGGTTCCGTGAAAAACCAATTGAATTTTTTAATAAAGCGGTGCGTCCGTGAAAATATATGAACTGATTAACACATTTTTTAGATTTTTACCAATTCATACTTATATACTCTCGTGCCATTGTAAATTCAATTACTTCTTACAACTTTTTCATACAATTATATTTCAGTGCTATTAATTCTGCCAATAAACTTTTAAATATTTCGTTAGCGACAATTCATTGTAAATCAATTCCTCCTTTTTTTCGTCAACATTTCGGCTTCAATTATAAATTCCTATATCCAAATAAGTGCTTCATTAATTTCATAGTAGTTTCAACTGAATTCGTTTGCTATTCTGATAACTACATATGTACAACTTTAGAGATAGGAAGAGAGTTCACAAAACTTCTAATTCAGAACCAGATTCCGATAAATTAGGTTCAAGATACGAAAGTTTAACTTCATTTTCGACGGAAACAGTCACAAACCAGAAAAATAAATTATCCTTGTCAATAGATTTTCTAGGCTTCTAAGACTCTTCCAGTAAAAATTTAACTTCTAATTTAGCTTCGAATCTCAACGACTCAAATAGTACAAACTTAGTTACCCCTTCTTCTAACGTTAACCCAGATCTTAACGATCAAATCATGGCAACACTTGAGGAAAAGAGAATTTTCGTTAGCACATGTGCTAATTCTATTAGAGAAAACTACAGTCGTGATCCTCTAGCACTTGATTCTTTTATAGACAAAATTGAATTACTTGAACAATTCGCTAATGCAGATTTAACTGGTACTTTTATAGCGTTCTTAAAATCAAAACTAGAGGGTAAAGCACGTGAAGCAATACCAAGAAAAGTAAATTCAGTTAATGAAATTAAAACAGCTCTACGTAGTAGGATCAAACCGGACAACTCGAAAGTTGTAGCAGGGAGAATTGCAGCGTTGCACGTTAGCAATAACAATTACACAGATTTTGCCAAAAAATTTGAAGATTTAGCTGACTCACTTGAGTGGTCTCTTATTATTGAAGGGATCACTCAAGCGAAAGCTCATGAAATGGCAGTCGAACAAACTGTTAACTTTTGTTGTTTAAACGCAAAATCAAATTTAGTAAAAACCATTTTAGCCTCAACGGCATTTACTGATCCCAAAGACGTAGTAGCGAACTAATTGTAGAACAAAATAATGAAGTAACAGAGCGTCTGATTTTAGCTTTTCGATCACGTGGTAACAATACATTCAGAAATTCACGTGGTAGTTATCGAGATTTTTACCCAAATCATAGCTATACTGGTTATAGAAACAATAGTTCATTTGCATACAATAGCAACCGTAACGGTAACAATAATCAAATCGATATGACAATAGAAATAGAAACCAAAATAGTAACAACATTAATACGCGTTCAAATTCAAATTTAAATAATAGTAACAATAGAGGTAACAATTCAAGATCGTCCAACGGTAGAGGTAGAAACGCAAACATTCGGGCTTTAAACGCAAGTGCCCCTCAGGAGCGAACACCGGGGGAGGACGAACTAACCGAGTAAACGAATTTCCCTCACCAATAGGCATCTATTGTTTAAACTTAAATTATTCAGATTTCATAGAATTGCAACTTAACGAGTCACAAAAATTTTGTTCTTTCTTAGCAGACACTCAAGCAGACATTTCTTTAATTAAAATATCATGTATAGACAGTATTATTTTCTTAAATACAAACGACATTATTAACATTACCGGTTTCACTTCTAATTCAGTTTCTACTTTAGGTAAAATTACCGTAAATCTAAACTTTTCAAACTTTTCTCTTAAACATACTTTACATGTAGTAGATGAAGACTTTAATATTCCATCCGATGGCATATTAGGTAAAGATTTTCTGAAAATTAAGAAACGCATTATTAATTATGAAACAAATAGTATTTCCTTTTGGGTAGGTAATGAAAAAGTTGCGATACCAATCCTGCACGGAACAGAAAGCGACAGTTGTATCATTCCTCCCAGATGTGGAATATTCAGACTTTTTGATTTAGGAGATTCACCCGAGCCACTTTTCGTGGACCCGCAGGAAATTGAAAAAGGCGTTTTCACAGCTAGGTGCATTGTTAATTCCAGTAACCCAATAATTAAAGTCATAAGTACCACGGATGATATAAAGTATGTGAAAAGAAACAGTTTTCGGACAGAAACACTTTCAAATTATAATGTTTATACAATTAACAAGACAGAAACAGAAGACAAACGTACGAAAAAACTTATTTCAATTTTAAAAAATCAAATACCTCAACATTCTCATAGCAAATTAATTGACCTTTGCATATATTATGCCGACATTTTCGCCCTTGACACGGACAAAATGACTTTAAACAACTTCTACGAACAAAAATTAAGATTGACAGACAACGAGCCGGTATATGTTAAAAGCTACCGATTACCATACTCTCAACGCGAAGAAATAAATCGTCAAGTAAATAAATTATTAGACAACGATTTCATTGAACCCAGTTATTCGAATTACAATAGTCCTTTGATTGTTTTCCCAAAGAAAGATACTAATGGTCAAAAAGCTTAATGTATGTGCGTAGATTTTCGCGCAGTAAACAAAAACTTATTGCTGATAAATTTACACTAGCTAGATTTGACGATATATTAGACAATCTTGGCAGGGCAAAGTATTTTTCGACATTAGATCTTTATTCAGGATTCCATTAAATCCCCTTGCATCCTGACTCACGTGACATTACGTCTTTCAGCACTGACCGAGGTGCATTTAGATGGAAAGTGCTTCCATTCGGTTTAAATATAGCACCAAATTCATTCTCACGAATGATGACAATAGCTTTTTCGGGTATACCACCCAATGTCGCATTTTTATACGTCGACGATATCATCGTCATCGGTTGTAGTGAAGCACACCATATTAAAAATCTTTCAAAAGTTTTCGATACTTTTAGGTCTTTCAATCTCAAACTTCACCCAAATAAATGCAACTTTTTACGACCAGAAGTTACATTTTTAGGTCACAAATATTCAGCCAAAGGTTTGTTGCCAGACGACTCTAAAATATAGGCAATTAAAAAGTATACAAAACCGACTGATAAAGATGCGGTACGACGATTCGTCGCGTTTGCAAACAATTACCGATAGCTTATACCTAATTTTGCGTCTCTGGCAGCGCCTCTAAATCGATTAAGCAGAAAAATGGTTGAGTTCGTATGGGATGTAGAGTGCGAAAGAGCATTTTTATCTTTGAAAGCAGCGTTACTTTCACCAAAATTACTTCAATATCCAGATTTTACTAAACAATTCATTATTACCGTTGATGCTTCCACAACTGCATGTGGCGCTATTTTAAGTCAAGAACAGCAAGGTAGTGATTTACCAATTTGTTTCGCTTCTAAAGCATTTAATAAAGCAGATCAGAAAAAACCAATTATAGAGTTGGAACTCTTAGCTATTTATTTCGCAATAAAGCAATTTCGACCATATGTGTATGGCACCCATTTCATTGTAAAATCAGACCATAGACCTCTAGTGTACCTGATCAATATGAAAGACCCATCTTCAAAACTTTCAAGAATAAGGCTGGGACTAGCAGAATACAACTTTACTATAGTTTATATAAAGGGTAAATCAAACGTTGGCGCTGATGCACTATCGCGCATCACTATGAATGAGATTAAAGAAGCTAACAAACAAATTTTATCAGTACAGACAAGATCAATGACAAAACGGCAAAACGACAATAACCTTCCTAGGAAAACAGACATAAACGACGAAAAACAAATTACTTTACATATCTACGACAAATTTTCAATTAATTTTTCGAAAAAAGTTCCACGAATAAGATCTGCAATTACGTACGATAAAAATAATAAAACAACAAATTTAAGAATTTTTGCGCATATTAAACATAAGAAACTCAAGTTACTTAGTTTTGAGCTTGTTAACATTCATTATTGTCATGTCATGTCATTATCTTTAGAGAAATTACTTTCGAGGCTCGAATCAGAAGCCGGCAAACGCAAAATTAAGCAGATTGAATGGCCTAAAAACGATATTTTATTCAAACATTATACCATTACAAATTTCAAAGATATAGGAAATAAGATTTTAAAATCATTAGAAATTATTCTAACAGATCCAGCGGAGACAGTAACAGACGAAGACACAAAACTAAAACTAATGAAAATTTACCATGACGATCCAATTGCATGTGGACATTGCGGAATGAAAAAACTTTACGCAAAACTTCGAACAAAATTTTATTGGAAGAACATGACTCGTGATATAGCGAAATATATCAAAAGTTGTTACGATTGTCTTTTAAACAAGGTTAAACCTAAAATGAAAGAAAAACTCGTTTTAACACCAACTCCTTCTAAACCATTTGATCTACTAGTTATAGATACAATATTACCTCTCCCTGAGTCCAAACACGGTAACAAGTTTGCAGTTACCATGATTTTATGGTCCGCTTGGGATAGTCACCTTTGGCAAAGAAATTTACCCATGGCAATTTTAATCGAAAATGGACATTAGAGGTCGCCACGGCCGAGAAAATGATGATCACTAAGGAGGAAACACGCTGTTTCCGAAGAAGGAAGAAAAAAAAAGAAAGAATCGTAAGAAGCAGTAAAAGGCGCGGTCCTCATTAGCGGGAGAAAAACGTGGTCAGACAGTTCACTAAACTAGTGGAAAACATCTAAACTTTCAATTTAATTCTAATAAGAAAATTAGCTTCAAATAAATGTAATAAACACTAAAATCGATCATAGTGGAAAGTGCAGAATGTGGGAGAATACAACCGAAGCGAGAATATGCTACCTAAATTAGGAGGAAGAAAAAAATTTACAGCGCCGGCAGGCAGAGGAAAATCGCGGCAAGGAAAAAATTAAACATTCCTGCCGATAAAATCATATATTCTCATTTCACATGTGCTACGGATACTGAAAATATTAGATTCGTGTTTCAGCTGTTAAGGATACAATCCTTCAATCAAATCTGAAGGAATATAATTTGGTCTGAAGTGTATTCAGATGTACGGGCAATTTTTGTGATTTTATTATATTCACGATTCCCTTTTCGTATAAAAAATTAACTAATTGGGTGCTGGCAGCAGATTTTATAAGCCAAATTACCGAAAACAAACAAGCCCTAAGTTATTAGTGAACCGGCTTGGTACTGCTGTGGTTTTGGTCTTTTTACGCTAAACGACTTGTATTGCGCAGTCCCATTCCGACGCAGGACAAGTTGAAAATCAGTCATAAGAAGACAACAGCAAACAGAAGTAGCCAAAAAGTAACACGACCGCGAGAAAATTAAAAATCAACCACTTTGTATATGCTTGGAATTGTCTGGAGCAAGGTTTAATCGAGGAAATCGGCAATTGAAATAAATGTTTGTCCAATCGTGTTGAGGTACCACTTTCACGATTGAGTGTATACGGATGTAGGTAATCCCTGTGAACTGCGCCCGCTTTGCGCCCTCTGCACGGCATACAGTATCCTTGTTAACCTATGAATACATATATGGGCACTCTTGTAGTCAGTGTTATAATACCTAAACAACGGTGGGGAACATGATAGGTGTTCCACGTTGAAACTCATACCAGCAAGACGTCGTATCGAGCACGACAGCAATTGAGCATACACAACTTAAGATCTACCACCCTAGAGCGCAACCACCACCAACCGCGCGCTAACACCACCATTGGGTGCAACACCGCGCGCAACCACCAGAGGGGCCGACCCATACAGGCCGCTATAACATCGACTGTGACCACAACAACCAGCAGGGCCGACGCATATAGGTCGGCCGTAACAGCCACTGGGACAACAGCAACCAGCAGACCCAGCTGTGACACCAAGACCAGCACGAAAGCGGTGAGTTCGTTCCGGATACGGAAAACCAAGTTTTTTTATCTACCTTTAAGCTTGATAACTTATGTTAGATTCAGTAGATAATACTATTTAAATTATGCTTAAAATTATGTATATACATGAGATGTAAAGGGGGGGGGGGGGGGGGGGGGGGTTACTTGTAGTTATACCCAGCCAACATTTTGGAAGAGTATCGGAAAGTTGCTAGAAAACGCTCAAATTCGAAACTCAATGTATCGTCGGGAGAAGGATGTACCCTGGATGGGATTATTCTTGACTAATCAGTTGCAAGCCACGTTTTATTTTTGGAAGGCAATCGGATTTTCAATGAATAGTTGGTTCAATTTTTTAACAAAATCGATATTTAGTTCCAAGGAATAATCAAGGCGTATTGATACGGAAGTAAATTCGTCATCTAGATGCTGGGTGGGTATGAACTCCATTTAAGATTTTTCATGTATAAAATTTAAAGGAGTGAACTAGGGTCATTGTTTAGGCCACAGGCCTAAATATATCTCCCCCCCCCCCCTTCGTAACATAACTTTCTTTGGTTATTTTCTTTCGTTACTACCACCCACATATTCTTGTGATCACTATACACACAGGCATGTGTGAGTGGTAGTACGTATGTATCTTGGATTTTTACCGCTGTGAGCCCGCGGTACGGCAACTTTGTTGCCGGGAAACCCAACGAAGGAGCTGTATCGTGGGTTCATCGGCTCATGTCGCAAAAAGGCTCGTGCTCTTTAAATCCAGCGGCCAGCAAAGGTACACGCAATCGCCCGTTCACGTAAGTTATAATTTCCTAAAATATATTTCATATTTTAAACTTTCACAACATTTGTTAACATCTTCCTTAACACTTGTTGTATTTATACACATTGAATAAAAACACTGTGAATTCCTTTTTTTATTAATACGAAACCTTTTTGGTGTTTTTATTTTCTTCCCCCTTTTTCGCCTTAACTAATCTTTAACAAATACGTGGGTGCGCGCCGTTGCCACCACGCATTTGTTCATGGTCCTTCGAGCCGGTAAAGAGAACCAACCACATAATTACAGTCCGCTCAACGGCATTAAAGCAAGGAAGTGATAATACACAGGAAAAACCATTAATTTCAACGTCAAATATCAGCAATTGTTCATGGTGATACAACCTTCGTGGTGATACCAGCGAATTTATA
Organism: Eurosta solidaginis; assembly: GCF_040869045.1. NCBI lineage: Eukaryota > Metazoa > Arthropoda > Insecta > Diptera > Tephritidae > Eurosta > Eurosta solidaginis. The sequence continues at coordinate 155,426,570 of NC_090321.1, forward strand.
TTGAAGACAACAACAACAGCCAATATACAACAACTGATACACTTTTGGTGGTACCTTGGAAACATCCAACAACAATATTTAAATCACATTCGATTACTCCGGATTAAGGTACGTGGTTTAAAAATATTCCGTGCTAGGTAGGGTTTTCCTTTAATTTCACATTTAATAAAATCTGAAAATAAAAATAGCAAATTACAAAGTGATTCTTTATATGGAATAGTGCAAGTGATTTTTTTCCCGTGAAGTGAGAAGTCTTATTTCGTGCAAAAATAGGAAAAGGCGCTTAACGCAGTTATTTAAAGTTTGTGCAACACGCCTTGTGACTATCCGGAACAATCCCCCACCAGCGGTAAGATTTTCCGGACACAGCTCAAGGTAGCACAACACTGCTCTAAATGGTTAACATAACCTCAAACACCGCCTTGCACCACTTTTCTACTTTCACCTTTGCAGGATTTATCTGAAAAAATTCATTTAACCCACGGCACAAAAATTCGATTTGTTAGGGTTACTTATTCAGAAACCTGTAAATTTAATTTAGGCGCAATTTATTTTGTTCTTTCAGTGCAAAGTGCACTTATTTTTAAACTGAACATATTGTTGTTGTTGTTTGGGTGGCCAAAAGGCTTATTTCTTGTTCAATTTTTCAAAATTGATTTATTTTATTTTTTCACTTGCGGCTACACAAATCAGTTTTGACTGATCTATTTTTGTGATATAAAGACACTAATCACTTTAAAGTCTTAATACTGTCCTTGGTTATATTACCAAAAAGTCCATAACGAGCGTTCATACATTTTTTATTTTTTCACTAACACCACTTTTTCACTAGCCATTACTTATTGGCTTACACAATTCGTTAACACAGCTACATTAGCACTTTCTTTTAACAATAACGTGAATGCGCGCCGTTGCCACCACGCAATTGGACATTCCCTTAAACTACTAGCTTTCTTGCAAGCTTCGAGGCCACTTCACCGAGAAATCTCTCTCGAATACATTCCTTCATTCCAGTTCATTTTCAATCAGTACTCTCTGCAAAGGCAATTAATTAATTAATATTCCAATAAATTTTCATTTAATATAATGGATACCTATATACGCCAAGCAGAGGCAGTGACTGAGTTTGAAAATGACTATCATGATATGTCCCCTTCAGACCATACAAAACACACCCTCTTAGTCCAAAAGGAGGAGTTGAAATCGCTATGGGAGAAGGCGAAGCAGACATATGAAGAACTCTTGGGCTCCTCAGAACTGGAGGCAAAAGAGCTGTCGGCCATCAAAAAGAAGCACAAAATTGCATACTTCAGCTTTCTCAAGTGCCAGGCAGCGATGGCTGAACTTTCGGAAAAACTTGAGAAAGCTGAAAAGAAAGAAGAAAGCTCAGGAGACAGGGAATATAGCGTGCTCCTGCCACCGTGTGATACGGACGTTTTCAAAGGAGATTACCTTTCTTGGCCTTCATTTAGAGACATGTTCACTGCTATATATATACGTAACAAAAACCTCGAAGCAGTAGAAAAATTATATTATTTAAACCAAAAGACTCAAGGTGAGGCCAAAGAGATAGTTGGGCGATGTCCTTTAACGAAAGACGGTTTCGAAACAGCGTGGAAAAATCTTTGTGATAGATACGAAAATAAACGTATCTTAGTAAACGCCCAATTAAAAATTCTTTTTAGTTTGAAAGCAGTTGAGAGTGAATGCGGTAGCTCTATAAAGAAACTCCAACGTGAAATAAATAATTGCATCTCGGCGCTCCAATGTCATCATATAGACATATCAAACTGGGATGCAATTATAACATATCTATGTTCCACAAAACTGCCAGAAACCACACTGGCACTCTGGGAACAAACAATTAAAAACAAAACGGAAATTTCAAAATGGGCTGATATGGATAGATTCTTATCCAATCGTTTCCAAACCCTAGAAACCGTGACTGATCTGAGAGGGGATACAGTTTTCAAAACCTCAAAGCCACAGGTATCTCGTTCGACAACAGATACACCTGCTAAAAAATTAGGGTCCTATTAGGCAAGTGCAAGTGTAGCAAAACCTACGTGTAAGATGTGCAAAAGTCCTGCACATCGAATTTCAAAGTGTGAAAAGTTCTTACGTTTAACACCCAATAAACGGTTTGAACAAATTAAGAGCAGCCGTGAATGTATAAACTGCCTTTCTGCTGGCCATTCGGTAACAAAGTGCACCAGTCAAATGAACTGTGCCACATGTCATTTAAGACATCATACGCTGCTTCATATTTCGAATCAGCCAAAATCAACAAATACTTCTGACACTTTCGGAGCATCTACCTCACGGGAAGCTCAAATACGACGCAATGCTGAAAGAGAAAATGCTCCGATTAATAATGTGAACTCATGTTTTGCTAATACAAATAAAGGAGTATTACTAGGGACAGCTCAGATTAATATTCATTTTAATGGTGTTGACTATTCGGCGAGAGCCCTAATAGACTCGGGATCTGAATGTTCATTCATTACCGAGAAACTAAAGCGCAGAATTAATCTGCCTTCCAAACACCTGCATGCCCAAGTTTCGGGCATCAATAATACAATGTCTGCACAAGTAAAAGAAGCGTGCAACATACAACTGCGGTCACCAACCGACCCATTAATCAAGATCAATACGATCATGCTGGTTTTACCACAATTGACAGGGAATCTTCCAACTTGCCAAATAAACGCAATGACTAGGCAAGCATTCCCTGGCTTAGTACTGGCTGACAAACGATTCTTTGTCAATGAGCCAGTCGATCTAATTCTGGGCGGAGACATATACCCCCAAATTATGTTAGGCGGCATTAGGAAAGATGTGCTAAACATATTAATAGCACAGGAAACGGTGTTCGGCTGGATTTTGACAGGCCGTACAGATGCGGTTGATACAAATAAAACCCTAGTTTCATATTTCAACGAGGTCACTTTAGACATACAACTGGCGGCCTTCTGGGAGATAGAGGAAATTCCAAAGAAGAGGAGCATCAATAAAGATGATACTTACTGCGAGGAGCTATACAAATCGACAACAGTTCGGAACAACGATGGCAAATACGTAGTCTCCCTACCCTTTAGGAAAGTGTTTAACTTAGGCCCCTCATTAAGAAGTGCGTGTTATCAATTCTATCGGAACGAGACACAACTTGCAAAAAACCCAGTCCTTCAAACGGAATACAATAGAGTTGTATCCGAATATGAAACCTTAGGGCACATGAAACAAATAGGCAATATTTCGCCAGACTCAAATGACTGTTACTTCCTACCTCACTATGCTGTTATAAAGGAGGGAAGTACAACGACAAAAGTCAGAGTCGTATTTAATGCATCTTGTCCTACCACTGATGGCAAAAGTCTAAGTGATACCTTATATCCAGGTCCGATTCTTCAATTCGACCTGACAATCCTTATACTACGTTGGCGGCTGTTCAAATACGTATTTAACAGCGACATAGAAAAAATGTATCGCCAAATATTGGTCAATGAAGACCAAACAAAATATCAGCGAATCATATTTCGCAAATGCCCCAAAAACCCATTTAACATTTATGAATTGAAAACGGTAACCTTTGGGGTTAATTGCGCTCCGTATCTTACGATTCGGACGCTGCACCAACTAGCTGATGACGTGGAGACATCGCATCCAATGGCAGCGGATATCCTGCGAAATTGCATGTACGTTGATGACGTACTCGCCGGTGGACAGAGCATCGAAATTGCAATCAAGGCAAGGGACGAAATATCATCGGCATTGCAATCGGCAGGTTTCCCATTGCGAAAATGGACGTCCAACTGCAAAAAAATTCTACAGGGTATACCGAAGCAACACTTATTAAGGGAGGATTTTCTTGAGTTTGAAGACACCAGCACGGTAAAAGCACTCGGTATCAGATGGAACGCTCATTTCGACTACTTCTACTTTGCAGCGAAACCTTTTGATAATAACCCTACTGTAACAAAAAGGTCGATACTGTCTGCGATAACAAAACTCCTCGACCCTCTTGGCTAGCTGGCACCAGTCGTAATTGTAGACAAAATTATAATGCAAAATATTTGGTTGGAAGGCACGGGTTGGGACGAAGAAGTATCACCAACTACTCTAGATCATTGGACCGCATTAGTCGATCAGTGCTGATTAGAAACCGATTAGTGTGCATATCTCTTGAACCAAGCAGGATAGGCAATTTTTTTTTGGGCAATATGTGGGTATTCATTTGTAGATTAAACGACAATTTGATTGAGAGTTCCATAATTAACCCTTCAATGAAAAAATGGAGTTTATCGGTACACATATGACCCCGAAACCTGATTTGGCGCCATATCTCTTGAACTTCGCAAGATTTTCTAAATTTTATTTTTGCATTAGATAGCCATCCCCGTTTAGCACCATTCACAATTTGATCCAATCTTCTATCTATAACGGTTCAATTTCTACCGCATACTGATGGCTAAATCGATCAGTGCTGATTAAAACCGATGAGTGTGCATATCTCTTGAACCAAGCAAGATGGAATCGATTTTGTTTTTGCATATTGTAGGTATTCACGTGTAGATTAATCCACAAGTTGATTCAAGGTTTTATCATTAACGGTTCAGACGATAGGAGGCTTAATCAGTTAAAATCGCGCGATGTTCTAATCCAAGTTTTCTATTTTTAGGACATGAAGTGGGAAAATCTCACAAAGTTTCACTTTAGAAGAGAAACGGGTTTCCGAGGACCTTTGACCATTGACGCATCTAATGGCAAATTTAGATGGAAAGCTTTAAAGCTTCAAAAGCGCCATATTCTAAAAATATCTCAACTTTTAGACTTGTTTCACATATGTTAAGCTTTGTGTAGAATAGTATATGTGGTGCCCTACATTGAACTTATCTGCAAAGCAAAGCAACAACAAACAAAATGCAACAAAGCGTTCTATGAAAATCCCAAAAAAAAAACGAGAAAATGATACTTACATATACAAATATGTATGCGCGTCCGCAAACAAGTGCCTAACCATTCACAAAATAACAAAACAACCATTAAGGAAAAAAGACATAAGTCAGAAAAAACCCTTTTTTATTTATAATGATGCTATTATATGTACATTTAATATTTCTGCTCTCTGTTTGTTGGTTAGCTGGTACTTTCCGTCTCTGACAAGCGTACTTTACAGACATATCAACGCCTGTAAAAAATGTTTTATTATATATTTAAATATGACAAAGAAAAACAAATCAAACCATCAAAGTAACTACCCATGTCTATTCCTGAAGAACATATATATGTTTTATAGCCTCTATCAGCTTCTTGAAGGGGTCTTCATGTTTCCTCAAAACTGAACTGAACAAAAACTCTACAAGAATATCTTCGAAATTTGCAGGATGGTTATAATTTTCTTTGTAAAAATATCTCTTCACAACGCGCCATTGAGATTCTATTCTCTGTGTATGTGTGCCATCAGGTGCAACAAACGGGTTGCCTGGGTCGCTGTGGTTGACTTTGAAATGCAAATACCCATATTACCTTATAACTCGTATGTTTATTGTTATGTTAGCCAATCCAACACCGGCTGCGCCATGCACAGTAATTCTGCGTAGAACACCTTTCCGCGTAGGCGGCCTTCGGCCGCGCTTATTTAAAATAACCCTGGGCTACGCCATGCCAAGTCCGGATGTGTGGTATAACCGTGGCTACCGCCACGGTGATGTCCTTCCGCATATTACCTTATAACTCTTATGTTTATTGTTATGTTAGCCGATCCAACACCGGCTGCGCCATGCACAGTAATTCTGCGTAGAACACCTTTCCGCGTAGGCGGCCTTCGGCCGCGCTTATTTAAAATAACCCTGGGCTACGCCATGCCAAGTCCGGGTGTGTGGTATAACCGTGGCTACCGCCACGGTGATATCCTTCCGCATATTACCTTATAACTCTTATGTTTATTGTTATGTTAGCCGATCCAACACCGGCTGCGCTATGCACAGTAATTCTGCGTAGAACACCTTTCCGCGTAGGCGGCCTTCGGCCGCGCTTATTTAAAATAACCCTGGGCTACGCCATGCCAAGTCCGGGTGTGTGGTATAACCGTGGCTACCGCCACGGTGATGTCCTTCCGCATAGTAGTAAAAATACATATTTTCCTTTTTCTTTATTAACTGAAAAGTGGCACGTTAATATTTATATTTGTTTTTTCTTTGTTGATGTGGCAGCACAGCTTTGTAATGTTATCGATAAAATATATACATACATAAATGTGAATGTTGCTACAAAAGCGCGATTTATTTAATAAAAACATTTAAATTAAGTAAAAACAATTCAAGAATTATATGTGAAATATACTAAAATGAAGTTTAAGTGTATCGTTGCCAATTTATATAGATATCTATGAGCATAAAGGTTTTGAAAGATGTGTAAATTGTAAGTGAGAGTGCTATAGAAATTTGCTAAATTTGCAAACTTTAACATCAAATAACTCGTAAACTATAAGTCTGCGCACTTTAAGTTATATATATTTGTGATCGGGAGAACTCCCTCTTTCATTTGATACCAAGTTTAACCCCGAACTCGGGGGTGCTAAACTAGATCGCTGCCAAATACATTAATTTCAAATTATTCAGAGAATTACAAAACAAAATACATCGATAGTGTATGTTTGTTTGCATTTATGTCGACGTGTCACCACCTTATAATCTTCTACAAGTTAAAAAGATATTGTTGCGGAGCTGGCAACACTATTCACCACCTTCATTTGTTTTCGTTTGTTTAATTGCAACAACGAAAAAGGCGACAATAGTACCGACGGGTTTTCCGCGAATAACTTTTAACCGAGATAAAAAATGTAGTTTCTGCTTTCGGATTCTGAATCTTGACGCAAATACGCGTCTTTTGATATCGCTATCGACATGTGCGACCCGAATTTTAAGTGCAGGACTTAAGTTATTTTACTAAATTTGGAAATTAAAAAGCTTATATTTCATAAACTAAGAGTTTCCTAGAGCTGCGGATGGTAATTTTGTGATTTTTAGGACCCCCTCTACCCCTACAAATCAACAAAAGTTTGAAAACCGTGGCACCTTATATAAAATCCAACCCGTTTTCCATAATATTCTTACCTTCAGGTCTGGCAGCCCCTTAACACATAAACGAACAGTCTACTCGTTCAAAATACACTCGGTCTGCCATATTATGTCGGTTGCAGATGACAATTCGATTATGAAATAAACAAACGAACTCGTCGACGCTGGTGTATTTTTTCAGTTTTAAGTTTCGTTAATTATTAAATTAAAACGCGTTGTGGCTTAGTTGTTAACATCGGTAGTGGCTAAAATAACTCTGTTTAATGATTTGAACTTATTCCAAGTGCGGTATTTTAAAGAAATCGGTCAGAACGCATTAAGTTTGTTCGGTGAAATTTACATTTTTAAACGCTTATATGTCATAAACTAAGAATTTCCTAGAGTTGCGGATGATAATTTTGTGATTTTTAGGACCCCTTTTACCCCTACAAATCAACAAAAGTTTGAAAATCGTGGCACCTTATATAAAATCCAACCCCTAAAATTAACTTAATGTTATTTTGGGCGAAGGCCGCCAACGTAAAAAGGTGTTCTCTGCAACAAAATTTTTAATTTCCGTCACATGTCACAACTAAAAGCACAAGATATTTTTCGTTGTAAACAAATATATTTTTTTGCGTTTCAATGTTTTCCGGAATAATTAATGAACTGTCATTTCGATGACAGCATGAAACGTCGATGTGTTAGTGGAGAGCGAAAAAAGCTTTGAATGTGTGAGTGAACTGGTTACCTCCGTCTTGTAGGGTAATGACTTTTACATTGCTAAGTGAAAAAGGTAACGCATGCGCTCTCTCAAAATAGTGTACGTGTGACTCGCTTTCTCGCTCTTACCTATTGTGTTTTCGGCATTCCTTCTCGCTCGATGTTATTTACATTTTTAAGTTACTTCATTAGGTATGTTTTCGTTATCGCTAACCAAAACATATGCAACAACAACAACACGGGTAACTGGCCTATCGGTTACCCGTACCGGTTACCTTCTGTCAATTCGCTTTTTATATGAATGAAACGCGTCCTTTTTTTTAAATAATATTTAATTAATACATAATCCATGCTTAAAATGGTTTTTACAGTTAAAATCATGTCCTATTATACTAGTAATTTTTACATATGTGCATTTTTATATTTATAAACTATATAAATACATTAACGATTCATATTCGTGCCCTTTCCGAAACATTGTTTTGAAGTCCTTATTTTTCCTGCGCTGGTAGTGTTGATCATGAGTTTGCAGAGTCATATTAGTTTGGTAGGTATAGTAAGATCAGACGTAGCGAAATTAGGAAGCATGTCAGGAGTATCACCAGAATCCAAAGAAGCATGGTGATTCATTTCGTCACCTCCGTTTTCTTCCTTATCCGGATTCATTCCATACTAGTATTATAAATACCTTGTAGATGCCACATAGGTGTAACCTTACCCTCAAGATCTTTAGGTTCAAATCTTGTGGTGTACAATGAGCAAACTTTTGGTAAACATGTACACGTAAACTTGTATTTGTTCTAAATTCTTCACCACATTCTAAACATAGAAAAGATGTTCTGTTCTTTCATCCACTGTTTTCTTATGTTCCTGTATTAAGTGTTTGCGTAAATACCATTGTGATGCAAATTCTTGATTACAATATGGACAAACAGTTAATTCTAAACTTTTCGTTGTTACATTAATTGTTCTTTCATCCACTGTTTTCTTATGTTCCTGTATTAAGTGTTTGCGTAAATACCATTGTGATGCAAATTCTTGATTACAATATGGACAAACAGTTAATTCTAAACTTTTCGTTGTTACATTAATTGTTTCAGCGTGTTGTGCACGTAAATGAAAATTCATACTTGATTATATTTTAGTATTCCAATCGCAAAATTTACATTTTAAATAATGACTATTGGCCATATGAGAAATCTCATGGTCCAATAATTTGTTGAAGCTTGGTGTAGCTGTTTGAAAATCACACTATTTACATTTTGCACAATGTTCGTTATATTTAAATCGTAAATATTCTGGTTTCTGTAGACGATGCATAAAGTTTAGATGCTTTTTCCAACAATGTGCTGAATTTAATTGAAATTCATACATTGAGCATTGTCTCATGATAAATTTTCCATAAATATACTGAGCACTCTTTATGTAGGCTCTTTTCTTAACATCTAATTCTGGTCGTACCGGATATGACAGTTTTGCTTCAGGTTATAATCCACACTCATACTATTTTCAGATTCTGTTTCATAATTTTCATCATTTTCAACATTGGACTTTGCATCAACATCATTATCATCATCGTCATTTTTTGATAACTCTGTTTTAAGCTTCATATTTATCAAAGGTTTATCTTCCTTAGTATTAGATTAGAAACATCGTCATCTTCGGTTAAGTTTTTATCAAGTTTAGCTTTTTTCCTAGGTTTAAACTCTTCACTATCCGTATTAGAATTAATACCATCATCATTTTTCGTAGTCTGTTTGAGTTTTTAAATTTGCCAATGGTTCGCCTTTATCAGTATTAGAATCAGAATGGCCTTGGCCATCTTCCCCGTGTATATATTGATATTCGGGCGAATAAACAAATGAACCACTTATAATTGCACACCTGAAGTGCATTCGCATACATATGTTGCATATGTGAAACATATAACGGTGTACCAGTGACTTGTTATGCAACTGACGCGGGATGAAGCATTGGATTTTGTGTTGCAAAGTAGGCGACATATGTTGGTGTTGATGAATGCGCATATTGCGGATATGTTGGTGGTTCACTAGTCATTAATTGTTTAGAAGTTATAACTTGTTGCGATTGTTGTTGTTGTTGCTGGCTGCTGATGTGGTGTTAACGTTTGTTGTACAATTTATTTCATTTCATTTCATTTATTTATTACGGCAAAAAAGCCTAATTCATAAATTAAATTATATTACAATTTACTATCTTATTGCTAAGGTTTTACAATAGCCGTGTTTTTTAACACGCGCGTATACGTTTCGTTTGCGCGTGTTAAAAAACGCCTATCTTCGCTTAGATAATGCTTAGGAGACCCATCTAGCGGCTGTGGTAAAACAACTAGCTACAGCAACAGGGTGTACCGAAAAGCGGAGACGCAACGCTCTGATGGCCATAGGGTATAACATATAGCTGAATCAGTTGCGATGAATTGTGGACACACATATAATACATAGAATTAGTGTACAGGGTGAAACAAAGACACATATTTCAGTTACATCTGAGTATAATGCGTATTGAAATTTAGTAGGACAAAATTTATGCGCAGCAATTTCAGAGGTGTATTTATAGTTTGTCTCTTAGCAGTCAATATAAAGTTTAAGCGTAAACGGATATACGCGTGTTAAAAAACACGGCTAATATTCATAAAGTTTTGGTTTAAAAGCTCCGATTTCATTACAACTTTTTATATCTATAGGCAGTTCATTGAAACTTTTTAGACCTTTATAAAAAATATTTTGCTGATCTATTTCAGTTCTAAATAAAGGCAGTTTGAAATTGTGTTTATTCCTTGTATTAATGTTATGTGTTTGCTTAACTAATACTACGTTTTTACTTAGATATTCAGGTACATTTTCACTTTTAATATTAAATATAAACTTCATAGCCTGAAAAAAAATCTTTTGCTTTACACTTAACCAGTTCAAACTTCTCAGCATATCAGCCGTACGAGTATCTCTAGGTTTTTTAAGAATAAATCTCATACATCTGTTTTGCATCTTTTGAAGTTTATTTATTTCTTTGTCTGACACAATGAATAGAATAGATGGGCAGTTTACAAAGTGCGGTTCTATAATGGACTTATATATAATTATTTTGTACTTTTTTTGAATATATTTGGATGTTCTCTGTATAACCCCAATTTTTTTCGCAACTTTCTGGACTGTGTAGTTTATATGTTCTTCAAACTTGAGTTTGTTATCAATTATAATTCCCAAATATTTTATACTGTCAACTTTTTGTATGCTTTCATCATTTATTTTTAAACCAATTATATCCTCATTAACGTTCCTCCTTGTTATTATCATAAATTTCGTTTTATTTATATTAAGTTTCAGTCTATTTCCGCACAACCATTTATACAGGTTATTCAGTTCATGTTGTATTTTAGAAAGTGCAGAATTAATATTATTCTCACTAATCATTATTAATGCATTTATTCGGGTGCTTGCACATATTGTTGGTGTTGTTATGGTGCTGGAAAACCTTCCGATATTGAGAGTCCTTGATTAGTGTAATCCCCACTTAGTGAACTACTCCTATGACCGCGTCCGCGGTAACTATTACATCTGAAGGCGCTTAAGTTACAGGCATAGCTGACATCGCTTATATAACCGGTTGACCCTAAAGTAAAAACCAAAACAAAATATTAGAATCAGTGTTTATGAATAACATATTTAAAATAAGCTCTTACAACAACGTGAAAAGTAGTGTGGTGTTCCTCCTTGTATAAACGTAGGTACTGGATGTGCTCAACCGTGCAGTTTTCTTTAATTTGAGCAAATGTATGTTCTTACAGCCACAGCTGGAATATTTGGGATATTTCTATCCGCACATCGTCAAAATCAAATTACCTAGAATGAAAAAGAAACTCATATCAGTAAGAATATATTAAAAGTTTTTAATATAAGCCGAAAAGTGTTCCATAAATAGAGCTCCACAATTAGTTCTTTTCTGAGAGGCCAAAGGCACAAGAGAAATTTCAGACAACTAGAATCAGGACCTGGTAAAGTAACTTCAAATGAACCTCCACCATGCCTACGCATCTTCCGATGGCAGGGGTACCCAAAGACACTTTGCTGTTGCATTCATAGAGAACATAAAATTATAACAAGGGACAATTGATTGTTGTTACGAAGTAAATTAGACGGGCTACAATAACAAATAAATACAGATGACTTTTTAATCTATTATGCGAAGTTCTTGAATGGATGTTCAAATTGAAAAGGGCAAATCAATGCTAAAATTGCTTTCCCCGACTAACCCGGGAACGAATTGATATGACAACGCCTATCCTTCTTTAGCAGCAGTGCCGTGCACCAGTTCTGTTTTGGACAGCAAAATAAACGTTTGGTTGTCTCCAAGTTGATCATATGATACAGAATATACTCGTTTGCTACATCTAATTTTCCCCTGAAAGGTGCATTTGTTGCACCCTGCTGTCTGGCCGCTCACCCAACAACACCAGGCACGACCGAACTTGTCTTTTTTTATTGGACGTTGTGGTAGCGCACTACCCTCAAGTGGCCCAATGAAACCAGGCTAATCCTGTTCATGTGTCCGCATCCCTTGAGATCGCCGTTAGGCATAACGTCACAGGGGAAAAGGCGATTTAGTCGCCACTACTTCGTATGCGCCTTTCTCTGCGCTGCGTTTCGGCATGCATCAATTTCGTCATTACTATAAAGGCCATCTTGCTCACAGCAATCCAACAATCTATTTGTCCGCAAATTCGTGGAACTAAATTCCTAATGGAAGGTTCCTCTCCAAAAACTCTGTTTACAGACAGTCTTTCGTCGTGAAAACGAGGGTAGTGAAACATTACATGTTCTGCGCTTTCAAATTCGGACGGACAGTTTGGACAGAAAGGATCCTCCTCTATCCCACGCTTATGTAGATATTCCTTGAATCCACCGTGGCCGCTCAATATCTGTGTGAGATGGTAATTTAGTTCCCCGTGTTTTCGCTCGTACCATTCCGCTATATTCCGGACTCGCATGAAGGTCCAGCGCTCTTTTCTCGAATCTTCCCACCGTTCTTGCCACCTAACTTGTTCGTGACCTTGCGCTTTTCTTAGCATCTTCAGATGGTCGGCTGAATCCAATGCCACACAGATCGGCCATTTCACCTGAGAGTAGATCTACTGGGATTTTCCTGGATAAAACATGGATCGCGTCGTCGCAACAGCACATGCTATTCGTATAGCATTAATGCGGTAGGCTGCTAGTATATCTTTTTGGTGGACCATTTTAGATCTGTGCCATATTGGTGCTGCATATAATATTATAGAGCTGGTTACGTTGGATAATAGCTGACGGGTAGCTTCGCTTGGGCCGCCGATGTTGGGCATTATTCGCGTTAGGGTTCCACTAACTCTAGAAACTTTGGTTCACACCGCCCTGAAGTGCTCCCTAAAAGTTAGTTTTGAGTCAATGATTACTCCTAGATATTTCAAGGAGGGCTTTGAATTTATTTGATAATCTCCTATGGTTAGGACCAACTCATCCACAGTCCACTTTGAGCTCATCAGAACCACTTCTGTCTTATTGCTAGCCATCTCCAGCCCCGTGTTCGTCAACCATTCCTTTATTCTTCCCACGGCGTCATTACATAATGCTTGGAGCAGATCAAGTTTCTTGGCCACTGCTACTACGACAATATCATCTGCATAGCCGACAATTTCCGTGCATCCGGGAAGGTCGATTTGTAGCACCCCGCCATACATCGCATTCCAAAGAGTTGGACCTAGAACAGATCCCTGAGGGACACCACCCGTGGTGTTGTGCTTTCTTAGTCCCTCATCTGTATCAAAAGGGAGTACTTTGTCGCTTAGATAGCTACAAATTATTCGGAGCAGGTACGGAACTTGTCTTGGGACACCCAAAGTGCACTCACGCTTCTCATGGCTCCAGCGGGTTAGCGGCTTCCTAGAACTTAAGCCACTTGCTGCTTCTAGATCTGACAGCTGTCAGCTGGAGTCTTAGCCCGGCAAGCGCAGGGCACGAGCACAGAACGTAATCGATCGTTTCCTTCTCCAACCCACACTTCCTACATCTGCTATCACTGACCAAGCCTAATTTAAAGGCATGTGACGCCAGTGGCAGTGTCCAGTAAGAATACCCGTCATGAGTCTAGTCTACAGTTTAATGATAATGAAAATATAATAATCAGTGTTTATGAATAACATATTTTAATTAATCTCTTACAACAACCTGATCGGTGGCTACATCGCCATGTAGGTAGTGTGGTGTTCCACCTTGTATAAACGTAGGTACTATATGTGCTCAACCGTGCAAATTGACATTAGCAGTAATATTATTTACATAAACATAGCTTGGTATTTGTGCAGGCCTCAATATAGCATACATTGGTTCAGTTCGGTGTGCACCAGCCACTGGTACAAACACTTTTGAATGCATAGCTTTCATATAGGATGGATGTGCAGAAGTACTCCGGTTGTGCCAATATGTAATGGGCTGCTCCGTCTCTTGGTACGGCTGTATAGGTATAGGCGGGTGCAATGTATTACTAGTTTGCTCAAGATCGTATGGTACATAGATGGCTCGAAGACGCCAGAGGGGATTGGAGCCAGAGTTTTCGAATCCAGAACCAAAATATCAGTAACTCTAAAAGCACATCCGAGCATTTTCGAGCGGAAGTATTCGCCATAAGTTAGTGCGCTAAGCTGGACCTTCAGCGCTGATACCCCAATGAAACAATTGCCATACTCAGTCAGACAGTCAGTCCCCACTAAAGGCATTTGCGGCGTTCGAAATAAAGTTAACACTGGTACTTCAGTGCGTAGAAAAGCTGAATCAATAGGAGCACACAACGTAGTACTGTTGCCCTGGGTCCTAGGCCACAGGGGAGTGGAGGGTAATGAGCAGGCAGACTCAGTGTTTAATTTGTTGCGTCTCTCCCAAAAATTGTCAACCTCCCAGCAGATCCTTGCAGCGGGTCTGCGCCATACTCTCCTCTTCCAGGAAGGTATCGACCCCAATCCGGGTCCTTCTCCTGACCCCGGTACTGAGAAATGGGTTTGCTGCGTTTGCCGGAAAAGAATCTTTTTAGGACGGTCATATATAAGGGCCTGAAATATTTCAATGAACTTCCTAATCACATAAAAGGTAGTAATTACTTCAATACTTTTAAAAAATGTTTATTGGATCATTGTAAAACCCTTCCAATAAGATAAAGTTTTTCTCCTCTTATTTTTTACATGATATATCCGATACTGGAGCGCGAAAAGGGAATGGTAATATTGGAAGCAGCAAAATACAATGCATCCGGCCCTATGGAAAAGAAAATCGGTCGCCACCTGTAACTCCAAACAGTTCCAAAAACTAATTTCGCTGGAATTCGGTATTTTCAGCCGATATTTACTGTTGCTGATCGGAATCACTCGCATTACATTATGAGGAAATGCGGCACCTGAGAACACAGCCGTATGAAGCTAAAAAACACAAGCATGTCTTCAGTGAACTCCACAAACAGGCGTCGGACCTCTATGTCGGTGATTCCTGTACTCAAAGAACAAAACTAGCAGAGGAAGAACGCTACAACACTCTCCCTAGGGAAACGCGAGTAGTCACTCTCAACTTCGATCTGGATACCGTAACAGGTTAAACTCTTACCTATCCAGAATCAACCCCGACATACAAAACATTGTCCTGCTTGTAATGTGTCCCCACATGACACCAACCATCTGTTGTTGTTGTTGTTGTAGCGATTAGGTTACTCCCCGAAGGCTTTGGGGAGTGTTATCGATGTGATGGTCCTTTGTCGGATACAGATCCGATACGCTCCGGTAACACAGCACCATTAAGGTGCTGGCCCGACCATCTCGGGAACGATTTATATGGCCACATTGAACTTTCAGGCCATCCCTCCCTCCCCACCCCCAAGTTCCATGAGGAGCTTGGGGTCGCCAGAGCCTCGTCTGTTAGTGAAACGGGATTCGCCGCTCGAAGGTGAGGTTGACAATTGGGTTGGAGAAGCTATATATTGCGCTACACAACCCCTTGAATCCCACCAACCATCTCTTTAACTGTATTGTGGAACAAACGCCTCTAACACTCCTCTCATTATGGTCCACCCCTGTTGAAACAGAAAGTTTCTTTGGACTCCCGTTAGAGGACATTGATGACAAATTGTGTCGCACCTATTGGATGGGGCGAAGCACTGCTACAACAACAACAGCAGGTGGACAACACGGAAAGATAGGCAGCAACTGCATGACCCATCGATCCCGAGGCGTTCCTGCCAGTTGGCTCACAGAGGCATTTATTAGCAGAAGAGAGGGAAAAGAGAGAACACTGGCGCAATATGACAGGCCTGAGTAAATCTAAGTTACTGTTAGGGGTTTACAGCACAACTCGATATAAGGCATTAATAGGCCTCTCAAAAAGATAACCTAAGAACCCCAACGGCTATTCTTACAAGACACTGTAGACTGAACAGTCACATGCAAAAGCTGGGTATAATATCGAACAACACATACCGATTTTGTGATGGATCAGCAGACGGCGGACCATATCCTTCTAGATTGCGGCGCAATTTCAAGACGTAGGGCTAAGTTTATGGGCTCACCATGGCCAGAGCATTCGCACATTTAATCCCTCAAGCCAAGAACACTGCTGGGATTCTTCAAGGAAGCCGGCTAGGATGAGGTGCTGTGAAGGAGATGTGCAAGTCACTGTGCAATCCTCAATAAATTATCTATCTATCTACGTTCCGGTAACAAGCATCATTGTGGTACTAGCCCCACCATCTCGGGAACTTTTGATATATGATATGACTACCTTAAACCTTCTAGGGATTGAATATTAATGACCGCAATGCGAAAGTCTGCTAAAATGTACCATTCTCCATGGAATGCTCGATACATATATAACTTTCCACGTTTTGAAACAGTGATAAAAAAAACAAAATTTACTAAAATTTTAACTGGCTGTGGGTAGTAAGGTGTTGATGTCCCCTCTTAAAGCAATGTAATGACAAAAATCTTGCAAATCTACTGATAATAATTAATTAATTCCTCCCCTTCTATGCAATTCTATGCATACATATATATGTATTTTTTCTCCAAACGCTAATTAAAAATATTAATCGGTTTTCATATGAACTTCGAACGCTGGCGTATTTGCATTCTTCAGTTGATTATCAACAAAAGCATGACAAATTATCACTAAAAAATTCATACATGTTGTTTATATATATAAAATGGTAGCCAATTTACTTACCCTTTCTGGTGCGATGATTTCTGGACAATCGGGCCTGACTAGACGCGATTTTTTTTTGCCTTAAGAGAGCGTGCTTAACGCGAACCATATCATGTTATGGCACACCTTTGGTGATGCAAACCATCAAAGACATTTCTGCTTCTAATGCTTCTAGGAAAGCAGCAGCAGCTCCCGGTGGCGCTACATAAATAACAGTTGCATGCCGATCAGTTGCCTTTTTGCTCCGGCTACCTATTAAATTTTAATTCACATTACATTATCTACTATTGCAATTTTTAATCAATACAAATATAACGTATCGAAGCAAATACTGGCAAACCAAGATGCGTAGTTCCACCCTTTTTTGGGGAAATACAGCCAACCAGTTTGGTACCGTATTCCAAAGCATGTTGGTTGTAAAGTACCTTGTATCCTTGGCAAATGACACGTAAATCTGCATTTAATTGTAGATTTCCTCTGATTTTGGCATATTCTGAGCTGAATCGCAACCCGGTGGAGATGCTATATATTAGAATAATATAACATTTTTTTATTATTTAAAAATGCACATACGTATGAATGAAAATCAGAAAGTAAATAATGTTGTTGTTGTTGTAGCGATAAAGACACTCCCCGTTATCGACTTTGTTGGTCCTTTGCCGGATGCAGATCGGGTACGTTCCGGGAACCATTAAGGTACTAGCCCCACCATATCGGGAGCGATTTAGTATGACATGAAACATTGTAGGCCATCCCGTCGATTCTATACAACTTAATATGGTAACGATTTAAAAGACGGTGCACCACCTAATTTTTATCAAAAATTATCAAACGTGGAATCAAAAGACGCGCCTCGAGCTCCGTTTTTATTATATTTGATATTTTTAAATTAGGTGATGCACCGTCTTGTAAAACGTTACCCTTAATATTATTTCGGGCGAAGGCACATGTCACAACTAAATATAACTTAATATTATTTTGGGCGAAGGCCGCCAACGCAACAAGGTGTTCTCTGCAACAAAATGTTTAATTTCCGTCAGATGTCACAACTAAAAGCGCAAGAAATTTTTCGTTGTAAACAATATTTTTTCTCCGTTTCAAAGTTTCCCGGAATAATTAATGAACTGTCATTTCGATGACAGCATAAAACGTCGATGTGTTAGTGGAGAACGAAAAAAGCTTTGAATGTGTGGGTGAACTAGTTACCTCTGGCTTGTAGGGATGTTATTACTTTGGATGTCAATACTGGTTTTGAATCCATTCCATGTCACGTCTAGACGCCTATACCACAACTGCTAGTTATGCAGGCCACCCTGCAATTACTGATGGGAACGGCACAAATGATGTTAAAATATTAATGAATCACGCACAAACGAAATCTAAAATGGAACGCATTTTTTGATATTTGTCAACTTTATTCGGCCAACAAATGATACATGCAGTAATATGCAGCATATTTAGCTGCGAAATACTTGGTACGCGCCGATATTAAAGATATTGGAACGTTATTTGGCCGAGATAACGTCGGCGCTGAGTGAATTGGATCAAACGGCAGAAGAACAGGGTGGCGCAGGCAAAAAAAATTGCTTTCAAATCAATTATTCAATGATTCGGTGAATCACTCCCAAAATTTTGTTGACCCGGTGACTGGTGCCCACACCCAAAACATCGAACGGAACTGGCGGGAATTCCGGTCCTCTATTCCCGATTATGGGCGAACATATACAAATTTCGACGGTTACATAGCGGAATTTCTATTCAATAGAAAGAATACCAATATGGGGGACCGCATTCACTATTTATTCAAACATATCGGGGTTGTGTATGCTCCAAGCGGCTCTTAAGGCGCTAGGAATTCCCGCCGCGGTCATGGTCCCTAAGCTGAGCAACGCAACCTTAGCATGGTGAGTAAAAAGTATATATGTAAAAAAACGATGTCACGAGGACGTCCACTGAAATGTGAATTGTTCGAATAATGCGATTCAGCAAAATGTGATTCGTTGTTGGCGTTACGATAAAGTGGAGAGCGGCCCTCTATCCATGTTGAAGAAGTACGTAAAATTTTGGATATGCTATCTAACGAAAGACAATACATTAATTTATAATGTAAGATAAATTGGTATTTCTGAATGCATACTACCGAAATCCTGAACTCCCTCCATTATGTGGAGTACTCTCAGCTCACTGTGTAAATGGTGTTCTGTGGACATAAGAAGACAGCCCGTGCATAAGATTTGTTTATGATAATGAAAATAGTTATATTAATAAATAATAAAAGCACCACCAGCGCTACTTTGATTTTCAATGATAACGCTTATAGGATTTGGCATCTGATCGGGATCTAAACGGCGTTGGGCTTGAGCATACTGTTGCGGCTCTTGATACATACCAGTACCAGGTGCAGGTGGTTGCTAAAGAAAATATTATAAACAAAATCATCAGCAATATTTGAAATATATTAGTTGTATTAGCATACATTATAACCAGGACGTCCGGGTATTGGAGGTTGACCCGGCATGGGTGGCCGACTGGGCATTGGCGCCTGTCGAGGTTGTGTTGGTAGCATAATTTGACCCATGTAACCGCGCTGCCTAAGGCAGTCGGTTCTATGTACTTCCTAGAGTTCTTAGCAGGAATGTAATATATTTGTAATTTTTCCATATCCAAACGTTTCGCGTTTTCGAGATTTTTTACAATTTTCTAGTTTTCCTAAAAAAGATATGGAACAAATTTATTTGAGTTTCAGAAATTAATAAATAAACATAAAGGCAGTACAAGAGTTTTGTGCATTTGATATTGGAAACGTAGCAATAGCAATTATAAGCTATGGATTGTGAGCAGCTTTTTTCATTTCAAAATTTTTTTTCCACATTTTGTTTTGTATTGGCAGGTGCTGATTTGCTATTCAATGTTGAAAAAATAAACTACAGTTTTTGATGTAGCGTATTTGCCATGACGTAGCAAATGCATATCCATATAATTTTTTGTCGTTTTGTGTAAAAGTACTACACCAGTTTGCAAATACTATGATGCTAGACCATTTGCACAAAGTCCTGAACTCCCCTATAGTAAAATAGCATGGTAACAAACGCATGATCTTATAAAGTATTGGAAACATAATATGTACATACAAAAATTGCAAGTCTTTCTGTTTGCAACTGTAATAAATGTATTCCTATATAATTATTTAAGCTAAAATAGTATGTATTACGTTTTTACAAAATTTTTGTTTTTGTAATAAATACTTCCTTACGTACTAGCCACTTGCCGTTGATGAATATTTTAGGGATTTCGCGACATCCTTTCCCATATTTGGTGCGGGGACACCACTATTTCGGCGTCAAGTCATACTAGACTGTTTTATTGATATTTGCTAGCAATATATATTTCC
Organism: Eurosta solidaginis; assembly: GCF_040869045.1. Classification (NCBI taxonomy): domain Eukaryota; kingdom Metazoa; phylum Arthropoda; class Insecta; order Diptera; family Tephritidae; genus Eurosta; species Eurosta solidaginis. The sequence continues at coordinate 155,446,972 of NC_090321.1, forward strand.
GACCATGTTATATGATTGTGGAACTCCGTGTATTAGCCTTTGTGTTCTAATTTTTTAATGACTTCCAGTTTGTCTTATATAACTGCGCTGACATTCGCTGACAAGCTTGTGTACGATGTGTCCCCCAAATGCATTCTCTAAATTTGGGTTGGTTCTACGTTTTCGCAGTGAATATGTTCGTGTTGTATATATTGTGATTAATCATCACTTTTGAGTGTACATATGTACCTGTTTTTTTATATACATTATTTGCAGCTATGTTGTATACTATATAAATAAATAAATAAATCGTGTCAAGTTTCGGCATCAACGAAATTTCGTCGCGCATTTTCTTTCATCGACTCAACGCATTCGAGGCTACCATCAGTTATAAGCACGTGACGCACATCGCTGCATTGCACTAGTATCATCCCACAGAAACCGGTACCAGCGCCTAACTCTAATACACATTTTCCCTTTTACTATATCCGTATTATGTGCAAGATAATCAGCTAAGGCAATCGATGCTTGCCAACTAATTAGCCCCGTGGTGCTTTCTGCTACGAAGCTTTTGAATTCACGCAAGGTAAGTGACACGTCCAGCGCTGATTGTTGGAAATGTTTGTAAACGTATTTTAGCAGTTGATTCAGCTATTTCGTTAGTTCTATTTGTAGCGTGTTTGTGTTAAAATTATTCATGTTCGCGTTCTAACTTCTTATAATCAAATGTAAGAGTTTATATTTGTGTTTCTAAGGCTCGTTTTTCCATGTTAATAACTTCAACCTTTTTAACTTCACCCGTCATTTCATTGATTTGCAATTTTAGGCGTCCATTTTCAGTATATAACTCCGTATTTTGTTGTTTCTCTCGATTTAAACTTTTAGTGGAATCGCCATGCTGTTGAAGAGATAAAATTTTAATTAAAAAATGTATATCATTCATTCAAAAAAAGTTCTGCCAAAGTAAAGAATTTTATTTAAAAAAATATTTAGCAAAGTTCTATGTTTAACGAAAATACAACAAAGTATAACTGCAACAAAACATTTAGAATTTATTTGTCTTCTAATTAATTAATAAATTTCAGTAGCTACTTGTATGTATGTATTTATTTGAAAATTTGTTCCTAGCACAACAATTTTGACAAATTATTTAACAGTGCTAGTCATGAATAGCATGAGCTATAAAAATTTAACATTTATAATAATAATAAATTAGATTAATCAAATTAAATTAAATATAACGGATAATAGTGAAATATTTATGTATGTAAATGTAAATCTTAAAACTAAAGAAAAGTAATTAATAAATATTAGAAGACAGCAGTAGTGATGATTTGGCTGGGTATAGATCGAATAGTATTTAACAAATAAAGGAAGAAGACACAGAGAAAGGAAAAGGACTCTGAAATGAACATTTTAACAACAACAATTTGTGATCAAGTTTAGGAGTCGTTAAAAAATGATGTTAGCTCTTTTTTGAAGTGCAGAGCATTACTTAAATATAGATAGTCAGGTTCCTTCGTGTGTATCAATTTATGGAGGAAGGACAGTGTTTTGACTTTTAAAAGATTTTCGAAAGAAATGTTTAGCAACCTTTCAGCATGTTGTGATACGTGGTCAAGTCTTTTCAACCCATAAACGTATCTAGCAATGTTGTTGTAAACAACATTTAGTTTGTTCTTGCACACATAGTCACAGTTTGAGTAAATCACACAACCATGGGTAGCGTAGGTATTAAGTACGCTTTAGCAAGAAGTAGTCTTATATGCAAAGGCGTGAAATACTGTGTTAACCATAGTGTACGAAGCATTCCATACACTTTTCCAACCGTTATAAAAATATGGTCTTTCCATGTCAATGTATTGTTAAAAATTACACCTAAGATTTTCGCTGTATCTACGTATTCTATAACGGAATTGTCGAACACTACATTCTCTAAATCATTAGTGGGAAAAGACCTTCTATGAATAACAATATATTTTGACTTATTCGGGTTTATACATAAGCCATTTATATTAGCCCATGATAATATTTGATTCAAATCGTGGTTTAAGTTACTTATAAACTAGCTTGTTTGATCACGAGGACAACATGTAAACAACTGCACATCATCAGCGTAGATATGAACATTACAATACTTAAGGACATCGGGTAAGTCATTGATATACAGAACAAATAACAAAGGACCCAGGATAGAGCCTTGAGGGACGCCTCTTAAGACATGTAGGAAGTCAGACTTTTCACCATAAATACATACTGCTTGAGTCCTATCGCCAAGATATGATCTTATAAGGGCAACTGCATGACCAGAGAAGTTAAATAAGTTTACCAGCTTCCTACAGAGCAGAGTGTGGTCTACAGAATCAAAAGCTTTAGAGTGGTCAAGAAGTGTTAAGAAGGAAATGTAACTTTCATCCACTCGCTACGAATTTCTTCTGTCACTTCTTTAGTTTATTTTTTATTTTTGTACAGTAAGATAAAATGGTATAGTAATATTTCAAAATCTGGAAAAAGCCGCCTCAACAGACTTCGTTGAAAAAGAAAATTTTCACGTAAACAATAACTTACCTGTAATCGTTGCGCCCGTGCTTCATTCAACATCATTCTTCAGAACTCATATCTGATTTTCGACTTTTACGTCGTCGGCAATCGTCCTCATCATTAGCTGCTCCATGTGTTGTATTATGTTTGTTTGTGTTACTGCTATGAGCACCACCGCTACCTTCCCTTTTGCCTTTACTAACGCTATCTTTTTGTCAGTAGGAACGCAATTTAACACTAATTAAGTGCACGCATCTCAAGACCATGTTGAAATGCGCTAACCACATGATAGGCGGTTTTACATGTATTCACGGAACATTGTATACAAGCACCGACTCGTGCTCGACACAAAATACAAACGAGTGCCCAACGACTCGATGGAATGCTCGATATTTTTGTTATTGGTTCCATGCGATCAACACAACCGATGCTTACTTCGAGTATCCATAGAGCGCAGGAAACATGTGCCCAATGTTTGCCTGATTTGGTTGATTTCATGGCGTCAGCCTTATTTGGGCCGAGCAAACAGTCTGGATTAATACCCATTCAACATGTCCGACAGAGCCATTGTCCTGGTATAAAAGAAAACAATATTTTGTTTAAATTTAGTGATTGTTCAATTAATATAAAATACTTTTGATAATTAGATTTTTTTTTAAGTGAACATTCGTAAGAGGCGAAAATCATTTATAGGTGGGATATGAAGTTAATTTACACATTTAACAACTATTACTAAACGCTTTCATATCTTTGTTCTTTTGATTAGGTTCAAATATGTATTTTTTATTTAAAAGTAAAAGAAAAACAAACCTGATGTAATCGCTGTAATACCCTAACATGCCTGATTTACACAAATATTACAATTATCACAGAAAACCATTTCATTTGCTTCCTCTGAGTCTGGTGATCGACACACATCGCATATAACATTTTCATCATAATCAATGCCAAGGCCTTCCTCATTCTTCAGGATCACCTGTATTTGTTTCCAACATCGTATCTGTACATATATAAAAATATATTTCTTTCAGTACTATGTTATGTATAGATTTGTATATACACAAATTAAACAGAAAAGTAACAGCGTACCTCCAGTTCTTCGATGACGCGCTCAAATTGCGTTTCCGTTATGGAATAAGCACCATATTGCTTACGATCGGAATTGAGTAATTGCAGCGATGATTCATCGACCGGGTCATTGTCGTAGGCACATGTATTTTCCGCTTGCGTAACCACATTTGTTAGACAATGCAAATCGCTCGAGTAGGTATCGTCTTTGCTTATACGCAGGAATCGATTTTTGGAGCTAATATTACAAAAAAGTATTAAGCATATTAAACTTGAGTGAATAACATATAGAACTTACAGTTTAAAGTCATGCGAAGGAGGCATAATTGGTTCTGATAGCACATAAACGGTTGGCTCTGCCAAAGAGTCAGGATTGACAGGCACCTGCACGCCCTTCTCCCACTCTTGCTTCCATTGATCATTTACAATGAGATACTCGTAATTAGCCAAAGGCTCTGAATCCGGCACTTTCATTGCACTTATGACATCCTTTCTGTAAGTGAAAGAGAAAACAAACTCAAATTTTAAACTTATATGTATCGCTAAACCATATTAAACTTAATTAAATTAAACAACTTTGTAAAAGAATTACATTTATTCAGTTATAACCTTCCTTGTTAACAAGGCATCTTAGTTACGATATTTCTATTAGGATATCGCACCCCCGCTTCAGAAGTGACACAACTCAAAAAAATCAATTTCTGGTATTAAGGCATTTTTTAATGGTATAAGTTTAGTCCCATACGCTAGAATACGTTCTATTAGCAAAAACCCAGCTTTTTTAAGCCTAATTTCAAAAGCAACGAATATTGATAATGATTTTTTGCATGGGCCTGAGGAGACAATAAAAACATCAAACAAAAATGTATGTTTACATAAATCCGAAATCGTAAAGTTTTCGTGGTGACACTGATAAAGTTTCATCTTCAAAAAGTCTTCCAACAATACCACGAACTCTGTATCAAAGTCCAGATTATTTATACGACTTCGTGATTGTCATGACGAGCCATTTCCTGACTGGTTAGTGTGGAGTGCCAGTAGCAATGCTTTTTATTGCCTACCATGTCGTCTGTTAAGCACCAATACTTTAAGTCGACCTAAAATTTGTTGCCCTGGCGGATATTCGAAATTCCAGGTATGGAAGAAGCTATACGATATACTGCCATCACACGAAAATACTCAACATCACATTAAATTAGATTAGATTGATATTTACTATTATGTTTACATATTTTTTGATTTCACAATAAATTTTAAATATCACAAATTCATTTTCATTTCACAGACGTGTATGATATATATATATATATTAAGTAATAAAAAGTATACATATTATGTAATAAAATGTAATAAAAAAGTATTTTAGCCTCAAATAACATCTATGCATAGCATAAATGTTAAATTCAATGATGACCTTTACAAAATCTTATTCAAAAAAGAAGGCTACAATTGATACACTTATCAACAATGACCACCTAATAACTGAAACTCCAAAGTGGAAAGAAATTGTATATAGAATTTTGGACACTATTTTGTTTTTGGGTGAAAAAGGTCTAATTTTCAAGGCGAAGGTGAACGAAACGATGGACATTTTTTGGGCATCTAAGGTCTCATAAGCCATTATGATCCAATACTTAGACATCATTTGGAGAAAGTTAGGATTTCACAACAGCAGCACAAACGTTTACAAGTTCACTATCTTTCCCCAGACATTCAGAACGAGTTTACAGAAATTTGTGCAAAACACGTAAGGGAAACTATATTAGATCAACGCAAGAAAGCCAAGTAACAAATTTTTCAATTCAAGAACGGTTTTTGACTTTCGTGAATTGTAACCAAAAAACTGGTCAGAAACTGATCTAATTTTCCATACTTGATTGAAGATTGTCGATAACGGCGCCAATATGAAAGGAGCTTACAACGGAGAACTACGTCACATTCTCGACAAATCCGAAAATCCAGAGCCGTAATAAAATCCTCAAATCCCTTACTGGCAGTACCTGGGGAAAAGATAAAGAAACGCTCGTTACTACATACAAGCAATTGGCCAGCCGTTTACGTGCTACGCGTAACCCATATGGTCACCAAGCCTAAAAACTACCCACTGGAAGAAGCTACAGGCCTGCCAAAATACTGCTCAAAGAATCGCCACGGGCTGCCTTCTTATGTCCCCAGAACACCATCTACATAATGAGGCGAGAATACTCCCCATCAGGGAGAGAAATGAGATGCTAACCAAACAGTTCCTGTTGAATACCCAGGAACCTGGGCATCCAAACAGACATCTGATTGATGAGCCAACACCGCCTAGGGGCTTAAGGAGTCATCTCCGTAAGCATTTTGAGGAAATACGGCACCTGAGAACCCAGCCGTATGAAGGAAAAAAACACAAGCAGGTCCTTGGCGAACTCCACAAACAGGTGTCGGCCCTTTATGCCAGGAATTCCCCGGTGAATCCAGTACTCAAAGAAAAGTACCCAAAACTTGTGGAGGAGGAACGCATACTCCACAGGGAAACGCGTGTCACTTTTGCTCAACTTCGTTCTGGATACTGTAACAGGTTAAACTCTTACCTATCTAGAATCAACCCCGACATACAAAATGTATGCCCCGCTTGCAATGTGTGCCCACATGACACCAACCATCTCTTTAATTGTAATGTGGAACCAACGCCTCTAACACCCCTTTCATTATGGTCCACCCCTGTTGAAACAGTAAGTTTCCTTGGACCCCCGTTAGAGGATATTGATGACAATTTGTGATAGGGCGAAACACTGCTAAAACAACAACAAAAGTTGTTTGAAATTAACATTAGCACATTTCACACCGATTATAAAACAGTTACCTTTTATTTATTTTGAATCATTGTAACTATAAGTAATTCTATTAATTTTTCTGTACACGACCACTCAAGAACTGTCCTCGAAACACTCTAAAGGAAGTCTAAGGAAAGTAGTAGTATGACCAAGATTGACAAAAAAAGTTGCTGTTTGAGGCGTCGATTACACATCGTATACAGGATTTACATCACGTTATTTAGACATTAACCTAAGTGCAGATCGAAGGTGAACAGGGTGATGCAAATCTGGGTTTAATAACATAGCGGACGTGCCTTAACCGTCTTGGAGACGTAGCCGCATCAAGCAGTGGTCTGCGGTTCAAAATATTGAGCATTTCCAGAGACAACCGTGGCATTTCTGAGTACCAAGTTTGAGTTTGTAAATCAGAAACTCATTCGACGGGGTCGAATGAACATTTGCGGCGGTATGCTCCTGCAACACAGCTACAACGCCAACGGTATGCTCCTAAGAATGATTTTATGTGTAGTGTTGTGGAATAATTAAACGATTTTTTTATCCTTGCAAATACAGGCGTAATAGTTCTTGATTGCATGATGTTTGATTTTTAAATTGATGTCATTACTCTATTGCTTTTAGAAGCTCTTTAATGTCTTCTAATGTCCTTTTAAAGTCTGAAATGCGTTTTTATAATTTTGCCTGCTATGAAACTTCTGCCGTTGTTGTTGTATTAACGATAAAGGCGCTCCCTGAAGGTTTTGGGTCCTTTGTCGGATGTAGATCCCGTATGTTCCAGTAACAAAAACCATTAAGGTACTAGCCCGACCATCTCAGGATTGGAAATTACGAGGCGCATCGTATGCGTAACTATATTGACTCCTTCTGATGGAGAGAATCAACGAAAGGGGAAGTAGGGCACCATCCGTTGCCTCCCCCGTTTAGTCCTGCTTGATTTGTATAATTTATTTGCAATGGTTGCCGCGGGCATGTGTATAAATTTCGATTATCTAAAGGTAACAAGTCAACGTCATGGAAGATAAAGCGGTCCCATGGAAATATTTTTAATGCTTCTAGGAGGCCAATATTCATCAGTTAAGCTCGATTGAAAGCTTTTCCATTTGTTTGCTCGATAAGAAATTTCTATAAGCGAAATGCTGTTTCCTTAGGAATGGATGAATGTTTCGCAGGAAAACTGCCAATGAGCGTAACTATCCCTAAACGGAACCACTATTGCAACGTGATGCTTCGGAACACAATCATTAGGCTCAAATGATCGGCCTGTCTTTAAAAACGGAGCCAATTCAGCTTCTACAATATCCAAGGACTCTAAAGTTCTATTTGGAGTTATGAGACCTTCATCTAAAGAAATGAAAGTAGAATATTAGGAATAATACGTTAAAGTTAATGTTGTTGTTATAACATCGGTGTGACAATCCTTGGCCGGAAATATCAGACCGATCCACTGTGATACTTAGACCTGACTGCCATGTGTACTACATATATAACGTTTGCTCCTGAACAAAATAGTTAGCTTACTCTCATCGATCTTCGGTGCTTTACACGTCCTATTTATAGAAGCAGCCTAATGTGTATTGTGTCTTTATAGGCCGCCAAGTATTAGGCATTGAATCCATATTTGATTTTCCATTGTCATAGCCAGTACTATTATTATCGCCAATTGATAAACTAGACAATTGGGACTCGACATCTTGCGAAAATATTGTGTGATTAACAGACAACGATTCGTTTTGTTAATTAACACATCACTGCAAATGTTATCCAATTTAGAAAACCTATTCATATGACGAATGCTATAAGAATAAAGCATATACTAAATTAGGGGGCACATACGATAAAGCACACTCACCAAAATTGGTGGCGATTGATGTTGCATTGGCAGTGGTAGCCTCTGTGCCTGCCGGACCATTTGTTGGCGTTTTTTCTACATTGCTCTCAGATTTTGTATTATTCTCCGTCTCAATGGTTCCGCTGTTGTTGTTATTGGGTTTGTTTGCACTCGAACGGTATAATCCTCTTCTGGTTCATCGGTCTCCATATTTATTGTATTCCCGTTGTTTGAAGAACTAGGACCTGATTCTATTTTAGATGACGAAGTGCTTGATATGGCTTTACGTGACGAACTCGGCCCATCATCGGCATCTAATATATCTGCTGTTGATGTAGAAGAGCCCTGCGGCTTAGAATCTGGATCAGATCTAAAACACCTTCATTAGTGGCATCAGCTATTACTACTGCATAGCGTCTGTCACGTTAATATGGGGATTGTGGTTTTGGAAAATTGTGATAACATACCCGCGAAATACGTTGCCACTTCGACTCCCCCGTGACTATCATACACAGCGAAAAATGAGGTATTTACATCATTTAAAAGCGATTTGTGAGCGTCCTACAAGTAATAAATTGTTTGCAAGACTCCATTTTTTTCTTTTTGTTTTTATTCTGACATTCCGAGCAAAATAAAGGAATGGGTTCCACTTTCATTCCCTTTTATTAAGACATTTACTCTTATTCCCGTACTTACTCCCGTATGCACATGCAAATAATGATGTTCGTTAATGGTACGATAGATATGCTTATATTCTACACAATACCTGCCATGTACGTTTACAGATGAAGATGATATTTTTCCAGCTTTAGGTATGTACACTTTTAATTTTGCAGCATATTTGGTAATAAAATACCATGTAAAGTAATTCGATGTGTTGAGTAAACAATTACATGCAAAAGTCATTAAACGGAACAGTAATTCTAACGACAGCATGACACTATTAATACATGTCCAAAAACATCAAGAGGGGTATCAAAAGAGGTGTTTTGGATCTAGGATCGCATAGGTGTTTTGCTCGGGTATAGTTTTGGTTTCCAAACCGTTGTTGGACCCACCCAAGTTAGTTTTTTATAAGCGCGGCCGAAAGCCACCAATGTAGAAAGGTGTTCTGCGCAAAAATACTATGAATCCCTCCCCTGCTTTACGGTTTTTCGTTAATATATTTTGAATGAGCTACATTTTTTTTTCCGCCCTCAGATTATTGTTGTCGATGTCAATACGCGTCATTGGACACCTCTCTCGATATTTTTGGACGCGTATTAGCGGTGTCATGCTGTCGTATAAAATTACCAACAGAACTTATGTGAAAGTTCGCAAATCAACTTCAGTCTGCTACGAGTATCCATATATATTTGGTAATGAAATACCAAGTAAATTATTCTTTGTGTTGATTAGCCATGTAGAATTCACTAAAAAAGAACTTATGAGACAACTAACGTTAGGTTGAACTGGGCGGTCCGTGAATACCTCACATAGACTGAATGGGTCCGTAGTGTTACTAGAAGTTTATTTAATGACCAAACTGAATAGCCTTATAAAACTCAGAACCTATGTATCACTCCTAATAGCTGAATTCTGATAAGCGCAGGGCAGAAGCACGATCGTTTCCTCCTCCAACCCGTACTTCCTACATCTGCTATCACTGACCAAGCCTAAGTTAAAGGAATGTGATGCCAGACGGCAGTGTCCAGTCAAAATCCCCTAATGAGTCTACAGCCCTCTCTTTTTATTGATAGAAGCAACTTTGTTAGCCTAAGGTTGTAAGACCTACACTTTATCTTCGACCTTTAGAGCCCGCAACTTATGTGACAGTTCTCAAATCAACTTAAGTTTGTCAAGCTACTACGTGGCTCTAAGCCCTGAGGCGTAACCCAGGTAAAAGATCGAGAGAGATGACAAAAGACGCGTATTTACCTCGACAATAATAATCCGAAGTTGGAAAGAAAATTCTTAACTCGTTCAAGAGATTTTAACGAAAACTTGAAAAATGACCGCGGTTCCTTCCGAAACCGTGGCGGGATCCACAGTATTTTTGCGCAGAACACCTTTCTGGGTTGGCAGCCGCGATTATAAAACATTACGGTGGGCGGTCCACCAATGGGGTGGGCTCAAAATTAAATGCGTGCAAAATCCCTCAAATAGAGTTTTACCGTTTGATATTTCATAATTCCCCGTAGTCATACTCAGCTCGTAGCATTTAAATGCGTATAGAATATTTATGATGACATTATTAGAATTTATAAAGTTTTTCTTTAATTGCATAATTAGATTTTAAGACCAAGTCTTTTTTTTTAAGTGTAGACTCTATGTAAGGAAAACCAAGGTCCTAAAAAACGCCGATCCGGTGGCAACGCTGGCAATTTCACGTAAAAATTTTTTCGGGCATAAGAAAAGTGGTGAGTGCTATAAAACAAAGAAAATAATAAAAATAAAACCATTTTGGTTGAATGTTTTGATAAAAAAAAAGAGAAAACATGTTAATAAAATGATTAAAAGTGGTGAAGTGAGTGATCAGTGCGCAGTAAGTGTTTAAGTGGGGTTTAAAGATAGGGCATTTTTGGGGGGGTTTTTCGCAAATATCTCGAGAAGTATCAGAGATAGAGATAGTTTTCCGCCACCGGATTCGAGATCCTGGGACCGAAACGCGTCTCTGGGTACCACTCTCGAATTTTTACGTCGCGTATTAGCAGTCGACCCCTCACCTAGACTGTTACCAAAAAACCATATTACGCATTATAGAAATTTTCTCACCACCGCGTGTTTTATCTCAATGATTTTTTTTCCATTCAGGAAATGGAAAAGCGTAGCAGATGTCAAAATCTCTACACTTAATGTCTGACTGTCAATGATTATTGCAATACAAACATTAGGCCTCATGCGCACGCATCTCACGCACTACACGTCAGGCACTACATGCCGCACTACGCGTCACGCGCTACGTGCCGCACGACAAATCGAACACAGCACGCCACACATGTCGCGTATTACATATCTCGATCAATCATTCATTTGGTCGAGATGTAAAATACTTAATTCCACGAAACTCAACATTATCGACAATACACGTCAAAAATAATGTTGAAGGGTGGAAGTGCAACTCTGTAATACCATTTCAGCCAGGTTTCGAACCGTTCCGTGTGGTGGCAGGCCACTTGTTGTGAAAACAAAGTTCACCACCAATCAAAAATAAATTCTTAGGACTACTTTCGGCTACATCTACCTACAAAAATTAAATTCTAAATAAACTAGTCCTAAAAGTCGGCGTCAGATAGAATTTAGCATAGCGCACGCTTCCAACTTTGACAAAGGTCGTATTTTATTTTGTTTCTTCAAGCTTCAAAAATTGGGTTGACGTTAAATTCAGGGCTGAAGTTTGGGGTAAACTGCTAACTGACGCCGCCCTAAGGCATCATTTACATGTACGCCCTACAAGACAGGTACCCGTTACCTAATCGATTACTTAATCGTTACCAATAACTTGGTCACCAATTATCGTCTTAATGACTTTTACATTGCTGTCGGGAAAAAGGTAACGCATGCGCTCTCTCAAAATAGTGTACGTGTGACTCGCTTTCTCGCTCTTACCTATTGTGTTTTCGACATCCCTTCTCACTCGATGTTATTTACATTTTTAAGTTACTTCATTAGGTATGTTTTCGTTATCGCTAACCAAAACATATGCAACAACAACAACACGGGTAACTGGCCTACCGGTTACCCGTATCGGTTACCTTCTGTCAAATCGCTTTTTCTATGAATGAAACGCGTCCTTTATGTTCAGATAATATTTAATTATAAATTATTCATATATACAATGTTTTTTTACAATTTAAATTATTCCCTTATTACTCTAGTGAACTTTACATATATGAATTTTTATATTTATAAACTATATAAATACATTAACGTCTATTCATAGTCGTTCCCTTTCCGAAACCTTGTTTTGAAGTTCGTATTTTTCCTACGCTGGTAGTATTGCGCATCAGTTTGCAGAGTCATATTAGTTTGGTAGGTATAGTAACATCAGACGTAGCGAAATTAGGAAGCATGTCAGGAGTATCACCAGAATCCAAAGAAGCATGGTGATTCATTTCGTCACCTCCGTTTTCTTCCATATCCGGATTCATTCCATACTAGTCATTATAAATAGCTTGTAGATGCCACATAGGTGTAACCATACCCTCAAGATCTTTCCGTTCAAATCTTGTGGTGTACAATGAGCAAACTTTTCATAAACATGTACACGTAAACTTGTATTTGTTCTAAATTGTTCACCACATTCTAAACATAGAAAAGATGTTCTTTCATCCACTGATTTCTCATGTTCCTGTATTAAGTGTTTGCGTAAATACCATTGTGATTACAATATGGACAAACAGTCAAATCTAAACTTTTCGTCGTCACATCAATTGTTTCAGCGTGTTGTACACGTAAATGAAAATTCATACTTGAATGTATTTTCGTCTTCCAATCGCATAATTTACATTTTAAATAATAACTATTAGGCATATGAGAAATCTCATGGTCCAATAATTTTTTGAAGCTTGGTGTAGCTGCTTGAATATCACAAAATTTACATTTTGCACCACGTTCGTTATATTTAAATTGTAAATGTTCTGGTTTCTCTACACGATGCATAAAGTTTAGATGCTTTTTCCAACAGTGTGGTTAATTTAATTGAAATACATACATTGGGCATTGTCTCATGATACATTTTCCATAAATATACTAAGCCTCTTTATGTAGGCTCTTTTCTGAACATCTAATTCTGGTCGTACCGGATATGACAGTTTTGCTTCAGGTTATAATCCACACACTTACTATTTTCATATTCTGTTTCATAATTTTCATCATTTTCAACATTGGACTTTGCATCAACATCATTATCATCATCGTCATTTTTTGATAACTCTGTTTTAAGCTTCATATTTATCAAAGGTTCATCTTCCTTAGTATTAGAATTAGAAACATTGTCATCTTCGGTTAAGTTTTTATCAAGTTTAGCTTTTTTCCTAGGTTTAAATTCTTTACTATCCATACTAGAATTAATACCATCATCTACATTTTTCGTGGTCTGTTTGAGTTTTTAAATTTGCCAATGGTTCGCCTTTATCAGTATTAGAATCAGAATGGCCTTGGCCATCTTCACCGTGTTGCAAAGTAGGCGACATATGTTGGTGTTGATGTTTGCGCATATTGCGGATATGTTTGTGGTTCACTAGTCATTAATTGTTAGAAGTTTCAACTTGTTGCGATTGTTGTTGTTGTTGCTGGCTGATGATGTGGTGTTAACGTTTGTTGTACAATTTATTAGGGTGATTGCACATATTGTTGATGTTGTTATGGTGCTGGAAAACCTTCCGATATTGAAAGTCCTTGATTAGTGTAATCCCCACGTAGTGAACTACTCCTGTGACCGCGTCCGCGGTAACTATTATATCTGAAGGCGCTTAAGTTACCTACATAGCTGACATCGCTTATATAACAGGTTGGCACTATAGTAAAAACCAAAACAAAATATTAGAATCAGTGTTTATGAATAACATATTTAAAATACGCTCTTACAACAACGTGATCGGTGGCTACATCCTCGTGAAAGTAGTGTGGTGTTCCTCCTTGTATAAACGTAGGTACTGGATGTGCTCAACCGTGCAGTTTTCTTCTAATTTGAGCAAATGTATGTTCTTACAGCCACAGCTGGAATATTTGGGATATTTCTATCCTCACATCGTCAAAATCAAATTACCTAGAATGAAAAAGAAACTCATATCAGTAAGAATAGATTAAAAGTTTTTAATATAAGCCGAAAAGTGTTCCACACCTAGCTCTTTTCCAAAGGCTCAAGAGAAATTTCAGATAACTAGAATCAGGACCTGGTAAAGTAACTTCAAATGAACCTCCACCATGCCTATGCATCTTCCGTTGGCAGGGGTACCCAAAGATACTTTGCTGTTGCATTCATAGAGAACATAAAATTGTAACAAGGGACAATTGATTGATGTTACGAAGTAAATTAATTAGACGTGCTACAATAACAAATAAATACAGATGACTGTTTAATCTATTATGCGAAGTTCTTGAATGGATGTTCAAATTGAAAAGGACAAATTAATGCTAAAATTGCTTTCCCCGACTATCCCGGGAACGAATTGATATGACTACGCCTATCCTTCTTTAGCAGCAGTGCCGTGCACCAGTTCTGTTTTGGACAGGAAACTAAACGTTTGGTTGTCTCCAAGTTGATCATATGATACAGAATATACTCGTTTGCTACATCTTATTTCCCCTGAAAGGTGCATTTGTTGCACCCTGCTGTCTGGCCGCTCACCCAACAACACCAGGCACGACGGAACATGTCTTTTTTTATTGGACGTGGTGGTAGCGCACTACCCTCAAGTGGCCCAATGAAACCAGGCTAATCCTGTTCACGGGTCCGCACCCCGTGGGACCGCCGTTAGGCATAACGTCACGGGGGGAAAGGCGATTTAGGCGCCACTACTTCGTATGCGCATTTCTCTGCGCTCCCTTTCGGCATTCATCATCAATTTCGTCATTACTATAAAGGCCATCTTGCTCACAGCAATCCAACAATCTATTTGTCCGCAAATTCGTGGAACTAAATTCCTAATGGAAGGTTCCTCTCCAAAAACTCTGTTTACAGACAGTTTTTCGCCGTGAAAACGAGGGCAGTGAAATATTACATGTTCTGCGCTTTCCAAATCGGATGGACAGCTTGGACAGAAAGGATCCTCCTCTATCCCACGCTTATGTAGATATTCCTTGAAGCCACCGTGCCCGCTCAATATCTGAGTGAGATGGTAATTTAGTTTGCCGTGTTTTCGCTCGTACCATTCCGCTATATTCCGGACTAGTATGAAGGTCCAGCGCTCTTTTCTCGAATCTTCCCACCGTTCTTGCCACCTAACTATTATTCGTGACCTTGCGCTTTTCTTAGCATCTTCAGATGGTCGGCTGAATCGAATAGCATACAGATCGGCCATTTCACTTGAGAGTAGATCTACTGGGATTTTCCTGGATAAAACATGGATCGCGTCGTCGGAACAGCACATGATATTCGTATAGCAGTAATGCGGTAGGCTGCTAATATATCTTTTTGGTGGACCACTTTAGATCTGTGCCATATTGGTGCTGCATATAATATTATAGAGCTGGTTACGTTGGATAATAGCTGACGGGTAGCTTCGCTTGGGCCGCCGATGTTGGGCATTATTCGCGTTAGGGTTCCACTAACTCTAGAAACTTTGTCCCACACCGCCCTGAAGTGCTCCCTAAAAGTTAGTTTTGAGTCAATGATTACTCCTAGATATTTCAAGGAGGGCTTTGAATTTATTTGATAATCTCCTATGGTTAGGACCAACTCATCCACAGTCCGCTTTGAGCTCATCAGAACCACTTCTGTCTTATTGCTAGCCATCTCCAGCCCCGTGTTCGTCAACCATTCCTTTATTCTTCCCACGGCGTCATTACATAATGCTTGGAGCAGATCAAGTTTCTTGGCCACTGCTACTACGACAATATCATCTGCATAGCCGACAATTTCCGTGCCTCCGGGAAGGTCGATTTGTAGCACCCCGCCATACATCGCATTCCAAAGAGTTGTACCTAGAACAGATCCCTGAGGGACACCGCCCGTAGTGTTGTGTTTTTTTAGTCCCTCATCTGTATCAAAAGGGAGTACTTTGTTGCTTAGATAGCTACAAATTATTCGGAGCAGGTACGGAACTTGTCTTGGGACACCCAAAGTGCACTCACGCTTCTCATGGCTCCAGCGGGTTAGCGGCTTCTTAGAACTTAAGCCACTTGCTGCTTCTAGATCTGACAGCTGTCAGCTGGAGTCTTAGACCGGCAAGCGCAGGGCACGAGCACAGAACGTAATCGATCGTTTCCTCCCCAACCCACACTTCCTACATCTGCTATCACTGACCAAGCCTAATTTAAAGGCATGTGACGCCAGAAAGCAGTGTCCAGTAAGAATACCCGTCATGAGTCTAGTCTACAGTTTAATGATAATGAAAATATAAGAATCAGTGTTTATGAATAACATATTTTAATTAATCTCTTACAACAACCTGATCGGTGGCTACATCGCCATGTAGGTAGTGTGGTGTTCCACTTTGTATAAACGTAGGTACTGTATGTGCTCAACCGTGCAAATTGACATTAGCAGTAATATTATTTACATAAACATAGCTTGGTATTTGTGCAGGCCTCAATATAGAATACATTGGTTCAGTTCGGTGTGCACCAGCCACTGGTACAAACACTTTTGAATGCATAGCTTTCATATAGGATGGATGTCCAGCAGTGCTCCGGTTGTGCCAATATGTAATGGGCTGCTCCGTCTCTTGGTACGGCTGTATAGGTATAGGCGGGTGCAATGTGTTACTAATCTGCTCAAGATCGTATGGTACATAGATGGCTCGAAGACGCCAGAGGGGATTGGAGCCAGAGTTTTCGGAACCAGAACCAAAATATCAGTAACTCTAAAAGCACATCCGAGCATTTTCGAGCGGAAGTATTCGCCATAAGTTAGTGCGCTAAGCTGAACCTTCAGCGCTGATACCCCAATGAAACAATTGCCATACTCAGTCAGGCAGTCAGGTTCCACTAAAGGCATTTGCGGCGCCCGAAATAAAGTCAGCACTGGTCCTTCAGTGCGTAGAAAAGCTGAATCAATTAGGAGCACACAACGTAACAGGTTAAACTCTTACCTATCCAGAATCAACCCAGACATACAAAACATTGTCCTGCTTGTAATGTGTCCCCACATGTCACCAACCAACTCTTTAACTGTATTGTGAAACCAACGCCTCTAACACTCCTCTCATTATGGTCCACCACTGTTGAAACAGAAAGTTTCTTTGGACTCCCATTAGAGGACATTGATGACAATTTGTGATCGGTCGCACCTATTAGATGGGGCGAAGCACTGCTTCTACAACAACAGCAGGCGGACAACACGGAAAGAGAGGCAGCAACTGCATGACCCATCGATCCCCAGCCGTTCCTGCCAGTTGGCCCACAGGGGCATTTATTAGCAGAAGGGAGGGAAAAGAGAGAACACTGGCGCAATATGCCAGGCCTGAGTCAATCTAAGTTACTGTTAGGGGGTTACAGCACAACTCGAATTAGGGCATTAATAGGCCTCTCAAAAAGATAACCTAAGAACCCTAACGGCTATTCTTACAAGACACTGTAGACTGAACAGTCATATGCAAAAGCTGGGTATAATATCGAACAACACATACCGATTTTGTGATGAATCAGCAGACGGTGGACCATATCCTTCTATATTGCGGCGCAATTTCAAGACGTAGGGCTAAGTTTATGGGCTCACCATGGCCAGAGCATTCCCACATTTAATCACTCAAGCAAAGAACACTGCTGGGGTTCATCAAGGAAGTCGGCTAGGATGAGGTGCTGTGAAGGAGATGTGCAAGTCACTGTGCAATCCTCAAAAAATTATCTATCTATCTACGTTCCGGTAACAAGCACCATTGTGGTACTAGCCCCACCATCTCGGGAACTATTGATATGACTACATTAAACCTTCTAGGGATTGAATATTAATAATGCCGGCAATGCGAAAGTCTGCTAAAATGTACCATTCTCCATGGAATGCTCGATATATAACTTTCCACGTTTTGAAACAGTGATGAAAAGAGCAAAATTTACAAAAATTTTAACTGGCTGTGGGTAGTAAGGTGTTGATGTCCTCTCTTAACGCAATGTAATGACAACTGCGATGCAGGGAAAATGACAAAAATCTTGCAAATCTACTGATAATAATTAATTAATGCCTCCCCTTCTATGTAGTTCTGCATACATACATATGTATTTTTCTCTCCAAACGCTAATTAAAAAAATTAATTGGTTTTCTCATGAACTTCGAACTCTGTCGTATTTGCATTCTTCAGTTGATTATCAACAAAAGCATGACAAATTATTTAATATGGTAGCCAATTTACTTACCCTTTCTGGTGCGATGATTCCTGGACAATCGGGCCTGACTAGACGCGATTTTTTTTGCCTTAAGAGAGCGTGCTTAACGCGAACCATATCATGTTATGGCACACCTTTGGTGATGCAAAAAATCAAAGCCATTTCTGCTTCTAATGCTTCTGGGATAGCAGCAGCAGCTCTCGGTGGCGCCACATAAATAACAGTTACATGCCGATCAGTTGCCTTTTTTGCTCCGGCTACCTATTCAATTTTAATTCACATTACATTATCTACTAATGCAATTTTTAATCACTACAAATCAATATAAATTTCCGAAGCAAATACTGGCAAACCAAGATGCGTAGTTCCACCCTTTTTTAGGAAATACATCCAAACAGTTTGGTACCGTATTCCAAAGCATGTTGCTTGTAAAGTACCTTGTATCCTTGGCAAATGACACGTGAATCTGCATTTAGTTGTAGATTTCGGTAGTAGTGCAGTTTACGGTACCCACCTTAAAGTTGGGCCAAGACTTTCGAGTGAGGTATCAAAAGACGCGTATTAATCTCGAGAACAATAATCCGAAGGCGGAAAAAATTGCATCTCTGTCCGGAGATATTTGCATTTGAAGTTGGCGATTTTAATGTGGTTGTTGTTGTGTTTATACCCACAAAAAAAATTGTGCATCACCGTGGCGGTAGCCAAGTCTATACCACACACCCGGACTTGGCATGGTGTAGTCCAGGGTTATTTTTTATAGGGCCACCAACGCAGAAAGGTGTTCTGCGCAAAAATACTATGGATCCCACCTCTGGTTTCGGAGGGACCCGGGGTCTTTTTCCTTTTTCGGATTCTTGATATAGACGTGAATACGCGTCTTCTGATACCTCACTCGAAAATTTTGGCCCAAATTTCGGTGGGTACCGTAAATTGCACTATTACCTAGATTTCCTCTGATTTTGGCATATTCTGAGCTGAATCGCAACCCGGCGGAGATGCTATCTATTAGAATAATATAACATTTTTTTTATTATTTAAAAATGCACATACGTATGAATGAAAATCAGAAGGTAAATAATGTTGCTGTTGTTGTAGTGATAAGGACACTCCCCGTTATCGACTTTGTTGGTCCTTCGCCGGATGCAGATCGGGTACGTTCCGGGAACCATTAAGGTACTAGCCCGACCATATCGGGAGCGATTTAGTTGACATGAAGCCTTGTAGGCCATCCCGTTGATTCTATACAACTTAATATGGTAACGAATTAAAAGACGGTGCACCACCGAATTTTTATCAAAAATTATCAAACGTGGAATCAAAAGGCGCGCCTCGATCTCCGTTTTTATTATTATTTGATATTTTTAAATTAGGTGGTGTACCGTCTTGTAAAACGTTACCCTTAATATTATTTTGGGCGAATGCCGCCAACGCAAAAAGATGGTCTCTGCAGCAAAATTTTTAATGTCCGTCACATGTTACAACTAAAATTAACTTAATGTTATTTTGGGCGAAGGCCGCCAACGCAAAAAGGTGTTCTCTGCAACAAAATTTTTAATTTCCGTCACATGTCACAACTAAAAGCACAAGATATTTTTCGTTGTAAACAAATATATTTTTTTTGCGTTTCAATGTTTTCCGGAATCATAGTGTACAAGTACAAGTGTGTTGACTTCTTTCTGACAGGCACTCGCTTAAGTGAGCATAACGGGAAAAGCTGGGTTACCATTGTTGTTTCGGTTGAAAACGGTCAATTAGGGTTCTGTGCAGAGACGTAAAAGATTGAAACAGGGTTTGTGTAGTCACAAAAGTGTTGCTCCTGTTCCACAGCATTTTAATTTTATATCATGGCGAAAAGTGCTCATTTCAGAGTTATTGATTTCCATTCAAAGTTTAATTTATTAAGGAGGGTTACTCCTTTAAATGTAAAAAGCAGAGAAAATGTAGAGTTTTTCAAATAATTGCGAAAAACTTTTTAATTTGAATTTCTGTACCCAAGTTCACTATATTTGTGTAACACAAGAATCTGGAGGTCAATTCCTTAACTATGAAAAACTGAAAAATGTACACTTATTGAAAACTCATTTGCATACGCAATTTACAATTTGAATTTAGTCGTGTTTTTATGCACAAAATTTTGAAACTAAAGATAAAATTTTCATTTGTCAGAAAAAATAAAGAAAAAACGGCCTAATGTCAAAAGCCCTATCGAAATACAAACTGGCTTGTTTGTTTTTAATGAACTACGTTGTATTTTTCTTGAATTTCGTTCGTTTTTTTAAATATAGTTTACACACTTACACCAGTACTGAAACCTTATTGGCTCCCTAGACAAAAAATATAGGAGAAAATACAAGAAAAATACATAGAAAATAAACCCTACAAGAAACGCTGATAGTTTTACTAATACACTCACACTTGTAATTGACAATGCGGATCCTGCGATGATGTAAACATTGATACTCAAAATTATGTATGTTCTTTTGTTCGCTCATGTTCCCAACGACAGCCTATAGTCACGAAAAAGGACTCAAACTGGGAAAGCTTCGGACACCTGGTACAGAACAAAAGAACATACAGCAGATACCATTATGCATGTGAGACAGATACATAATTCTCAACGGAATTTTATGTATGAGAACAGTTTATCCGATTTAATCATGTTGTCACTACTGACTGTCATATGACAATCAAATTATTAACGCGGTTGTTTTGTTATTTTTTAAATTCCGCCATTTTCAACCGACGAAAACCATATAAAAAATAAGTTTAAAAAATGAAAAAGGGAGCATTTCAAAGCTCCATGCTAAAAGAAAAAAAATCGAAAATAATATTAAAAAATACCAAAAGCTGTCAGAATATATGGGGCGCACTCAAAAAATTGATACGCGAAAAATAATAGTGGTTAGTGGTGATTCATTTTTAAATGTGTTTCCGCATGAGGAAAGCGCTCTTCTGTTGTTTTGTTATTTTCTGAATTTAAATTGAACATTCTCAACTCGAATTCTTATAAAACTATTTATTTTAAACAAATAAAAAACACGTATGCTTTTATCACGTACAAAATTAAAAACGTAATGAAATAAAGTATATGAAAAGCAAAAATCATTGTTTCATTTTTGGCGGAATATAACAATGGTCATTTATGATAGCATAACAGTCAAACCTGATATCTACAGTAAACTATCATTTATGACACTTTTTGATAGTTACAGTGTCATCAATGATCCAGGAAAAACAATGAGGGTGAGCAGTACGGCTATATACTGAATCAGTAGGTCATGTTGGTGTATAAGAAAGAGACAAAAACTCACACGTACACAGTTGTTTACATCACATTTGCGCAAGTCCCCTTAAGTTCGTGATAGAAAGTTTGTATGAGGCGCTGATGGTTAGGTTGACATTGCTGACAATCAGATGATAGTCATATGATAGTCAGTATTCTTGTAGGGAATTAGTGTCATATAGGAGTTTGATTGGTTTGCACTTACAGCACCATTTTATTTGCAGGAGACTTTCACAGCTACAAAAACTAAGGCGGATTTACACAGACGGTCTGGTTGTGTTGCATTCATTAATTCATCTGTCGGGAGAAGTATAAAATATTTACATAAATGCTTTGGTTGCGTGCCTACGCTTTGACACCGCCAGGCGAAAAACAATGAAACGAAGTACGTTATCTTTGCTTTGAAGCGACCAAAGCGTTTGTATAATTTTACCCTTATGCATTTGTGTAAACAGCCTTAGAAGTGAAATTTTTCCATGTTACATCTGTGGCGCTTTGCTCTAATTTAAATAAAATTTGCTTTCCGTATGTTTCATCTGTAATACTACAAAGTTTTATTAAACTATGAAATGCAACTCCGCTTGAAGTACTCTTACGTACCAAAAATGCAACTCTAGACCTGAGGTTTGCATCAGGTGAGCGAGGCTGTTTGTAGTTTTGACGTTTAATGCTTAGCTGACATACTTGTATAGGTACACTATGTCCGGAATAATTAATGAACTGTCATTTCGATGACAGCATGAAACGTCGATGTGTTAGTGGAGAGCGAAAAAAGCTTTGAATGTGTGAGTGAACTGGTTACCTCCGTCTTGTAGGGCGGTTATTGAAATCACGTAAGATTTTTCCCCTTTTTGCTTTTCCGTCACCTTGCGCCACCCAAACAGAACCCACCCAATTTATGCGGTTATGATCAATGTTACCGATATTCTTTGCAGACCATGACCCGTTTCGAAACTCTATTGGCCAAGTCAGAGGTAGGCGCCAAGCGCTTCGACGTCACCTGCCAGCTCTGCGGTAGAAACCATAGTATGAGGCTCTGCGCTGAGTACAGAAGCAAGTCGCCCGAAGAAAGGTTACGGGCTGTTCTACTACATAAATAATGCCCGAATTGTTTGTCGCCGTTTCATCGCGTTAACAACTGCAAAAGGTGTAACGAGAAGCACCATACTACGCTTCACCTCGAGGACCAACGTCCTGCACGCGCAGAAACCATTGTCGTCGGCGACGACAACCAATCGGACGACGAGTTGTCGATCCACTTATCGGGACCAACTAAGTCTTGGGCCCAACAAGTCGAGGAGGCAGAGTTGGAAGAAGAAATGGCTAGAGCCGAACAAAACCCCTCAACCAGCAATCTTGGGAAGCGTAGTTTTCGGCCGCTGCTACAACATGAACGGAAGGCGGAAAAGTTCAAGAAAGAACGACAAGAACAAGACAATTGGCGGCAGCAGGACACCGAACTCCATACCACATCATCGAAGGGAAGCACTGCCCATGGTCGGCCCAGAGCAACTAAACGCGTAACGAAGCAGAATCGAAACAAAACCGCGCCATATCAAAGTAACGCGAGCAAAGTCGACAGTAGACGAGCGCTATTACACGCCGTACCAGCCGGCTTCCGAACGGGACGCCTATACCAGACAACGACCCCATCACCAATCATGCGACCATTTGTGACCATCGCACCGACTGCCGTCGTACGGATCGAATAGCGGGGCCACTTGCATTTGGTTCGATCTATAGTCGATCCCTGCGCCACAAGCACAATTGTCGATGCAGAGCTGGTGCGCGACCTACAGTTAGAGCGTCAAGGATCAGGGCAATGCACAATAATCCTTCGCGGGAAATTCGGGCCATCCACACACTTGAACACTCAGGCCAGCATTGTTGCAAGCCACTATCGGTTGAGTCCGCCATCAAATGTAGATCCAAAGATTGCCGTTCCATTCCAATTCATGCGGCTGGCCGACCCACAGTTCTACCGCTCATCGCCAATTCGGCTTACACTCGGCGCAGATATATACGCCGAAATGATGGTGAGCGGAACGCCAGCAACAACAGTTGGTGGTCTCCTGACCCAACCGTCCGTATTCGGGCTGGTAGTCTCTAGAGCCTGCCAAAAATAGGAGTTTTTTCATAAAAATAAGTAATTACAGCACGGAATTTAAAACCACGTACGTATATCTAATTACTTCTTTTCTTTTTCCACAGGAGAGCGAAACGTGAGGTCATACATCTGGCGTGCAGTGCTTGCAGCCCGCATCTCCACTGCCTTCTTTCGTTACAGCGCCTTACTGGACGTGCGATCACGTGGCATCCCTTTTTTTAATTTGTTTCTTTGTTGCTTACGGCAAGGGGGCCGGTATGTTTAGGCCACAGGCCTAAATATATCTCCCCCCCCCCCCCCCTCGTAACATAACTTTCTTTGGTTATTTTCTTTCGTTACTACCACCCACATATTCTTGTGATCACTATACACACAGGCATTTGTGAGTGGTAGTACGTATGTATCTTAGATTTTTACCGCTGTGAGCCCGCGGTACGGCAACTTTGTTGCCGGGAAACCCAACGAAGGAGCTGTATCGTGGGTTCATCGGCTCATGTCGCAAAGAGGCTCGTGCTCTTTAAATCCAGCAGCCAGCAAAGGTACACGCAATCGCCCGTTCACGTAAGTTATAATTTCCTAAAATATATTTCATATTTTAAACTTTCACAGCATTTGTGAACATCTTCCTTAACACTTGTTGTATTTATACACATTGAATAAAAAGACTGTGAATTCCTTTTTTTATTAATACGAAACATTTTTGGTGTTTTTATTTTCTTCCCCCTTTTTTGCCTTAACTAATCTTTAACAAATACGTGGGTGCGCGCCGTTGCCACCACGCATTTGTTCAGTCATTATAGAAGCGTAAATAATTACGGCAATTAAATTTTAAACTAAGGTTAACATAGTTAAAGAATCAATGTCAACAGCTGAAGCATCATAAGCCTATTATATGTAAATACATACGAACTTCAAGCGTAAATTATGAATAAAAAAAGTATTTAAATGTTTTTGAGGAGCGTAAGAAGCGTTAATAAGCTTAAAGTCTATAGCACTGGCGTTGATCGCATATATACGGATATGCATACATACATAAAAGTGCATATGTTCATAGACATGCAAACCTTATTATACATAATAGTAAAAGTAGGCAATTTAAAGACAGTTTCTGAAACTTCCAAACACAGATACCACTATACATTACAATCGAAATAAATTTGTCATACATGTTCAGACACATTATTTTTAGAGGCGAATAAAATAAGATAAAATAACATAAAACAAAATTAGATTAAATCAAAAGGAAATAAAATGAAGTTAAATTAAATAAAACTAAGATAATATAACATACCACAAAGTACAATAAAATTAAACCAAATATAACCAAAAATCACAGAATAGATAGTAAATCACAATATAATGGGATAATTAAGACTATAAATAACAATAATAAAACCTTTATGTCTTGGCTTACCAATTATGTGTTGGTTATCTACGTATTGAACTATTTTTGAATTTTCACCTTGTTCTCTGTCACGGTTCTGTCTATTAATGTAAACTACTTTTGCCAAATTGTTGTGTTAGGAAGAATTTAATAAATACAAAACACAAATACCGATCAAAGGTAGATTAAACTGAAATACCATAAGATAGCTTAATATGCTTCCTAATTGATTATTGCTAGGAATTAAGTCGTACCCTAAATTTGGTAACCTTGGATTTTTTATAATGCGTTGTAAATAAAATATAGTAATAATGGGAATGCTGACTTCCTTATTTATTTAGAAGGCATAGGATAATACATGTAAGGGGCCACCGAAAATTTAGGTGCGTCGGTGGCCATGGATTTGGGGGTGGGTAAATGTACCGGGCGTCGCAACAACACCCGCGGCGCCCCCTAAGTATATTCGGCCCTTTTTGTTTTCCCTTTCCTTCTTTCATTTTGATTTTCAGCTTTTTTTCTGTTCTTTTGATTTTAGAGTAGTAACCGGTCATGTCCGGTTCGGTAATTTTCGCTGCGTTTAGTTTTTTTTTTTGAATTTTTTTTTGAATGTAAATTTTTGAATGTTTAACGGTCTGTCCGTGGCATCCGGTTCGACCGGATGTCGTTTTAATTTGAATTTCAAGCGTTTTGAATGCGTTCTGCGCTTTTTTGTCAGTTTTTGACGGTTTTTTTTAAAGGCATGATAGGAACTTTTTTTGTTGTGGCGCAGGACAGCAAGGTTGGCAAGAACCCA
Organism: Eurosta solidaginis; assembly: GCF_040869045.1. NCBI lineage: Eukaryota > Metazoa > Arthropoda > Insecta > Diptera > Tephritidae > Eurosta > Eurosta solidaginis. The sequence continues at coordinate 155,472,737 of NC_090321.1, forward strand.
ACCCAGCCGACATGGCTAGCCACTGTGCACCACTACATCATGCCGACTGCCTTCCTTGCTGATCCATTGAAGATGCGTATTCCATAACAGATGGCGCCCAACGTTTTGGTGTCCGAGGCACTGTCGCGATGACAGTTGCTGGGGGCGCCATAACAGATGGCGCCCAACGTGGCACCTGAAGCGCTGGTCGCGAGGGCCATTCCGGTCGACTTGTGAAGTCGACCATCCCACCAGTCCGGGTGGGCAGCCGCAGGAGCAGCCACCTGCGTTGCGGTGGGATGGTTGGACTGATCAGGAAGTTGTCCGTTAGTCGGCTTAGGTAATATATATGTCCGCTAATCGGGATTTTTTATAATTTTTTTGTAACGTTAAAAAAATTTTTTTTATATATCAATTCTCTTTTGCCGAATTTGAATGAATGAATGGTAGGTGTGAGTTGTAGGACCCCAGCTCATCCCACGTCTCAGGTGGCAACACATAGTACCACCTGGATTGTGATAGGTTGAGCTGGGATTCAAAGTGGCACCTCTTCCTGTCATACCAGTCTGGGGAGCGGCCCTTGACGCCGCTCCACCCATTGCGGCGGAGGCAGGAGGGGTGTCCCGGGTGAATGGACGGGAGGCCTCAGCACCCCCAGCCAGTCCCACTAGCGCGTCCCCAGAGACCGCCTCTGCGTTGCGGCTGGGTGTGTTGGGACCAACCTGTGTGTAGGAAATTGACCCTAGTGGCCCAACCAGTCCCAGAGGCAGGTCCTTAAGACCCCCTTATGCGTTGCGGTTGGGAGCACTTGGGACAAGTATGAATGAGTTTGTGTTTTTTTTTCTTTTTTTCTCCCTGTAGACCTATTGCCTTCTTGTCAGCATTCCCATCATCACCTCCCGTGTAAGCGAATTTTTTTTATTCCCTCGCGCAACATTTTTTTTCGTTCTTTCTCTACATATATTTATACGTTTTTTTTTCAAACTATCTTCTAGACTATAGGGTGAAGGGGGGTGAATTCAGGTCTTTTTTCTTAACCCTTAACTGCTTTACGCATAAGTTTTTTTGAGATAACCAAACTACGATTTAACTAATTATTTTTCTTCTAAATTTAATGTCGAATGACCAATCGTTCGGGCGAATGCCCACCAGAAACACCCCTTCCGGGAGTAATGGCAATTTTTTTATTTTTTTTTTACCAAATTTATAAAATGATTTTTTTTTTTTTTGAAAAAATTTACAAATTAGATTTTTCTGGGCATTTTGGCGGTCGGGGACATCTCGCCCAGTATTCTCATCCAGCAATGACCTCATAGGATGTTCACACGCGTACTCACCGAGAACCGTGAACAGCCTGGCAGTCCACGCCTGGGTTGGACTAGCCTTTCGGAGTTTGGACGAGTTCTCCTTATCAAAATGTCTACACCCATATTTTGTTTTTGCCTTTCTGTAATGGCGATAACCACTAGAACCATACGGAGTTTTGACGAGTTCTCCATAACAAATGTCTAACTGCCGCAAAGCCTTTTAAACTAAGAAACAAAATTAATTCCCTACTTGACTTAATTTTTTTTTGATGGACCTTGTTGCCCGGCTAGCTTCGCGGTAGAACTTTGAGACTCTTATCTTAGGGGTGAGTCGTGCCCCACGTTGCTTGTCATCGGAGGTTCCTGGCAGTGGCTTCCCATAGATGATCCGGTTTCCTGTTCGCTTCATCGTCAGGTCTTCAAAGCGAAGCAGGTTTGTTATGGTCCGCTTGGGATAGTCACCTTTGGAACGCACCTAGTGGCTAGTGATAGCAAAAAAATGACCCATGGCTATTTTAATCGAAAATGGACACTAGAGGTCGCCACGGCCGCGAAAATGGTGATCGCTAAGGAGGAAACACGCTGTTTCCGAAGAAGGAAGAAAAAAAAAAGAAAGAATCTTAAGAAGCAGTAAAAGGCGCGGTCCTCATTAGCGGGAGAAAAACGTGGTCAGACAGTTCACTAAATTAGTGGAAAACATCTAAACTTTCAATTTATATCTAGTAAGAAAATTAGCTTCAAATAAATGTAATAAACACTAAAATCGATCATAGTGGAAAGTGCAGAATATGTGCGAATACAACCGAAGCGAGAATATGCTACCTAAATTAGGAGGAAGAAAAAAATTGACAGCGCCGGCAGGCAGAGGAAAATCGCGGCAAGGAAAAAATTAAACATTCCTGCCGATAAAATCATATATTCTCATTTCACATGTGCTACGGATACTGAAAATATTAGATTCGTGTTTGCAGCTGTTAAGGATACAATCCTTCAATCAAATCTGAAGGAATATAATTTGGTCTGAAGTGTATTTAGATGTACGGCCAATTTTTGTGATTTTATTATATTCACGATTCCCTTTTCGTATAAAAAATTAACTAATTGGGTGCTGGCAGCAGATTTTATAAGCCAAATTACCGAAAACAAACAAGCCCTAAGTTATTAGTGAACCGGCTTGGTACTGCTGTGGGTTTGGTTTTTACGCTAAACGACTTGTATTGCGCAGTCCCATTCCGACGTAGGAAAAGTTGAGAATCAGTCATAAGAAGACAACAGCAAACCGAAGTAGCCAAAAAGTAACACGACCGCGAGAAAATTAAAAATCAACCACTTTGTATATGCTTGGAATTGTCTGGAGCAAGGTTTAATCGAGGAAATCGGCAATTGGAATAAATGTTTGTCCAATCGTGTTGAGGTACCACTTTCACGATTGAGTGTATACGGATGTAGGTAATCCCTGTGAACTACGGCCGCTTTGCTCCCTCTACCCGGCATACAGTATCCTTGTTAACCTATTAATACATATATGGGCACTCTTGTAGTCAGTGTTATAATACTTAAACAACGGTGGCGAACATGATAGGTGTTCCACGTTGAAACTCATACCAGCAAGACGTCGTATCGAGCACGACAACAATTGAGCATACACAACTTAAGATCTACCACCCTAGAGCGCAACCACCACCAACCGCGCGCTAACACCACCATTTCCGACCAGGGGCCGACCCATATAGGCCGCTTTAACATCGACTGTGACCACAACAACTAGCAGGGCCGACACATATAGGCCGGCCGTAACATCCACTGGGGCAACCGCAACCAGCAGACCCAGCTGTGACACCAAGACCAGCACGAAAGCGGTGAGTTCGTTCCGGATAAGGAAAACCAAGTTTTTTTACCTACCTTTAAGCTTGATAACTTATGTTAGATTCAGTAGATAATACTATTTAAATTATGCTTAAAATTATGTGTATACATGATATGTAAAGGGGGGGGGGGGGGGGGGGATTACTTGTAGTTATACCCAGCCAGCATTTTGGAAGAGTATCGGAAAGTTGCTAGAAAACGCTCAAATTCGAAACTAAATGTATCGTCGGGAGAAGGGTGTACCCTGGATGGGATTATTCTTGACTAATCAGTTGTAAGCCACATTTAATTTGCCCCTTTATTCGTTTCATCACCATATGTGATATGACATTTTATTAGCTTTCACAATTTTTTTTTTATCGTATTTAACAACAATTATCAACCATATAAAGTAATGTTTTGGAATCATTTGTGAATATGATTAAGATTCAATTTTCCATCATATTTAGTGCGTAATTCAATATTATATTATAAACATATTCCATCAGCGGATGGAAGTATCCGGGAGCTCGAAGGTAAGCAAATTAAAACCCCCGATAATTGCCGATAGTTAACTTGAACGAGGTTCACACACGACTACAACATCCAACATTATCTCTGGCCATCATCTTAAATAATGGTAGTGTGATGTGATGTTTGTTAAGACGTGTCGGCATAAATGCTATCGGACATCGTAGTCTAGGAACACCATCCACATTTCTTTAGGTCTAAACATATTTTGGTATAGCCATATTTTTTTTTTTTTAATTCATTTATTGAGAAGTGTGAGCATAGGAAGGCAATCGGATTTTAAATGAATAGTTGGTTCAATTGTTTAACAAAAAGGATATTTAGTTGCAAGGAATAATCAAGGCGTATTGATACGGAAGTAAATTCGTCATACAGATGCTGGGTGGGTATGAACTCCATTTAAGATTTTTCATGTATAAAATTTAAAGGAGTGAACTAGGGTCATTATAGAAGCGTAAATAATTACGGCATACCCAATTTGAAATCCCGGATTATTCAATTTTAAACTAAGGTTAACATAGTTAAAGAATTAATGTCAACAGCTGAAGCATGATAAGCCTATTATACATACGAACTTCAAGCGTAAATTATGAATAAAAAGAGTACTTAAATGTTTTTGAGAAGCGTAAGAAGCGTTAATAAGCTTAAAGTCTATAGCACTGGCGTTGTTCGCATACATACGGATATGCATACATACATAAAAGTGCATATGTTCATAGACATGCAAACCTTATTATACATAATAGTAAAAGTAGGCAATTTAAAGACAGTTTCTGAAACTTCCAAACACAGATACCACTATATATTACAATCGAAATAAATTAGTCATATATGTTCAGACACATTATTTTTAGAGGCGAATAAAATAAGATAAAATAAAATAACATAAAACAAAATTAAATTAAATCAAAAGGAAATAAAATGAAATTAAATTAAATAAAACTAAGATAATATAACATACCACAAAGTACAATAAAATTAAACCAAATATAACCAAAAATCACAGAATAGATAGTAGATCACAATATAATGGGATAATTAAGACTATAAATAACAATAATAAAACCTTTATGTCTTGGCTTACCAATTATTTGTTGGTTATCTACGTATTAAACTATTTTTGAATTTTCACCTTGTTCGCTGTCACGGTTCTGACTATTAATGTAAACTACTTTTGCCAAATTGTTGTGTTAGGAAGAATTTAATAAATACAAAACACAAATACCGATCAAAAGTAGATTAAACTAAAATACCATAAGATAGCTTAATGTGCCTCCTAATTGATTATTGCTAGGAATTAAGTCGTACCCTAAGTTTTTGTAACCTTGGATTTTTTTTATAATGAGTTGTAAATAAAATTAAGTAATAATGGGAATGCTGACTTCCTTATTTATTTAGAAGGCATAGGATAATACAGGTAAGGGGCCACCGAAAAATAGGTGCGTCGGTGGCCATGGATTTTGAGGGAGGGAATAGCACCGGGCGTCGCAAAACCATCCGCGGCGCCCCTATATATATTCGGTCCTTTTTGTTCATTTTCCGTTTGGTTCTTTTTTTTCGTCTGTTTTTATTTTCAGCTTTTTTTCATTTTTGATTTTCAGTAATAGTAACCGGTCATTTCCGGTTCGGTTAAGTTTTTTGGCGTTATTTCTGTTGAAGATTTTGTTTTGAATTTTAAATTGCTGAATATTTCAACGGTCTGTCCGTGGCATCCGGTTCGACCGGATGTCGTTTTAATTTGAATTTATAAGCGTTTTGTGTGGTCTCTGCGCTTTTTTGTCAGTTTTTTTAAAGGCATGATAGGAACTTTTTTTTTTATGGCGCAGGAACAGTAAGGTTGGCAAGGACTAGTGGTGGGTAATGACACTATTTTTTGAGTGTTAACACAGTAGCACAGACACACTTTGCAGTGTTAACACATTGTGTTGACACAATTGTGTTATAACTGATTATCGAAAATCGATATGAGTGTTGGCACAATATCAGAGCACAGTACTGTGTTACTTACCTCTAAGGACACGTTTGACGCCATTTAGAAAAGTAAATCATGGCAACATTTATCTTCTTTCATACTCCCATGTTTAGGGAGTTTACGTTATATAACCACAACTTTTGTTTAAATAGAACATTTTCAACTTAGAGTATACATTTTGTGCCCACATCTTTTATACGTAATACACAGGCAAGATTATGAGTACAATCAACACAAAAGCAAAACACAAGCACAATGGACTATGTATGTATGAATGTGCACTTACGATCTGAGTGTCATTCTCTGTGCTATAGAAACAGTGAGCTTTGTGCCATCGAGTGTGCCACTGTGTTATAAATTAATCGATAAGTGTGCGTGTGCTTGCCGCACATTACTGAGTGTTAACACAATAACACAGCACAGTGCTGTGTTACTCAGCCTTAGTAAGGACCCCATGCAGCCGACATGACTAGCCACAGAGCACCCCCAGATCATGCCGACTGCCTTCCTTACTGCTCCATAAAAGATGCGATTCCATAACAATTTGCGACATGACCAAATATCTGGTAACAGTTGCTATACCAGACAAATCAGCAAAAACAATTGCTTCAGCCATTTTCGAAACATTTATTTTAACCTACGGCGTAATGAGCGCCATAAAATCAGATTTAGGTACAGAATTTAAAAATGAATTATTTGAAGAATTAACTAAACTCTTAAATATTAAACATAATTTTTCAACTGCATACCATCACAAAACTGTTGGTACAATTGAACGTAATCATAGAGTTTTTAATGAATACTTGCGTGCATATTTAAACAATACTTTTAATGATTAGGATATTTACTTAAAATACTTTACTTTCCTACACAATACAACAACTAGCACAATACATTTTCTCCCTTCGAGTTAGTATTTGGTAAAAAGGGCATATATCTTAATATAAAGTGAAAATTCATAATTGAATTATATACAATTTAAATTTATAATACAAAATGCATAAAGCAAAAATATTAACGTAATTCCAACATTTAATTTATCTTACAACAAATATAAAATTGCTCCGGATGAACGAATTTTAAAAAGGAAGTGCACCCTAATATTTTCGTTCATCCGAACCAATTAATAGAATACAAAAGAAGAATACGGCACACGTGTGTAATTTGCCAAATTCTTCTTTCGAAAAGGAAGGGTGATATAAGGAACATAAGCCTTACCCCAAAATATAATAAGGTATTCTATGTGGTTGGGCCTTAAGTTGTATTTGGCAGGCGCATACAGGTGGCAACACGCATGTCAAATACAACTGCGGCCCACATCACTGACATAAAAATGTTATACACACCCCTGCAAAAACGGTCACGTCATTTTACGGTCATTGTGACTTTCTGCAGCGGTTATATTCATAGTCATTTTTGCATGGGCGGATTAGGTTTTGTGACCAAATTTTCCGTTTCGTTCCTATTAATGTGATCGTGCATTCCGCTCCCACCTATAGGATCAATTTTACTGCAGTTTTACCATTTATATAACCGCCATATAACGTGAATTTTACCTGCAGATTTACTTTACCTGGAGCAGCCATATGAATAAAATATGAACCAAAAAAATTTAATTTTCAATATTTATTATTTTCAGTATTATTATATATGTACATGAAATTGGAACTTATATTAATACAGTTCATATAAAACAGAAGAACTTTAATAATAAACAAACTCGCTTAATTGGTTTTTGTTTTCCAATTGAAATCTCTTCTAAGCGAGCAAAAAAATAATATTAAGCTTTAGAAAAAACTCCAATTATTTGAATAATCTACAACTTAAAGCTTAGTAGAAATTCAGATCAAGAATATTCAAAGGTGTCGTGGATCCGATTGCTGTCGTAATTGAAGGACTTAAAAATGTACGACTATTAATTGAGTCAGACTTATTATTGTTCTAAATCTAATCATTCAAGCAATAATTCTGCAACCCTTAGCAGGAGTACTGATTGGTTTCAAATCTAATTCCGACAGCAATCGTATCACGTAATCCCTTATTATATATGCACATGAAATTGTAACTTAAATTAATACAGTTCATATAAAGAAAAGTAAGTATTTTAATAATAAATAAACTCGCTTGATTGGTTTTCGTTTTCCAATTGAAATCTTTTCCAAGCGAACAGAAAATAATTTTAAGCTTTAGAAAAAACTCCAATAATTTGAATCAATTTAAATCTACAACTAAAAGCTAATTAGAAATTCAGATTAGATTTACTCTTTTTTTTTCAGATCAAGAATATTCAAAGGTGTCGTGGAATCCGATTGCTGTCGTAATTGAATTTGAAAGTAATAAAGTAAAGTAAAATATGAATTTAAAAATGTAGGACTAGTAATTGAGTCAGACTTATTATTGTTCTAAATCTAATCATTCCAGCAATAATTCTGCAACCCTTAGCAGAAGTATTGTTTGGTTTCAAATCTAATTCCAACAGCAATCGTATCACGACATCCCTTATTATATAGGCACATGAAATTGTAACTTAAATTAATACAGTTCATATAAAGAAAAGTAAGTATTTTAATAATAAATAAACTCGCTTAATTGGTTTTCGTTTTCCAATTGAAATCTTTTCCAAGCGAACAGAAAATAATTTTAAGCTTTAGAAAAAACTCCAATTATTTGAATCAATTTAAATCTACAACTTAAAGCTAATTAGAAATTCAGATTAGATTTACTCTTTTTTTTTCAGATCAAGAATATTCAAAGGTGTCGTGGAATCCGATTGCTGTCGTAATTGATGAACTTAAAAATGTACGACTTGTAATTAAGTCAGACTTATTATTGTTCTAAATCTAATTATTCAAGCAATAATTCTACAACCCTTAGCAGGAGTATTGATTGGTTTCAAATCTAATTCCGACAGCAATCGTATCACATCCCTTATTATATATGTACGTGATATTGCAACTTAAATTAATACTGTTGATATAAAGAAAAGTAAATACTTTAATAATAAATAAACTCTCTTAATTGGTTTTTGTTTTCCAATTGAAATCTTTTCCTGTGCAAGCACATCGCTAACCTGTGTTGGCAAAAGATATGATTATACTGTCTTCGATAGATAGTCGGACGAGCCGCTACTCGGCGAAGTAGAGATGACCGTTGTGTCGGTGGCAGCTGTTACAACAGCAGTTCCTAACTTTACACCATCCGTACAGTGTGATGAATGCTTCACTGCCTTTTCCAATTGCTTGGCGCCAGCAATTTTTGCTGTTTGTAAAGCTTTAGCTGTAATGCAAATATATAGATGGGTTAAAGTGGTTTTCGTATGTTATTCAACAACTCACCCTATACCATCATCACAGCCTCCTCATCGATTTTGAATATGTGTACTGTTTCAGTATTCAGACCCAGTTCGTTTGGTGCAATATTTTCGATTTGATGAATATGTATACTATCCGTTAGGCAGACAATTAGGTGCAATCGATTCATTCATATACTGTGGGTATTGGAGCCGTAGACGCAATGGCAGATATTTTGATTCTTTTTGAAGTGTAACATTTGTAAACAGTTGGGTTTCTCTGCTGTCACCATCACCACTAGAGAGCTATTGAATAAACGCTCGTCCAAGATAATATGTGAGATTTACACACATAGATTTCTTCCACCTTTTCACAGTTATTGATGGAGAGAATGCGGAAGCCATATTTACCATCCAATACCGAAATAGAACTGTAGAGGAAGAAACATTTTATAAAATTTAATACAATCAAAAAATGATAGTTGTGCTAAAATGGGGTAACGTATTGTATGTTAAGGTATAGCGAAGTCTCAGCGGCTTGTCCTGGTGAAAATTGAGTTTGAATAGGTTTTATTCTTCATTCTTAGAAACATGTACGAAGGTACCTGGTAAGATATTAAAAATCCTCAGCGCTTTTTTTGCTATAACTTAAAAAAACTCATATTCAAACTTCTGCTTAACTTCTACATATCAATAGCTACCTTTACCACCAGGAGTCACTATTGCTTCTACGCCTATGCTATTGTTTCCTACATCGATGAGCTTTGTAATAAAATAAACAGCTATCTCCCCAATCTCTCCAGTTTTGTCGCCTCGCGAAACCTGATATTTTCACCAACCAAATCATCGGTGACCTTATTTAAAACATGGCCGCGCCAAATATCGACCATATGGCATTACCCTACCGACTGTCTTACACCCTAAAATTTTGGGTGTGACTTTCGATCAGGACCTACATCTTGGAGAGCATGCACTAGCAATTGTAACGAAAATCGTCGTTGGTGTGAGGTCTTAGCCGATCTCCATAGCGCCCGACTATGAGGAGGAGCTGTTTAGGACTGGCATCTACGCCGTTTCGCCTCATAGGAGGGCGGCGGTATGTCGGTGACCAAGAACTGCCAACCCCCTAATCCAGGGTGTTATGCGGACCGTGCCTATTGGACGATTTGTAGCCAGGGGATAAATTCGGCTGTATTCGAACGGAGCCTTCCCGATTCCGGACCACCTCGGGAAGTATTGATGGCCTTACCACAGTAAGGGGCGCTGCTGTGACTGACAGTTCTTTCCCCGTATATAATACTGGACCGCTGAGCCCGCCTTGTCGGGCTGGTGGTCGTATGACCAAGGTGAACGACTCATTACCTAATTTTCATAAGGACGATGATAAGAAGAGGACTGAGCCGCAAGCCAAGGACGACAAATACGCATTAAGCGATGCGTCGGACTCGGGTAGCGAGAGTAGTGCTAATTCAATGAACTCCGTGTTGGAGAAGCACACAAATGAAAAAGGAGTAGAAGAGTGGAGAAGGGTACGGAGCAAAGAGCTCTCTCGAAGTACCGTGCAGTACTAAGAATTGTACAACGCTTGGGAGCAGTGGTGGACCCAACAGAAGAGGAGATCGAGCGCTTGGCATGGGCTCATGAGGCGGTAGAAGTAGGTCGAAGGCAGTTCAAAAGGTTTGCTGCGAGAAACCCTCGGTTCTACAACCAGTATGAGGAGGAAGAAGCGTCGAATGGCAGAATGAAAAGGCAACGTTCGGCGGAAGGCGACAAGCCTTCTTTCAAGAGGCAGAAAGGGCCCAGTCCCAGAGCCGCGACGCAGGGCAGTCCCATAGACAAGACAAGTAGGTCCAAAGCTGTAAGACAGATGGGCCCCAATAGCGAGGTAGCAACTACCTCGAAGGCTGCGAGTCAGAGGGAAGTTCCAACTATGGAAGTAGGAGATAAGCCAAAGGGAGATAACGCTAAGACTCCGACTTTCTCGGAGGTACTAGAGGGAGCTAAGACTCCGGTTTTCTCGGAGGAGCCAAAGGGAAATAACACTAAGATGCCGACTTTTCCCGAGAAGATGAGTGATGTGGCAAAGCAGTCACTGACTGTGGCGCTGGTTGATCGTAGCAGTCCTTTCGAACAGATGACTAGTGAAAGGTGGAGATCTGTAGAAAAGGAGCTTATTAGCTTAATGCTTAAGATGATGCGGGAATAACCAAGTAAGCTCCTTCCAACCTTTGATTCGGGGGATGGTATAATCGTATGAAGATGATAGCGTGCGACAACATCGCGAGCTTGCGGTGGCTGGAGGAAGTGGTTCCAAAGGCAGGGCACGAACGCGCGTTTTGAGATGGTGGATAAAGCGCAAATCCCCAAGGTACCAAAAGTTAAGGTATGGATACCATGCGTGATGAAGTCGAAGGATACACTGCGACTTTTGCAGAATCAGAATCAGAACATACCGACACAGGATTGGAAGGTACTTACTGTATCTCGGCCTACGGAGGAAGGTCAGTTATACATCTTCCAAATAAACAAGCAGGCGGAATATATATTGTACGCGCAGCTTGGAAAAATGTCCTTAGGTACAGGCAAAATTTATATGCGACTCAGGAAAAGAAGTCGCGGGTATTAAAGTCCTAACACGCTGGACGTGGGCGAAGTCGAAAAGGACCTCAAAAGCCTAAGGGAAAAAAGACAGGTGGAGGTAGCCCACGTCACCCCGAATGTGTTAGAAGGGGACCAACATCCAGATGGTGCTGTGAGTCGCACAGAGGAACACCCGGCACAACAGGTACAAGAGGCTGAAGGGGGCTTCGAATACTCTAACCCAAAAGGCCTAGGGGAGGACGACGACGTCACGATGAAGGTGCTGGAGGGGGACAAGCAGCCCATTGGTGCTGCGAGTCCTACAGATAAACCTCCAACACAGTAAAGTGGCGTCGAGCGAACTCCTCCTCCTAACGCGCTGATCCAGGAGCCGTGGCTTCCATCGGGAGGAAAGGTTTCTGGATTTAGCGCGCGCGGATTTGGCGTTTACTATGCGCAAACGGAAGGACGGGTGTGAGCTGTAGTAGTGGTAAGGAAACAGCTGCATTCATATATGCTGCCTAATTACACTACTGAGGATCTCGTAGTGGTGGTGAAATCGCCGGGCTCAGATGGTACATGTCCGGCCATGCTACAAGTTTCAAGTAGGGCGGTCGTGGGATGGCTTAAAATAATATTCGATGGGTGCATAAACTGAATCATGTACCGCACTCTTTGAGAACTGCTCGTGTAGCTTTCCTACCAAAGCGGGGAGATCGGTCACGTGTATCCCAGAGATTATAGACCCAATAGCTTAACATCATTTCTGCTCAAAACCTTTGAGAGGCTGATAGATGTGTACATAAAGTCAAACGTGGATGAAAAGCTTCTCTCCACAACACAACAGGCGTACACCAAAGGCAAGTCAGTAGCCACCGCATTGCATAGGGTGGTAATAAGCACAGAAAAAGCCCTGGAATATAAGGAATATTCTCTAGAAGTCTTCTTAAACATTGCCGGGGCTTTCTAAATGGGCGATTATTGATGGTCCTAATTACGTTAAAGTACATCCAGCCTTACCCTGATGGATCGACTGCATGTTAAACTGCAGTAAGATTACATCGCAATGGGGATTGTACGCAGCCACGAAATTAGTGGACAGGGGCACTCCGCAGGGAGGGGTGCTATCACCTCTGCTATGGACGCTGGTCATTAACCAACTGCTTAGGGGATTCTACGAGGGACCAGAAAAACTTACGTTTTACGCAGATGACGTTGCATATGGTCTTGTTTACAAAGAGGTACAAGGTCCCTAATTGGACGAGGCCTAAGTTAGGAGGGGCGACCCTACGGGAGAAACCTTGCACAAAATATCTAGGAATGATCCTAGACAGTAAGCTGTCATGGAAGCTCAACGTGGAGGAGAGGGTGAGGAAGGCTTCAACGGCACTTTATGCATGTAAAAGAATGCAAAAGAACCGGCATATACGGTCAGAAGGAACTCGATGACGATGCCTCAAAACTAACAACCAAAAGCAATAATTATCATTTCACTGACACAAATTTTATAGTTTTTTTTCGGGATTTGGACACAATATTGTTGTTGTTTTTGTAGCGATAAGGTTGCTCCCCGAAGGCTTTGGGGAGTGTTATCGATGTGATGGTCCTTTAGCCGGATACAGATCCGGTACGCTCCGGTAACACAGCACCATTAAAGTGCCAGCCCGACAATCTCGGCAACGATTTATGTGGCCACAATAAACCTTCAGGCCATCCCTGGTATGAAATGAAAGAGGGAGTTCTCCCGATCACAAATATATATATTTTAAAGTGCGCAAACTTATAATTTAAAAGTTATTTGTTGTCAAAGTTTGCAAATTTAGCAAATTTCTATAGCACTTTAAATTACAATTTACACATCTTTCAAAACCTTAATCCACATACATATCTATTTAAATTGGCAACGATAAACTTAAATTGCATTTTTGTATATTTCACATTTCATTTTTGCATTGTTTTCACTTATTATAAATGTTTTTATTAAATCAATCGCGCTTTTGTAGCAACATGCACATATATATATATATATATACATATATTTTATTGATGACATTACAAAGCTGTGCTGCCACATATATATACGTATACACATATAAAATTTGTATAGAAATTTGCAAACTTTAACACCAAATAACTTTTAAATTATAAGTTTGCGGACTTTAAAATATATATATATGTGATCTGGAGAACTCCCTCTTAATTTTAAATCTTTCCGGAGATATTCCATTTAAAACTCTCAAAATTGAAAAAATTTTCGACCACCAAATGTTTTGCTGTCTCTGCTGAATTAGAAATGGCGGATTTTTTTGCACGCAAAAATGACGTATTTTGCTATCCCTATAAAAATAATAGGTCCGAGAGAGCACGATACATTGTGGGAAAGCTAAATTTGTCAACATGCTATTTCATTTGGAGATTTTTCATTTCAAATCGTCACCCCTGTCACACGATTTTTGCAGGGACATTTATAAATTTGGACATTGAAGTGAATACACGAAGAAAGTGTGAAAAAACTAAACCCATTTTGTATTGGGAAAATTATAAAAAATTAACTAAGCCTAGTGATTAATTTAAATCTAGAAGTAAAAGTTAAAACTATTTGTTGTCCTACAAACATAAACTAACTTAAATAAAGAACAATAACCTAACACTAAAAGTACGTGCTTTTTGCATTGATTGGGGAGTGTGCAGTAGGGTGTGTAAGTACAACTTTTTCGAAGGTTTCAAAATGGAACCTCACACCTTCTTTTGTGAGCATCTCAGATAAGATATATATATGCATGTGTTTGTGCGTCTCTTCTCCGCTGCTCGTATGGACATATGGGTAGACATAATGATTGGTTTAATGATGTGCATACAAATCCCTGCTTAGCATCGGCTTAGAGATGATAGTATCCCTTAGTGTTGTTAATATTCGTCACAATATATATGAGACTTCTTGTCCGTTGTAACAAAGAGATTTGAATTGTCAAAATTAGTTAGGATATTTGATACACGCCACAATGTTGCATTTTCGATTGACTTATCGAGTTTGATAGTGTTGCCACAGATCCATAAGATTTAAAATAGATTTTGAATGAGAAAATAATTAAAACTTAATTAAATAAACAAGGAAAGAAAAATTTAGAGATAGAAATATAAGATTTAAAATAAGGAGATAATTAAATTTAAATAAGCACAAACGAAAGGGAAATTAGAGTTAGAAAGCTAAAATTTCAGAAATTTAGAATAAGGCAAATGATACTTAATAGAACTTAGAAAAGTAAAGTTTAAACAAAATTCAAAATAACACGTACCTAAAATGAATTGGTAACCAAAAGAAAGAAAAAGGCAATAATAAAATTTTTCTTTGGAAAAATATATATATATTTATATAAATATATAGATACATAAATTTTGATTTTGGCGACCTTTTTGTTAACTAATCACTTTTTTTTCTAGCTGGCTTGAGGTCTGAGTTGAAATAAAAACACAAGGGTTTTTTATATATTACCAATATATTTCGATTACACACGGTAATCGTCTTCAGGGTGAGCAATTTTTTACACGTGTGTATCACTTGACGTGGAGTTTATTTCAACTCAGACCTCAAGCCAGCTGGAAAAAAAGTGATATAGATACATATATAAACATAGGTAAAATAAAATACAATAAAATTTCAAAAATAAAATAAACTATAATAAAGTAAAATACAATAAAATAAATAAAGAATATAAATAGTAATTGTAAGAACAAGACAAAATAAAATAAAACGCAATAAAATTTTAAATAAATATACCAAAAACAAAATAACTTATAATAAAATAAAATTCGATAAAATAATAAAGATTATAAATATTAATAATATAAATACAAATGAAATAAACTAAAATGAAATCAAATAGAATACAAATAAAAACCAAATATACCACTAATTGCATTATAACTAAGACGTATAGCTATACTTACCACTGAGCGTATAATTAAAATCTACAGGCCAAAACTTACAATAAAAATTTTAAATTTTGCGGTTGCCAATATTCTCTCCTACGCTAGTAGGGTAAATGATGTAATAATATAATAAAATTAATTTTGTATTATTTTTATTCATAATGACTTGTCAATAAATATCTTGCAATTTAAAAATGGGAACGCTGATATTCTTGTTTATTTAGAAGTCGAAGGTATATACAGGTAAGGGGCCACCGAAAAATTAGGTGCGTCGGTGGCCATGGGTTTTGGGGGCGGGAATAGCACCGGGCGTCGCAACAACACCCGCGGCGCCCCCATGTATGTTCGGTCTTTTTATTTTTTTTTTTTTTTAATTTTCAGCTTGTTTTTTTTTGTTTCAGCGTTGTAACCGGTCGTATCCGGTTCGGATTTTTTTTCTTTTGTTATTTTCGTTGTTTTAAAATTTCTGTTGGTAGTTTTCAGTTGTAGTTTAAATTCAAATTTGAGTCTTATTTTTCGGTTAATTTTTTTATGCGTTTAGATTTCTCATTTGAATTTTTGAATTGATCGTTTAATTTTGAATTAGAAGCGTTTTGAGTCGGTTCTGCGCTTCTGACAGTTTTTTTTTTAAAGGCATGATGTGAACTTTTCCTGTTTATGACGCAGGACAGCAGGTTTGGCAAGAACCCCGCCCAGCCGACATGGCTAGCCACAGAGCAACACTAGATTATGCCGACTGCATTCCTTGCTGCTCCACTAAAGATGCGTTACCATAACAAAATGTTAGAAATAGAATAATTTTAAGAGCACTGCTGCTCTTTACAAATAAAACTAATTTATTTTATACTGTATTAAGCAAGCGAAACGCTTTAAAAAACTTCGTTTATTTCAATATATATGAGACTTCATGTCATGTAACTTCATGTAACAAAGAGATTTGAATTATCAAAATTAGTTAGGATATTTGATACACGCCACAATGTTGTATTTTCGATTGACTTATCGAGTTTGATAGTTATTACGTTCCATTGGTGCGTGAACCAGATACGGTTAGAAATTTAACATACAAATGCAACAACAACGTTGTGATGCTCATATTTATCTGGTTCAATTTCTGATTCGTATAGCAGTTCTGTTCGTTTCATTTTTTGTAATAGATTTTTTGACAGCTAACCACTTTTCAGTTGGTAGCACTCATGGCTCAACT
Organism: Eurosta solidaginis; assembly: GCF_040869045.1. Taxonomy (NCBI): domain Eukaryota; kingdom Metazoa; phylum Arthropoda; class Insecta; order Diptera; family Tephritidae; genus Eurosta; species Eurosta solidaginis. The sequence continues at coordinate 155,489,377 of NC_090321.1, forward strand.
ATATGGTTGGCTCATCTTTACAGCAACAACATACCTTTGTTCACATTGCCAAAATCAGCGTGTTGGTTTTAGACGAATGGAATGGAATGAAAACATAAAACTTAGCAGCATTTATTAGTAGTAGGAAAATGTTGTAAATTCGTTGGTTTCATTTTAAGTTTGCCATTTCCTTCTGACAATCCCTACTCCAGTGAAATGAAAAAAATAAAATCAGCTGGTGAGATGAGTCAACCATATAGTTGAGCCATTGTAGCACTGAACTAAATGCGTGTACATTGTGTAAACATACAAGATTTCGCCATATTTAAAAGCAAAAACACTGAAAGAGTAAACAACTTGAAGATGATGTAAGGAAAATAAATAGTTTGCTTACGTACGAAACTATTTAAATGTTAATAATTCTATCACTATCTTAAAATTTTGTGTACGTTTCTTCTTATTTTCAACAAAACAGATGTTTTATATTAGTGCTGCCAGCTCTTATAAAGTTGATCCAGATCGTTCCAATGAGATTTGAGCCAGAGCTAGAGCTCGACAAACCAATGGAACGGCCCTAGTGTTGCCACAGCTCCATTGACAAAAAATGGAGACTTACCCCCAATATATGCACATTGATTTATACCGCGACTGTCCAACCTTACTGCTGTGCGGGATAGTCATATGAAAACCAGCCTTGAGCAAGGCTTCAAACCTAAAGCTGTTGGGTAAAATCCCCAGATTTATTCGGCGCCGAAACCGTATTGTCTCCAATCTAAATGTGACAAGGGATGACGCAAACGCGTTTCAAAATACGTTAAAAATTTAGTTGAGGGGTCGACTGCTAATACGCTACCAAAAATATCGAGAGAGGTGTCAAAAGACGCGTATTGACCTCGCATCAATTAGGGTCGGATTAACAAGTAGCCAGAATAGGCAGTTGCCTGGGGCCCCGATTTTAGGGGGCCCCCGAAAAATTAAAAAGACTTCTAAAATTTTCTTGCAAACATAAAATTCTGGAGAGTGAAAGAAAAATATAATCAGAACTGAAAATAAATTTTACTCATATACATAAATAAAATTTAATTGACCGCATTCAAAAGGCGACGACCGACCAACTAGACAAGGTTCCTAAAAAGGACATTTCCGACTCATTTGGCCAATTGTATGAGCGTGAAAAAAAGTTTATCGAAGTGAAAGGAGAGTATATTGAATAATAAAAAAGTTTATAACTTTTCTTTACTTGGAAAGTTATACTGGTGGAAATCTAGCGAATCAAACTTTAAAGTTTCTTACTGAAGGCTGTGGTTTAGATATTCAACATTGTAGAGGACAATACCTAATATGACAACGCATTAAACATGTCCGGAAAGTATAAAGGTGTGCAATCAGGGATCCTCGTGTTACAATGAAACGTGAACCAGATACGGATAGAGTTTTAACATAGAAATGCAACAACAATGGGAACCATATGGCTCACATTAGTTAGATTCCAATGACGCGTGAACCAGATACGAATAGAAATTTAACATGCAAATGAAACAACAACGTTGTGATACTGATATTTATCTGGTGCAATTTCTGATCCGTATAAAAGTTCTGTTCGTTCCGTTTTCTGTAGTAGATTTTTTAGCAACTAACCACTTTTGAGTTGGTAGCACTCACGACTCAACTATATGGCTGGCTCATCTCTACAGCAACACACCTTTGTTCAGATTGTCAAAATCAGCCTGCTGGTGTTATACGAATGGAATGGCATTAAAACTTAAAACTTAGGAGCTTTTGTGTGTAGTAAGAAAATGTTGTCAATTTGTTGGTAGCACTCATGGCTCAACTGTACGGTTGGATCATCTCTACAGCCACAACATACCTTTGTTCAAATTGTCAAAATCAGCGTGCTGGTGTTAGGCCAATGGAATGGAATGAAAATGTTGTCAATGTGTTGGTTTCATTTAGAGTTTGCCATCTCCTTCTGACAATTCCTATTCCAGTGAAATGAAAAAAATAAAATCAGCTTATGAGATGAGCCAACCATATAGTTGAGCCATGGTAGCACTGAAATAAATATGTGTACATATGTGTATACGTAAAAGATTTGAAAGCAAAAACACGGAAAGAGTAAACACCTTGAAGAAAATGTAAGGAAAATAAATAGTATGTTTACGTGCGAAACTATTTAAATGTTAATAATTCATAATCAGTAACTTCAATTTTTGCGTACGTTTCTTCTTCTTATTTCCAACAAAACAGATGTTTTATATTGGTGTTACCAGCTCCCAGTAAGCTGCAGACATTGGTGCTTTATCGGTAACCTTATAACAGCTGATTCGACTAACCTTAAGCTGCAGACATTGGTGCTTTATGGTAACCTTATCGGTAACCGTATCGGTAACCTTATAACAGCTGATTCGACCAACCTTATGGCAATCAATGCAATCGATTATTGGTGCCGCTAAGGTCGTAACCGTATTGTAGCCAACCAATTGGTTTTTGGTTTACCGTCGTAACGATAAACAGCTGATTACGTTAGGGATACGACTACAGCGATAGGACAAACGGCACCAATGACTTCCGCTTTATGGGAATCAAAGCAATCGGTTATTGGTGCCGCTAAGGTCATAACCGTATGTTATGGTATCGCATCGAAGATGGAAGCAGTAAGGAAGGCGGTCGGCATGATGTGTTGGTGCACAGTGGCTAGTCATTGTCAGCTGGGGCGGGTCCTTGCCAACCTTACTGTTCCTGCGCCATAATCAGAGAAAAGTTCCTATCATGCCTATCAAAAAACTCAGCTGTCAGATTCAAAAAAAAAAAAAACTGACAGAAGCGCAGAGACCGACTCAAAACGCTTATAAATTCAAACTAAAACAACATCCGGCCGAACCGGATGTCACGGACAGACCGTTACAACATTCAAAATTTTAAATTCAAAAAAAAAGAAAAAAAACTAACGCAAAAAAAAAATTTTACCGAAACTAACCGAACCGGAAACGGCCGGTTACTAAACTCTGAAAATAAAAAAAATGCTGAAAATAAATACAAAAGGGTATAAACAAAAAGGGCCGAATATAACTTGAGGCGCCGCGGGTGTTGTTGCGACGCCCGGTGCATGTCCCACCCTCAAAATCCATGGCCACCGTCGCACCTAAAATTCCGGTGGCCCTTACCTGGTAACCCTACGTGCCTTCTAAATAAATGTCGACGCCAGCATTCCCATTTTAATTACAATTTTATTGACAATTCATTTTAATAAAGACTTATTCCGTACTTATGGCTAATATAGGTTATAATACTAACCCTAAACTAAGGCTTATTCAAACGAATATAAGGGAAATCCTAAGCAAAAAAAAATTCAAGATTAGGCTAATCTCATGTTCTTTTCAAGAAGAAATTTTAGTTCCAAAGTTAGCGGAAGGCCATAGATATAATTAAGTATGGGGGCGGAAGTAAAAAAGAAACAATTGCTGTAATTTAGCTTATTTCGTTGTATCCTATTCTATTATAGTTTATTTTATTGTACTTTATCTTATTTTATTTGTTTATTTTTCTTATTTTAGTCTATCTCAATTCATTTTATAGTAGTTTATGCTTTCTCTTGAAGAATTAGTTTAATTTTACTGAGTCTTTTTCTTTTATTTTTATCATTATTATTTATAAACTTTATTATTTTATCATAATTTATTTTATTTTTGGTATATTTAATTTAATTTTATTTTTTTATTTTATTCTATCCGCGAAAAAAATTGTGTCTGAACATATACGACTAATTTATTTAGATTGTAATATCTATTTGTATCGGTGTTTGACAGTTTCAGAAACTGTCTTTAATTTGCCTACTTTTAATATTATGTATTATAAGGTTTGCATGTCTGTGAACATATGCACTTTATGTATGTCATTTCAGGTATGTATGCCTATCCGTATTTTTGCGAACAACGCAAGTGCTATAGATTTTAAGCTTATTAACGTTTCTTACGCTTTTCAGAACCGTTTAAGCGCTCCTTTTATATATAATCTACGTTTAAAGTTCGTATGTATTTACGTAGTAATAGGCTTATCATGCTTCAGCCGCTGACATTAATTCTTTAACTATGTTAACCTTAGTTTAAAACTGAATAATACGAGATTCCAAATTGGGTATTCCGTAATTATTTACGCTTCTATAATGACCCTAGTTCACGCCTCTAAATTTTATGCATGAAAAATCTTAAATAGAGTTCATACCCACCCAGCATCTGGATGACGAATTTACACTCGTATCAATAAGCTTTGTTTACTCCTTGCGACTAAATACCGGTTTTTGTTAAACAATTGAACCAACTTTCCATTGAAAATCCGATTGCCTTCCTATGCTCACACTTCTCGATAAATAAATTCACAAAAAAAAATTATGACTACATAAAAATGTGGTCGAGACCTAAGGAAATGTGTATGCTGTCCCTAGCTACGATGTCCGACAGCATTTATGCCGACACGTAAAAAAAAACCCAGGTTACAGTGTAGGAACACGTTGTTCGGAAGCTCCGATGTGTTGAACCGCTGGTAATAATAGGTTTATAATATAGTATTGCATTACGCACTAAATAGGATGGAAAAATGAATCGTTATCGTGTTCACAAATGATTCCAAAACATTATTCCATATGAGGGATAATCGTTTTTAAATATGATAAAAAAAATGATGGTGGAAGCGAATCAAATGTCATATCGAAAATGATGATAAAGCGAATAAAAAGGGAAAGTAAGTCATATTTTACAAATGATTATTCGAGAATAATCCCGTCCAGGGTACACCCTTCTCCCGACGACACATTGATTTTCAAATGCAAATAATACTTTTCAATTTAAGCGTTTTCAATCAACTTTCAGATACGACTTCCAAAATGCTGACTGGGTATAACTGGCAAGTATTCTCCCCCTTTACAACTCATGTACATACATAATTTTAAGTATATCTTAAATAGTATTATTTTATGAATCTAACATAAGTTTATCAAATTAATGGTAGGTACAAAAAATTGGTTCTCCGTTTCCGGAACGAACTCACCGCCTTCGTGCTGGTCTTAGTGTCACGGCTGGATCTGTTGGTTGTTGTTGCTGCAGTTGATGTTGCTGAGTTCAATTGAATCATTTAGTTGAATAGTCGGCCCCCCTTTTTACTGTTACATACGCCGAAATCCAAAAGTAATGTAACGAAGAGCAAACAAGCTGCCGAAAAAATAGCAGGTGGTTAGCAATGAGGATACAAAATGGAACCACTTTGTTATAGTTGTTGATGAGGTTATAATGGATAATTTTCTAACTGCTGCTGCCGTTGTTGTTGTTATAAAGACGACTGGCGGCAACGAGTTTGAGCTGGTGTCTCTTGCCAACTATTGGTGGGCGTTACAGCGCTGCTCATGGTTTACCAATATATTATCTGTTGTGTAGATTTGTGGTTTGATAGCATGCGCATTCATCGACAAATTTTGAAGTTAACGACGACGAGGTGCTGGCTGCTGTATTCAACAATTTCTTTAATATTTTGCTGCTCGAAATGTGGGTGCGGTGCTACTTCTCGTTGTTATGTTTCGGTGCGTCACACGATTTGGTTAACATGATGATTTGCCCGAGCTGTTGTGGTTATTGCCAAAATGCCAAGTAGCTCTTCGCATACGAAATTGCAACCATTTTTATGCTTTTTTTTTAATTTTTCTCTAAGCACAAATGTGGGGTGTGTATATGAGTAATTACAACCACTGGCTGGCGTCGTGTTTCCAATTCCAAAATTCAACCACATATGCGCCCTGCTCTGCTGCTGCTGGCGCTTAATGACTTTGCGTTCGAAAATGTGTCTTTATGATTGGTTAAAATTATAATCAATTGACAAAAAGCAGTTCGTAAGTAAATTTTTGTTTTTGGCGAAATATTAACGAAAAATTTACTAATTTGTTGAAATTTTAGTTTAGGAATTTCCTCGCTAATAAAATTTACTCCCGATCATAGCGGTTTTTTTTTTCTGTCTGCCTTCGCCAAATTTTTTCCGGAAACTGGTGGCAATTATCGCTAGTGATCGCCAAATTTTTATTTCTTTGTTTCAATACTTTTGTATCGCAACTTTCGCCCCATCACAAGGTGTGTCCGCGCGAACACGCTCCCAGGTGGACCGTAACCGTAGACCGTAGCAGCAGACCGTAACAAACCTGTTTCGCTTTGAAGACCTGAGATGAAGCGAACAGGAAACCGGATCATCTGTGGGAAGCCACTGCCAGAGGCCTCCGATGCCAATCAACGTGGGGCACGACTCACCCCTGAGATAAGAGTCGCAACGTCCTACTACGAAGCTAGCCGGGCAACATAGGTCCATCAAAAAAAAAAAGGTTTAATCAAATCGGGAATTAATTCTGTTTCCTAGTTTAAAGGGCTTTGCGGCAATCAGATATTTGTTATGGAGAACCCGTCAAAACTCCGAAAGATGATTTCTAGTGGTTACCGCTCCCACAGGAATGCAAAAACAAAAAAAAAGGTGTAGACATTTTGATCTGGAGAATTCGTCCAAACTCCGAAAGGCTAGTCCGACCTAAGCGTGGACTGCCAGGGGGGTTCACGGTACTCGGTGAGTACGCTTATGAACATCCTATGAGGTCAGTGCTCGGGGAGAATACTGGGCGAGATGTCCCCGACCGCCAAAACGCCCAGACAAAAAAAAAAGTCCGATTGGTAGGTAGATATAAAAAAAATCTAATTGTAATTTGGCAAAGAAACGTTCTTTCTGGTTCATTGCGGACGAATATCCGAAGCGTGAAAGCGACCTATCAATTTCCCGTTTAGGTCTTCGAGACCATACAGTGCATTGCCTATTTTTCGAAGCACGCAACACTTCAGGTATTTTGGCAGGAATTTGGCGTTAATGCCCTGTTTGAAGTTACTTAAGGCAAAGTTTTTCCGAAAAACTTCCTGACCTACCTTATAGTTGACTTGCCTAGAGCGCTTGTTATAGGTGTTTACTCCCCTATCCTTGGCCTAATATATTATTCAACTTGTCAGCTCTGCTTACTATAGTAACCTGGTCTTCCCGAAGGCTGCCGAGTTTCCCTAAAATGTTGTACGCTGAGGCATGTTGGACCATATTTTGGCCATATTTTATTTATTTATTTATTTATTTATTTATTTATTTATTATTTAAAGTCGACGACAAACTATGGTCGACTGCATAATATAAAAGATATATAAATATACAACTCAAAAGATAAAATTTAAGATATATCGAGCTTTCAACAATGTTACATATATAATGCAAAGTATGAGAACACTGAATCGCCGTATGAAAATCACTTCTCAAAACTGATAAAATCTCGGGTATATGCTTATCCCAATCGGTATGGTCAGGTTTATCTTTCAGGAAAATCCTAATCTTCGAAACAATTTCTCTATTAACGCGCTCGGATGCGTTCGCTTGAGGAGAATATAACCCCGTCCTCACGTGCGTCACCCCGTAATTTGCAAAAAATTGGTTCATTTCCTTCGAGATAAACTGTTTACCATTGTCACTGTGAATAAACTCAGGGACCCCTACAGCCGGAAAAATTTCTGAAGCGAAGTAATTTATAACGTTTACAGTGGTGGCTCTCTGCATGGGCTTTAGCCAAACGTATTTATGAAAAGAAATTGATTTCGCCGCTTAGATCTCGGATACGGTCCTAGGAAATCGCAATATAATCGCTGAAATGGCCTCTCGGATACAAAGGTATTTTCTATAGGCGGTCTCGGCTGCTGATTAGTAGGTTTTACTGATTTGGAGGTATCACAACGCTGGACGTAGTCCCTGACGTCCTTAGCCTGCTGCGGCCAGAAGTACTTCTGCCTAACACGTTCTAAGGTTTTCTGCCACCCGCCATGGTAACTCCGGTTAGCGTCATGTGCTAATCTCACTGTTTCCTCAGTCAACCCTTTCGACAACCATAATCGCCACAGCGAGTCTTCTTCCCCTTCCACCCCCTTACGAAATTTAACTCGTTTGAAAATTACCCCGTCCACCACTCGTAAATCCGGAAGCGATTCCCCGCTTTCGGTGACGGTCCGAATCAAGTCTAAATATTCGTTGCTGCTAAATTCGGGAGATGCTAAATCTATTTCCCCGGGTGTGGTAGTGAAAGTCAACTCATCGGCATCAAACCGCGACAGCGCATCTGGTACTACATTCAGGGTGCCCTTACGATGTTCCATTTTAAAGTCGTATCTTTGCAGTAAGAGCGACCACCTCGCCAACCTCCCGCTCAAGTCCTTTTGTGTCATTAACCACTTAAGACTGGAGTGGTCCGTGATAATACGAAACGGTAATCCCTCCACATAGGGTCGGAAACGCTTTACACTGATTATGGCGGCGAGACATTCCAGCTCGGTTACCGTATAATTGGATGCTCAGCGCCCTCGTCATCGACCTGGAACAACACTCCGCCAACACCTATTTTGGAAGCGTCGCATTGTATTACAAATTCCTTTGAAAAGTCTGGTTGGGCCAAGACAATGGCGGAACTCAAAGCTACTTTTAGCTTTTCGAAGGCCTCTATAGCTTCAGAGGTAAGCTTGAACGGGCCTGATGACTTACGGAGACAATCGGTCAAGGGACCTGCCAAGTCAGCAAAATTGGTAATAAACGCCTTAAGTAGCGTATTTCCTTCTGACAAAATTTACTTTTCTTCACGTTTATTGTCAGCCCTGCGTCTCTCAAACATTTGGCCACTTCCGCTAGCAATTTCAGGTGGTCTTCAAAATTAGTGCTGCATACCATGAGGTCGTCCAGATAGACAAAGACGTTCTCTCGCAAACGCGAAGGGATTGCCTTGTCCATCAGCCTACTCATAGTCTGCGGTCCATTGCACAGACCAAATGGCATTACTTTGAAGTGGTACAGAGGCCTCCCCGGAACTGCGAATGCTGTTTTTTCCTTGGAGGACTCTGTCAATTTGATCTAGAAGAACGCGTCCTTCAGATCAATTCCACTAATAAAATGCGTATCCTTTAGTCTGCTCAATAAGCCGTTGATATGAGGAAGAGGGTATGAGTCCTTCTTAGTCACCGCGTTGAATTTCCTCGAATCTATGCACAGCCTAACTTTACCTGGTTTCCGGACCAGTACTACAGGACTACACCACGGGGAGTTTGATTCTTCTATAACTCCTAATTCGAGTAACCTGTCTAGTTCGCTAAAAGCTTCGGCTTGCCTCGGTGGCGAAAGAGGGAAATGTTTGCTTTTTATGGGAACGGCATCACCGGTGTCGATGTGATGCTCCACTAATTTAGTTTGCTCTAGGCCTAACTTCTCGTACGAAGGAAAGGTCTCGATGACCTTTTGTAACTCTAATTTCCGGTCTGGTGACAATTCATGGAGGTTGAGTTCCTCTTCCCTTTCAAGTCTAATCTCTATGCACTCTACGCTTGGGAATATTTCGTGAGCTAACGCAAATGCACTCCAAAAATCTACCCCGAAGTAGGCTTCTTGGAGCAATGAGGGAACAAGGTAAAAACGAATAACCTTTATGATATTTTTGAAGATGACTGGTAGGGATACTGAGCCTAAAATTGTTTGCTTGTTGCCGCCCGCGGTATATACGAACGCATGTAGGGGCTGATATTCGAAGCCGTTATCAGCTAGGAATTCTAATCCATTTTTCCCTAAGATGGAAACGTTGGCTCCCGAGTCCAATAGCCCTACAAGAAAACTATCTTTAATTTTGGCCTTTACGAGAGGCCTTTCATCCTCTGTAATCGTTAACGTGGTGGCCTGCAGCAGTCTACGCTCCTGTACTCTCCTATGGTATCTCTTCCTACACTTCAAAATATTGTCCGATACCGGGTATTGTTCGAAAATGGTATGTCTTATTTGTTCATACCTATGTTCCCTTTCTTCTAGGTTTGGTGGAAATTGCGTTTGGCAAGCGACATCCCTATGCTGGCGTTGCAGAATTCTGGTCGGTTCGCCCATCGCGGATGAGGACGTTTGACTCTCGGATTCAGAACTATTCGAATTGTCCGTACTGTCAGGGTAGGTTATTATCACATTTGAGGGTTCTTATGCCAGGGTACTATTGCACCTCGGAAGCTCACCACCTCCATGCAGAGATTCACCCTCTGGTTCAGTGCACGGGACGACGCCTCGAGCACTGGCTGGTGTGGGAGCTATGAAGCCGAACGAGGTTCCCCCGCCTTCTCGCTCGGGTACTGGTTTCCCTGCCTGCGATGGTCCCTAGGGCATTTAGGAGTAAATACACCCTTATACCCACATCTAAAACAAAAGGGATTCTTAATGGGTTCCTCATAGTATATATAGGAGTGGCCCATTGCCTGGCAATTCCAGCATTGGATTCCCGAATAGTCCGGTCTCCTGTTGCGTCGATATTCCAGCGCCTCTATCTGTGGATCCATTTCGCCGTCCTCGCCTTCCATCCTTATGTCCGGGGTTGTCACGCGTGCTTCGTTTACATGCCTCCCTGGGTAAGTGGCTCCCAACAGCTTGCTTTCTTTCAGCACTTGTTCACCTCTGCGTGCTACATCGCGTAGATCATGAAGAGTCCTTACATCTGCGTTGAAAAGCATCAGCTTAAGGCTACTGTTGACGTTTCTTTTTATAATGTCAATCAGTAGAAGCTCCGACATGGGTTCTCTTAAGCGCGCGTTCAAGGAGATTATGTCCTTGTGGAACAGGTCATAGCACTCACTTACTTTTTGCTTCCGCAAGGAGATCTCCATCATGATCTCGTGGTCTGTTTTCAAAGTGCCAAATTCTCTTTTCAATGAGTAGCATAAAAAGGCATAAGTCGCGTTTGGGTTTTTTTTCGTGAAAAGCCAGTACCATTCTTCGGCCCGCCCGGAAAGAAACAGGTGGAAACTAGTCATGATTTGTTCGTCCGTGCATTGTGTGCGCTCACACAAGGTGTTCAGCTTAAAAAGGAAATCGGCTACGCTCCCAGTGCCGTCGAACGAGATTTTCCACTCCTGCGGCTTCACTACTATGCTGCTCGGAGCAGGGTATATTGGCGGTATTACTGTTGGAAGTGGGTTACGGTCCATCCTATTTGCGTTCCGGTTCTGATTCGCTGATTGCTGCGCAGATTCGAGGGCGGCGTTGAGCTGGTCCATATTGTTTCTGATTGACCCCATCTCTCTCCGCATTTCCTCCTGCGAAGCCTGGAACAGTTGGTGTAGCACGTCCACCCACGAGCCTCCACGAGTAGCTTCGTTCTGGATCCCTGGAGTATTCGTCCGGTCACTTGCAGCTTCTCTTATATTTCCCATTCCATAATTAGGTGGTAAAGCACCAGCTCCATCTGGAGCGTAGGTCGACACATTGGTCACTAGTCCCGAGATATCATGCGCGTTTGATAGGGGCGCATTTGGATTACTGGTGCTTCCAGGTCTGTCCAGTTTGTCGCGAGGGTCATTCAGGTCCGAGCCCATATTCGTTCCCCCGGGATCTCCATATGGTCCACCTACTCGGGTGTGCACCACCAAGGGACGCCTGGCCTTGGGGAAAGCCCACCTATTATTACCGACCCGGTTCTGGCTCCCCCGAAAGCTTCCCGCACTCCCAAACGGAGTATTTCGGCCTGGTTGGCCGTACGACTGCTCGCGCGACATAGTCCGGTGAAAAAAAAATAAACAAAAAGTAACTAGTTTTGTCGTAGTTTTGGAGAGAAAAAAAACTTTTGCTGCTTAAGGCAGTTAGGGATTGGAGGGAGGAAAAAAAAAGTTAAAGTCCACCCCCTTCACCTAGTATACCTAGCGATGATTGATAGGAAAAAAAATTTTATATATATATATATATCTACAGGTGCGCGAGGAAATACAAAAAAACTCGCAAATAATAATTACTTAATAGATAGCCGTACAAAAAAAATCAAGCTGCAAAAAAAAATGATTAGTTATATATATATGTTTTATGTAATCAATGGGAATGCTGGCATCCCCTTCCCGAAGGCACTCGGGCTACAGGCAAAAAAAAATTTTTTGCTCAAAAAAACACAACACAAATCCATTCATACTTGTCCCTAGTGCTCCCAACCGTGATGCGAGGGGGTCTTAAGGCCCCCCTCCGAGACTGGTTGGGGCCACTAGGGTCACTCCAGGCACACACGGGTTGGTCTCAACACGCCCAGCCGCAACGCAGGGGCAGTCTCCAGGGGCTTGCCCCTGGGACTGGTTGGGGGTGCTCAGGCCTCCCGTCCATTCTCTGGACACCCCTCCTGCCTCCACCGCAATGGGTGGAGCGGTTTCGGAGCCGGTCCCCCAGTCTGGTGGGACAGGAAGGAGTGCCACTTTGAATCGCAGCTCAACCCGTCACAGTCTGGGTGGTATTCTACTTTACCACCAATTAGACAAAAAAAAACCCAAGTTAGCGGACAAAATTATTCCTAGCCGGCTAACGGACAACAACCGGCAACATAAAAACCCCAAATCTACAAAAAAACTAAGTGCGTTCAGCACTGCCTCATCGGGTGAAATAAAAAAAATCCGGAGGACTTGACGTGTAGTCCGTGGCTCCCTCGGCCACTGCCCCCGATGACCAGCCCGGACAACCTGGTCCGTCCAACCATCCCACCGCAACGTAGGTGGCAGCTCCTGTGGCTGCTCACTCGACTGGTGGGATGGTCAACTTCACAGGTTGACCCGACTGACCCTCGCGGCCAGCGCCTCAGGCGCCACGTTGGGCGCCATCTGTTATGGTATCGCATTGATGATGAAAGCAGTAAGGAAGGCGGTCGGCATGATGTGTTGGTGCACAGTGGCTAGTCATTGTCGGCTGGGGCGAGTCCTTGCCAACCTTACTGTTCCTGCGCCATAATCAGAGAAAATTTCCTATCATGCCTATCAAAAAACTCAGCTGTCAGATTCAAAAAAAAAACTGACAGAAGCACAGAGACCGACTCAAAACGCTTATAAATTCAAACTAAAACAACATCCGGCCGAACCGGATGTCACGGACAGACCGTTACAACATTCAAAATTTTAATTTCAAAAAAAAAAGAAAAAAAACTAACGCAAAAAAAATTTTTACCGAAACTAACCGAACCGGAAACGACCGGTTACTAAACTCTGAAAATCAAAAAAAATGCTGAAAATAAATACAAAAGGGTATAAACAAAAAGGGCCGAATATAACTTGTGGCGCCGCGGGTGTTGTTGCGACGCCCGGTGCATGTCCCACCCTCAAAATCCATGGCCACCGTCGCACCTAAAATTCCGGTGGCCCCTTACCTGGTAACCCTACGTGCCTTCTAAATAAATGGCGACGCCAGCATTCCCATTTTAATTACAATTTTATTGACAATTCATTTTAATAAAGACTTATTCCGTACTTATGGCTAATATAGGTTATAATACTAACCCTAAACTAAGGCTTATTCAAACGAATATAAGGGAAACCCTAAGCAAAAAAAATTCAAGATTAGGCTAATCTCATGTTCTTTTCAAGAAGAAATTTTAGTTCCAAAGTTAGCGGAAGGCCATAGATATAATTAAGTATGGGGGCGGAAGTAAAAAAGAAACAATTGCTGTAATTTAGTTTATTTCGTTGTATCCTATTCTATTATAGTTTATTTTATTGTACTTTATTTTATTTTATTTGTTTGTTTTTCTTTTTTTAGTCTATCTCAACTCGTTTTATTGTAGTTTATGCTTTCTCTTGAAGAATTAGTTTAATTTTACTGAGTCTTTTTCTTTTATTTTTATCATTATTATTTATAAACTTTATTATTTTATCATAATTTATTTTATTTTTGGTATATTTAATTTAATTTTATTGAGCTGTATTTTATTCTATCCGCGAAAAAAAATTGTGTCTGAACATATACGACTATTTTATTTAGATTGTAATATCTATTTGTATCGGTGTTTGACAGTTTCAGAAACTGTCTTTAATTTGCCTACTTTTAATATTATGTATTATAAGGTTTGCATGTCTGTGAACATATGCACTTTATGTATGTCATTTCAGGTATGTATGCCTATCCGTATTTTTGCGAACAACGCAAGTGCTATAGATTTTAAGCTTATTAACGTTTCTTACGCTTTTCAGAACCGTTTAAGCGCTCCTTTTATATATAATCTACGTTTAAAGTTCGTATGTATTTACGTAGTAATAGGCTTATCATGCTTCAGCCGCTGACATTAATTCTTTAACTATGTTAACCTTAGTTTAAAACTGAATAATCCGAGATTCCAAATTGGGTATTCCGTAATTATTTACGCTTCTATAATGACCCTAGTTCACGCCTCTAAATTTTATGCATGAAAAATCTTAAATGGAGTTCATACCCACCCAGCATCTGGATGATGAATTTACCTCCGTATCAATAAGCTTTGATTACTCCTTGCGACTAAATACCGATTTTTGTTAAACAATTGAACCAACTTTCCATTGAAAATCCGATTGCCTTCCTATGCTCACACTTCTCGATAAATAAATTCACAAAAAAAAATTATGACTACATAAAAATGTGGTCGAGACCTAAGGAAGTGTGTATGCTGTCCCTAGACTACGATGTCCGACAGCATTTATGCCGACACGTAAAAAAAAAAACCCAGGTTACAGTGTTAGAACCCGTTGTTCGGAAGCTCCGATGTGTTGAACCGCTGGTAATAATAGGTTTATAATATAGTATTGCATTACGCACTAAATAGGATGGAAAAATGAATCGTAATCGTGTTCACAAATGATTCCAAAACATTATTCCATATAAGGGATAATCGTTTTAAATATGATAAAAAAAATGATGGTGGAAGCGAATCAAATGTCATATCGAAAATGATTATAAAGCCCATAAAAAGGGAAAGAAAATATGACTTACAAATGATTATTCGAGAATAATCCCGTCCAGAGTACACCCTTCTCCCGACGACACATTGATTTTCAATTACAAATAATACTTTTAAATTTGAGCGTTTTCAATCAACTTTCAGATACGACTGGGTATAATTGGCAAGTATTCTCCCCCTTTACAGCTCATGTACATACATAATTTTAAGTATATCTTAAATAGTATTATTTTATGAATCTAACATAAGTTTATCAAATTAATGGTAGGTACAAAAAATTGGTTCTCCGTTTCCGGAACGAACTTACCGCCTTCGTGCTGGTCTTAGTGTCACGGCTGGATCTGTTGGTTGTTGTTGCTGCAGTTGATGTTGCTGAGTTCAATTGAATCATTTAGTTGAATAGTCGGGCCCACTTTTTGTTGGCAACTCATGTATTTGATATTGACTTTTGAAGATACATGGCAAGCATACATGTGAAGCTATGTTAGTTAACACAGATAATATTCAAGAATGTTCTACATTGCATGACAAAAGCAAATTGCAATATTCATTATAGCAATGTTAAGTTTATATGCTATGTAAAACTTAACATTGAAAGATTGATTCAGTTTTGTAACGCCGGTGTGACAAGTTTTCTGAAAGAATTAAATAAGAAAAGATAAAAGAAATTTAAGTGGAATCAATAAATTTTGATAAATAGCTAATGTGTTGTGATTTTTATTGTCTCTGTACGATGGTGTACAAAGTGTTCCTTAAAGTTTGATTATTATAAACGAAAATCTTGGTTGCTGTTGTTGTCTTTGTTGCATAGGAGTTGCTGGCTGTGGTGGTCTGGTTGCTGTGGAGGATTGTTCTGTTTGGATTGCGGTGTCCTGGTTTGGTGTTATATAATATAAATTTAATAGGTTATGGGCCCAGTCCATGCCTAGGAACTGCAGATAAGTATCAATACAATTTATAAATAGAAATGGAGAAAGGTAAGCGCAATATTAAACCATTTGATGGGAAAAATATTCCATATGGAAATTTCGTGTTAGAGCACTTTTAAGTGAAAGTGACGCGCTTCAAGTTGTTGATCAAGATGGTGAAAAAACGGATGAGTGGGAGAAACTAAATAGATGCGCTAAAAGTTTGATTATAAAGTATCTAAGTGATTCCTTTCTTGGTTTTGCTAAAAGCGAAAGCAGTGCTAGAGAAATTTTCAAAAATCTGGATGCAATATATGAAAGGAAAAGCTTAGCTTCACAGCTCTCTATACGCAAACAATTATTATCATTAAAACTAAAGGGTGAAACAACATTGCTAAATCATTTTAATACACTTGATGATTTAGTAACAGAATTGCTGGCATCCGGAGCTCAAGTGGATGAAATGGATAAAATATCCCATTTGCTTTTAACCCTACCTTCCCCATATGATGGGATTATTACAGCGATTGAAACTTTGTCTGAAAGCAATTTGACTTTAGCCTTCGTGAAGAACAGATTATTAGATCAGGAAATTAAATTAAAGCAATCTTGTAAGGACACTAGTCTTAAAGTTTTGCAAGCGACTAGAAACGAAAATAAACACGCAATAACAAAACACAGAAATCAAAATTTTCAAAAGAACAAATACAAGTTTAATAAAACTAAATTTAATAGTAAACTAAAATGTTTTCATTGCGGCAAAGCAGGACATTTAAAAAGGAATTGCTTTATATATAAAAAAGAAAAAGGTGGAGAAGATAGTCAGGCAAGCCACAAACAAGTGCAAATGGTGTCTATTCAACCAGAGTCAGGCCAGTCAGGCCAGGCAGGCCAGTCAGGCCAGTCAGGCTTTGCATTTATGCTAAAACGTGTGTGTTATGCAAATGACAATATTTCTTTTCTCTTGGACTCCGGAGCGTCAGATCATATAATTAATGACGAAAATCTTTTTACCATTTTTACGTATTTGGATTCACCTATCAAAATCTCTGTGGCAAAATGTGGTGAATTTATATATGCATCAAAGAAAGGAGAAATTGAGCTATGTAGTAGTACTCAAGCTAAAATTTGTTTAAAGGAGGTATTGTTCTGCCCTGAGGTTCCTCACAATCTAACATCTGTTAAAAAGATGCAGGATGCTGGTTTGACAGTTATGTTTCATCCAGGAGGTGTAATGATCAATAAAGGTCATACAACTATTATGGAGGGTAAATATAGTAACAATGTTCCTATTGTTAATTTTAATTTACCAAATAGGGCATACGTATCGACTGCAAATAAAAATAATTATAGTTTGTGGCATGAGAGGTTAGGTCATATGAGTAAAGGAAAATTTGTAGAAATGAAATCAAAGAAAATGGTTGATAACATTGAGGTAATTGAAAATATACAACCTAATGATGATTTATGTGAGGTATGTATAAAAGGAAGACAGGCTAGGCTAAGTTTTGAAAAATACAATAATAAAGACCACATAAATAGACCGTTGTTCGTAGTTCATTCGGATGTATGTGGACCGATATCACCTTCAACTATGAATAAAAGAAATTACTATGTAATTTTTGTTGACGAATATACCCATTACTGTGTTACATATTTACTAATTTATAAGTCTGATGTTTTTGCTATATTTAAAGACTTCCTTGCGAAAAGTGAAGCACATTTTAACCTTAAAGTTGTAAATCTATATATTGATAATGGAGGGGAATATTTGTCGAATGAAATGAGGGAGTTCTGTGTTCAAAAAGGCATTAGTTACCATTTAACAGTTCCGCATACCCCGCAATTGAATGGTGTATCCGAAAGGATGATTAGATCTATAACCGAAAAAGCTCGTTCTTTGGTTATAGGAGCGAAATTACCAAAATATTTCTGGGGCGAAGCTGTATTGACAGCTACATATTTAATTAATAGAAGCCCAAGTAATGCATTGAGAGAATGCAATAAAACACCATATGAAATGTGGCATAATAAAAAGCCAAGTCTCAAATATTTAAAAGTTTTTGGTTCAACAGTATACGTTCATAAAAAAAATAAGAAAAGGAAAGTTTGATGAAAAATCATGGAAAGGTATACTGGTAGGATATGAACCAAATGGTTATAAGGTGTGGGATGCGGAAACTGGAAAATTTGAGATTGCTAGAGATGTCATTGTAGATGAAGCAAATATGATTAATTCTAGAGCTGTGTTTGACCATAAGAATGCTGAATTAAATAATGAAGAAAGCATGGTTGATATTGGAAACGAGAATACACTCTCAGATATGGGTACTTCCTCAGGTATCTGTGAGAATAAAACTGTAAATAAGAAAAATAATAAACAGTTAGATGAACAGCCTAGAAATATGGTAACAGAAGAATTAAATGCCGATCCAGTTTCGACTGGTGATACTATATGTGAAGATATAGGTGAACCAGGTAATAATAAACTGTTGACAAATATAAGAAAAAGTGATAGGTTAAAAGATAAACCACAAATTTCATATAAAGATCTTTTGGAAAATTGTATTATGAATGCTCAGTCTTCTATAGAGAATACCCCTCTTTCTTTTGATGAGATAAAATATAGAAGTGATAAGAAAAGTTGGGAAGAAGCAATTAGGGATGAGCTAGACTCCCATTTGACTAACGAAACGTGGTCATTGGTTAAGATACCAGATAACAAAAATATAGTAGATTGCAGATGGGTATTTACAATTAAGCAAAATGAAGTTGGCGAACCAATTAAGTATAAAGCAAGGCTTGTTGCGCGTGGATTTACGCAAGAATACTTGATTGATTATGATGAAACATTTGCGCCAGTTGCTCGAATTTCGAGTTTTAGGCTTATGATGTCTTTTTCAAATCAATATGGATTGAAAGTACATCATATGGATGTAAAAACTGCATTTTTGAATGGTGTTTTAAAAGAAGAAATATACATGACAGTTCCCCAAGGAGTGGATTGTGAAAAAGATCAAGTATGTAAGTTGAATAAAGCTATTTATGGGCTAAAGCAAGCTGCTAGATGTTGGTTCGAGGTATTTGAACAAGCTTTAAAAGAAATTGGTTTCATAAATTCGCCTGTGGATCGATGTATATATATATTAGTAAAAGGGAATATTAAAAAGAATATATATGTTTTATTGTATGTTGATGATTTAGTTATATCAACAGAAAATATTCATACAATGAACAATTTTAAATATTATTTGAAGAATAAATTTCGGATGACTGATCTTTTAGAAATTAAATATTTTGTCGGAATAAAAATTGATAGAGATGATAATCAAATAAGATTGAGTCAATCAGCTTATGTTAATAAGGTTTTAAATAAATTTGGAATGGTTGAATGTAATCCAGTAAATTCTCCACTTCCAAGCAAATTAAATCAGGAAGCATTGAATTCTGATAATAAGTATGATGCACCGTGTTGTAGTTTGATAGGATGCTTAATGTATGTTATGATATGTACAAGACCGGACTTAAGTACATCTGTTAACTTGTTAAGTCGATATTGTCAGAAAAATAACCAAGAACTATGGCAATGTTTGAAAAGATTTTTAAGATATTTAAAAGGAACAATAGATTCAAAATTAGTATATAGAAAGAATATTAACTATGAAAATCTCTTAATTGGATACGTAGACTCAGATTGGGGTGGTAGTGAGAGTGATAGAAAGAGCACAACAGGGTACTTATTCAAAATGTTTGAATCGAATGTGATCTGTTGGAATACACGAAAACAAAATTCTGTAGCTGCTTCATCTACTGAAGCAGAGTATATGGCTTTATTCGAGGCAGTTAGGGAAGCACTGTGGCTTAAATCATTATTAGAAAGTTTGAAAATAGAATTTACAAAATCAATTAAATTGTTTGAAGATTACCAGGGTTGTATAAGTATTGCAAATAACCCCTCTAGTCACAAACGATCTAAACATATAGATATAAAATATCATTTTACTAGAGAACAAATTGAAAATAAACTAATAAAAGTTGTTTATATTTCCACAGAGAAACAGATTTCAGATATATTAACTAAACCACTTCCAGCTCCACGTTTCAATGAACTAAGATGCCAAATGGGTTTAACTGAATAATGGATATTACTGAAGAAAACTATGAGACTGAACTTGGCATATACAGTATTCAATTAATATTTTATATAATATATGTAATTTTTTTTATTTTGGTCTGATTAGGTTTTTCTGGGTTTTTCCTAATCCTTGCAACAAATGTTGGACTATTATTATTACTCCCAGATAATATCAGGCTTGTCACATCTATATTTTAATTATAAGATTAAAAACAATGAATTTGGACTGATAGTATATGTAATTTAACTCATAGATATATATATTTATCTAAACTTTAATATATCTAAACTTTAGCCGTGTTTTTTAACACGCGTATATCCGTTTACGCTTAAACTTTATATTGACTGCTAAGAGACAAACTATAAATACACCTCTGAAATTGCTGCGCATAAATTTTGTCCTACTAAATTTCAATACGCATTATACTCAGATGTAACTGAAATATGTGTCTTTGTTTCACCCTGTACACTAATTCTATGTATTATATGTGTGTCCACAATTCATCGCAACTGATTCAGCTATATGTTATACCCTATGGCCATCAGAGCGTTGCGTCTCCGCTTTTCGGTACACCCTGTTGCTGTAGCTAGTTGTTTTACCACAGCCGCTAGATGGGTCTCCTAAGCATTATCTAAGCGAAGATAGGCGTTTTTTAACACGCGCAAACGAAACGTATACGCGCGTGTTAAAAAACACGGCTTTTAATATGATTATTGCAATTTGAGGAGGTGTGTTGGCAACTCATGTATTTGATATTGACTTTTGAAGATACATGGCAAGCATACATGTGAAGCTATGTTAGTTAACACAGATAATATTCAAGAATGTTCTACATTGCAGGACAAAAGCAAATTGCAATATTCATTATAGCAATGTTAAGTTTATATGCTATGTAAAACTTAACATTGAAAGATTGATTCAGTTTTGTAACGCCGGTGTGACAAGTTTTCTGAAAGAATTAAATAAGAAAAGATAAAAGAAATTTAAGTGGAATCAATAAATTTTGATAAATAGCTAATGTGTTGTGATTTTTATTGTCTCTGTACGATGGTGTACAAAGTGTTCCTTAAAGTTTGATTATTATAAACGAAAATCTTGGTTGCTGTTGTTGTCTTTGTTGCATAGGAGTTGCTGGCTGTGGTGGTCTGGTTGCTGTGGAGGATTGGTCTGTTTGGATTGCGGTGTCCTGGTTTGGTGTTATATAATATAAATTTAATACTTTTTACTGTTCCATACGCCGAAATCCAAAAGTAATGTAAAGAAGAGCAAACAAGCTGCCGAAAAAATAGCAGGTGGTTAGCAATGAGGATACAAAATGGAACCACTTTTTTATAGTTGTTGATGAGGTTATAGTGGATAATTTGCTAACTGCTGCTGCCCTTGTTGTTGTTATAAAGACGACTGGCGGCAACGAGTTTGAGCTGGTGTCTCTTGCCAACTATTGGTGGGCGTTACAGCGCTGCTCATGGTTTACCAATATATTATCTGTTGTGTAGATTTGTGGTTTGCTAGCATGCGCATTCACCGACAAACTTTGAAGTTAACGACGACGAGGTGCTGGCTGCTGTATTCAACAATTTCTTTAATATTTTGCTGCTCGAAATGTGGGTGCGGTGCTACTTCTCGTTGTTATGTTTCGGTGCGTCACACGATTTGGTTAACATGATGATTTGCCCGAGCTGTTGTGGTTATTGCTAAAATGCCAAGTAGCTCTTCGCATACGAAATTGCAACCATTTTTATGCTTTTTTTTAATTTTTCTCTAAGCACAAATGTGGAGTGTGTATATGAGTAATTACAACCACTGCCTGGCGTCGTGTTTCTAATTCCAAAATTCAACCACATATGCGACCTGCTCTGCTACTGCTGGCGCTTAATGACTTTGCGTTCGAAAATGTGTCTTTATGATTGGTTAAAATTATAATCAATTGACAAAAAGCAGTTCGTAAGTAAATTTTTGTTTTTTGCGAAATATTAACGAAAAATTTACTAATTTGTTGAAATTTTAGTTTAGGAATTTCTCGCTAATAAAATTTACTCCGAATCATAGCGGGTTTTTTTTTCTGTCTGCCTTCGCCAAATTTTTTCCGGACACTCGGGGCAATTTTCGCCTAATTTTCATTTCTTTGTTTCGATACTTTTGTATCGCAACTTTCGCCCCATCACTAGGTGTGCTCGCGCGAACACGCTCCCAAGTGGACCGTAGCCGTAGACCGTAGCAGCAGACCGTAACACGTATCGTAGCCAACTAATTGGTTTTTGGTTTACCGTCGTAACGATAAACAGTTATTACGTTAGGGATACGACTACAGCGATACGACAAACGGCACCAATGACTCCCGCTAAAATCAATTGGTTGGCTACGATACGGTTACGACCTTAGCGGCACCAATAATCGATTGCATTGATTCCCATAAGGTTGGTCGAATCAGCTAAGGTTACCGATACGGTTACCGATAAAGGACCAATGTCTCCAGCTTTTGGGTTTACCGTCGTAACGATAAACAGTTGATTACGTTGGGGATACGACTACAGCAATACGACATACGGCTCCAATGACTCCCACTTTAAGTTGATCCAGATCGTTCCAATGAGATTTGATCGTGAGCCATAGCTCGATAACTCAATGGAACATTCCTATTTATTACGTTCCATTGGTGCGTGAACCAGATACGGATAGAAATTTAACATACAAACGCAACTACAACGTTGCGATCCTCATATTTATCTGCTTCAATCTCTGATCCGTATAGCAGTTCTGTTCGTTTCGTTTTCTGTATTAGATTTTTTGACAGCTACCCACTTTTGTGTTGGTAGCACTCATGGCTCAACTATATGGTTGGCTGATCTCTACAGCAATAACATACCTTTGTTCACATAGCCAAAATCAGCGTCCCAGCAAAAATGTACCCGTAAATTGATTAGTAAAATAACTAAAAGCTGTGTCGTTGGAACACGTAAATCGTTAAGTAGCATTTGTATAGGGCGTCAGGACTCTTTGTGACCAGTCCATTCCGTCGTGATTGTCCATACTGCTCACACATATACGGTATTAGGTTATCGAAATGTAAACAAACTATAGTCCTGTACTGTTCTTACATTCACGTTATGGCAGTCAGTTTTTAAGTTATACACCTGTAACTTTACGAGTATTTTTACAGTATTTTTACGTTAATATGACCGCCTTTTCACTAGTATTATGACCGTTTTTTTACTTGGATTATACTGCTATATAAATAAAACATTTCTTTAATTCAAATCCATTAACATATCTTTTATTCAACGTTTTTATAATATATTACATTATTTATAATAGTTAATATACCCAGCCAGCATTTTGGAAGAGTATCGGAAAGTTGCTAGAAAACGCTCAAATTCGAAACTAAATGTATCGTCGGGAGAAGGGTGTATCCTGGATGGGATTATTCTTGACTAATGAGTTGCAAGCTACATTTTATTTTCCCCTTTATTCGTTTCATCACCATATGTCATATGACATTTTATTAGCTTTCACAATTTTTTTTATCGTATTTAACAACAATTATCAATCATATATGGTAATGTTTTGGAATCATTTTTGAATATGATTACGATTCAATTTTCCATCATATTTAGTGCGTAATTCAATATTATATTATAAACATATTCCATCAGCGGATGGAAGTATCCGGGAGCTCGAAGGTGAGCAAATTAAAACCTCAGGTAATTGCCGATAGTTAACTTGAACGAGGTTCACACACGACTACAACATCCAACATTATCTATGGCCATCATCTTAAATAAGGGTAGTGTGATGTTTTAACAAGCGTAACCCATGTAGGATGTTGAAGCCGGAACTTATCGAGCTTAAATTACCAGCGGTTCAACCACATCGGAGTTTCCGTACCACGGTTTCATACACTGTAACCTTTTTTCTTTTTTTTTGGAAGACGTGTCGGCATAAAAGCTATCGGACATCGTAGTCTAGGAACAGCATCCACATTTCCTTCGGTCTAAACATATTTTGGTATAGCCATAATTTTTTTTTTTTAATTCATTTATTGAGAAGTGTGAGCATAGGAAGGCAATCGGATTTTCAATGAATAGTTGGTTCAATTGTTTAACAAAATCGATATTTAGTTGCAAGGAATAATCAAGGCGTATTGATACGGAAGTAATTTCGTCATCCAGATGCCGGGTGGGTATGAACTCCATTTAAGATTTTTCATGTATAAAATTTAAAGGAGTGAACTAGGGTCATTACAGAAGCGTAAATAATTACGGCATACCCAATTTGAAATCCCGGATTATTCAATTTTAAACTAAGGTTAACATAATTAAAGAATTAATGTCAACAGCTGAATCATGATAAGCCTATTATAGGTAAAAACATACGAACTTCAAGCGTAAATTATGAATAAAAAGATTACTTAAATGTTTTTGAGAATCGTTAATAAGCTTAAAGTCTATAGCACTGGCGTTGTTCGCATATATACGGATATGCATACATACATAAAAGTGCATATGTTCATAGACATGCAACCCTTATTATACATAATAGTAAAAGTAGGCAATTTAAAGACAGTTTCTGAAACTTCCAAACACAGATACCACTATATATTACAATCGAAATAAATTAGTCATATATGTTCAGACACATTATTTTTAGAGGCGAATAAAATAAGATAAAATAAAATAACATAAAACAAAATTAGATTAAATCGAAAGGAAATAAAATGAAATTAAATTAAATAAAACTAAGATAATATAACATACCACAAAGTACAATAAAATTAAACCAAATATAACCAAAAATCGCAGAATAGATAGTAAATCACAATATAATTAACCTATAAATAACAATAATAAAACCTTTATGTCTTGGCTTACCAATTATTTGTTGGTTATCTACGTATTGAATTTTCACCTTGTTCTCTGTCACGGTTCTGACTATTAATGTAAACTACTTTTGCCAAATTGTTGTGTTAGGAAGAATATAATAAATACAAAACACAAATTCCGATCAAAGGTAGATTAAACTAAAATACCATAAGATAAATTAATATGCCCCCTAATTGATTATTGCTAGGAATTAAGTCGTACCCTAAGTTTTTGCAACCTTGGATTTTTTTTATAATGAGTTGTAAATAAAATATAGTAATAATGGGAAAGCTGACTTCCTTATTTATTTAGAATGCATAGGATAATATAGGTAAGGGGCCACCGAAAAATAGGTGCGTCGGTGGCCATGGATTCTGAGGGAGGGAATAGCACCGGGCGTCGCAAAACCACCCGCGGCGCCCCCTATATATATTCGGTCCTTTTTGTTTATTTTCCTTTTGGTTCTTTTTTTTCGTCTGTTTTTATTTTCAGCTTTTTTTTTCATTTTTGATTTTCAGTAATAGTAACCGGTCATTTCCGGTTCGGTTAAGTTTTTTGGCGTTATTTGTTTTGAAGATTTTGTTTTGAATTTTAAATTGTTGAATATTTCAACGGTCTGTCCGTGGCATCCGGTTCGACCGGATGTCGTTTTAATTTGAATTTATAAGCGTTTTGAGTCGTCTCTGCGCTTTTTTGTCAGTTTTTTTAAAGGCATGATAGGAACTTTTTTTTTGTTATGGCGCAGGAACAGTAAGGTTGGCAAGGACTAGTGGTGGGTAATGACACTATTTTTTGAGTGTTAACACAGTAGCACAGACACACTTTGCAGTGTTAACACAATTGTGTTATAACTGATTATCGAAAATGGATATGAGTGTTGGCACAATATCAGAGCACAGTACTGTGTTACTTACCTCTAACGCCACGTTTGACGCCATTTAGAAAAGTAAATCATGGACTCATTTATCTTCTTTCATACTCCCATGTTTAGGGAGTTTACGTTATATAACCACAACTTTTGTTTAAATAGAACATTTTCAACTTAGAGTATACATTTTGTGCCCACATCTTTTAAACGTAATACACAGGCAAGATTATGAGTACAATCAACACACAAGCAAAACACAAGCACAATGGACTATGTATGTATGAATGTGCACTTACGATCTGAGTGTCATTCTCTGTGCTATAGAAACAGTGAGCTTTGTGCCATCGAGTGTGCCACTGTGTTATAAATTAATCGATAAGTGTGCGTGTGCGTGCCGCACATTACTGAGTGTTAACACAATAACACAGCACAGTGCTGTGTTACTCAGCCTTAGTAAGGACCCCGCCCAGCCGACATGACTAGCCACAGAGCACCCCCAGATCATGCCGACTGCCTTCCTTTCTGCTCCAACAGAGATGCGATTCCATAACAATTTGCGACATGACCAAATATCTGGTAACAGTTGCTATACCAGACAAATCAGCAAAAAACATTTGCTTCAGCCATTTTCGAAACATTTATTTTAACCTACGGCGTAATGAGCGCCACAAAATCAGATTTATAATGATTTCATTTCACCTGCTAATGAAATCGTAAATTTTTTGCTTTCACACAGAAGTAACTGCTCGATTAGTATGAAGGATGAGACAGACAATCATGGCGGAACGATACAAGGTGGGAGCATGGTGACATACCTACAAACAAAAAAAATTCCATGTACTTGTAAATTCGATGGACAAGTGTCAAAATCGTACTGCGCCGGCAGTTGATGTATCAAATCAAATCAAAAAGGTTATAATCAGCTGTTCGATGCGGCCACCTTGTATCGTTCCGCCATGCAGACAATGACATTTGCTTTGAAAACTAAGAAGCGGAAACGGAAGCGGAACGCTGCCACCAGAGTTGCATTGTGCTTTTGACTTCATTAGGCATTCGATTAACTACTAATGATATAATAATAGATTCGAATTTTGTAGGGAAGATTGAGCTCAATAAGCGTCTTAATGTAGAAAATTGCCTTTATTATTCAATAAGCCGTCTGTGTGAAATTAGTATTAGGTACAGAATTTAAAAATGAATTATTTGAAGAATTAACTAAACTCTTAAATATTAAACATAATTTTTCAACTGCATACCATCACAAAAATGTTGGTACAATTGAACGTAATCATAGAGTTTTTAGTGAATATTTGCGCGCATATTTAAACAATACTTTTAATTATTGGGATATTTACTTTAAATACTTTACTTTCCTACACAATACAACAACTAGCACAGTTTTCGACAATAAATTTCCTCCCTTCGAGTTAGTATTTGGTAAAAAGGCAACTTTGCCTCATGAATTACGAAAGGAAAAATTGATCCACTTTACAATGCCGATAACTTTGCTAAAGAGATTAAATTTAGAATGCAGAAAACACATGAAATGGCGAAAGATTTAATAATTAAAAATAAAATACAAACCAAAACGTTTTATGATAGAACGGCACGACCATTAGCAATTAAAATAGGCGATAAAGTTCTCGTACAAAAAGAACCACGGCACAAACATGAAAACATATACCAGGGTCCTTTTGTTGTAACTAAAATTAACGACCCTAATGTTACTATTTTAGACGAAACAACAAAAACAGGAAAAACTATACACAAAAACAGAATAAATAAAATTGATTAATAAGTGTTAGTAATATTATATTCATATATATAAACAAATTTTTTTTTACAAATAACCAAGAAGGCAGAACAAAACAAATACCAATTTAAATGTCTAACAACAAATATTCAAATTTAAATGTCGATTTTAGCATGTGCATCAATGCAAATGTAAAACACAAAAAAAAATATTTTCCTACATGTATTTATATATTTTAATATAAATTTATAAATTGAAAATTCATAATTGAATTATATACAATTTAAATTTATTATACAAAAAAACATAAAGCAAAAATATTAACGTAATTCCAACTTTTAATTTATCTTACAACAAATATAAAATTGCTCCGGATGAACGAATTTTAAAAAGGAAGTGCACCCTAATATTTTCGTTCATCCGAACCAATTAATAGAATACAAAAGAAGAATATGGCACAGGTGTGTAATTTGCCAAATTCTTCTTTTGAAAAGGAAGGGTGATATAAGGAACATAAGCCTTACCTCAAAATATAATAAGGTATTCTATGTGGTTGGGCCTTAAGTTGTATTTGACAGGCGCGTACAGGTGGCAACGCGCATGTCAAATACAACTGCGGCCCACATCCCCTACAAGAATACTGACTATCATATGACTGTCATCTGATTGTCAGCAATGTCAACCTAACGATCAGCGCCTCATACAAACTTTCTATCACAAACTTAAGGGGACTTGCGCAAATGTGATGTAAACAACTGTGTACGTGTGAGTTTTTGTCTCCTTCTTATACACCAACATGGCCTACTGATTAAGTATATAGCCGTACTGCTCACTCTCATTCCTTTTCCTGGATCAGTGCTGACACTCTAACTATCAAAAAGTGTCATAAATGATAGTTTACTGTAGATATCAGGTTTGACTGTTATACTATCATAAATGACCTTTGTTATATTCCGCCAAAAATGAAACAATGCTTTTTGCTTTTTATTTACTTTATTTCATTACGTTTTTAATTTTTTACATGATAAAAGCATACGTGTTTCTTATTTGTTTAAAATAAATAGTTTTATAAGAATTCGAGTTCAGAATGTTCAATTTAAATTCAGAAAATAACAAAACAACAGAAGAGCGCTTTCCTCATGCGGAAACACATTTAAAAATAAATCACCACTAACCACTATTATTTTTCGCGTATCAATTTTTTTAGTGCACCCCATACATTCAGACAGCTTTTGGTATTTTTTAATATTATTTTCTTTTAGCATGAAGCTTTGAAATGCTCTTTTTTTCATTTTTTAAACTTATTTTTTATATGGTTTTCGTCGGTTGAAAATGGCGGCATTTAAAAAATAACAAAACAACCGTGATAATCATTTGATTGTCATATGACAGTCAGTAGTGACAACATGATTAAGTCGGATAAACTGTTCTCGCATACATAAAATTCCGTTGAGAATTATGTATCTGTCTCACATTCATAATGGTATCTGCTGTATGTTCTTTTGTTCTGTACCAGGTGTCCGAAGCTTTCCCAGTTTGAGTCCTTTTTCATGATTATAGGCTGTCGTTGGGAACATGCGGACATGCGTGAGCGATCAAAGGAACATACATAAATTTGAGTATCAATGTTTACGTCATCGCAGGATCAGCATTGTCAATTACAAGTGCGAGTGTATTAGTAAAACTATCAGCGTTTCTTGTAGGGTCACTGACATAAAAATGTTATACACACATTTATAAATTTGGACTTTGAAGTGAACACACGAAGAAAGTGTGAAAAAACTAAACCCATTTTGTATTGGGAAAATTATAAAAAATTAAGTAAGTCTAGTGATTAATTTAAAACTAGAAGTAAAAGTTAAAACTATTTATTGTCCTACAAAACATAAACTAACTTAAATAAAGAACAATAACCTAAAACTAAAAGTACGTGTTTTTTGTATTGATTGGGGAGTGTGCAGTAGAGTGTGTAAGTACAACTTTTTCGAAGGTTCCAAAATGGAACCTCACACCTTCTTTTGTGAGCATCTCAGATAAGATATATGCATGTGTTTGTGCGTCTCTTCTCCGCTGCTCGTATGAACATATGGGTAGACATAATGATTGGTTTAATGATGTGCATACAAATCCCTGCTTAGCATCGGCTTAGAGATGATAGTATCCCTTAGTGTTGCTAATATTCGTCACAAAATATATGAGACTTCTTGTCCGTTTTAACAAAGAGATTTGAATTATCAAAATTAGTTAAGATATTTGATACACGCCACAATGTTGCATTTTCGATTGACTTATCGAGTTTGATAGTGTTGCCACAGATCCATAAGATTTAAAATAGATTTTGAATGAGAAAATAATTAAAACTTAATTAAATAAACAAGGAAAGAAAAATTTAGAGATAGAAATATAAGATTTTAAATAAGGAGATAACTAAATTTAAATAAGCACAAACGAAAGGGAAATTAGAGTTAGAAAGCTAAAATTTCAGAAATTTAGAATAAGGCAAATGATACTTAATATAACTTAGAAAAGTAAAGTTTAAATAAAATTCAAAATAAGGCGGACCTAAAATGAATTGGTAACCAAAAGAAACAAAAAGACAATAATTAAATTTTTCTTTGGAAAAATATATATATATATATATTTATATAAATATATAGATACATATATAAACATAGGTAAAATAAAATACAATAAAATTTCAAAAATAAAATAAACTATAATAAAGTGAAATACACTAAAATAAAATTTAATAAAATAAATAAAGATTATAAATAGTAATTGTAAGAACGCGACAAAATAAAATAAAACACAATAAAATTTTAAATAAATATACCAAAAACAAAATAACTTATAATAAAATAAAATTCGATAAAATAATAAAGATTATAAATATTAATAATATAAATACAAATGAAATAAACTAAAATGAAATCAAATAGAATACAAATAAAAACCAAATATACCACTAATTGCATTATAACTAGGACGTATAGCTATACTTACCACTGAGCGTATAATTAAAATCTGCAGGCCAAAACTTACAATACAAATTTTAAATTTTGCGGTTGCCAATATTCTCTCTTACGCTAGTGGGGTAAATGATGTAATAATATAATAAAATTAATTTTGTATTATTTTTATTCATAATGCCTTGTCAATAAATATCTTGCAATTTAAAAATGGGAATGCTGGTATTCTTGTTTATTTAGAAGGCGAAGGTATATACAGGTAAGGGGCCACCGAAAAATTAGGTGGTCGGTGGCCATGGGTTTTGCGGACGGGAATAGCAGCGGGCGTCGCAACAACATCCGCGGCGCCCCCATGTATATTCGGCCTTTTTTTTTTTAATTTTCAGCTTGTTTTTTTTTTGTTTCAGTGAAGTGAACACACGAAGAAAGTGTGAAAAAACTAAACCCATTTTGTATTGGAAAATTATAAAACATTAACTAAGTCTAGTGATTAATTTAAAGATAGAAGTAAAAGTTAAAACTATTTATTGTCCTACAAAACATAAACTAACTTAAATAAAGAACAATAACCTAAAACTAAAAGTACGTGTTTTTTGTATTGATTGGGGAGTGTGCAGTAAGGTGTGTAAGTACAACTTTTTCGAAGGTTCCAAAATGGAACCTCACACCCTCTTTTGTGAGCATCTCAGATAAGATATATGCATGTGGTTGTGCGTCTCTTCTCCGCTGCTCGTATGGACATATGGGTAGACATAATGATTGGTTTAATGTTGTGCATACAAATCCCTGCTTAGCATCGGCTTAGAGATGATAGTATCCCTTAGTGTTGCTAATATTCGTCACAATATATGAGACTTCTTGTCCATTGTAACAAAGAGATTTGAATTATCAAAATTAGTTAGGATATTTGATACACGCCACAGTGTTGCATTTTCGATTGACTTATCGAGTTTGATAGTGTTGCCCCAGATCCATAAGATTTAAAATAGATTTTGAATGAGAAAATAATTAAAACTTAATTAAATAAACAAGGAAAGAAAAATTTAGAGATAGAAATATGAGATTTTAAATAAGGAGATAATTAAATTTAAATAAGCACAAACGAAAGGGAAATTAGAGTTAGAAAGCTAAAATTTCAGAAATTTAGAATAAGGCAAATGATACTTAATAGAACTTAGAAAAGTAAAGTTTAAACAAAATTCAAAATAAGGCGGACCTAAAATGAATTGGTAACCAAAAGAAAGAAAAAGACAATAATTAAATTTTTCTTTGGAAAAATATATATATATTTATATAAATATATAGATACATATATAAACATAGGTAAAATAAAATACAATAAAATTTCAAAAATAAAATAAACTATAATGAAGTAAAATACAATAAAATAAAATTTAATAAAATAAATAAAGATTATAAATAGTAATTGTAAGAACGCGACAAAATAAAATAAAACACAATAAAATTTTAAATAAATATACCAAAAACAAAATAACTTATAATAAAATAAAATTCGATAAAATAATAAAGATTATAAATATTAATAATATAAATACAAATGAAATAAACTAAAATGAAATCAAATAGAATACAAATAAAAACCAAATATACCACTAATTGCATTATAACTAGGACGTATAGCTATACTTACCACTGAGGGTATAATTAAAATCTGCAGGCCAAAACTTACAATACAAATTTTAAATTTTGCGGTTGCCAATATTCTCTCTTACGCTAGTAGGGTAAATGATGTAATAATATAATAAAATTAATTTTGTATTATTTTTATTCATAATGCCTTGTCAATAAATATCTTGCAATTTAAAAATGGGAATGCTGATATTCTTGTTTATTTAGAAGGCGAAGGTATATACAGGTAAGGGGCCACCGAAAAATTAGGTGCGTCGGTGGCCATGGGTTTTGAGGGCGGGAATAGCAGCGGGCGTCGCAATAACACCCGCGGCGCCCCCATGTATATTGGGCCTTTTTATTTTTTTTTTTTTAATTTTCAGCTTGTTTTTTTTAGTTTCAGTGTTGTAACCGGTCGTATCCGGTTCGGATTTTTTTTTTTTTTTTTTTTGTTATTTTCGTTGTTTTAATATTTCTGTTGGTAGTTTTCAGGTGTAGTTTAAATTCAAATTTTAGTCTTATTTTTCGGTTAATTTTTTTATGCGTTTAGATTTCTCTTTTGAATTTTTGAATTGATCGTTTAATTTTGAATTAAGAGCGTTTTGAGTCGGTTCTGCGCTTCTGACAGTTTTTTTTTTACAGGCATGATATGAACTTTTTCTGTTTATGGCGCAGGACAGCAGGGTTGGCAAGAACCCCGCCCAGCCGACATGGCTAGCCACAGAGCAACACTAGATCATGTCGACTGCATTCCTTGCTGCTCCACTAAAGATGCGTTACCATAACAAAATGTTAGAAATAGACTAATTTTAAGAGCACTGCTGCTCTTTACAAATAAAACTCATTTATTTTATACTGTATTAAGCAAGCGAAACGCTTTAAAAAACTTCGTTTATTTCAATACTAGCCTTTACCCGCGGCCCCGTCCGCAAGGAAAAAATTAAATATATGGGCTATTCACGTTAGCCTGTTTATCAAGTTATCTGTTTAAAAATTTTTTTCTGTCTAATGCATTTTATTTTTGTAACTGAGTAAAAAAAGAAGTAAATCAGCTGATAATCTGATAGGATCCCCAAATGATCCCGAAATTATCCAGAAAAAGACACAAAATGACCCCGATGTTATCGCGTACGGATTCCGAAAACTATCCAGAAATGCCCCGGAAGGGTCTACAAAAGTTCCGGGAATAGTCCTAAAAACCAGACATGACAACGACACGACTCTAGACTTATCCAGAGAACCACACAGAAATGATCCCTGAAGTGTATCAAAATGATCCCGAAACAGTCCACAAAAAGTTCCGAAATGACCCTGACGGGCTCCTGGACGGATCTCAAAAACCATCCAGAAAATATCCAGGAAGGGTCCCAAAATGATCCCGATGAGATCCCGCAGGCATCCAGAAATGATCGCGGAAGTGTCCCAAAACTATCCCGATAAAGTAACAACAAAATACCGAAATAACTCCTACGGTATCCCGGACGGATCCAGAAATGATCTCGGAAAGGTCCCCAAATGATCCCAAAATGGCCCCGAAATGACCCTGATGGATCCGGCAAACCATCAAGAAGTGATGCCGGAAGGTTCCCCAAATGATCCCGAAATAACACAGAAAAAGTCATGAAATTACCTCTAAAGGGTCGCCAAATGATCCCGAAATAGTCCCGAAGGAGTCCCGAAATGACCCTGACGGAACCTCGAACGGATCCTTAAATTACCATTGACGGGATCCCGGACAGATCCCGAAATCCATCCAGAAATTATGCCGCAATGGACCCCAAATGATCCCGAAAAAGTCACGAAATGACCCCGACGGGATCCCGAAAGCCATACAGAAATGATCACGGTAGGTACCCCAAATTATCCCGAAATAGTCCCAAAATAACCCCGATGGGATCCCAGACGGATCCCGAAAACTGTCCAGAAATGATGCCGGAAAGGTCCCCAAATTATCCCCTAATAGTCCTGAAATGACCCTGATGGGATCCCGGACCGATCCCGAACACCATCCAGAAATGATGCTAAAAAGGGTCCTCAAATGATGCCGAAATGACCCCGTCGTGTCCCCGGACAGATCCCGAAAACTATCCAAAAATGATGCCGAAAGGCTCCCCAAATGATCCCGAAATAGTCCCGAAAAATTCCCGAAATGACTCCGACGGGCTCCCGGATGGATCCCAAAAACCATCCAGAAATGGTGCCGGTAGGTACCCCAAATGATCCCGAAATTGTCCCGAAATGACCCCGTCGTGATCCCGCACGGATCCCGAAAACTATCCAGTAATGATGTCGAAAGGGACCCCAAATGATCCCGTATCAGTCGAGAAAAATTCCTGAAATGACACCGATGGGATCCCGGACGGATCCCGGAAACCATCTAGAAATGATGCCGGAAGGTACCCCAAATGATCCCAAAAAAGTCCTGAAATGACCCTGATGAGATCCCGAAAACCATCCAGAAATGATGCCGAAAGGGTTTCCAAGTGATCCCGAATCAGTCGAGAAAAAGTCCCGAAATTACCCCGACGGGATTCCGGACGGATCCCGAAAACCATCCAGAAATGATGCCGGTAGGTACCCCAAATGATCCCGAAATGACAACGTGGTGATCCCGGACGGATCCCGAAAACTATCCAGAAATGATGCCGGCAAGGTCCCCAAATGATTCCCTAATAGTCCCGAAATGACACTGACGGGATCCCTGACGGATCCCGAAAAAGATCAGGAAATGATGACGAAAGGGTCCCCAAATGATCCCGTATTAGTCGCGAAAAAGTTCCGAAATGAGCCCGACGTGATCGCGGACGGATCACGAAACCCATCCAGAAATGATGCCGAAAGGGTTCCCAAGTGATCCCGAATCAGTTGAAAAAAAGTCCCGAAATGACCACGACGGGATTCCGGACGGATCCCGAAAACCATCCAGAAATGAATCCGGTAGGTACCCCAATTGATCCCGAAATGACAACGTGGTGATCCCGGACGGATCCCGAAAACTATCCAGAAATGATGCCGGCAAGGTCCCCAAATGATTCCCTAATAGTTCCGAAATGACCCTGACGGGATCCCTGCCGGATCCCGAAAAAGATCAGGAAATGATACCGAAAGGGTTCCCAAGTGATCCCATATCAGTCGAGAAAAAGTCCCGAAATGACCCCGACGGAATCCCGGACGGATCCCGAAATCCATCTAGAAATGATGCCGGAATGTACCCCAAATGATCACGAAATAGTCCCGAAATGACCCCGGACGGATCCCGGAAGGATCCCGTAAACCATCAAGAAATGATATCGGAATGTACCCCAAATGATGCCGAAAAGGCCTGGAATGACCATGACGGGATCCCGGACGGATCCCGAAAACCATCCAGGATTGATGCCGGAAGGGACCTGAAATGATCCCGAAAAAGTCCCCAAACGACCCCGACGTGATCCCGGACGGATCCCGCAAACCATTCAGAAATGATGCCGGTAGGTACCCCAAATGATCCCGAAATAGTCCCGAAATGATCCCGTCGGGATGCCGAAAGCTATCCAGAAATAATGGATGAAAGGTCCTCAAATGATCCCCTAATAGTCCCGAAATAGCCCTGACGGGATCCCGGACGGATCCCGAAAACCATCCAGAAATGATGCCGAAAGGGTCCCCAAATGATTCCGTATTAGTCGAGAAAAAGTTCCGAAATTACCCCGACGGGATCCCGGATGGATCTGGAAATCCATCCAGAAATGATGCCGGAAGATACCCAAATGATCCCAAAATAACCCCGAAATGGATCCCGAAAACCATCAAGAAATGATGGCGGAATGTACCCCAAATGATCCCGAAAAGGCCTGGAATGACCCCGACGGGATCCCGGACGGATCCCGAAAACTATACAGAAATGATCCCGGAAGGGTCCCAAAATGATCCAGAAGTAGTCCCGAAAAAGTCCCGAAATGACCCCGGCGGGATCTCGGAAGGGTCTCGATATGACCCTAACGGGATTACAAATAACTTGAAGCTGATTATAAAACCATGTTAATAAGGCAGCAAGCGCGTTGAAGCGAATGAAGATTTACAAAGAAACACACAGCTAAAGCTAATAAGAGCATGCTAATAAAAACAATTGAAGGAGGGCGGATGGCGGGAGGAGATGGAGAGCACCACCGATCGTTTTTCCAAAATTGTTTAGATCTCCATCTGTATGAGCCAAATACCAGAAATTACTGATTTAGGAGAACATTTATATTGAGTTATAACAATTTATAGATTTTACATCAGAGGGGGTGAGAAGGGGGGAGGGGGGACGGAGGGTGTCACTGCTCATTATGTAAGCCCTCGACTTATTTGACCCATTGAGTCATTAATATTGGTGAAGGCCCGTATAGGTAAAGTTATAATGTGTAAAAATTATTAAAAAGTATTTCTTCGAAGGGGGTCGTGCGTCCCCTACCCACCTGATAGGATCCCAAATGATCCCGAAATTATCCAGAAAAAGCTACGAAATGACCCCACGCTATCGTGCACGGATCCCGAAAACCATCCAGAAATGCCCCGAAAGGGTCTCCAAAAGCTCCCGGAATAGCCCCAAAAAAACCCGAAATGACAACGAAACGATTCTAGACGTATCCAGAGAACCACACAGAAATGATTCTGAAGGTGTTCCAAAATGATCCCGAAAAGGTTCCAAAATAAGCCTGACGGGCTCCCGGGCGGATCTCAAAAACCATCTAGAAAATATCCAGGAAGGGTCCCTAAATTATCCCGACATACTCCAGAAAAAGTTCCGAAATGGCTCCGAGGGGATCAACGACGGATCGCGAAAACCATACAGTAATGATTCCGGAAGGATCCCAAAATGATCCCGAAATAGTCCGGAAATGACCCAGAGGGGATCCCGCACAGATCCAGAAATGATCCCGGAAAGGTCCAAAAACTATCCCGGAAAAGTAACAAAAAATCCCGAAATGGCTCCTACGGCATCCCGGACGGATCCAGAAATGATCTCGGAAGGGTCCCCAAATGATCCCAAAATGGTCCCGAAATGACCCTGATGGATCCGGCAAACCATCAACAAATTATCCCGGAAGGGTCCCCAAATGATCCCGAAAAAGTCCCGCAATGATTCCAACGGGAT
Organism: Eurosta solidaginis; assembly: GCF_040869045.1. Classification (NCBI taxonomy): domain Eukaryota; kingdom Metazoa; phylum Arthropoda; class Insecta; order Diptera; family Tephritidae; genus Eurosta; species Eurosta solidaginis. The sequence continues at coordinate 155,526,385 of NC_090321.1, forward strand.
CCTGAACGGATACCGAAAACCATCCAGAAGTGATGCCGGAAAGGTCCTCAAATGATCACCTAATACCAAAACGACCGTGACTGCATCCCGGACTGATCCCGAAATCCATCCAGAAATGATCTTGGGTAGGTTCCAAAATGATCTCGAAATAGTCTCAGAAAAGTCAAGAAATTACCCTGACGGGTTCCCGGACGAATCCTGAAAGCCATCCTTAAATGATCCCGATAAATTCCGGGAATGACCCTGACGGGACCCCGAAAGGATCCCGAAAACTATCCAGAAATGATGCCGGAAAGGTCCTCAAATGATCTCCTAATAGTTCCGAAAATACCCTGACGGGATCCTGAACGGATCCCGACAACTATCTAGAAATGATGCCGAAAGGGCCCGCAAATGATCCCGTATTACTCGAGAAAAAGTCCCGAAATGACCCCGACGGGATCCCGGACGGATCCCGACAACTATCCAGAAATGATGCCGAAAGGGTCCGCAAATGATCCCGTATTAGTCGAGAAAAAGTCCCGAAATGACCCCGAAGGGATCCCGGACGAATCCCAAAAACCATCCAGAAATGATGCCGGTAGGTATCCCAAATAATCCCAAAATAGTCCCGAAATGACCTCGTCGGCATCCCGGACGGATCCCGAAAACCATCCAGAAATGATGCCGAAAGGGTTCCCAAATGATCCCGTATTAGTCGCGAAAAAGTCCCGAAATGACCCCGACGGGATCTCGGACGGATCCCGAAAACCATCCAGCAATGATGCCGGAAGAGCCCTCAAATGATCCCGAAAAAAAAACCCATCCAGGAGTGATGCCGGAAAGATCCTCAAATGATCACCTAAGAGTCCCAAAATGACCCTGACGGCATCCCGGACAGATCCCGAAATCCATACAGAAATGATCTTAGGAAGGTCCCAAATGATCCCGAAATAGTCTCGGAAAAGTCCAGAAATTACCCTGACGGGTTCCCGGACGAATTCTGAAAGCCATCCTTAAATGATCCCGAAAAAAGTCCCGAAATTACCCTGACGGTATCCCGAAAGGATTCCGAAAACTATTCATAAATGATGCCGGAAAGGTCCTCAAATGATCCCCTAATAGTCCCGAAATTACCGTGACGGGATCCCGAACGGATCCCGACAACTATTCAGAAATGATGCCGAAAGGGTCCGCAAATGATCCCGTATTAGTCGAGAAAAAGTCCCGAAATGACCCCGAAGGGATCCCGGACGAATCCCAAAAACCATCCAGAAATGACGCCGGTAGGTATCCCAAATAATCCCGAAATAGTCCCGAAATGACCTCGTCGGCATCCCGGACGGATCACGAAAATTATCCAGAAATGATGCCGGAAAGGTCCCCTAATTGTCCCGAAATTACCCTGATGGGATCCCGGACGGATCCCGAAAACAATCCAGAAATGATGCCGAAATGGTTCCCAAATGATCCTGTATTAGTCGCGAAAAATTCCCGAAATGACCCCGACGGGATCCCGGACGGATCCCGAAAACCATCCAGAAATTATGTCGAAAGGGTTCCCAAATGATCCCGTATTAGTCGCGAAAAAGTCCCGAAATGACCCCAACGGGATCCCGGACGGATCCCGAAAACCATCCAGAAATTATGCAGGATGAGCCCCCAAATGATCCCGAAAAAGGCGCCAAATGACCCCGACGAGATCCCGGACGGATCCCGAAAACCATCCAGAAATGATGCCGAAAGGGTTCCCAAATGATCCCGTATTAGTCGCGAAAAGTTCCGAAATGACCCCGACGGAATGCCGGACGAATCCCGAAGACCATCCAGAAATGATGCCTAAAGGGTCCCAAAATAACCCCGAAAAAGTCCGGTTCCGGAAACTATCAAGAATTTATCTCTCGAAGGTACGCAAATGATCCCGAAAGTACCCCGACGGGATCCCGGACGGATCCCGAAAACCAACCAGAAATGATGCCGAAAGGGTTCCCAAATGATCGCGAAATAGTCCCGAAATGATTCCGGAATAGTCCCGAAAATGTCCCAAAATAACCCCGACGGGATCCCGGACGGATCCCGAAAACTATACAGAAATGATCCCGGAAGGGTCCCAAAATGATCCCGAAATAGTCACGAAAAAGTCCCGAAATTACCCCGACGAGATCCCGGGCGGATCCCGAAAACCATCTGTCCTGTCCTGTCCCTGTCACTGCTTACTTTGCAAGCCCTCGACTTATTTGACCCCTTGAGTCTGTGATATTGGTGAAGGCCAGTATACGTAAAGTTATAATGTGTAAAAATTATTAAAAAGTAATTGCTCGAAGGGGTCGTGGGACCCCCACCCCTATTTCCATGTTCGAAAAAAATTTCGCTAGTATACTACTGTCTGTGTCCCAAATTTCATCAATATCCGTGTAGCCGTTCTGGCGTGATTCAGTCACAAAGACGAAAAACTATAATAATTAAATTATAACTGTTCCTAGGGGCCAGCGACCACGCCCCCTTTGAAAAATATATAGCTAGTAGATCCTTCTAGACTATTGGCTATATGTGTGCAAAATTTCATCCAAATTGGTCCAGCCGTTCTTGCGTGATTGAGTCACAAAGACAAACGTCTGGACAAACATCCAAACATCTAAACGTCCAAACATCCAAACATCCAAACATCCAAACTTTCCCATTTATAATATACATTAGAATTAGATATATGAGATTTCATGTCATGTAACTTCATGTAACAAAGAGATTTGAATTATCAAAATTAGTTAGGATATTCGATACACGCCACAATGTTGCATTTTCGATTGACTTATCGAGTTTGATAGTTATTACGTTCCATTGGTGCGTGAACCAGATACGGTTAGAAATTTAACATACAAATGCTACAACAACGTTGTGATGCTCATATTTATCTGGTTCAATTTCTGATCCGTACAGCAGTTCTGTTCGCTTCATTTTCTGTAGTAGATTTTTTGACAGCTAACCACTTTTCAGTTGGTAGCACTCATGGCTCAACTATATGGTTGGCTGATCTCTACAGCAACAACATACCTTTGTTCACATAGCCAAAATCAGCGTCCCAGCAAAAATGTACCCGTAAATTGATTAGTAAAATAACTAAAAGCTGTGTCTTTGGAACACGTAAATCGTTAAGGAGCATTTGTACAGGGCGTCAGGACTCTTTGTGACCAGTCCATTCCGTCGTACCTATTTATGTGATTGTCCATACTGCTCACACATATACGGTATTAGGTTATCGAAATGTAAACAAACTATAGTGCTGTACTGTTCTTACATTCACGTTATGGCAGTCATTTTTTAAGTTATATACCTGTAACTTTACGAGTATTTTTACAGTATTTTTACGTTAATATGACCGCCTTTTCACTAGTATTATGACCGTTTTTTTACTTGGATTATACTGCTATATAAATAAAACATTTCTTTATTTCAAATCCATTAACATATCTTTTATTCAACGTTTTTATAATATATTACATTATTTATAATAGTTGGAATAAATGTTTGTCCAATCGTGTTGAGGTACCGCTTTCACGATTGAGTGTATACGGATGTAGGTAATCCCTGTTAACTACGCCCGCTTTGTTCCCTCTACACGGCATACAGTATCCTTTTTAACCTATGAATACATATATGGGCACTCTTGTAGTCAGTGTTATAATACCTAAACAACGGTGGGGAACATGATAAGTGTTCCACGTTAAAACTCATACCAGCAAGACGTCGTATCGAACACGACAGCAATTGAGCATACACAACTTAAGATCTACCACCCTAGAGCGCAACCACCACCAACCGCGCAGACCCAGCTGTGACACCAAGACCAGCACGAAAGCGGTGAATTCGTTACGGATACGGAAAACCAAGTTTTTTTTACCTACCTTTAAGCTTGATAACTTATGTTAGATTCAGTAGATAATACTATTTAAATTATGCTTAAAATTATGTGTATACATGAGATGTAAAGGAGGGGATTACTTGTAGTTATACCCAGCCAGCATTTTGGAAGAGTATCGGAAAGTTGCTAGAAAACGCTCAAATTCGAAACTAAATGTATCGTCGGGAGAAGGGTGTACCCTGGATGGGATTATTCTTGACTAATCAGTTGCAAGCCACATTTTATTTTCCCCTTTATTCGTTTCATCACCATATGTGATATGACATTTTATTAGCTTTCACAATTTTTTTTTATTGCATTTAACAACAATTATCAATCATATAAAGTAATGTTTTGGAATCATTTGTGAATATGATTACGATTCAATTTTCCATCATATTTAGTGCATAATTCAATATTATATTATAAACATATTCCATCAGCGGATGAAAGTATCCGGAAGCTCGAAGGTGAGCAAATTAAAACCTCAGGTAATTGCCGATAGTTAACTTGAACGAGGTTCACACACGACTACAACACCCAACATTATCTATGGCCATCATCTTAAATAATGGTCGTGTGATGTTTTAACAAGCGTAACCCATGTAGGATGTTGAAGCCGGAACATATCGAGCTTAAATTACCAGCGGTTCATCCACATCGGAGCTTCCGTACCACGGTTTCATACACTGTAACCTTTTTTCTTTTTTTTGGAAGACGTGTCGGCATAAATGCTATCGGACATCGTAGTCTAGGAACAGCATCCACATTTCTTTAGGTCTAAACATATTTTGATATAGCCATAATTTTTTTTTTTGAATTCATTTATTGAGAAGTGTGAGCATAGGAAGGCAATCGGATTTTCAATGAATAGTTGGTTCAATTGTTTAAAAAAATCGATATTTAGTTGCAAGGAATAATCAAGGCGTATTGATACGGAAGTAAATTCGTCATCCAGATGACGGGTGGGTATGAACTCCATTTAATATTTTGCATGTATAAAATTTAAAGGAGTGAACTAGGGTCATTACAGAAGCGTAAATAATTACGGCATACCCAATTTGAAATCCCGGATTATTCAATTTTAAACTAATGTTAACATAATTAAAGAATTAATGTCAACAGCTGAATCATGATAAGCCTATTATACGTAAAAACATACGAACTTCAAGCGTAAATTATGAATAAAAAGATTACTTAAATGTTTTTGAGAATCGTTAATAAGCTTAAAGTCTATAGCACTGGCGTTGTTCGCATATATACGGATATGCATACATACATAAAAGTGCATATGTTCATAGACATGCAACCCTTATTATACATAATAGTAAAAGTAGGCAATTTAAAGACAGTAGGGGGACTCATGTAAACGTATAAATGCCTTATAAAGTGTGTAAACGTATAAATTTATCTAGTTTACCCACGAGCTGTCAAATTTTGTATGAAAAATCATTTACACAATTTGTATAAATTTACGCGCACATTTCATTGTGTAAACGCGGTAAACTCAAAGGAATGCAACCTTGCAGACATTACAGCAGGCATTTTCATCAAAAATCTCCAACATCAGCAAGTAAAGGCGTTTTAGTTTTGATTTTTCACTTAATCTTGGTATTTTTTAATTTGTATAACAATCAAAAAATTTTTTTTGGAAATAATACAGCTGAAAAACAATCAAGTTTATCAAGAGTATTACTAGGTGCGTTCATATAACCGCGCGTGTAAATGGATATAATTTTACACCTTATAAGTTTATATGTTATCATGAGTCCCCCTAATTTCTGAAACTTCCAAACACAGATACCACTATATATTACAATCGAAATAAATTAGTCATATATTTTCAGACACATTATTTTTAGAGGCGAATAAAATAAGATAAAATAAAATAAAATAAAATAAAATAAAATAACATAAAACAAAATTATATTAAATCAAAAGGAAATAAAATGAAATGAAATTAAATAAAACTAAGATAATATAACATACCACAAAGTACAATAAAATTAAACGAAATATAACCAAAAATCACAGAATAGATAGTAAATCACAATATAATGGGATAGTTAAGACTATAAATAACAATAATAAAACCTTTATGTCTTGGCTTACCAATTATTTGTTGGTTATCTATGTATTAAACTATTTTTGAATTTTCACCTTGTTCTCTGTCACGGTTCTGACTATTAATGTAAACTACTTTTGCCAAATTGTTGCGTTAGGAAGAATTTAAAATATAAAAAACACAAATACCGATCAAAGGTAGATTAAACTAAAATACCATAAGATAGCTTAATATGCCTCCTAATTGATTATTGCTAGGAATTAAGTCGTACCCTAAGTTTTTGTAACCTCGATTTTTTTTTATAATGAGTTGTAAATAAAATATAGTAATAATGGGAATGCTGACTTCCTTATTTATTTAGAAGGAATAGGATAATATAGGTAAGGGGCCACCGAAAAATAGGTGCGTCGGTGGCCATGGATTTTGAGGGAGGGAATAGCACCGGGCGTCGCAAAACCCCCAGCGGCGCCCCCTATATACATTCGGTCCTTTTTGCTTATTTTCCTTTTGGTTCTTTTTTTTCGTCTGTTTTTTTTTCAGCTTTTTTTTCATTTTTGATTTTCAGTAATAGTAACCGGTCATTTCCGGTTCGGTTAAGTTTTTTGGCGTTATTTGTTTTGAAGATTGTGTTTTGAATTTTAAATTGTTGAATATTTCAACGGTCTGTCCGTGCATCCGGTTCGACCGGATGTCGTTTTAATTTGAATTTATAAGCGTTTTGAGTCGTCTCTGCCCTTTTTTGTCAGTTTTTTTAAAGGCATGATAGGAACTTTTTTTTTTGTTATGGCGCAGGAACAGTAAGGTTGGCAAGGACTAGTGGTGGGTAATGACACTATTTTTTGAGTGTTAACACAGTAGCACAGACACACTTTGCAGTGTTAACACATTGTAGTGACACAATTGTGTTATAACTGATTATCGAAAGTCGATATGAGTGTTGGCACAATATCAGAGCACAGTACTGTGTTACTTACCTCTAACGCCACGTTTGACGCCATTTAGAAAAGTAAATCAACAATGGCAACGTTTATCTTCTTTCATACTTCCATGTTTAGGGAGTTTACGTCATATAACCACAACTTTTGTTTAAATAGAACATTTTCAACTTAGAGTATACATTTTGTGCCCACATCTTTAAACGTAATACACAGGCAAGATTATGAGTACAATCAACACACAAGCAAAACACAAGCACAATGGACTATGTATGTATGAATGTGCACTTACGATCTGAGTGTCATTCTCTGTGCTATAGAAAAAGTCAGCTTTGTGCCATCGAGTGTGCTACTGTGTTATAAATTAATCGATAAGTGTGCGTGTGCGTGCCGCACATTACTGAATGTTAACACAATAACACAACACAGTGCTGTGTTACTCAGCCTTAGCGAGGACCCCACCCAGCCGACATGACTAGCCACAGAGCATGCCCACTGCCTTCCTTACTGCTCCATCAAAGATGCTATTCCATAACAATTTGCGACATGACCAAATATCTTTTAACGGTTGCTATACCAGACAAATCAGCAAAAACAATTGCTTCAGCCATTTTTGAAACATTTATTTTAACCTACGGCGTAATGAGCGCCATAAAATCAGATTTAGGTACAGAATTTAAAAATGAATTATTTGAAGAATTAACTAAACTCTTAAATATTAAACATAATTTTTCAACTGCATACCATCACAAAACTGTTGGTACAATTGAACGTAATCATAGAGTTTTTAATGAATACTTACGTGCATATTTAAACAATACTTTTAATGATTGGGATATTTACTTAAAATACCTTAATTTCCTACACAATACAACAACTAGCACAGTTTTCGACAATAAATTTTCTCCCTTCGAGTTAGTATTTGGTAAAAAGGCAACTTTGCCTCATGAATTACGAAAGGAAAAATTGATCCACTTTACAATGCCGATAACTTTGCTAAAGAGATTAAATTTAGAATGCAGAAAACACATGAAATGGCGAAAGATTTAATAATTAAAAATAAAATACAAACCAAAACGTTTTATGATAGAACGGCACGACCATTAGCAATTAAAATAGGCGATAAAGTTCTCGTACAAAAAGAACCACGGCACAAACATGAAAATATATACCAGGGTCCTTTTGTTGTAACTAAAATTAACGACCCTAATGTTACTATTTTAGACGAAACAACAAAAACAGGAAAAACTATACACAAAAACAGAATAAATAAAATTGATTAATAACTGTTAGTAATATTATATTCATATATATAAACAATTGTTTTTTTACAAATAACCAAGAAGGCAGAACAAAACAAATACCAATTTAAATGTCTAACAAAAAATATTCAAATTTAAATGTCGATTTTAGCATGTGCATCAATGCAAATGTAAAACACAAAAAAAAATATTTTCCTACATGTATTTATATATCTTAATATAAATTTATAAATTGAAAATTCATAATTGAATTATATACAATTTAAATTTATTATACAAAAAAACATAAAGCAAAAATATTAACGTAATTCCAACTTTTAATTTATCTTACAACAAATATAAAATTGCTCCGGATGAACGAATTTTAAAAAGGAAGTGCACCCTAATATTTTCGTTCATCCGAACCAATTAATAGAATACAAAAGAAGAATATGGCACACGTGTGTAATTTGCCAAATTCTTCTTTTGAAAAGGAAGGGTGATATAAGGAACATAAACCTTACCACAAAATGTAATAAGGTATTCTATGTGGTTGGGCCTTAAGTTGTATTTGACAGACGCGTACAGGTGGCAACGCGCATGTCAAATACAACTGCGGCCCACATCACTGACATAAAAATGTTATACACACATTTATAAATTTGGACATTGATGTGAACACACGAAAAAAGTGTGAAAAAACTAAACCCATTTTGTATTGGGAGAATTATAAAAAATTAACTAAGTCTAGTGATTAATTTAAAACTAGAAGTAAAAGTTAAAACTATTTATTGTCCTACAAAACATAAACTAACTTAAATAAAGAACAATAACCTAAAACTAAAAATACGTGTTTTTTGTATTGATTGGGGAGTGTGCAGTAGGGTGTGTAAGTAAGTACAACTTTTTCGAAGGTTCCAAAATGGAACCTCACACCTTCTTTTGTGAGCATCTCAGAAAAGATATATGCATGTGTTTGTGCGTCTCTTCTCCGCTGCTCGTATGGCATATGGGTAGACATAATGATTGGTTTAATGATGTACATACAAATCCCTGCTTAGCATCGGCTTAGAGATGATAGTATCCCTTAGTGTTGCTAATATTCGTCACAATATATATGAGACTTCTTGTCCGTTGTAACAAAGAGATTTGAATTATCAAAATTAGTTAGGATATTTGATACACGCCACAATGTTGCATTTTCGATTGACTTATCGAGTTTGATAGTGTTGCCACAGATCCATAAGATTTAAAAAAGATTTTGAATGAGAAAATAATTAAAACTTAATTAAATAAACAAGGAAAGAAAAATTTAGAGATAGAAATATAAGATTTTAAATAAGGAGATAATTAAATTTAAATAAGCACAAACGAAAGGAAATTAGAGTTAGAAAGCTAAAATTTCAGAAATTTAGAATAAGGCAAATGATACTTAATAGAACTTAGAAAAGTAAAGTTTAAACAAAATTCAAAATAAGGCGGACCTAAAATGAATTGGTAACCAAAAGAAAGAAAACGACAATAATTAAATTTTTCTTTGGAAAAATATATATATATATATTGATATAAATATATAGATACATATATAAACATAGGTAAAATAAAATACAATAAAATTTCAAAAATAAAATAAACTATAATGAAGTAAAATACAATAAAATAAAATTTAATAAAATAAATAAAGATTATAAATAGTAATTGTAAGAACGCGACAAAATAAAATAAAACACAATAAAATTTTAAATAAATATACCAAAAACAAAATAACTTATAATAAAATAAAATTCGATAAAATAATAAAGATTATAAATATTAATAATATAAATACAAATGAAATAAACTAAAATGAAATCAAATAGAATACAAATAAAAACCAAATATACCACTAATTGCATTATAACTAGGACGTATAGCTATACTTACCACTGAGCGTATAATTAAAATCTGCAGGCCAAAACTTACAGTACAAATTTTAAATTTTGCGGTTGCCAATATTCTCTCTTACGCTAGTAGGGTAAATGATGTAATAATATAATAAAATAAATTTTGTATTATTTTTATTCATAATGCCTTGTCAATAAATATCTTGCAATTTAAAAATGGGAATGCTGATATTCTTATTTATTTAGAAGGCGAAGGTATATACAGGTAAGGGGCCACCGAAAAATTAGGTGCGTCGGTGGCCATGGGTTTTGAGGGCGGGAATAGCAGCGTGCGTCGCAACAACACCCGCGGCGCCCCCATGTATATTCGGCCTTTTTATTTTTTTTTTTTTTTATTTTCAGCTTGTTTTTTTTTGTTTCAGTGTTGCAACCGGTCGTATCCGGTTCGGATTTTTTTTTTTTTGTTATTTTCGTTGTTTTAATATTTCTGTTGGTAGTTTTCAGTTGTAGTTTAAATTCAAATTTTAGTCTTATTTTTCGGTTAATTTTTTTATGCGTTTAGATTTCTCTTTTGAATTTTTGAATTGATCGTTTAATTTTGAATTAAAAGCGTTTTGAGTCGGTTCTGCGCTTCTAACAGTTTTTTTTTAAAGGCATGATATGAACTTTTTCTGTTTATGGCGCAGGACAGCAGGGTTGGCAAGAACCCCGCCCAGCCGACATGGCTAGCCACAGAGCAATACTAGATCATGCCGACTGCATTCCTTGCTGCTCCACTAAAGATGCGTTACCATAACAAAATGTTAGAAATAGACTAATTTTAAGAGCACTGCTGCTCTTTACAAATAAAACTCATTTATTTTATACTGTATTAAGCAAGCGAAACGCTTTAAAAAACTTCGTTTATTTCAATATATATGAGACTTCATGTCATGTAACAAAGAGATTTGAATTATCAAAATTAGTTAGGATATTCGATACACGCCACAATGTTGCATTTTCGATTGACTTATCGAGTTTGATAGTTATTACGTTCCATTGGTGCGTGAACCAGATACGGTTAGAAATTTAACATACAAATGCAACAACAACGTTGTGATGCTCATTTTTATCTGGTTCAATTTCTGATCCGTATAGCAGTTCTGTTCGTTTCATTTTCTGTAGTAGATTTTTTGACAGCTAACCACTTTTCAGTTGGTAGCACTCATGGCTCAACTATATGGTTGGCTCATCTCTACAGCAACAACATACCTTTGTTCACATTGCCAAAATCAGCGTGTTGGTTTTACACGAATTGAATGGAATGAAAACATAAAACTTAGCAGCATTTGGTAGTAGTAGGAAAATGTTGTAAATTCGTTGGTTTCATTTTAAGTTTGCCATCTCCTTCTGACAATCCCTACTCCAGTGAAATGAAAAAAATAAAATCAGCTGGTGAGATGAGTCAACCATATAGTTGAGCCATTGTAGCACTGAACTAAATACGTGTACATTTGTGTATACATAAAAGATTTCGCCATATTTAAAAGTAAAAACACTGAAAGAGTAAACAACTTGAAGATGATGTAAGGAAAATAAATAGTTTGCTTACGTCCGAAACTATTTAAATGTTAATAGTTCTATCACTATCTTAAAATTTTGTGTACGTTTCTTCTTATTTTCAACAAAACAGATGTTTTATATTAGTGCTGCCAGCTTTTATAAAGTTGATCCAGATCGTTCCAATGAGATTTGAGCTAGAGCTAGAGCTCGATAAACCAATGGAACGGTCCTAGTGTTGCCACAGCTCCATTGAAAAAAAATGGGGACTTACCCACAATATATGCACATGGATTTATACCGCGACTGTCCAACCTTACTGCTGTGCGGGATAGTCATATGAAAACCAGCCTTGAGCAAGGCTTCAAACCTAAAGCTGTTGGGTAAAATCCCCAGATTTATTCGGCGCCGAAACCGTATTATCTCCAATCTAAATTTGGCAAGGGATGACGCAAAAGCGTTTCAAAATACGGTAAAAGTTTAGTTGAGGGGTCGACTGCTAATACGCTACCAAAAATATCGAGAGAGGTGTCAAAAGACGCGTATTGACCTCGCATCAATTAGGGTCGGATTAACAAGTAGCCAGAGTAGGCAGTTGCCTGGGGCCCCGATTTTAGGGTGCCCCCGAAAAATTAAAAATACTTCTAAAATTTTCTTGCAAACATAAAATTCTGGAGAGTGAAAGAAAAATATAATCAGAACTGAAAATAAATTGTACTCATATACATAAATAAAATTTAATTGACCGCATTCAAAAGGCGACGACCGACCAACTAGACAAGGTTCCTAAAAAGGACATTTCCGACTCATTTGGCTAATTGTATGAGCGTGAAAATAAGTCTATCGAAGTGAAAGGAGAGTATATTGAACAATAAAAAAGTTTATAACTTTTCTTTACTTGGAAGGTCATACTGGTGGAAATCTAGCGAATCAAACTTTAAAGTTTCTTACTGAAGGCTGTGGTTTAGATATTCAAAATTGTAGAGGACAATACCTAATATGACAACGCATTAAACATGTCCGGAAAGTATAAAGGTGTGCAAGCAGGGATCCTCGTGTTACAATGAAACGTGAACCAGATACGGATAGAGTTTTAACATAGAAATGCAACAACAATGGGAACCATATGGATCACATTAGTTAGATTCCAATGACGCGTGAACCAAATACAAATAGAAATTTAACATGCAAATGAAACAACAACGTTGTGATACTGATATTTATCTGGTGCAATTTCTGATCCGTATAAAAGTTCTGTTCGTTTCGTTTTCTGTAGTAGATTTTTTTGCAACTAACCACTTTTGAGTTGGTAGCACTCATGGCTCAACTATATGGCTGGCTCATCTCTACAGCAACAACACACCTTTGTTCAGATTGTCAAAATCAGCCTCTTGGTGTTATACGAATGGAATGGCATTAAAACTTAAAACTTAGGAGCTTTTGTGTGTAGTAAGAAAATGTTGTCAATTTGTTGGTTTCATTTTAAGTTTGCCATCTTCTTCTTACAATCCCTAATCTAAGGAAATGAAAAATATAAAATCAGCTGATGAGATGAGCCAACCATATAGTTGACGAAAAGGTTTCGCCATATTAAAAAGCAAAGATACGGAAAGAGTAAACAACTTGAAGAAAATGTCAGGAAAATAAATAGTTTACTTACGTGCGAAACTATTTAAATGTTAATAATTTTATCAGAATCATAAATTTTTGTGTACGTTTCTTCTTCTTATTTTCAACAAAACAGATGTTTTATATTAGTGCTGCCAGCTCTGATAAAGTTGATCGTGAGCCAGAGCTCGATAACTCAATGGAACGTTCCTATTAGTTACGTTCTACTGACGCGTGAACCAGATACGGATAGAAACTTAACATGCAAATGCAACAACAACGTTGTGATACATATATTTATCTGGTGCAATTTCTGATCCGTATAGCAGTTCCTTCATTTTCGTTTTCTCCAATAGCTTTTTTGACAGCTTACCACTTTTGAGTTGGTAGCACTCATGGCTCAACTGTACGGTTGGATCATCTCTACAGCCACAACATACCTTTGTTCAAATTGTCAAAATCAGACGCTGCTGGTGTTAGGCCAATGGAATGGAATGAAAATGTTGTCAATGTGTTGGTTTCATTTAGAGTTTGCCATCTCCTTCTGACAATTCCTATTCCAGTGAAATGAAAAAAATAAAATCAGCTTATGAGATGAGCCAACCATATAGTTGAGCCATGGTAGCACTGAAATAAATATGTGTACATATGTGTATACGTAAAAGATTTGAAAGCAAAAACACGGAAAGAGTAAACAACTTGAAGAAAATGTAAGGAAAATAAATAGTCTGTTTACGTGCGAAACTATTTAAATGTTAATAATTCATAATCAGTAACTTCAATTTTTGCGTACGTTTCTTCTTCTTATTTTCAACAAAACAGATGTTTTATATTAGTGTTACCAGCTCCCACTAAGCTGCAGACATTGGTGCTTTATCGGTAACCGTATCGGTAACCTTATAACAGCTGATCCGACCAACCTTAAGCTGCAGACATTGGTGCTTTATGGTAACCTTATCGGTAACCTTATAACAGCTGATTCGAACAACCTTATGGCAATCAATGCAATCGATTATTGGTGCCGCTAAGGTCGTAACCGTATCGTAGCCAACCAATTGGTTTTTGGTTTACCGTCGTAACGATAAACAGCTGATTACTTTAGGGATACGACTACAGCGATAGGACAAACGGCACCAATGACTCCCGCTTTATGGGAATCAAAGCAATCGATTATTGGTGCCGCTAAGGTCGTAACCGTATCGTAGCCAACTAATTGGTTATTGGTTTACCGTCGTAACGATAAACAGATGATTACGTTAGGGATACGACTACAGCGATACGACAAACGGCACTAATGACTCCCGCTAAAACCAATTGGTTGGCTACGATACGGTTACGACCTTAGCGGCACCAATAATCGATTGCATTGATTCCCATAAGGTTGGTCGAATCAGCTGCTAAGGTTACCGATACGGTTACCGATAAGGCACCAATGTCTCCAGCTTTTGGGTTTACCGTCGTAACGATAAACAGCTGATTACGTTGGGGATACGACTACAGGAATACGACATACGGCACCAATGACTCCCTCTTTAAGTTCATCCAGATCGTTCCAATGAGATTTGATCGTGAACCAGAGCTCGATAACTCAATGGAACATTCCTATTTATTACGTTCCATTGGTGCGTGAACCAGATACGGATAGAAATTTAACATACAAATGCAACAACAACGTTGCGATCCTCATATTTATCTGCTACAATCTCTGATCCGTATAGCAGTTCTGTTCGGTTCGTTTTCTGTATTAGATTTTTTGACAGCTACCCACTTTTGTGTTGGTAGCACTCATGGCTCAACTATATGGTTGGCTGATCTCTACAGCAACAACATACCTTTGTTCACATTGCCAAAATCAGCGTCCCAGCAAAAATGTACCCGTAAATTGATTAGTAAAATGGCTAAAAGCTGTGTCGATGGAACACGTAAATCGTTAAGTAGCATTTGTACAGGGCGTCAGGACTGTTTGTGACCAGTCCATTCCGTCATACCTTTTATGTGATTGTCCATACTGCTCACACATATACGGTATTAGGTTATCGAAATGTAAACAAACTATAGTGCTGTACTGTTCTTACATTCACGTTATGGCAGTCATTTTTTAAGTTATATACCTGTAACTTTACGAGTATTTTTACAGTATTTTCACGGTAATATGACCGCCTTTTCAATATTGTTATGACCGTTTTTTTTACTTGGATTATACTGCTATATAAATAAAACATTTCTTTAATTCAAATCCATTAACATTTCTTTTATTCAACGTTTTTATAATATATTACATTATTTATAATATTTGTAAATTATTAACTATAAGTCTTAAGGAAGGAATAGTTTTTCAGTCTTGTTGGTGAGCCATAAATACAAATTTTATTGTATGCGATTGTATGCACACAAAGTTAAGAGAAACTTAAATAAATTAATTAATGATATAGAAAACAAAAGAGAAGAACTAACAGAACTATTGTTTGCAGTAAACCATCAAATCGCGAGTAGCCAATTCACAATTTGGGTAAGTTGACTTGTAATTCGCCAATTTTAATACTATACCTTTTTTATTTTAGTTCAGAAAGCTGCAATTGAGGTTCGAAAGTTACAATTGAAGTTCGAAAATTTCAATTCAAGTTCAGAAAATTTAAATTCAAGCTCAGAAATTCTATTTGTATTTCAGAAAATTAAAATTGAAGTTCAGAATTTCTGTTTGTAGTTCAGAAAATTATAATTGAAATTAAATTGTAATTTTCTGAACTTCAGTTGTAATTTACTGAACTGCAGTTGAAATTCGTATAGATATGTAAACATTTTTTTCAATTTACAAAATAAAAAGGTTAAAAAAACAAAAAATTTATGATGAAAAGAATCACGACTTCAAAACGCATTAACTTATAATGTCATTGGTGAAAACAAAAAAAGGAAAACTTTTTTTTCTAAAATTACAATAGACTATAATACTTTTTTTTCTAAAATTACAATAGACTATAATACGATAAGTATTTAGCTAGCCTACCACCTAATTACATATATGTAAGGTTCCCAAGCACAATTACCGCCAAAACTGGCGATTTTGTTTCATTTAAAGTCCTTTTTTTTAACTAAATGAATTGTCAATAAATGTTATATAAAATGGGAATGCTGACCGTCTTGTTAATTTAGAAGGCACTTAGGTATTTCAGGCAAGGGCCACCGAAAATTTAGGTGCGGCGGTGGCCATGGTTTTGAGGGTGGGACAAGCACCGGGCGTCGCAACAACACCCGCGGCGCCCCCAAGTTATATTCGGCCCTTTTATTTTTAATTTTAATATTTCAGGGTTTTTTATTTTAGAATTTCAGCGTTAGTAAGCGGCCATGTCCGGTTCGGTAATTTTTTTGCGCTAGATTTTTTTTGAATTTCTTTTTTTTGAATTTTAAATTTTGAATGTTGTAACGGTCTGTCCGTGACATCCGGTTCGGTCGGATGTTGTTCTAATTTGAATTTCAAGCGTTTTGAGTCGTCTGTGCGCTTTTTGTCAGTTGATTTGAATAGGCATGATAGGAACTTTTTTTTTGTTATGGCGCAGGAACAGTAAGGTTGGCAAGGACCCCGCCCAGCCGACATGACTTGCCACAGAGCACCCCCAGATCATGCCGACAGCCTTCCTTGCTGCTCCCATAGAAGATGCGACTCCATAACAAATTATTGATAAATTCGTTGCAATTAAATTGCTTTAAAAAGCTTTGCAAACTTTGCGAGATTGTTGAAGATTATTTTAATTACAGCATAAAAAGCTTAGATTAGTAACGTAGGAAAAAACTTAGAATTATTTCAGTTAATTTCATCACAAATATTTATATTCAAAATACTTTTTTGTTATACATCTAGTTTATAAATTTTTGTTAAAAATTGTTGACAAATTCGTTGCAATTAAATTGCTTTAAAAATCTTTGCAAACTTTGTGCGATTGTTGAATATTTTTTTTCAATTAGATCATTAAAAGCTTAGAATAGGAACGTAGGAAAAATCTAAGAATTATTAGATGCCTAGATACTTTTTAACCAAGATTATTTCAGTGTGTGTTGTTCGTTTGTTGTACAAATTCGTTGCATATTAATTTTCAGATCAAGAATACTCAAAGGTGTCGTGGCATCGTCTTGTTGGTCAATCGCGCGCCGCCATATCCATTGATGGGAATTGACATTCATTATAAAGTAGCGAAGGCACGATCCTGCGCAAATACATCGCCAACCTGTGTTTGGCAAAAGATATGCTAAACTGTAGAGGAAGAAACTTTTTAAAATTTAATAAAATCAAAATTATAGTTCTGCGAAAAAGGGGTAAAGTATTGTATGTTAAAGTATAGCAAAGTCTCAGCGGCCTTGTCCTGGTGAAAATTGAGTTTGAATAGGTCTCATTCTTCATTCTCGAAACATTTACAAAGGTACCTCGTAAGATATTAAAAATCCTCAACGCTTTTTGCAATAACTTCAAAAAAACTCACATTTAAACCGGTGTCCTATACCTACTTCTGTTTAACTTCTACATATCCATAGCTATCTTCACCACCAGAAGGAGTCACTATTGTTTCCTACACCATATGGTCGCCAAGCCTAAAGATTAGCCACTGGAAGAAGCTACATGCCTGCCAAAATACTGCCCTCAGAACCGCCACGGGTTGTCTCCTTATGTCCCCAGAACACCATCTACATAATGAGGCGAGAGTACTCCCAATAAGTGAAAGAAATGAAATGCTAACCGTATAGTTTCTGTTGAATACCCAGGAACCTGAGCATCCCAACAGACATCTGATTGATTAGCCAACACCACCCAGGGTCTTAAAGAGTCACATCCGTAAGCACTATGAGGAAATACGGCACCTGAGAACTCAGCCGTATGAAGCAAGAAAATACCCCAGCGGGCTAGGCGGTCAGAATATTCCCGCGGTAGGTATTCACGGCGCCAACAACTCAAACAGCTGTTACCACTCATAACTACGATCTTCGTAGCAGAGTAGGTAGCAATGCTGAGCATCAGCCCCTGCCCCGTCTTCTCCCCCCCCCCCCCTCTTTTCCGGCAGCAATCGTGTAGGTCAGGGAAACAGACTCTTAGTCCCTAACCCCGTTTGCCAGCACAGAATATATATGTTTGCGACATCCGCCCAATGCAGCTCCTGCCTTGGGCGATGCCACTTTCCTAGATATTCTGGTCTCCGCGACGGCAACCCCCCGACGGTTTCATTGGGCCATGTTGCCAGGTCGCAAACTCCAATCTACCGGGTACCCCAATGCTTACCCAATGACGCCCAGTCCCAGGGCCACAACATCAGTTGCGTCCTGGCCTTCCTCAACCCAGGCGTAGTCACCCGACACTTACTCCCAGAGTGGCGACATCTCCCCCTATGCACTTCAGAATTCTGCAGTTAAACTGTAATGGACTAACTGGGAAGATCACGGAGAGAGTCGATTTCATGAAGCGGCACAACATCCGCATTGCTGCGATTCAAGAGACTAAACTTACAACAAGATCTGCACTGCAAACCTGTTCTGGGTATAATGTCCACAGAAAAGATCGCATGATCGGAAATGGAGGCGGCATCGCGTTTATCATAAACCACTCTGTGCAATATCATATATTTGATCCTGGCATCGACCGCAGCGACAATGTCTTAGAACGTCAAGGCCTATCTGTCCGGTCAGGCGATGCAAACCTAGAAATCATCAACATCTACATCCCTCCTGTCACCTGTTGCCCCAGTGGATACTGCCCTAATATCAGAGCCTTACTCACTGGCAACAATCGCATTATCTTAAGCGATTTCAATGCCCATCACGATCTATGGCATTCTAATTTGCGGGCGGACAGTAGGGGTGAGATATTGGTGGATCAAATAGAAGAAACGACGTTCTGCACAATAAACGGAGACGCCCCGACGTATGGTAGGAAGCTGTCACAGTTCGCCGAACATCTCAATCGTGAGCGCAGAACTCGTAAATTGCGTCAACTGGCAGCCGATGGTAACATTGGCATCCGACCACCTGCCTATACTTATTTCGTTCGAGCGTACCGCCGACTTCATCGTTACAGAAAAACGCACTTTCATAAACTTTAAAAAAGGAAAGTGGGACGAATACAAATCTTATACAGACAACCTCTTTGCTGCCTAACCTATTCCGACTGATGCCCGCCAAGGGGAGCGTGCTTTCCGCAAGGTCATTGAATTCGCCTCGGCACGTTTCATTCCCGCCGGGAGAATTCCCAAAATTAGGCCCACTTCCCGGCGGAGGCCGCAAATTTAGCGAGAGAACGTGACCTTATAAGACAGTTCGACCCAGGCGACCCTCAAATAAGGGATATAAACCAACGCATCAGATTGCTTGTGGATGAACACAAGCGGGCGAATAGGGAGGAGCACCCAAGATTTTAACCTCTCTGCCGGTGTGGGTAAACTTTGGTCCGTCGTAAAGTCCCTATCGAATCCGTCTAAGCACAATGACAAAGTTTCCATCGCCTTTGGCGATAAAGTGCTGTCGGATTCGAAAAAATGCGCGAGCGCTTTCTGCCGTCAATTTGTAATGCATTCTACGGTCGACAAAGATAGACGGAGGGCCAACAGACACGCACATACACATAAATTCAGCGCGTCACCAACTACTATCACCGCCAGAGAGGTTGAAGATGCCATTGGTCACGCTAAACCATCCAAAGCAGTGGGACCAGACGGCATAGCCATGCCGATGCTTAAAAGCCTAGGGAAAGAGGGTTTCAAATACTTACCACATGTCTTCAACCTGTCTCTTTCCACCTTTTTCATACCCGAAAAATGGAAAATGGCCAAGGTGGTTCCGCTACTAAAGCCTGGGAAACCAGCTAACATAGGAGAGGCGTATCGTCCGATATCTCTCCTATCGCCAGTAGCAAAGACGCTTGAAGCCATTTTGCTCCCCTACTTCCAAGCAAATTTGCAGCTAGCCTGTCATTAGCATGGCTTCAGAAAACTCCATAGCACAACCACCGCACTACGTGCCATCAGCACCCAGATAAATTGCGGTTTAAATCAAAACCCCCACAATATAACAGTACTCGTAGCGCTAGACCTATCAAAACTATATCTGCGCAGAACACTTTTACGCAGCTTTTCTTGTGGGTTCAACAAAATCATTAAAATTACAACAACAACATGAAAATTTTCTATTTTGTGATACTAGGCCCAAAGCACGTCCTTTGACACCCCTCCCAATAATTTTGCACGACTTTTAGCAGTTGTGAGCTAAAGTAAAGAATTACCCTATGATTTAATCAAGTTATATATATGAAACCGTGCAAAACAACTGAAAATTTTACACGAATACGACACTCTTATGATTTGCCCAAGTGAATCTGATTCTCAGGCTCCAAATAGTATTTTTTTTTTATATACTTGTGCATTATTTTTTTTACAATGTAGCTATTGGTTACTGTTAATTATACTTACCAACAAAGGATTCTAACTCATAGTCAACGCCACAAGATTTACCCGTATCGCCAGGCGCGGGTTGGAGGAACTTCAAATAAAATGGATACGCATTGGGTCCTAATTTTTTAACAAGCCGCTCTTGTAATCTCGTCAATGGCCGTTCAGTTTGTTGTGGCGGATATATTTGCTCATGCGATAAATACAAGTCTTTACGAAATGTTAGACCAAGCACGTCCAAATGCTCACGTCCATATCTGAAAGCGACAAGTACTTGTCCAAATACCTTGCGATCTTTTACATATTCGGGATCGATGAAAACTACCCCGTCTATAGGATCAACTTGTGAAATGTGGTAGACGAAATCGCGTTTCCCCAGGTACACGGTGATCTTACCATTAGATGAACTTTTCTTAAATACTCTTGTGGCTTGACGTCTTGAACTTGCATCTGCATCTCCTCCACCACCACCACCACCTGCTTCATCTGATGAGGGTGTGGCAGCAGTTGCTGTTCCGCTGGTAGAAAGAGTATTCATCGGTGTATGTAATAAATGAAATATATATTGTTCGAACAGCCTTTAATGATGGGATTTTTTGGTGGTAAAATTACTTTAAACTTAATTCCTATTTCGGCATATAAATGCTAATCATGCGTTGATTATGTGTATATACTCGAATTCTTAGAAATATTGCAATTACCACGTTAACCTTCGTAATATTAAATATTTTTGGTTAGTCTCTACACCAACCATAAATGATTTCGATTATTTAAATATGTTATATGTAAATGCACTTGAGCAACATTTTGTTTTTCCTTATTATTTATCCTTTTCATACAAATTTAACATTTTCTGAACGTTTTAAGAACTACCCTGCAAAAATTATTGGATTACGTGTTCCATTTTCTTCATGTTGGAGTACTCTAACAATATTCCTTTGCAATGCGTTTCCGAACCACCATCAGCCGATCATTGCTCGTTTTTTAACGACAGTGATCACGACACGATGACGATCGAACAGAGTTGCCAAAAGTAAAATATTGCATGCAAAAGCTAATAATAAAATTTTACTTTGGCAACTCTGATAAAATGCAACAGCGCACTGGGTTTATGTATACATACTATATTAGTTTCTTTATTCACGTATGCGTATGCGTATTATATTAGTTTCTTAATTCACGCAAATGCTAAATAACATAAGAATATTCGTAGTATAAAATATAAAAGTTGTGCCCCTCTTCATTTACTTTCATTTTAAATAAAACTCACTTCGACAATTCTTTCCGACACAATTCCTCTTTAGTACTTTGGCATATGACCCTCTGTGGGTGCTCCATGGAGTACTACAGTGAAGTACTCTCACGATTGTTCTCTATGGAATACAAAGCGAGAGTGGGATCACCTACTCCTCTCCTAGGACATCGCAATGTTAATTGGAGCACATTTTTTGTATGAATACAGATTAGATTTGGAGCAGTCCTATTCTCCCAAAGGAGTATTCCTTACATTATTTATAGAGTACTCGCGTTTTTTGAAGGATAGCAACAATATCGCGAAACGTACAATGGCTACGCTCGCCGTTATCCATTCACCCCAGTTAGCTGATATGCCGTGGAGGGCGCCGCCTCCAGATGGTTGCCATTATTATTCGTCATTTTCATATTGCACCCCACATATACATCTTATTCTTTCTGCCTAACAGCCTTACAATGGCTGAATACTTATTTATATATATATTTCCTATTCTTCTTAGTATTCACAATGACATGTTAGTAATGCAAGTTATAGTGTTGCCATATGTGTCATTGAAAAGATGACTTGGGTCATTTTACCATTACATCTTCCTTTTTGGG
The DNA here is from genome assembly GCF_040869045.1 of Eurosta solidaginis. Classification (NCBI taxonomy): domain Eukaryota; kingdom Metazoa; phylum Arthropoda; class Insecta; order Diptera; family Tephritidae; genus Eurosta; species Eurosta solidaginis. The sequence goes on from NC_090321.1 coordinate 155,548,808, forward strand.
GAAAAGAAGAATTGACAAAGTGATCAATTTTGTCACATTCTTCTTTGGCCAAAAACTTATAAAAATTGTTGCGAACAAACGAATATATATATATTAGGGTGTTCCTCCCCTTTTTAATTCGTTGGTTCGGAACCATTTTTATTACTGATTATTACAAATGAATGAATTTGATTTTAATTTATTAAATTATGTTGTTTGTTCTTCTTTTTGTTGTAGATATTTACATTTTAATATATATTAAATTTGTTAAAGTTTTACATTTTTAATCTATGCTGCTTTTGAAATATGTCTTTTTCTGTTTTGTTTTTTTTTTTTTTTTTTGTTTGAACCAGGCATGCTTAACCAACGAACCGATATCATTTCGTTACGATAATTAACGTTAATAAACGAAACAAAGTCATTTCGTTTCGTTTATTAACGTTAAGAACGTCAAATTAACGAAATGATTTTGTTTCGTTTTCTGCCATATCAAAACGAAATCAAATCGTTTATGTTGATTATTAATTTCAAACAATGCTGGCAAAACTGATTGGTGGCGGAGTCATTAAAGGTGAAAGCATTAGCCAAGCTGGTTGCAACTTTTCTCATGAATTTTGACAGTACGAACATTTATCAGAGTATTTTTGACATTACCACAACGAATTACACATACAAATTACATGGAGTTTGTGTGTGTATGTCCGCTCGCTGTTACCACCTTACGGCTTTACCATGGCTATAGCATTGCCAGCACAATTCAAACATAAAGTATCACGTTTCTGTTAACGTTTTTAACGCTAACGAAAGCTTTTCGTTTCGGTTAAAAACGAGATACAATTTATCTTGATAATTTCTTTATCGATAATATTTCGAAGTGTTTCAACGGAAACTGTGGAAATTTTTTGATAAACGATTAGCTTAACGTTAAGGTGCATCCCTGGTTTGAACTTAAGAAATACGAACAATTTTCATGAAATAGGTTTTTTTGAATATACAAAATTTGTGTTATTTTACTTTTTTTTCGTTTTAACAGTTTTTAAGCCTTCGTGGATGCTTATATGCTAGTAAGTAAATTTTGGATTTGTTTTTTAATCAAATTTAAAGTAAACGAACTGGAGTAATGTTAATTTACTTTACTTAGGCGGTTTTTATGTACCACTTTTTCTTTGTTTTTAACTTCATCGAAAATAGTTACATTAGGTTCGTTAATTTTAGTTATAATAAACGGACCTTGATAAATATTTGGGTGCTTATGATGTGGTTCTTTTTGTAAAAGTACTTTATCTCCGATTTTGACAACTAAAGGTCGTGCCGTTTTATCGTACAGATTTTTACTTTGTAATTTATTTTTATTAATTAGATTCTGTGCCATTTTGTACGTTTTCTGCATCCTAAACTTAACTTCTTTGGCATAGTTTTCGACATTATTGATCGGGTCAATTTTTTCTTTACTTAATTCATTAGGCAAAGTTGCCTTTTTCCCAAAGACTAACTCGTAAGGCGAAAATTGGTTGTCGAAAACTGTGCTACTCGTAGTATTGTGTAGGAAAGTAAAGTATTTTAAATAAACATCCCAATCAGAAAAAGTGTCTTTTAGATATGCACGTAAGTATTCATTAAAAACTCTATGATTACGTTCAATCGTGCCAACAGTTTCGTGATGGTATGCAGTTGAAAAATTATGTTGAATATTTAAAAGCTTTGTTAATTCTTCGAATAATTCATTTTTAAATTCAGTACCTAAATCTGATTTTATGGCATTCATTGTGCCGTAAGTTAAAATGAATCCTTTAAAAATAGCTGAAGCGATTGTTTTTGCCGATTTGTCTGGTACAGCGACTGTTACCAGGTATTTAGTCATGTCGCAAATCATGGTAAGTGCGAACTTGTTACCATATTTGGACTCAGGTAGGGGTCCTATTGTGTCAATTACTAGTATATTAAATGGTTTACAAGGAGTTGGTGTTAAAACAAGTTTTTCTTTTGTTTTAGGTTTAACCTTGTTTAAAAGACAATCTTTACAATTTTTGATATATTTCGATATATCAGGAGTCATGTTCTTCCAATAAAATTTTGTTCGCAATTTTGCGTAAAGTCTTTTCATTACGCAATGTCCACCAGAATTGGATCATGGTAAATTTTCATAAGTTTTAATTTTGTATCTTCATCTGTTACTGTCTCCACTGGATCTGTTAATATAATTTCTAATGATTTTAAAATTTTATTTCCAATATTTTTGAAATTTGTAATAGTATAATGTTCGAACATAATATCGTTTTCAGGCCATTCAATTTGCTCAATCTTGCGTTTGCCGGCTTCTGATTCAAGCCTCGAAAGTAATTTCTCTAAAGTCATTGTTTCGTTAACAAGCTCAAAACTAAGTAACCCGAGTTTCTTATGTTTAATATGCGCAAAAATTCTTAAATTTGTTGTTTTATTATTTTTATCGTACGTAATTGCAGATCTTATTCGTGGAAAAATTGAATGAAAATTTGTCGTAGACATGTAAAGTAAGTTGTTTTTCGTCGTTTTTGTCTGTTTTCCTATGCAAATTTTTGTCGTTCGCCTTTTTTGTCATGGCTCTTGTCTGTACTGCCAAAATTTGTTTGTTATCTTCTTTAATCTCATCGATTGTTATACGCGATAGTGCATCAGCACAAACGTTTGATTTACCTTTTATATATACAATAGTAAATTTATATTCAGACAGTTCCAGTCTTATTCTTGAAAGTTTTGAAGATGGGTCTTTCATGTTGAATAAGTATACTAGAGGTCCATGGTCTGATTTTACAATGAAATGGGTACCATAAACATATGGTCGAAATTGCTTGATTGCAAAGTAAATAGCTAAAAGCTCTAATTCTATAATGGGTTTTTTCTGTTCGGCTTTATTAAATGCTTTAGAAGCGAAACAAATTGGTAAATCACTACCTTGTTGTTCTTGACTCAAAATAGCGCCACATCCAGTTGTGGAAGCATCAACTGTAATAATGAATTGTTTAGTAAAATCTGGGTATTGAAGTAATTTTGGTGAAAGTAACGCTGCTTTCAAAGATAAAAATGCTCTTTCGCACTCAACATCCCATACAAATTCAACTCTTTTTCTGCTTAATCGGTTCAGAGGCGCTGCCAGAGACGCAAAATTAGGTATAAACCGTCTGTAATAGTTTGCAAACGCGACAAATCGTCCTACCGCGTCTTTGTCATTCGGTTTTGTATACTTTTTAATTGCGTTTATTTTAGAGTCGTCTGGCAACAAACCTTTGGCTGAACATTTGTGACCTAAAAATGTAACTTCTGGTCGTAAAAAGTTGCATATATTTGGGTTAAGTTTGAGATTAAAAGACCTACAAGTATCGAAAACTTTTGAAAGACTTTTAATGTGGTGTGCTTCACTACACCCTATGACGATGATATCGTCGACGTACAAAAATGCGACATTGGGTGGTATACCCGAAAAAGCTATGGTCATCATTCGTGAGAATGAATTTGGTGCTATATTTAAGCCGAATGGAAGCACTTTCCATCTAAATGCGCCACGGTCAGTGCTGAAAGACGTTATGTCACGAGAGTCAGGATGCAAGGGGATTTGATGAAATCCTGAAAAAAGATCTAATGTGGAAAAATACTTTGCTCTACCGAGATTGTCTAAAATATCATCAACTCTAGCTAGTGGGAATTTATCAGCAATAAGTTTTTTGTTTACTGCGCGAAAATCTACGCACATACGATAAGCTTTTTGACCAATTGTATCCTTCTTTGGGACTACAATCAAAGGACTATTGTAATTCGAATAACTGGGTTCAATCAAATCATTGTCTAACAATTTATTTACTTGGCGGTTTATTTCTTCGCGTTGAGAGTATGGCAATCTATAGTTTTTAACATATACCGGTTCGTTGTCTGTCAGTCTTAATTTTTGCTCGTAAAAGTTATCTAAAGTCATTTTGTCCGTATCAAGAGCGAAAATGTCGGCATAATCTATGCAAAGGTCAATTAATTTACTATGAGCATGTTGAGGTATTTGATTTTTCAAAATCGAAATTAGTTTTTTGGTACGTTTGTCTTCTGTTTCTGTTAATTGTATAAACATTGTAGTTTGAAAGTATTTCTATCCGAATACTTTTTCTTTTGACATACTTTATATCATCCGTAGTATTTATAACTTTAATAATTGGGTTACTGGAATTAACAATGCACCCGTCGCTTTCTGTTCCGTGTAGGATTGGTATCGCGACTTTTTCATTATCTACCCAAAAGGAAATACTATTTCTTTCATAATTAATAATGCATTTGTTAATTTTCAGAAAATCTTTACCCAGTATGCCATCGGATGGAATATTAAAGTCTTCATTTACTACATGTAAAGTATGTTTAATAGAAAAGTTTGAAAATTTTTAATTTGCTGTAATTTTACCTAAAGTAGAAACTGAATTAGAAGTGACACCGGTAATGTTAATAATGTCGTTCGTATTTAAGGAAATATTTCTGTCTAGACATGATATTTTTATTAAAGAAATGTCGGCTTGAGTGTCTACTAGGAAAGAACAAAATTTTTGTGACTCGTTTAGTTGTAATTCTATGAAATCTGAGTAATTTAAATTTAAACAATAGATGCCTACTGGTGAGGGAAGTTCGCTTACTGGCTTAGTTCGTCCTCCCTCAGTGTTCGCTCCTGAGGGGCGCTGGCGTTTAAAGCGCGAACGTTTGCGTTTCGACCTCTACCATTGGCTGATCTCGAATTGTTACCTCTATTGTTACTATTGTTTGAATTAGGATTTGTATTTGGACGCGTATTATTATTGTGATTATTCTGATATCTATTTCCGTTATAATTCCTATATCTTTGATTATTAATACCGTTATAGTTACTATTGTATGAAAATGAACTGTTATTATTTCTATAACCAGTATAGCCGCGGTTTGGGTAAAAACCTTGATAACTACCACGTGAATTTCTGAATGTACTCTTACCACGTTGTTTTGTTCTACAATAAATTTTGCTACTACGTCTTTCGGATCTGTAAATTCCGTTGAGGCTAAAATGGTTTCTACTAAATTGGATTTTGCATTTAATCTACACACGTTAACAGTTTGTTCGACTGCCATTTCATGAGCTTTTACTTGAGTGATCCCTTCAATAATAAGAGACCGCTCAAGTGAGTCAGCTAAATCTTCAACTTTTTTGGCAAAATCTGTATAATTGTTACCGTTAACGTGCAACGCTGCAATTCTCCCTGCTACAATCTTCGAGTTGTCTGGTTTGACCCTACTTCGTAGAGCTGTTTTAATTTCGTTAACTGAAGTTACTTGTGTTGGTATTGCTTCACGAACTTTACCCTCTAATTTTGATTTTAATAACGCTATAAAAGTATCGGTTAAATCTGCAGTAGCGAATTGTTCAAGTAATGCAATTTTGTCTATGCAAGAATCAAGTGCAAGAGGATCACCACTGTAGTTTTCTCTAATAGAATTAGCACATGTCTTAATAAAAATTCTCTTTTCCTCAGGTGTTGCCATGATTTGATCGTTAAGATCTGGAGCTGAATTAGCAGATGAGGCCACGTTTGTACTAATTGGATTGTTAAGATCTGGGTTTGCGTTAGAAGTTGAAGTTAATATTTCACTATTTGAATCGTTAAGATTTGAAACTAAATTAGAAGTTAAATTTTTACTTGAAGAATCTTCGAAGCCTAGGAAATCTGCTGACAACGATAATTTATTTTCCTGTTTGGTGACTTTTTCAGTCGAAGATGAAGCTAAACTTTCGTAGCTTGAGCCTGAATTATCTGAATCGCATTCTGAATCTGAAGTTTTTTGCACTTGCTTACCACTTCTAAGGTTGTACATATGAAATTACTAAAGCACTTGTTTGAATTTTGAATTTATATTTGAAGTTAAATTGTTGAGGAAAAAGAGAGCAGAAAAAAAAATTTTATGAAAGGGAACTGATTTGCAGGTGAATAGTCGCTAAATACATATTTAACAATTTATTAGAAGAATTAATTGAAACTGCAGTAAACTTGTATGAAAAATCTATAAAAATTAATTGAATTTAAAATGTCACAAAAGTACATAGGTATGAATTGTAAAAAAAAAATACAAAAATGTGGTAATCACGGACGCACCGCTTTATTCAAAAAAATCTCAATTTGGTTTTTCACGGAACCACCGCATGTAATAAAAAAATCTTAATTGGTTTTTAACGGAACCACTGCATATTGTCAAAAAAATTATTTGGTTTTTAACGGAACCACCGCATATATCAAAAAAATTATTTGGTTTTTAACAAACCACCGTTTATATAAAAAAATTCAATTGGTTTTTAACAAACCATTGTTATGTCAAAAATCCAAAATTTATATGAAATGTGAAATTATTTTAATTGGAAAGCGAAGACACCGAATTTAATATAAAATTTTAATTTTTAATATACATACATATATAGGTTTTAAAGAAAAAAATACCCGTAGGCAAAAGCAATGTTAAATACGTATATGTATATTATACTTATTGTGCTGCTGCCGTAAACGCTGCCGCTGTCGTCGCCAATGCTGCTGATGCCGGATTCGCTGCCGAAGTCGCTGCCGGTGTTTTTGCTGCCGTTAATATTGCTGCTTCTGGCGGTGGTGGTGGTGGTTGAAAATGGCGATGTTTTACCGTTTTGTAGTGGCGTGGGTTATATGCCGTTATTAAAAGCGTTGTTTTACAAAAATTTTCCTCGTTTTTGCTTTTATATTATCTCCGTTATATTTATTGTAGTTTTTAGTTGGTTTTATTAATTTAAAGATTTTGTTTTATCTCTGTTAAGTTTAGTCCTTGCATTAGTTGTATTTCTATTAAAAATTGTCTTTCCTCCAATTGGATATTTAATTTTGTATTACCTCTGCATTATTTAGTTGCAATTTTTAGTACATTACGTTATTTAGAATATTTTTATATTATTTTTGTTGAATTAGTCGTAGAATTAGTTGATTTGTTAAAAATTTCCCTTTTATTAAGGTATTAAATTTCGTATTACCTCCGAATAATTTATTTCTTTTTTTTTCTTTAGGTGATTTTATTATTTAAAACGATTTTTCCTTTGTATTATTTCTGTTTCCTTTAAACGTTTGATTTTAATCGAAAATTTTCCATTCTACAATTAGCTCTGTATTATTTCTGTTTTATTTATTTGTAATTTTACTATTTAACCGCTTTTTATAATATTTCTGTTTTAATTTGTCGTAGTTTTAGCTTTAGTTTATTATACAATATTAATTTTTCTCCAAAATTTCTATCACCCACTGCCACTTTTTTTAACACCACTCTACTCACCGCCGAAATTGAAAAAATGAACGAGGCTCCAGCCTCACGGTCGCCATATCGCGAAACGTACAATGGCTACGCTTGCCGTTATCCACTCACCCCAGTTAGCTGCTATGCCGTGGAGGGCGCCGCCTCCAGATGGTTGCCATTATTATTCCTCAGATGAAGTTTCTTGGCGGCCTCGTGCGCCAAATACCCATTCACATAAAAAAAGTATTATTTACTTAGTTTTAAATTTTAAATTTACTTCGCGTTTTATTAAAAATTCACGGAGAGCCGTCTGCGTGTTTCGGTGTCCAAAATTACAATCATGGCGGTGCAATATGAAAATGTCGAGCACACCCTTGCCAATCGCCATTTTCATATTGCACCCCACATATACATTTTATTCTTTCTGCCTAACAGCCTTACAATGGCTGAATACTTATTTATATATATATTTCCTATTCTTCTTAGTATTCACAATGTCATGTTAGTAATGCAAGTTATAGTGTTGCCATATGTGTCATTGAAAAGATGACTTGGGTCATTTTACCATTACAACAACGACGACCAACCCAAAATATTCAGCAAAAAATTGACACGGAGGAAATGTCACACGGAATGTTCCCAGCAAAATTGTACCCGTAAATTGACCAGTAAAATTACTAATTTTTGTGACGTATTTGAGGGAACATATGCCGTCTATCAGTGAGTTTTACAGCTCCGGCTCACGCTCAATTCTCACGGGAATGCTCTGGATCATTGGGAGACTTGAGAAGCAGATGTCGTGAAATTTTCGCACACGTGAAATGTGATAGGCAGATGCCGCCGCTGTGTTTAATTTAACTCATACGGCGAAAGGCTAAGCCGCGACATCTATTTTTGAAAAAGTAGGTATATTAACAGCCGCGTTGCCAACCTAAAAAGAAGTTATTAACAAATTATCTGGCTCATAAATTGAACCAGACTTCTATCTGGATTTATCTGGCTCAAATCGTTGTTGTTGCATTTACATGCAAAACTAGTTATCTGGCTCAGGCTTTTTCCACCGGATGATAGCTATAGCATGTAAGAAAAGGCAAGCATATATGTATTGAACATTTCAATTACGCCATCTCATTCTGTCATAGTAACAATTGTGGAACAATGTGGGATATTTTGTTCTTGGTCGCCATTTTCAATCACTAGATTTTTGCTGGGGTGTTGGTGTTAGACGAATGGAATGGAATGAAAACATAAAATTTAGCAGCATTTGTATGTAGTAAGAAAATGTTGTAAATTCGTTGGTTTCATTTTAAGTTTGCCATTTCCTTCTGACAATCCCTACTCCAGTGAAATGAAAAAAATAAAATCAGCTGGTGAGATGAGCCAACCGTATAGTTGAGCCATTGTAGCACTGAACTAAATATGCATTTTAAACTTTACCAAGTAGCGCAACTAACAGCTGATCGCTCAAAATTTGCACACAAACATCACTAATGGTCATATTACGGAAATCTAAGGGAAATTGAAGTTAAATTTTTAAACAGACATAAAATGTTATAGTTTTGGATTATATAGCATCTAGGACACCTTAATTGCAGTAACTGAAAGAAAATGTGTGCTTATGCTCAAGTATTTAATTATTTTTCCTAAATTTATCTTTAATATTGATGCAATGATTGAAGTTATATCAAAGAGGATAAATATAATAAGAGCCGTCACTCGTTATTTTTTAGGCATTTACTATGTAAACTGTGAGATAGTCGCTACTTTTTTTTTGGGCGAGATGTTTATAAATGTCTTCTATACATTTTCATGGGGTATTTTTGTTTATTTTTCCGACTGTATTTAATTAATTATTTAATTCTCTTTCCAAAAAACACGTTTGCATAAAGTGATAACACCGCATGGATAAATGGCAGGCAATTTAAAAATGTCCCTAATAAAACAAAAGTAGCGACTACCTCACGGTTTACATCGAGTAAATGCTTAAAAAATAACGAGTGACGGCTCTTATTATATTTATCCTCTTTGGTTATATTAATCCAATGCAACTCTGCTCTTCTTACTGTTCTTCATTCCACTCCTTTCAAGTGTCTCTTTCACTGAATTCGAGTGCCTTCCACTCTATTCGCAACATAACCTCAATTTAAGCTGCCAAACTATATAGTAAACAATAGGGGGACTCATGAAAGCATATAAACTTATAAGGCGTAAAATTATATCCATTTACACACGCTGTTATATGAACGCACCTAGAAATATTCTTGATAAACTTGATTGTTTATCAGCTGTATTATTGCCAAACAAAAATTTTTTGATTGTTATACAAATTAAAAAATGCCAAGATTAAGTGAAAAATCAAAACTAAAACGTCTTTACTAAGTTATTCTAGTAAATGACTTGCTGATGTTGGAGATTTCTGATGAAAAGCCTGCTGTAATGTCTGCAAGGTTGCATTCCTTTGAGTTTACCGCGTTTACACAATGAAATGTGCGCGTAAATTTATACAAATTGTGTAAATGATTTTTTATACAAAATTTGACAGTTCGTTTACGTACTAGATAAATGTATACGTTTACACACTTTATAAAGCATTTATACGATTACATGATTCCCCCTAATGTAAATATGTGTACATTTGTATATACATAAAAGATTTCGGGAGTGGGAGTCGAACTCGCACCCCTACGATAGTTGAAATGGTTGTAAACGCATTCAGCTACGTCATGCCTGTTGTGAATGCGTTTACAACCATTTCAACTATCGTAGGGGTGCGAGTTCGACTCCCACTCCCGGGAGAAAAGGCTTTGAACATAAAAGATTTCGCCATATTTAAGAGCACAAACACTGAAAGAGTAAACAACTTGATGATGTAATGAAAACAAATAGTTTGCTTACATGCGAAACTATTTAAGGCCTCATTAGTGATACTTAGCATAGACTTGACTTGGCTTGAGAACTGTCACTTACAGTTCTGTTAAATGAACATTGTACTGATTACTCAAAACTTAGCAACACTTAACTTGACTTAGAAGTCTATTGAATTTTGATTTTCTATGTAAGTTCTAAGTGACGTTTACATTTTGAGATGCTTTGTTTGTTTCCATTTCATTTTGACATTTTGTCATACAAATTGACATTTATTGATTATGATGACAGATTGTATGCGCTAAGTGGAGTATAATCGTGGCTAAGTTGCCAAGTTTACGCCAATTCAAGTCAAGTCTAAGCTAAGTATCAGTAATGGTGCCTTTAAGTGTTAATAATTCTATCAGTATCTTAAAATTTTGTGTACGTTTCTTCTTATTTTCAACAAAACAGATGTTTTATATTAGTGCTGCCAGCTCTCATAAGGTTGATCCAGACCGTTCCAATGAGATTTGAGCCAGATGATGGTTCAATTATGTACAGGTTGGCTCATCTCATCAGCTGATTTTATTTATGTCATTGCATGGTCGAAGGGATTGTCAAAAGGAGATGGCAAACTCAAAATGAAACCAACCCATTTTCAACATTTTACTTACACATACAAAAACTGCTAAGTTTTATGTTTCCATTCCATACCATTCACACCAACCCCAATACACAGATTTTGACAATTTGAACATACATATTTTGTTGCTTTACAGATCATTGTGAATGATGACAAAGTGTGATCACTTCTGCATAGACGTCAAAATTCCAAAGTGATTGGATCACCTGATATTCAGAGATGATTTTTTGGTCAAAAGATAACTATTTTGAGCTGAGTTGCATTTGCATGTGCAGTAGAATTATGTAGTAGTTCCAGGTTAACTGGTGAAATGAATTTTTGAAAAGTTGAAAAATTCCAATTGAACATTTACCATAATATATTTTTCAAAGTTCATTTGTAGTTTTTGCTATGGGGCAACTATTTTTTGCCAGGATAAATACGCTTTTTAGTAAGCGTTCCTTGTGGTTTTTAAAGTTTTTAAAAAGTACTACGAAATGCAACCAAGCTTTTGAACATGGCGGCTTCAATAAAATATTCGTGTGGTGTTCGTTTGTAAACAAAGAAAATTTTGAGAATGGTAAGTAAATATTTGAATATTTTGTACAAATATTGACAACTATAAATTGTAAAACATTTCATATCTTTTATTTAGGAATAAAGGTTGAAGTAGCTTTGACTTTGCAAGCGCCAGCAAAGCAGGGAGGACAGGACCATAGTACATCCATATATGCACATAGGTAATTATTAAATTGATTAATTCTTTAAATTACAATTTTATCGTGAATTCTTAGCTAATCTATTGCAATGCATCTTTTTCAGTCTACTGATATCATAACAAAAGGTCTTTGTGAAATCGCCAGGAATGTGAAGAAAAAATTCCCTGCAAAAATCGCGAGTGCTCCATGCATGCATGTATGGAGTACTCGCTATGGACCAACCGAGTGCTCCCAAATTAACCACAATTCATACAAAAAATATGGTCCAATTAACATTGCGATGTCCTAGGACTGGACCATATACTCCAGCTCCGCATTACATCAGAGTAATCCATGGAGTACCCACAGTCCAATAAACATCGTGTAGTGATTACAATCGTTAAAAACGAGCAATGATCGCCTTACAATATGTTCGTGTAGAAACATGAGTTGGTCCATTCCTGCATTACAGAGGAGTATAATGGTAAGTACTCCAGTGGACCACATTATCCAACGATTTCTGCAGGGTTTATACAATTTCCAGTTGAGATGTGGGTGCTGTGACCGAACGAATACTGCAAGCAATAATGTAAGTGGTTTAATATCCATTGAATTTGTATATCTAACGACTGCTCACAATGTTTTTAAACGGTTTTATTTCTTTTGTAAACAATATGTCTACGGCGGCGGAGGCAAAAGTCGATGTAGTTATATCAATTCATCATAATGTATTAGCGCATTATGGACGCATCAACTATGATTTTTTGGGTAATGATTGTTACAACGCAGCAACTAGTAGGTAATAATGCAATTTTTTGAACTTCAAAAGTTGTACGTTACATATTTTTTTCTTAACAGATTGCGTAATAATGACATAACCGCATCCGATACAACGCGAACAAATGGATAATCTTCAGGCTTGTGTACTAAAATGCTGTTAAATACATGTTTATATATTAACATTATTAAATTTGTATGTATTATATGTGCCGTACTCTGCATATTGTAAGGACAGGCTAATGTTTAGGAAAGATGATAAGAAATTATAATGATTATTTACATAAAAAGAAAGCTGATTCAATTGCTTTTCTTGCCATTATAATTTCTTTTCATTTTAATTAATATTTCTTTAAAAAATTTTAATTTTGTAAACTGCCTTTTGGGCATTCAGAAGTATATGTACGGTATACTGTAACTTCTAAGGACAGGCTAATGTTTAGGAAAGATGATAAGAAATTATAATGGTTATTTACATAAAAAGAAAGCTGATTCAATTGCTTTTCTTGCCATTATAATTTCTTTTCATTTTAATTAATATTTCTTTAAAAAATTTTAATTTTGTAAACTGCCTTTTGGGCATTCAGAAGTATATGTACGGTATACTGTAACTTCTAAATACAGGCTAATGTTTAGGAAAGATGATAAGAAATTATAATCGTTATTTACATAAGAAGAAAGCTGATTCAATTGCTTTTCTTGCCATTATAATTTCTTTTCATTTTAATTAATATTTCTTTAAAAAATTTTAATTTTTGTAAACTGCCTTTTGGGTATTCAGAAGTATATGTACGGTATACTGTAACTTCTAAGGACAGACTAATGTTTAGGCAAGATGATAAGAAATTATAATGGTTATTTACATAAAAAGAAAGCTGATTCAATTGCTTTTCTTGCCATTATAATTTCTTTTCATTTTAATTAATATTTCTTTAAAAAATTTTAATTTTTGTAAACTGCCTTTTGGGCATTCAGAAGTATATGTACGGTATACTGTAACTTCTAAGGACAGGCTAATGTTTAGGAAAGATGATAAGAAATTATAATGGTTATTTACATAAAAAGAAAGCTGATTCAATTGCTTTTCTTGCCATTATAATTTCTTTTCATTTTAATTAATATTTCTTTAAAAAATTTTAATTTTGTAAACTGCCTTTTGGGCATTCAGAAGTATATGTACGGTATTCTGTAACTTCTAAGGACAGGCTAATGTTCAGGAAAGATGATAAGAAATTATAATGGTTATTTACATAAAAAGAAAGCTGATTTAATTGCTTTTCTTGCCATTATAGTTTCTTTTCATATTAATTAATATTAAAACTGCTTTCCACGTCTACTACGAGTACGCTGATACTTACTTGTCAACTGCTTATACCAAAGAAAAATTTTGTGCAATGTTAGTTTTATAAGGATTTATTAAACAAAATGTTAACTTAAATTTATTTATTTTATAATATACAAAGCTATTTGGAATAAATCGTTTTTTTTTGGTACAAAAAACAAAATTGCATACATATTGTAATGAATTTACTGAAATTCCTCTTATTTGCAACCTTCTACTAATGTTCGAATCACTAAACTGTTGAATAAATAACTCCAATATTGAATAATGCAAAAATGGTCTTTATTAGACTACTTGAAAATAAAACTTATACTTCGCAACTGATAGCTTGCTTAAATCAAAACTGATTTTCGTGCCTCAACTGTTGCTGCTTTTATACTGTTTGCTTTCGTAGACATGTTTCGGTTCCCCAGGAGGCCTATTTTCACCCATACATAAGTATCTACTTTCTAAAAGTCTACTAAGCAATATATCAACTTAACAATAAAATGACTAAGCAACAGTTTTAAGAAAAATAAAAGATTGCACAATTCAGGTACGTATTAAAATTTTTACATATGACGGTAAATCGCACGATCTATTACATCTTTCATCCAAAATTTAATTTCAATATAAAAATGACATTAGAATGTATTTATGTTTTGATCTTTTTGAGTATTTTATAAATGTCAGTATAATATCGCCAGTTGGTTATCTTGGCCTGTCATAATATCTAAAAAGATCAAAATTTTGAGTTGAATCAGTTTACAATAAAACGTGCGACATATTTATTCATACTACTCCTACATAATAAAATTACTAAGCAATATGTTAAAAAATAAAATAAAAGATTGTACAATTCAGGTACATTAGTGCTATAGTCTTTTACATATATATATATATATATATATATATATATATATATATATATATATATATATATACAACTACGTACTATGACAGACCAGAAAAATATGACTTATGTAGTAAGTAGACATGGGGGGAAATGGGATATGTAACGTAATAATAATAATTATATGTAACACCAGACAACTGCAAAGAAAATGAGCTTATAAAAATTTACTGTAAAAAAGATCTCACTCCTGTAAAATAGAGGAATACATAAATCGTTGAACAAGGGAATGAGCGTACAACCTTACTATTTGGGAGCTCATTTTTAGATACCCAAATCGATAAAAACCTTATCCTTAGGATTGATTCGAAATTTGCGGACGAACACTAGTATCTAAAATCGGCGGTTTGTTTTGCACATGCAAAAAACTTATATTTTTAAGTTTTTCATGGGCCGATTTTTTATTAAAGCTATTAAGTAGAAAATATGTTCTAATTCTTATAAAAATACATTTAAAAATATCGATGTTGCAATTTTCACAACATTCGAACGGCTCTACGTCTATCATTTTCTCAAACATAATTTGAGAAAACCCAACCCTGTGACAAAGTGAATCAAAATTGTCTGTGTAGATTTTCTCTAATTTCCACATAAATTCCACAAATTCGGTTGGAGGGCACACAAGTTGGCAATTGGAAAATTGTTTATGTTAAAAAAGAAATCGCTTTCAGTCATTTCATTTTCAAATCTTGGCAATGGTTTTGTACAGACATGATGCTTGGAATATTTAAAATACATATATCCCGAAAAATACACAAAAGCGCTTCTATGGAGGAAACTACTTTCATCAACATCAACCGAAATATTGATTTTGACATCTTGAAATGAGCGTGGTCTAGGCCTAGGTAAGCCTTGAAAAAGCTGCCAAGATGTATCTCTAACTAAGGCGTCGTTGCAAGCTGCTATTAAGGTGCTGTTAGAAAATTCTTCCCACTCATCCTCAGGCAAGAGTTCGCAGTTCCCCTTGTCAACGCATTTAATATAACTTATGCCCCAGGCTTGCCTAAAAAGATACGAGAATCTCTGCGGAGTTATCCTCGTATCAAATGACCCACCTCTACGAATATGACCAAAAAAGTTTTCTAATTTATCTTGACATAGTTTACGTGTGAGTAAAAATGTAAAGCCATTATTTGACAAGAATTGCCACAAATGACGCAAACTACTTATATTTAAGAGCCAACCTTTTATAAAGAGATAAGTGTTGGTAATATCACATTCTTCCTCGTAAACTTTAATTGAGCTTAAGAACTGCTCTGCCTCGTCAAGAAAATTCAGTTGATTCGCTGTACCTTGAAATGGTTCTTTAAAATTTCCTATTTTTCCAAAGTAGCTGCTATTAAATATATTAAAAAGTTTATCGAAAAAAAGGACGAACTCGGCAGTGTTAAAAAAGGATGGAGATTTGGAACTATTTAAAAGCCCGGAGCTGTAGATAGCGAACATTGCACTTGCCACAGAATTACTAAAGACCTGTGTAGCTAAATGTACGCTCATTTTATCGAAAACTTTCGGTCTTACATGTTTTTTGGTTAATTTATGTGTACATGAAATATCATACTGAGACCCTTGTTTATAAAGATGTACAATATCCATCCAATCTACAGGGCGGTCTTGAAAAAATACTTTATTTTTGTTATTTTTCAAACAGTTTCTAGTACTTTTGATGAGATGTGGGGAATCAAAGAAATAAAATATTTTATGGCCGTTAACCTCGAAGAATGGCCTTTCCCGAGAGACTCGCACAATATTTGAAAACCCTACAAAATTTGGCCCTTGGTCGGTTACCATTTGGCAGGGATGAAGTCCAATACTCTGAAACTGAGTTATAATTTCAAAAACATATTGTTTTAAAACAGATCCTCGGCACGTTTTGTGTACAAAAAAGTATGCCAAAGGATGGTTCCAAGCCTTCCCACCGATGCCTTGGACAAGGACAGCTAAAACGCTCGTAGCTACTCTGGATGTGCGATTTTCATCGCCATAGTCCTCCAGTCCCATAATTAAATCCCTATTCCTTTCAAAGTGGACATGCACTTTCAGGGACATTTCATCTCTGTGAAGCCACGGCTTCTCAGCTCTAGAGCTTTTATGCTGCTGTAGCCGCAGCCAGGGTTACGTGGCCAACTTTGAACAAACCGTTCTAGTGTTTTTCTGGATGGCCAGGTGAATAGGGGCTTAAGGTACCTATAAGCTAAAGGAGCAATAAAATTAACAGCTAGTGCTAATGTTTTTACCTCCCTGGCAAATCTATGTCCCTTAGGCGTTCAGGGTGTGTTTCTAAGGCAATTCCTCACACATTCTGCCACATGTGGAGGCAATTTGTCACATATTTCTTGGATTTCACTGTCCTGCCATTCTACAGTTAAATCCGGATTAACATCTAAACTAAAAACTTTTTTTTCTAAAATGGCTACTCTTTCGCGCAGCCTACCCAACTCCTCATCTTTTTCTTTTATAATTTGCCGGTACTTTCTTTTTCTAGGAGTTCCATCAGTTAGATGTTTAGGTGTTTGGATTTGTCTGCTATTAGCCTCTATTTGGATTAGAGAAGTTAAAGAGGAGTTAAACTCAACGTCCGAAGAGGGAAGATGGAATTCCTCAAAGGATACTTCAACCATATCTGGGGTTAAAGTCCATTCTGCCTCTCTGGGCGACAAAGGTACCGGTTGTAAATCTTCGACGCCTAAAACTTTAGCTTCAAGAGAAGACTGAACTGTGATTGGAGATGGCGTCATTTCTGCCTCTGTGGGCGACAAGGGGACAGGTTGAAAATCTTCTAAAGGGAATTTAGGGTCAAGTGTACTACCTAAGTCATTTTTCTCATAGTCTGTCACCGGAGGCTCTAAAACTCTTAAATTTATGTCTGGAAATACGGTTTTGTAAAGTAACCGCCCCCCTCTCACCTTGTGGGAGAAATGCCTTTGGCATGCAAATATAAATTTTGATGTGGGGCCAGTAACATCCAACAGTCGCAACCATTCACGCCGCCTAATGAACGCAGAAAGAAAACAAAAAAGCATGCATTAGTTCAAACGTATGGACAAAAAATGTAATGTGCATACATGTCTATATGAGGGAACTACGAAGCATAAATGGGTTTGAAAGATTAGTCAGTTGGTTTAGTAAAATGTAGCATGGAAGTCAAGGTTATTTAATGAAAGTGAAAGTCAAGGTTACAAAAATTTAACATAACAAATGGAAAAGCCGTCAAGCAGTGCGATCATTATTATAACCATCAAAAATGGGACCCTTAAAAATTTTGTCGCATTTATGCTATTGTAAGATGGTGAATCTGGAAACGATATATACGAAATATATGATATTCAGAATGAATGCAACTATGTAAAAGAAGAAGAAAGATGATGGTCAATTTCCTGTTGTCAAGATATAAGCTATCATCCGGACTTCTTTTTAGGTTGGCAACCCGGCCTTTAATATACCTACTTTTTCAAAAATAGATGTCGCTACTTAGCCTTTCGCCGTATGAGTTAAATGAAAAACAGCGGCGACATCTGCCTATCACATTTCACGTGTGCGAAAATTTCACGCCATCTGCTTCTCAAGTCTCTCAATGATCCAGAGCGTTCCCGTGAGAATTGAGCGTGAGCCGGAGCTGTAAAACTCACTGAAAGACGACAATAGACTGATTGCGAATAAAGAAAGTGTG
Organism: Eurosta solidaginis; assembly: GCF_040869045.1. Classification (NCBI taxonomy): domain Eukaryota; kingdom Metazoa; phylum Arthropoda; class Insecta; order Diptera; family Tephritidae; genus Eurosta; species Eurosta solidaginis. Next base: position 155,566,913 of record NC_090321.1, read on the forward strand.
TTTTATTAACTTATTTGCATCTCCGCTGAAATAAAGATATATTGGTCTAGTTTTACACTATAAAATTTTTAATTTTTTATTATATGTAGTTAGAAGCGTGCTCTAAAAGTTAGCAGAATGGGATGCAAAGAAAATTGAGGGAAAAAAGTATTATTTTTTTTAAAGAAATTGGAAAAAATTCCAGAAATGATCCCGGAAGGGTCTCGATATGACCTTGAAGAAGTTACAAAGAAACAAACATACAGGTAAAGTTAATAAAAGCGTGCCAATAAAAATAATTGAAGGATGGCGGATAGCGCGATGAGGTGAGCACCACTAATCGTTTTTCGAAAACTCGATCTGTATGAGCCAGATACCAAAAATTATTGATTTACCAGAAAATTTACATTGAGTTGTAACAATTTATAGATTTTGCACCAGAGCGGGAGAGGTGGGTGGTTTCACTGCTCACCTTGTAAGCCCTCGACTTATTTGACCCATTGAGTTTGTGTATTGGTGAGGGTCAGAATACGTAGTTATTATGTGTAGAAATTATTAAGAATTGTTCGAATGCGTCGTGGTATTTGCAGATTTTGTATTTGGGGATCGCATTTGAGGATTTGGAGCCTCTGCCCATTTCGACCACATATTTATAAACATTTTCTACTCACCGGTCTATTTCTCCCTCCGGTGGGAAGGGATAAAGCGGTACCCCTAACCCGCACCCAACTATACAAAATTTGTTTACCATTTTCTGAAAAAAATGAGAAAATTGTTATATATAAAGAATTTCACATATTCACAAAATGTTTCGGTTTCAGGTTTCTCGGGTCTCTCAATACACGTCCAAAAATATGGAGGGGTATAAAAAAACGCGTTTTGAACCCAGGATCCGAAAATGTGTGGTTATGTGGTTGTTGTAACTTTGTTTTGTACAGAAAAAAAACATTGTGTACAAAGGGATTTTGCACGGATTTAATTTTGATCACACACGGAATTAATTGTGACCACACAACGGTCAAAATGTTTTCAGCCCAAAAATACTATGGATGCCAATCACGGTTTCGGAGGGGTCCGGTGCCATTTTTCGATATTTCGTGAATACTATTCGAACGACGTCAATGTCTTGCTTTCCTTTTTCGGACGCGCGATCCTGGGTTCAAAACGCGTCTTTTCTTACCCCTCTCGATATTTTTGGACGTTTTTGAAGGGTGTCATGCTGGCGTAAATAGCTACCGCATTTTTGGCTGGGATTTCACTAAAAGGTGCTCCAAATACTCACCAGCTGCAGAATTTCAAAAATCCTGTAAAGAGTATCTGAAAGAAGAAATTAAAATAACTTTATAATAAACATTAATACAAGGATATGTAAATATTGCAAATTGCCTAGTTAAAAAATATATTCAACATGGCGTCTGCGTGACTTGCAATATTTTCTATATCATAATTAAAATCATTGAAATTCAATTACAATGCTCACCAAATTGAAGTACGCTACGTTGCTTCGCCTTTTCCTTATTGAATCTGTAAAGAAAAAACGTATTATTAACAATAACAAATTGTAAAATTTAAGCACAAAATTGTAAGCCACTTTTCTCGTTCAGCGTGGTACGCAGATCACAAGAAAGTAAAAATTCCATATAAAAAACGCTCAAGAAATGCTCAAGAAAATTCCTTGTAGTAAATTTTCTTGAAGTAGTACGCAGTTTACAAGAAATTTACTTTACTACCATTTTTCCATTAAATTTATATACGGTAACACCGGTTTCCGCAAGAAATATGTCAAGCGCCATATATTTCTTGAAGAAAAAAAGGTAAACAACTGGAAAAATTAGGTAAGCAAATGGTTTTTTAATTTTTCTGCAATAAATAATTATTATTTTATTTCAGAAATGGAAATAAATATTGATGCAGCACCAAAACGCAAAAAGCGCGTATTAAATTTCACGGCGGAGGAGAAACGGGCTCTGATAAGGGAAGTGAAATGGTGGCCCAGGATATGGGATACTTCTGATCCATTGCATTGTAACAAAAATGCAGTGCATCAGGCCTGGGTCCACTTAAGTAGCCCCTTGGGAAAGAAGGTATGTTAATAAAACTTTTTGTATGTATATTTGTGGTAATTGTTTACTTTAGCTCACAACTGCTAAAACTCGTCCAAAAATATCAGGAGAGGAGTAAAAAGACGCGCTTTGCACCCAGGATCACGAATCCGAAGGCGGAAATTCAAAATTTTATTTCGTTTCGGAGATATTTGGGTAATAGTCTAGTTGAGGGGTCGACTGCTAATACGCGTCAAAAAATATCGAGAGAAGTGTCAAAAGACGCGTATTAATCTCGAGAACAATAATCCGAAGGCGGAAAAGAAAAATTTTATCTCTGTCCGGAGATATTTGCAGTTGAATTTGGCGATTTTCATGTGGTTGTTGTTGTGTTAGTGCCCCCAAAAAAAATTGTGCATCACCGTGGCGGTAGCCACGGTTATACCACACACTCGGACTTGGCATGGCGTAGCCCAGGGTTATTTTTTATAAGCGCGGCCAAAGGCCGCCAACGCAGAAAGGTGTTCTGCGCAAAAATACTATGGATCCCACCCCCGGTTTCGGAGGTACCCGCGAGTCTCTTTTCGGTTTTTCGTTAATATCTTTTGAACGAGTTGAAATTTTTATTTTCCGCCTTCGGATTATTAATACTGATGTCAAAATGCGTCGTAGCGTATTAGCAGTCGACCCCTCAACTAGACTATTACCGATATTTGCAAACAAAATTGAAAATTGTTATTTTGATGATTTTGTAGTACCCACAAGAAAAACTGTGGGTAAAAGTGTGTTGCGCGGATATAGTTTTGGTCTCCAAACCGGTGTTGGACCCACCCAGGGTAATTTTTTATAAGAGTGGCCGAAGGCCGCCAATGCAGAAAGGTGTTCTGCGCAAGAAAACTATGGATCCCACCCTCGGTTTCGGAGCGCCCCGGGGCCATTTTTCGGTTTTTTGGAAATAACTTTTGACAGAAATTAAATTTTGAGTTTCCGCTCTCGGAGTGGTGGTCCTGGGATCAAAACTCGTCTTTTGACACTTCTTCCGATATTTTTGGTCGGGTTTTTGCAGTTGTGATCTAAAGTAAACAATTACCATATTTGTGTATTTTAATTGGTAATTATTTACTTTAGCTCAAAACTGTTAAACCACGTCCAAAAATATATGGAGGAGTGTCAAAAGACGCGTTTTGTCTTTTATAAATAGGTATTTGCAAGAAAAGTTGGAAATTTGCTGTAATTTCCATTTGGTTCGTGTACGCACAAGTATTGCGTGTTCCGAAAACTGCAAGTGTGTTATTGGTACGGAAGTCACGTACGTATCTTTATATACCTCTCGCGACATTTTTGGACATGTTTTAACAATTGTGAGCAAATGCAAAGTGTCACATTTAATTGTATGTGTTATTTACATTAGTGATTGAAAGCAAAGACGCGTGGACCAGCCTTCGGGAAAGCTATCGCTACCACGCCAGAGCATCCAAGCGGCAAAAGAGTGGCAGTAGCGGCGGCGCTGCGTTGGATGCGGCTATATTGGGAGTTTGCCGGGGAAATGGCATTCTTGCCAAACGTTTCACAAAAACGAAGGTAATTTTGCAATCCACTTTTAACTAACTTCCCGATGACCTTCTCCCCCTCCCCACATTTTGTTTGTGTTGGGGATTGACCTCATATAACTCCTTACTGAATTTCAATGTTCTAGCATGAATATATTCAGAGTTATGTAGTACTAAATATTCATTTTGCATGGGAGGTGCCACGCCCCTTTTATATATCGATATTAGCCGTGTTTTTTAACACGCGCGTATACGTTTCGTTTGCGCGTGTTAAAAAACGCCTATCTTCGCTTAGATAATGCTTAGGAGACCCATCTAGCGGCTGTGGTAAAACAACTAGCTACAGCAACAGGGTGTACCGAAAAGCGGAGACGCAACGCTCTGATGGCCATAGGGTATAACATATAGCTGAATCAGTTGCGATGAATTGTGGACACACATATAATACATAGAATTAGTGTACAAGGTGAAACAAAGACACATATTTCAGTTACATCTGAGTATAATGCGTATTGAAATTTAGTAGGACAAAATTTATGCGCAGCAATTTCAGAGGTGTATTTATAGTTTGTCTCTTAGCAGTCAATATAAAGTTTAAGCGTAAACGGATATACGCGTGTTAAAAAACACGGCTATTATTTTTAGCCTATGACCATCCTTGGAAGGTTTCTAGTGGGTTGTGCAAATTTGGTTGTGATCGGTCGATATGTTTAGGACGCAACTCGATCTATACCTACATACATACATAATTTGATTTTTATATATATAGATAGATGTGTAAGTTAGAAGTACCTCATATGTTTCCCCGAAATTTCAGAATTTTTTGTTGTCGAGAGTGTTGAGTATTTTTTCCATATGTTTTGATTGAAAAATCACTTTTGTGCATGAGTTGTATGGTAGAAAACAAGGCTGCACAACGAAATAAACAAATATTTTTTTTTCGACAACGAAGTCAAAAAAAATTTTTTTTAATTCGTTATGTTGGCATCAGAAACAAAATCAAAAACTTAGAATTTTTTAGTAATTTTTTCAGCGTTTTTTGTATGGAAAAAAATACTCAAACTCTAAAAATCAATTTTTTTTACTTTGATATCAACGAAATGAAACTTTTGAATATCGAATAAAAAACGAAATATTTTTATTTTTTTTTAAGAAAATAACCAACACTGTCTACAAAAAAAGTTCTGAAAATTCGGGGAAACTTCTGAGAAACTTCTAACTTGGACATTACAAAACTGCATATTCGAAAAACTTTTGGAAATTCGGATAAAAAAATTCAAGTTTTGATAAAAAAAAGTTTTTGAAGTTTGATCCATTGTCATGAATTCTGTGTGTATACTTCAAAAAATGTTAACATTGTACATGTACTCCCTTGCAGGACATTTACATCTTCATCGAATTTCAGTGAGGAATCAAGCCAATCTCCCTTAGATCCCTCAGAGGACTTGAACAGCACGCAAATTAGTGACAACGATTCCCAATACGACTATGTGAGTATGGGTGCAGATGGTAATATCGACAGCAGTATTGCGCATTTGCATCAGCATCACATTCTGCGTTGATGTCTGGCAATAAGCGCAACAGCATGACGTTCTATAAATAATAAATAAATAAAATATATAAATAGACCTATCATTTTGTATTTACAGAATCCAAAGCGTTCGAAATCGTATACGTTATCTCAAAGTCCAGATGAGAAGTGGGGGCGCTTGAATAGAATTTTAAAAAAGCAAGAGGAGTTTTTGGAGGATCGTAAGAAATCCCCATACGCCCAGGCATTATCGACTTTTGACTGGCTGCTAAATAAGCTGCCACGTTCTGTCGGAGATGACATGTGTCTTCACATAAACAGTATCCTTCTACAGAAAATCGTGGAACAGAAATCCAGCCAGACCACAGAATAAATTGGTCTGTACGTCAGTGCACCACCTGTGATCACATATCGTCCTCATGAAAAATTGTTATAAATTATATTTAAGTAAGCAGGCTAGACCGGCCGTCGAAATTATGATTCCTTATGTTGGTACGAACAAAACATTGGCCTACAACATACACTCATTGCCAAATTAATAGGTACATACTTGATCGGTCAACTACACCTTTCAGAATAGTTAATTGAATTTCAAAATTTGTCATTTGGATTAAGAATAGTTATCTGGATTTCAGAATATGTTAATTTGATTTCAGAATAGGTAATTGGAATTCAGAATGTGTGAATTGGATTTCAGAAATCGTCAAGTGGATTTTAGAAAATACCTTTCGAACCATTTTACATTTAAATGAATTTATGAAATGCCTTGAACTTACAAATTATATTCCAACTTTGCGTAATAAATTGTTTGATATCTGAAATCCAATTGATGCCTTCCGAAATTGAATTGTCTATTTTTGAAATCCACTTCACACATTCTGAATTTCAATTGCCTATTCTGAAATCCAATTACCTATTCTGAAATTCAGTTGACGTTTTCTGAATTCAAAACGGAAAAGATTTAGATTTGCGAATGATTCCTTCTAAGTTTTTAATTTTTTTTATAACAACATTAAATTTTTGGTTCGTATGAACATGAGGAACTATAATTTCGACGGCACGGTATAAATTGCCAAACCGCCTCAGCCTAATACAGGCCCTTATTGAAAGTATACATTTAATGAATTTATTAAGCTCTTAAAGCGTCAAAATATTGAAGTCTATTAGCAAACTCTTTTGTTCATATTACCCAATATATTATTAGATAAAAAGAAATGTTATTTTATGTTTGTTATAAATTATACCCCTTATTCATAAAAAAGATAAAATAGGTTTATTAAGCTCTTATAATTGGAAATTTGTATGGAAATGTCATTTTAAAAATCTTTATAAACCCTCATGATTTTTTATGTATAAGGGGGTATATTTATTTAATCCCATTATTCATATAAAATATTGAAGGTTTATAAAGCATTTTAAAATGACATTTCTATACAAATTTCCAATTATAAGAGCTTAATAAACCTATTTTATTTTTTTATGGATAAGAGAGGAAGTTTATAGGCGCTTATTGAAAGCATGCCTTTATTATTATTTATTGTATTGTATTATTAATGAGCTCTCCAAGAGTAAATATTGAAGTCTGTTGGTGAAATTTATGATATATAGTGTGCGACATAAATAAAGCACCGAAATTCCTTTCAGAACATCTACATAGCTCAACAAAAGTCAAATTATAAGTTCTAGGATGTTAAGTCTATTTTATTAAGGAAGAACATATACTCAATATAATATATAAATGTTTAGTATGTCGACGGCTGAGTGGAAGATCACCCTGTTTCAAAACATTTAAAAAAAAATGCCCTTTCTCAGAAATTGTTTCAAGAACGCCTTAACTTAGAATTTTTTCCTAAAACGCCCTATTTTATAACTTAGTTCCAAAACGCCGTATCTTAGAATGAGTTTACAAAAGGTCATATTTGAACGAAAACTAAATACACTTGCAGCTGAGATAGGGCGTTTCTGAAACTCATTCTGAGATAGGACGTTCTTGAACCAAGTTTTGAAATAGGGCATTTTTGAAACAAGTTCTAATTTAAGGCGCTCGTGAAACAATTTCTGAGAAAGGGAATTTTCGAAAAATGTTTGGAAATACGGTGATGTTCCACTCAGCCGTCGATGTGGTCTTCACAAATAAAAGCAAAATATTGGGGCATATTCATAGTCAGAATTAAGTGGGTACTTAAAGTTAGTTGTAGCTTTTTGACAAAACTTCCAATGGGCTATCTGTCAAAAAAGTTGCAACTAATTTAGAGTATACGCCCCATTGAATTAAGAACTTGAATTTAAGATTTTACTTAACCAAAAGCAACAGAGACTTCGGTGCTTTAGTTTTGGCGCACACTGTACATATCGTCACTTGATTGCCAGAAGCGTGAGTGTGCCATTTTTTAAACTTTGATCTAATCAGGTCATTAGATGAACCATTAAATATTCTATATTGTATCAAAATCTCGATTAAAATGCATCACAGGAAGGCTGTATAATTTGCATAACAAAAAGGCACTCTAATTTGCAAAACATAGCTAAATCTATAATAGAAGCCACCTAAACCAAAGTTGCAAAAGTTACAAAGAATTAATCAAACTTTGAAAAACGGACATCAAAATTTGCATCTTTTGTGGCAGAGAGTCTAGCAAATTTTTGAGTACGCAGTTTTGTAGAAATTGAGAAAAGTTTCTTATCTGAACAATCGGTTGTGTGAGATATATACTATATATAGCACCGATCTCTATGATTTTTTCAGACAACAATATATGATATACACGTAAATATTTGGTGAAATTTGAAGTTTCTAGCTGTTAAAATGGGGCTGAAATTGCAAAAAAATATTTATATATATACTATATATATATACTATATATATCACCGATCTCTATGATTTTTTAACACAACAATAAATACAGAATACGTAAGCAATCGGTGAAATTTGAAGCATATAACTGTTAAAATGGGGTAGAAATTGCGAAAAGTTTCTTATCTGAACAATCGGTTGTATGAGATATATACTATATATACCACCGATCTCTATGATTTTTTCAGACAACAATATATGATATACACGTAACCATTCGGTGAAATTTGAAGCTTCTAGCTGTTGAAATGGGGCTAAAATTGCGAAAATATATATATATACTAAATATATATACTATATATATATATATACTATATATATATATACTATATATACCACCATATATATACTATATATACCACCGATTTTTATGATTTTTTCAGACAACAATATATGCTATATGCGTAAGCATTAGTTGAAATTTGAAGCCTATAGCTCTTAAAATAAGGCAGTAATTACGAAAAGTTTCTTATCTGAACAATCGATTGTGGGGGATATGTACTATATATACTACCGATCTCATCAATTTTTTCATACGACAATATGTGCAATATACGAAAGTATAAGTATATCTATATGGTGAAGTTTGAAGCTTCAATCTGATAAATTGAGGAGGATATGACAAAAATCCTCTATTTCTGAAAAATTGGTTGTATGGAGGATATATGCTATAGTGGTCCGATCCAGCCGGTTCCGACAAATTTCTAATCGGCCACCCAAATACACCCGCTCACCAAATTTTATCAAGATATCTCAAATATTGATGGACTAGTTTGCATACAAACAGGCAGACGGACAGACGGAAAAGGCTAAATCAACTCAGCTCTTCGTCCTGATTATTTCGGTATACTTAATGGTGGGTCTATATATTTTCTTTAAGGACTTACAATTTTGGGATTAGTGGCGAAATTAATATACCATTTCATTTTCATTAAAGGTATAAAAATATGTAGGTACTTTGTGTGAGGATGCAAAGTTTCAGGTTTTTTGTGGTCTGCATGTAAAAACTATGTCTACGAATCACGTATTTCAACAATCTATGACGTAAACGTAACTATTTGATGAAATTTGTTGAAATTTGAAGCTTCTAGCCGTAAAAAAGGGCAAAAATGACAGTTTATATGGGGTATATAATATATATACCACCGATCTCTATTATTGTTTCAGACAACAATGTACGCTATATACTACACGTAAGCATTTGGTGTAATGTGAAGCTTCTAGCTGTTAAAATGGGGCAGAAATTGCGAAAAGTTTCTTATCTGAATAATCGGTTGTATGAGATATATACTACATATACCACCGATCTCTATTATTTTTTCAGACAACAATATATGCTATACACGTAAGCATTTGGTGAAATTGGAACATATCTAACCGATTTTTAAGATAAATATAAAATAAACAAGTAAGGAAGGCTAAGTTCGGGCAGAGAGTCTAGCAAATTTTTGAGTACGCAGTTTTGTAGCCCAATCAATTTCAGAATAATGGTGTAAATGCTAGAACGACTAAAAAGTTTATCTGAATTTTCAGAATTTTTTTGTAAAGGCTGTTGAGAAATTTCTTCCATACAACGCATGAGAAAAATTTTCTTTTGTATGGAAGAAAATGTTGAACAGCCTCTACAAAAAAGTTCTGAAAATTCAGATAAACTTTTTAGTAGTTCTAGCATTTACATTATTATTTTGAAATTGTTTGGGCTACAAAGCTGCGTACTCAAAAATTTGGGAGACCCTCTGCCAAAAAAGGTGCAAACTTTGATGTCCGTTTTTCAAAGTTTGATTAACTCTCTGTAACTTTTGCAACTTTTGTTTAGGTGGCTTCTATTATAGATTTCGGAGCCACTGTTTGTATGTATATTTATTTTTAGTTTTTAATGTTTCTTTGTATATACATACATTGTCTGAAAGTGAAATTTATAGACTGAATAAAAGCCTTCAATTCCAATTCTATATTTAATTTTGCGATTTTATATTTTTTGTATGACTTTGGGTCCATTAAAGGAAAGTACAGCGTCCAAAACCATTTTAGAAAATAAATCTTCTTGTTGATGAATAAGTTTGGAGGACATTGCTGTGGCAGCGCCTTTTTCCAATAAAGCACGTTGTTATTCCTTTGATTGGCGCCTCTACATGTACAGCCATGTCATATTTTGGCATAATTGTAATGCTTTACGTATAGCTTTAATGACGATATGTGCATGCATGCCTTCCTCAACATATGGCTTAACTTGTTTTAAGATTTCACCTGCTTAAAGTACTACTGAAGTGGTGCCATCGCTGACCTGATAGGAGAAACATTTTTATTCTACACATTCTAATATAACAAAAAACTTACCTCAGCATCTTGAGATTTGGCGATGTCGACTAGAGTTTTACGGCTGGATGCACAATATGCAATAGTTTCATACTGCTTGCCCCATCATTTGAAATTGTGGCCTTCCCACTGGAATCAACAATATGCTCGTCCATACTGCGTGGACCCAATGTAGTGCGTATAGCGTCCACAATTGATTGCGAGGCATTGATGTTGGATATGAGTTGAGGTTTACCTTGAGAGCTATCGGTACCCAAACATTTTTTACACAAAAACTCATACGTACCCAATACAAGTTCAGGACATTCATATTTATCGACACGCTGTCCGGTGTGGCCCAAATGTTGGAAATATTCAGTTGGCACTGTTGAGAAAAAATATGGATCAATGAACACAAGCAAAATTTACAGATTTTTTTACCATCTGTTGTTACTTTACACACAAGACTTTGGAAACGACGACCAGCATCTACAAATTGTATATATGAGCCTTGCAAAGATTACATCTAATTGCACCCAATTCACCAAAATTTATAATGGGTGGCTCGTATTCACCCTCAACCGTGCGTGTCATTGGTGAGACGGTAAGTGTAATGGACAAAGCTCCCTACAAGACGGAGGTAACCAGTTCACCCACACATTCAAAGCTTTTTTCGCTCTCCACTAACACATCGACGTTTCATGCTGTCATCGAAATGACAGTTCATTAATTATTCCGGAAAACATTGAAACGCAAAAAAAATATAAATTGTTTACAACGAAAAATATCTTGTGCTTTTAGTTGTGACATGTGACGGAAATTAAAAATTTTGTTGCAGAGAACACCTTTTTGCGTTGGCGACCTTCGCCCAAAATAACATTAAGTTAATTTGAGTTGTGACATGTGACGGAAATTAAGAATATTGCTGCAGAGACCATCTTTTTGCGTTGGCGGCCTTCGCCCAAAATAATATTAAGGGTAAAGTTTTACAAGACGGTACACCACCTAATTTAAAAATATCAAATAATAATAAAAACGGAGCTCGAGGCGCGCCTTTTGATTCCACGTTTGATAATTTTTGATAAAAATTGGGTGGTGCACCGTCTTTTAAATCGTTACCATATTAAGTTGTATAGAATCGGCGGGATGGCCTACAAAGTTTTATGTCTACTAAATCGCTCCCGATATGGTCGGGCTACTACCTTAATGGTTCCCGGAACGTACCCGATCTGCATCCGGCAAAGGACCACCAAAGTCGATAACGGGGAGTGTCCTTATCGCTACAACAACAACAACATTATTTACTTTCTGATTTTCATTCATACGTATGTGCATTTTTAAATAATAAAAAAAATGTTATATTATTCTAATAGATAGCATCTCCGCCGGGTTGCGGTTCAGCTCAGAATATGCCAAAATCAAAGGAAATCTACAAAAACCAGGTGCTTTACAAGCAACATGCTTTGGAATACGGTACCAAACTGGTTGGATGTATTTCCCTAAAAAAGGGTGGAACTACGCATCTTGGTTTGCCAGTATTTGCTTCGGTAATTTATATTGATTTGTAGTGATTAAAAATTGCAATAGTAGATAATGTAATGTGAATTAAAATTGAATAGGTAGCCGGAGCAAAAAAGGCAACTGATCGGCATGCAACTGTTATTTATGTGGTGCCACCGGGAGCTGCTGCTGCTATCCTAGAAGCATTAGAAGCAGAAATGTCTTTGATATTTTGCATAACCAAGGTTGTGCCAAAACATGATAGGGTTCGCGTTAAGCACGCTCTCTTAAGGCAAAAAAAATCGCGTCTAGTCAGGCCCGACTGTTCAGGAATCATCGCACCAGAAAGGGTAAGTAAATTGGCTACCATATTAAATATATAAGCAACATGTATGATTTTTTTAGTGATAATTTGTCATGCTTTTGTTGATAATCATCTGAAGAATGCAAATACGACAGAGTTCGAAGTTCATGTGAAAACCAATTAATTTTTTTAATTAGCATTTGGAGAGAAAAATACATATGTATGTATGCATAGAACTGCATAGAAGGGGAGGAAAAATTAATTATTATCAGTAGATTTGCATGATTTTTGTCATTTTCCCTGCATCGCAGTTGTCATTACATTGCGTTAAGAGAGGACATCAACACCTTACTACCCACAGCCAGTTAAAATTATTGTAAATTTTGCTCTTTTCATCACTGTTTCAAAACGTGGAAAGTTATATATCGAGCATTCCATGGAGAATGGTGCATTTTAGCAGACTTTCTCATTGCCGGCATTATTAATATTCAATCCCTAGAAGGTTTAATGTAGTCATATCAATAGTTCCCGAGATGGAGGGGCTAGTACCATAATGGTGCTTGTTACCGGAACGTAGATAGATAGATCATTTATTGAGGATTGCACAGTGACTTGCACATCTCTTTCACAGCACCTCATCCTAGCCGACTTCCTTGATGAACCCCAGCAGTGTTCTTTGCTTGAGGGATTAAATGTGGGAATGCTCTGGCCATGGTGAGCCCATAAACTTAGCCCTACGTCTTGAAATTGCGCCGCAATCTAGAAGGATATGGTCCACCGTCTGCTGATCCATCACAAAATCGGTATGTGTTGTTCGATACTATACCCAGTTTTTGCATGTGACTGTTCAGTCTACAGTGTCTTGTAAGAATAGCCGTTGGGGTTTTTAGGTTATCTTTTTGAGAGGCCTATTAATGCCCTATATCGAGTTGTGCTGTAACCCCCTAACAGTAACTTAGATTGACTCAGGCCTGGCATATTGCGCCAGTGTTCTCTCTTTTCCCTCCCTTCTGCAAATAAATGCCCCTGTGGGCCAACTGGCAGGAACAGCTCGGGATCGATGGGTCATGCAGTTGCTGCCTCTCTTTCCGTGTTGTCCGCCTGCTGTTGTTGTAGTAGCAGTGCTTCGCCCCATCCAATAGGTGCGACCGATCACAAATTGTCATCAATGTACTCTAACGGGAGTCCAAAGAAACTTTCTGTTTCAACAGGGGTGGGCCATAATGAGAGGAGTGTTAGAGGCGTTGGTTGCACAATACAGTTAAAGAGATGGTTGGTGACATGTGGGGACACATTACAAGCAGGACAATGTTTTGTATGTCGGGGTTGATTCTGGATAGGTAAGAGTTTAACCTGTTACGTTATCCAGCTCGAAGTTGAGCTAGAGTGACTACTCTCGTTTCCCTAGGGAGAGTGCGTTCCTCCTCTGCTAGTTTTGTTCTTTGAGTACAGGAATCACCGGCATAGAGGTCCGACGCCTGTTTGTGGAGTTCACTGTAGACATGCTTGTGATTTTTAGCTTCATACGGCTGTTTTCTCAGGTGCCGTATTTCCTCAATGTAATGAGGCCGTGAACAACAAGAGCCACAAAAGATTTATAAAAGTTACGAGGAATCTAGCCCAGAGCAACCTGTCCGATGCAACCATCCCTTGCACGTGAAACACTGACAAGAGTATTTATTTTTTTAATTTAATTTATTTATTATTACGGCTGTTTAGGCCTAAAACTTAAACTACTAAGTGCAATTCATTGTTATAATCACTTATTACTATTGAATATGCTGTTGGAATGCCATGTGATTCCGATCAGCATATTTACTAGCGTGACAAAGGGACGAGTCTGGGAGCCAGTCATTTAAGGAAGGTCGGAAAGGACGCGTTTCCAATCCTCCAGTGCTCCCAGCTTAAGGCAACAAAATTTGGAACTTATATTTTTCAATTATATGTGTATTTTAAGCTTTCGGAATGTATTAGTCTCCGATCAATGCAGCTAAACATGTCTTTGGATGTTGGAAATTGAAAATAAGTGTATCCAATCACCCCTCAACTTTGTTTAGTAAAGACGCTGTCGGAATGCATGAAGATTCCGATTAGCACAGCTCAACATATAATGGGAGGTTGAAAAGGACGTGTTTCCAATCCCCCTTGCTCCAACTTTTATTTGGCCTTATTTTCGTTATTTTTGTTACACATTATATAATTTTATTGTTATATTTATGCTGTCGGAATGCGAATGATTCCGATCAGCAACAGTAAATACCAGCTGGAAATACCGAATTCCAGCGAAATTAGTTGTTGGAACTGTCTGGAGTTACAGGTGGCGTCCGATTTTATTTTCCTTAGGGCCGGATGCATTGTATTTTGCTGCTACCATTATTACCATTCCCTTTTCGCGCTCCAGTATCGGTATATCATGTAAAAAAATAAAAGAAAAAAAACTATCTTATTGGAAGGTTTTTACAATGCTCCAATAAACTTTTTTTAAAAGTATTGAAGTTATTACTACTTTTTATGTGATTAGGAAGTTCATTGAAATATTTCAGGCCCTTATATATATGACCGTCCTAAAAAGATTCTTTTCCGGCAAACGCAGCAAACCCATTTCTCAGTACTGGGGTCAGGAGAAGGACCCGGATTGGGGTCGATACCTTCCCGGAAGAGGAGAGTATGGCGCAGACCCGCTGCAAGGATCTGCTGGGGGGTTGACAATTTGTGGGAGAGACGCAACAAATTAAACATGGAGTCCGCCTGCTCATTGCCCTCCACTCCCCTGTGGCCTAGGACCCAGGCCAACAGTACTACGTTGTGTGCTCCTAATTGATTCAGCTTTTCTACGCACTGAAGGACAAGTGCTGACTTTATTTCGAACGCCGCAAGTGCCTTTAGTGGAACCTGACTGCCTGACTGAGTATGGCAATTGTTTCTTTGGGGTATCAGCGCTGAAGGTTCAGCTTAGCGCACTAACTTATGGCGAATACTTCCGCTCGAAAATGCTCGGATGTGCTTTTAGAGTTACTGATATTTTGGTTCTGGGTCCGAAAACTCTGGCTCCAATCCCCTCTGGCGTCTTCGAGCCATCTATGTACCTTCCGATCTTGAGCCTAGTAATACATTGCACCCGCCTATACCTATACAGCCGTACCAAGAGACGGAGCAGCCCATTACATATTGACACAACCGGAGCACTGCTGGACATCCATCCTATATGAAAGCAATGCATTCAAAAGTGTTTGTACCAGTGGCTGGTGCACACCGAACTGGACCAATGTATGCTATATTGAGGCCTTCACAAATACCAAGCTATGTTTATGTAAATAATGTTACTGCTAATGTCAATTTGCACGGTTGAGCACATACAGTACCTACGTTTATACAAGGTGGAACACCACACTACCTACATGGCGATGTAGCCACCGATCAGGTTGTTGTAAGAGATTAATTAAAATATGTTATTCATAAACACTGATTCTTATATTTTTATTATCATTAAACTGTAGACTAGACTCATGACGGGTATTCTTACTGGATACTGCCTTCTGGCGTCACATGCCTTTAAATTAGTCTTGGTCAGTGATAGCAGATGTAGGAAGTGCGAGTTGGAGGAGGAAACGATCGATTTCATTCTGTGCTCGTGCCCTGCGCTTGCCGGGCTAAGACTCCAGCTGACAGATGTCAGATCTAGAAGCAGCAAGTGGCTTAAGTTCTAGGAAACCGCTAACCCGCTGGAGCCATGAGAAGCGTGGGTGCACTTTGGGTGTACCAAGACAAGTTCCGTACCTGCTCCGAATAATTTGATAGATAGATAGATTAGATAGGGATCTGTTCTAGGTCCAACTCTTTGGAATGCGGTGTATGGCGGGGTGCTACAAAACCACCTTCCCGGAGGCACGGAAATTGTCGGCTATGCAGATGATATTGTCGTAGTAGCAGTGGCCAAGAAACTTGATCTGCTCCAAGCATTATGTAATGACGCCATGGGAAGAATAGAGGAATGGTTGACGAACACGGGGCTGGAGATGGCTAGCAATAAGACAGAAGTGGTTCTGATGAGCTCAAAGCGGACTGTGGATGAGTTGGTCCTAACCATAGGAGATTTTCAAATAAATTCAAAGCCCTCCTTGAAATATCTAGGAGTAATCATTGACTCAAAACTAACTTTTAGGGAGCACTTCAGGGCGGTGGGGGACAAAGTTTCTAGAGTTAGTGGAACCCTAACGCGAATAATGCCCAACATCGGCGGCCCAAGCGAAGCTACCCGTCAGCGATTATCCAACGTAACCAGCTCTATAATATTATATGCAGCACCAGTATGGCACAGATCTAAAATGGTCCACCAAAAAGATATACTAGCAGCCTACCGCATTACTGCTATACGAATAGCATGTGCTGTTCCGACGACGCGATCCATGTTTTATCCAGGAAAATCCCAGTACATCTACTCTCAGGTGAAATGGCCGATCTGTATGGCATTGGATTCAGCCGACCATCTGAAGATGCTAAGAAAACCGCAAGGTAACGAACAATAGTTAGGTGGCAAGAACGGCGGGAAGATTCGAGAAAAGAGCGCTGAACCTTCATGCTAGTCCGGAATATAGCGGAATGGTACGAGCGAAAACACGGCAAACTAAATTACCATCTCACACAGATATTGAGCGGGCACGGTGGCTTGAAGGAATATCTACATAAGCGTGGGATAGAGGAGGATCCTTTCTGTCCAAGCTGTCCGTCCGAATTGGAAGGCGCAGAAGTAATATTTCACTGCCCTCGTTTTCACGGCGAAAGACTGTCTGTAAACAGAGTTTTTGGAGAGGAACCTTCCATTAGGAATTTAGTTCCACGAATTTGCGGACAAATAGATTGTTGGATTGCTGTGAGCAAGATGGCCTTTATAGTAATGACGAAATTGATGATGCATGCCGAAAGGGAGCGTAGTACGCATACGAAGTAGTGGCGACTAAATCGCCTTTGAAGTTACTTTACCAGGTCCTGATTCTAGTTATCTGAAATTTCTCTTGTGCCTTTGGAAAAGAGCTATGTGTGGAGCCCTATTTATGGAACACTTTTCGGCTTATATTAAAAACTTTTAATCTATTCTTACTGATATGAGTTTCTTTTTCATTCTAGGTAATTTGATTTTGACGATGTGAGGATAGAAATATCGCAAATATTCCAGCTGTGGCTGTAAGAACATACATTTGCTCAAATTAGAAGAAAACTGCACGGTTGAGCACATCCAGTATCTACGTTTATACAAGGAGGAACACCACACTACTTTCACGGGGATGTAGCCACCGATCACGTTGTAGTAAGAGCTTATTTTAAATATGTTATTCATAAACACTGATTCTAATATTTTGTTTTGGTTTTTACTTTAGAGTCAACCTGTTATATAAGCGATGTCAGCTATGCCTGTAACTTAAGCGCCTTCAGATGTAATAGTTACCGCGGACGCGGTCACAGGAGTAGTTCACTACGTGGGGATTACACTAATCAAGGACTTTCAATATCGGAAGGATTTCCAGCACTATAACACACCAACAATATGTGCAATCACCCGAATAAATTGTACAACAAACGTTAACACCACATCATCAGCCAGCAACAACAACAACAAACGCAACAAGTTGAAACTTCTAAACAATTAATGACTAGTGAACCACCAACATATCCGCAATATGCGCAAACATCAACACCAACATGTGTCGCCTACTTTGCAACACGGTGAAGATGGCCAAGGCCATTCTGATTCTAATACTGATAAAGGCGAACCATTGGCAAATTTAAAAACTCAAACAGACCACGAAAAATGTTGATGATGGTATTAATTCTAGTACGGATAGTAAAGAATTTAAACATAGGAAAAAAGCTAAACTTGATAAAAACTTAACCGAAGATGACAATGTTTCCAATTCTAATACTAAGGAAGATGAACCTTTGATAAATATGAAGCTTAAAACAGAGTTATCAAAAAATGACGATGATGATAATGATGTTGATGCAAAGTCCAATGTTGAAAATGATGAAAATTATGAAACAGAAACTGAAAATAGTATGAGTGTGGATTATAACCTGAAGCAAAACTGTCATATCCTGTACGGCCAGAATTAGATGTTAAGAAAAGAGCCTACATAAAGAGGCTCAGTATATTTATGGAAAATTTATCATGAGACAATGCCCAATGTATGTATTTCAATTAAATTCAGCACATTGTTGGAAAAAGCATCTAAACTTTATGCATCGTGTAGAGAAACCAGAACATTTACAATTTAAATATAACGAACGTGGTGCAAAATGTAAATTTTGTGTTATTCAAGCAGCTACACCAAGCTTCAACAAATTATTGTACCATGAGATTTCTCATATGCCTAATAGTCATTATTTAAAATGTAAATTATGCGATTGGAAGACGAAAATACATTCAAGTATGAATTTTTATTTACGTGTACAACACGCTGAAACAATTGATGTAACAACGAAAAGTTTAGAATTGAATGTTTGTCCATATTGTAATCACAATGGTATTTACGCAAACACTTAATACATCTTTTCTATGTTTAGAATGTGGTGAATAATTTAGAACAAATACAAGTTTACGTGTACACCACAAGATTTGAACGAAAATATCTTGAGGGTATGGTTACACCTATGTGGCATCTACAAGATATTTATAATTACTAGTATGGAATGAATCCGGATATGGAAGAAAACGGAGGTGACGAATCACCATGCTTCTTTGGATTCTGGTGATACTCCTGACATGCTTCCTAATTTCCCTACGTCTGATGTTACTATACCTACCAAACTAATATGACTGCAAACTGATGAGCAACACTACCAGCGCAGGAAAAATAAGAACTTCAAAACAAGGTTTCGGAAAGGGCACGACTATGAATAGACGTTAATGTATTTATATAGTTTATAAATATAAAAATTCACATATGTAAAGTTCGCTAGAGTAATAAGACAATAATTTAAATTCTAAAAAAACATTGTATATATGAATAATTTATAATTAAATATTATCTGAACATAAAGGACGCGTTTCATTCATAGAAAAAGCGATTTGACAGAAGGTAACCGATACGGGTAACCGATAGACCAGTTACCCGTATTGTTGTTGTTGCATATGTTTTGGTTAGCGATAACGAAAACATAACTGATGAAGTAACTTAAAAATGTAAATAACATCGAGCGAGAAGGAATGTCGAAAACACAATAGGTAAGAGCGAGAAAGAGAGTCACACGTACACTATTTTGAGAGAGCACATGCGTTACCTTTTTCACGACAGCAATGTAAAAGTCATTAAGACGATAATTGGTGAACAAGTTATTGATGACGATTAAGTAATCGATTAGGGAACGGGTACCTGTCTTGTAGGGCTGTTGTTTTTAATAAATCAGCTGTTGCCGGTATGCAATACAAAGACGACCTGCAAAGAAGAAAGATCAATGTAATTGCCAAACAAAACATTAATTTCGATTATCGATACCTAACGTAACGTGGCGAGGAGTTACCCTAATTTTCTACCACATATTTTGTGGTCACCAATGGTGGTAATGAACCCTGTTCATTAGTAATAAAAGCACCACCAGCGCTATTTTGATTTTCAATGATAACGCTTATCGGATTTGGCATCTGATCGGGATCTAAACGGCGTTGGGCTTGATCATACTGTTGCGGCTGTTGATATTTACCAGTAACAGTTGCAGGTGGTTGCTAAAGAAAATAACACAAAAATAATCATCAGCTAATTTGTAAATTATTAGTTGTATTAGCATACATTATGACCAGAACGTCCGAACGTGTCCGGGTATTGGGGGTTGACCCGGCTTGACTGAGCATTGGCGTCTGTCCAGGTTGTGTTGGTGGCATCATTTGACCCATGTAACCACGTGGTGCACCTGGTTGTTGTAGAGGATAACCTGGATTTTGAGGTTGTGGTGGATAGCCCGGATTTTGTGGCATTGGCAGATAGCCATCCTGGGGAGGTTGTTGCTGCTGTTATCGTGGCATTGCATAACCCGGTGGCTGTTGTGGTATATACCTTGGCATAACTGGATGTGGTGTCATTGCCCCACCTGGTCCAGTAGATGCGGGCGGCATACCTGGAGGACCTTGTTGCTCATGGCCACCAAATGACTGGCGCATAGGGTGTTGAGGTGGCATTTGACCGGATTTTGACTGCATTAGACCAGGCTGTCGTGGCATTGGACCCAGTTGCGGTGGCATTTGCTGTTCATCTGTTTGCTGGTGTGGAGATTTAACACTGCCGGCAATTGATGTTGGTGGTGTAGCTGACCAATTTGAGGACCACTCTAGAAAAATAACAACATTTATTAGACAGAAAATTATCAAAAATATATGTTTGCGAATACTTTCCCTAATAATGAAGTGACATTCTTTATATTTCTTTTGTTTATGTGCTCTTCTTCTTGCTTGTTTCACTATTCACCGTAGATTTTTAAACGTCAAAATTACTTCCATACTACTATTTTTCACGCAAGAAAAAAGGCAAAACCCTGCAAAAACGCTCCACGTCATTTTACTAGTCATTTTACGGTCATTGTGACTTTCTGCAGCGGTTATACCCTGCAAAAATCGAGTGACCAAAAACGCACACAGCCACACGAATTTTTGACAGGGGTGACGATTTGGAATGAAAAATTGTGCAAATGAAATAGCATGCTGACAAATTTTGCTTTCCCACAATGTATCGTGCTCTCTCGCACCTATTATTTTCAAAGGGATAGCAAAATACGTCATTTTTGCGTGCGAAAAATCCGCCATTTCTAATTCTGCAGAAAAGTGGAAAATTTTTTCAATTTGTGTGATTTACATTTTGCAGAAATTAATATTTTTTGGTCTACTAAAGTGTGTTTTAGCAAAAAAAACTCATATCAATGTCTGCATGTTTATAAAGAAAGAAAGTGAAATATGTAATAGCATAGTATAAATAATCGTGAGCAATTCTAATGCAGAATAGTAAATTTTGATTTCCACATACATACAAGAAAAAAATTCTTGTTACCATTAAGATTTATTATCCCAAAATTGAAAAAAAAAAAAAGATTAGAAAATTCGGTGTAAAAAAACGGCTATGTGTGCAATAAAATCGCCTCTCTTGTTGAGATACCCCTCCATGGTCTCCATTAATTATTGTGACGGAGGTGTGTTTGCAGCAGCAAAGTGAATCCAAACAGTGTAGGTCGTGGTGGTTGTTGTTCGTGGTCCGCATCAACTGGACCAGGTGTGGCAATGACGCCACATCCAGTTATACCAAGGTATATACCACAACAGCAACCGAGTAATGCAAGGCCACGATAGCAGCAGCAACAACCTCCCAAGGCTGGCTATCATCGTTGATTTATAAAAAAACAGTGTTGTGCATCTTTAATGCTTAAATATTTCCTCTGTTGAAACAGTTTCCACGATTCACTGTTCAACGAAAGCAGCAGCCAGCGTATGCCACCACCGAACAGCTGATAACAAAAACTTGGATGCACAGCAGTTTAAAGCCAAAATGGAAGTTGAGGAAATATCTGAAAATAAGGTAAATATATGTTTCGTGTTATTAACAAAATCGCCCTAAATTTTATGAATTAACATATCGCTACGAACGACAAAGCACCCGAACGTGTGATCAAAGAAAGCACTACAGAAATTATTGCCGGCGGGGCCGTATTCTACAATCCAGTACAAGAATTTAATCGTGATTTAAGTATTTCAGTACTTAATGTATACTCAAAGGGGTTGATAAGAGAGCGGGAAGCGGCGGCGCATAAAAATCCGCAAAATACAAAGGAAAGAAACAATGCTAATGACAAGAAACCATACACGGCTGGTGGTGTAAAATACGATGATGGACTGCGAATATTGGAAGCGCTTGCTGCAACAGGTTTACGTAGCATAAGTTATGCAAAAGAAGTAGCAGGCGTGCGTGAAATTGTTGCAAATGATCTATCTAAGGTGGCAGTAGATTCCATTAGCGTAAATATGCGACACAATGGAGTGGAACATTTAATTGTGCCAAGCGAAGGGGATGCAATGTAGGTTTGATATACGAATCAATAGCTAGTGATTTAACTGTAATAATCAATAATAAAATTCGCAATAGGACTCTCATGTACCTTTCAACTTCATATGAGAAGCGTTTCGATGTTATAGACCTAGATCCTTAATGTTGTCCGAATCGATTTCTGGATGGCGCTATACAATCACTGACGAGTGGGGGTTCATTACTTGTAACTGCGAATGATATGGCTGTGCTGGCAGGCAATACGCCTGAAGCCTGCAATGCCAAATATAGTTCTGTGCCTTTGCGTATGAAATGCTGCCATGAGATGGGATTGCGTATACTATTGCATTGTATTGAAACGCACTCTAATCGTTATGGAAAATATATTGAGCCACTTTTGAGCATTTCTGCCAATTTTTATATACGCGTATTTGTGCGTATGCATAGTAGTCAAGCGAAGTGTAAATATAGCATGAGGTTGGTATACAGCATTTTGGCCTTTTACCACAATCCAATTACTTACCATATCTTTATATTATGAACACAGCAAACAATGAATGGTATTTCAATGCACTGGTTGTGATACCTATACGCTACAGCCTATGGGTATTGTAAAAAGCAAGATCTCAGATAAAGGCAATGCGGAAGAAAAATTCGGTATACCAACTGGACCAAATGTTAATACAAATTGTGCGCATTGCGGTGATAAACATCATGTAAGTTTCAGCTATCCCACTTAAGTATTTAAACTCGAATAAATCAAATTTTTTCGTTCTTACTTAATTGGTGCTTAACCGTTTAAACGGTTATGTCCGTTCAAAAAGGCGCGTCAGTCGCTTTTTCAGAGGGTTAACTGGCACCAATTGTTCACACCAAATTGTTTCTTATATTCCCAAATATAGATGGGCGGTCCACTTTGGTCGCATCCCATACATGATCCAACGTTTGTTGAAGAATTGCTACAAATCATAGAAGAAAAACCGCTAAGTGATTTGGACACAACGTCGTTTAAAAGGTGTGTTATCGGCGGTATGCCTGAACTTGTATTGGGTACATGAGTTTTTATGTAAAAAATATTCATCATATCCAACATCAATACCTCGCATTCAATTGTGGACGCTGTACGCACTACATTGGGTTCACGTAATATGGACAAGCATATTGTTGATTCCAGTGGTAAGGCCACAATTTCAAATGATGGGGCAACCATTAAGAAACTATTGGATAAAATAATAACACAACGTAGCGTGCTCAAGTGGTATAAGCTTATCTGGAAAAGATATTTCGTAACGAAAACCCTAGAAGATTACCGCGCCTTGTCTGCTGTGGTTCAACAAAATATAACTTGGATGTTTGTTGCTCTTTTTCAATTTTCCTGAATACAAATGTCTGGATTGGAAAAATTTCAAGCAAATAAAGCTTGGCGTGCAAAAGTCAAGAAATTACTTGTCATGCAACGGTAAATGCTTATAAATATATCATTAAAATTGCATGCTTGTTTGTGATGAGCCATTCGAGTGAGCATGGAGATGGATGTTTTAAATACTGTAGAGTAAATTGGCTTACTATATAAGAATTCGAAATTTTTCCAAATCTTTGACTAAAAAGTAGCTACTAGCTTGTATAACTTTATTACTTTACTTTTAAAAAGATAAATCACTTTAGCATGGTAATATATACCTATTATTAAAAATTAATACAAACAATATCTTCAACATTTTTTTCTCGATTCACGAACACATTTAGAAAGGCTACAACGCCTGCTAAAGAGCCGGTATCTTGCCAACGCTTTAGCTTGGATGTAGAGGATGTGGATCAACACGAAAGTAACGTTGCTGTTAGCGGAAATGCAATGAACAAACTATTTGAAATGGAGGATGAAAATAAATCCAACCATGCAAACACTATAAAGAGGATTCCTTATAATTTTTCAACTAAGGCATCTTGTGACGAAACTATATTTGAATGCCAACAGCAACGTACGTCTGATGAAAGTTTTATGGCTTTGGAAAAAATGTGTGATAAAACAGCATCCGATCCTAACAGCACACTATTTAAGTACATACATAGCGAGAACAAGGATATGGTTAAAGAAGATGCTAAAAAGCGCAGCGCCGATGGAAACTATTTTAAAATCCCTTGTAAACAAGGTAAGTGAATATACAACATATTGAAAGTTGATAAGATTGCGTGGTATAAATTTAATAATATAATCTTAGAACTACAAGAAATAGATGAAGAAGCACAATCACTGCAACGTCTATTGCATGACTTATGCGTACAGGAGCAGCATCAATTGGATAATGAAACTCCTTTAAAAAGTATTGATGTAACACTACTAGAAGATATTGAAGCGCCATCTAAAATGTGGGACTCCACAATAGTGGGCGATACCACTTTACAAACTTCACCTTTGAAAATGGTGAAACTTCTCAGACCATCTACTATACTAGAGGAAAATTGCGAAGATCAGTCTAATAGTTCTTTGGGTGGTGATGATGCATCATCACACATAAGCTTTCAAAGCGCTCAAAAAGGCAGTGAAACTTCAGCGACAACAAGCTTTTAAAAAAAAGGCTTTACCTACACTCTAAATCTACGCCGTCATATACGTACTCATACCGGTGGAAAACCATACAAATGCGAATACTGCGAATGCACCTTTGCTGTAAGCGATCCAGTGCTGTCGCATTTACTTACGTACACATCTGGGCAAAAATATTCATAGATGTGAGTTTTGCCCATCAACTTTTCCTCACTTTACGAAGTTACGTACGCATTTAACTACGCACAAAGACGAAGATCCAGAAACGCGGGAGCGAAATATGACAGCCTTAAAGGAGGAGGAGGCTAAATTAAAGCAAAATTTGGCCACTAAAATTCAGCAGCCGCCAAAACCCAAACGAAAATATACGTGCAATTTCTGCAACAAGGGTAAAGGTTTATAAGACTGTGATTGTAAATGATATTCATTTTACTGATCGTTAATTCACAGATTTTACAACTTCATCTAAGCAAAAGCGACATATACGTATGCATACCGGCGAGCGACCATACTCGTGCTCAGAGTGTGGGAAATCATTCTCATTGAAATCGTAAGAATATACAATAGGGTTCAGAGTTTGAACGGGCGGCAGTTAAAAATGGATTTATTTTAAAAGTTAATAAAAAAACTTATATCTAAACATATCCGTAAAACGAAAGGCACAAAAACAAAAGCTCAGTAAAAATGGGACAACTAAATGAAAGCTTATATCCATATCGCCTGCTGATTGGATTATCACCCGGTTGTTGTTGTAGCAGTTAGGTGGGGCGAAACACTGCTCAACAATATCACCCGGTCTCGGGTGCCGTTTCGAAAAGCACCTTTCTCAGAAAATATTTGAATAACCCCGTATATTAGAAAAGCCCTATCACAGAATTCGGTTGAAGAATGCCCTAACTCAGATTTGGCTTCAAAAATGACCGATCTGAGCTCAAATACAACACATTTTGACAATAGCTAGAGTGTTTATGAAACAAATTCTAAGATAGGGCGTTCTTCAAACGAATTCTGAGAAAGGAAGTTTTTGGAATGGCAGCCGAGATTTGGTGATATTCCACTCAGCAGCCGATATGAATATATGGTAAGTCTCATTTTTACCGACCTTTCCTTTCCTTTTTAAAAATGTGCTTAACAAAACTTTTTTCTTTTAATGCACTCTTAAAATGAATCCATAAGCACTGTAACGTTAACAACTTTTTCATACTTGTTTTTTGATTTTTATTGAGAGTGGCGATTCTAATATTAGAACGGCTAATTTAGACAATTAAAATAACAAAAATTACTACAAATCCAAATTTTAGTGAGGACCTCTAGTTTACCATAAAAATATTAAAATTAAAAGTCCCCATCTATCCTATTCGAGCTAAAAAAAATTACTCGAGGTCAAAGGTCATTGCCTTAATAGCACCGCAAAAAAATTCCTCCAATTCTTTTCTCCTAGAGAGAACAATAATTGGGGAATAGGAATTTCGAATCTTCGAAGTCAGCTGATTTGCCAATTGAAATTTTGTTGCGCATTTCTATTTTTGTTAACAAATTAAAAGTTTAGTTATTGTTGCGAATTTGTTTAAAATTGAGAAAAAAAATATAAGCAAAGCAACAGGGAGCAACAAACGAATGATGCAACCATCTTTCACACGTTGTTATTGTAGCAGTGCTTCGCCCCATCCAATAGGTGCGACCGATCAGAAATTATCATCAATATCCTCTAACGGGAGTCCAAGGAAACTTGCTGTTTCGACAGGGGGGACCATAATGAAAGGGGCGTTGAGGCGTTAGAGGCGTTGGTTCCACATTACAATTAAAGAGATGGTTGGTGCCATGTGGGGACACATTGCAAGCGGGCATACATTTTGTATGCCGGGGTTGATTCTGGATAGGTAAGAGTTTAACCTGTTACAGTATCCAGAACGAAGTTGAGCTAGAGTGACTCGCTTTTCTCTGGGGAGTATGCGTTCCTCTTCCGCGAGGTTTGCATACTTTTCTTTGAGTACTGGATTCACCGGGCAATTCCTAGCATAAAGGTCCGACGCTTGTTTATGGAGTTCACCAAGGACCTGCTTGTGTTTTTTCGCTTCATAATATAAAGATATGGTAAGTAATTGGATTGTGGTAAAAGGCCAAAATGCTGTATACCAACCTCATGCTATATTTACACTTCGCTTGACTACTATGCATACGCACAAATACGCGTATATAAAAATTGGCAGAAATGCTCAAAAGTGGCTCAATATATTTTCCATAACGATTAGAGTGCGTTTCAATACAATGCAATAGTATACGCAACCCCATCTCATGGCAGCATTTCATACGCAAAGGCACAGAACTATATTTGGCATTGCAGGCTTCAGGCGTATTGCCTGCCAGCACAGCCATATCATTCGCAGTTACAAGTAATGAACCTCCACTCATCAGTGATTGTATAGCGCCATCCAGAAATCGATTCGGACAACATTAAGGATCTAGGTCTATAACATCGAAACGCTTCTCATATGAAGTTGAAAGGTACATGAGAGTCCTATTGCGAATTTTATTATTGATTATTACAGTTAAATCACTAGCTATTGATTCGTATATCAAACCTACATTGCATCCCCTTCGCTTGGCACAATTAAATGTTCCACTCCATTGTGTCGCATATTTACGCTAATGGAATCTACTGCCACCTTAGATAGATCATTTGCAACAATTTCACGCACGCCTGCTACTTCTTTTGCAGAACTTATGCTACGTAAACCTGTTGCAGCAAGCGCTTCCAATATTCGCAGTCCATCATCGTATTTTACACCACCAGCCGTGTATGGTTTCTTGTCATTAGCATTGTTTCTTTCCTTTGTATTTTGCGGATTTTTATGCGCCGCCGCTTCCCGCTCTCTTATCAACCGCTTTGAGTATACATTAAGTACTGAAATACTTAAATCACGATTAAATTCTTGTACTGGATTGTAGAATACGGCCCCGCCGGCAATAATTTCTGTAGTGCTTTCTTTGATCACACGTTCGGGTGCTTTGTCGTTCGTAGCGATCTGTTAATTCATAAAATTTAGGGCGATTTTGTTAATAACACGAAACATATATTTACCTTATTTTCAGATATTTCCTCAACTTCCATTTTGGCTTTAAACTGCTGTGCATCCAAGTTTTTGTTATCAGCTGTTCGGTGGTGGCATACGCTGGCTGCTGCTTTCGTTGAACAGTGAATCGTGGAAACTGTTTCAACAGAGGAAATATTTAAGCATTAAAGATGCACAACACTGTTTTTTTATAAATCAACGATGATAGCCAGCCTTGGGAGGTTGTTGCTGCTGCTATCGTGGCCTTGCATTACTCGGTTGCTGTTGTGGTATATACCTTGGTATAACTGGATGTGGCGTCATTGCCACACCTGGTCCAGTTGATGCGGACCACGAACAACAACCACCACGACCTACACTGTTTGGATTCACTTTGCTGCTGCAAACACACCTCCGTCACAATAATTAATGGAGACCATGGAGGGGTATCTCAACAAGAGAAGCGATTTTATTGCACACATAGCCGTTTTTTTACACCGAATTTTCTAATCTTTTTTTTTTTTTCAATTTTGGGATAATAAATCTTAATGGTAACAAGAATTTTTTTCTTGTATGTATGTGGAAATCAAAATTTACTATTCTGCATTAGAATTGCTCACGATTATTTATACTATGCTATTACATATTTCACTTTCTTTCTTTATAAACATGCAGACATTGATATGAGTTTTTTTTGCTAAAACACACTTTAGTAGACCAAAAAATATAAATTTCTGCAAAATGTAAATCACACAAATTGAAAAAATTTTCCACTTTTCTGCAGAATTAGAAATGGCGGATTTTTCGCACGCAAAAATGACGTATTTTGCTATCCCTTTGAAAATAATAGGTGCGAGAGAGCACGATGCATTGTGGGAAAGCAAAATTTGTCAGCATGCTATTTCATTTGCACAATTTTTCATTCCAAATCGTCACCCCTGTCAAAAATTCGTGTGGCTGTGTGCGTTTTTGGTCACTCGATTTTTGCAGGGTATAACCGCTGCAGAAAGTCACAATGACCGTAAAATGACTAGTAAAATGACGTGGAGCGTTTTTGCAGGGTTTTGCCTTTTTTCTTGCGTGAAAAATAGTAGTATGGAAGTAATTTTGACGTTTAAAAATCTACGGTGAATAGTGAAACAAGCAAGAAGAAGAGCACATAAACAAAAGAAATATAAAGAATGTCACTTCCTTATTAGGGAAAGTATTCGCAAACATATATTTTTGATAATTTTCTGTCTAATAAATGTTGTTATTTTTCTAGAGTGGTCCTCAAATTGGTCAGCTACACCACCAACATCAATTGCCGGCAGTGTTAAATCTCCACACCAGCAAATGCCACCGCAACTGGGTCCAATGCCACGACAGCCTGGTCTAATGCAGTCAAAATCCGGTCAAATGCCACCTCAACACCCTATGCGCCAGTCATTTGGTGGCCATGAGCAACAAGGTCCTCCAGGTATGCCGCCCGCATCTACTGGACCAGGTGGGGCAATGACACCACATCCAGTTATGCCAAGGTATATACCACAACAGCCACCGGGTTATGCAATGCCACGATAACAGCAGCAACAACCTCCCCAGGATGGCTATCTGCCAATGCCACAAAATCCGGGCTATCCACCACAACCTCAAAATCCAGGTTATCCTCTACAACAACCAGGTGCACCACGTGGTTACATGGGTCAAATGATGCCACCAACACAACCTGGACAGACGCCAATGCTCAGTCAAGCCGGGTCAACCCCCAATACCCGGACACGTTCGGACGTTCTGGTCATAATGTATGCTAATACAACTAATAATTTACAAATTAGCTGATGATTATTTTTGTGTTATTTTCTTTAGCAACCACCTGCAACTGTTACTGGTAAATATCAACAGCCGCAACAGTATGATCAAGCCCAACGCCGTTTAGATCCCGATCAGATGCCAAATCCGATAAGCGTTATCATTGAAAATCAAAATAGCGCTGGTGGTGCTTTTATTACTAATGAACAGGGTTTATTACCACCATTGGTGATCACAAAATATGTGGTAGAAAATTAGGGTAACTCCTCGCCACGTTACGTTAGGTATCGATAATCGAAATTAATGTTTTGTTTGGCAATTACATTGATCTTTCTTCTTTGCAGGTCGTCTTTGTATTGCATACCTGCAACAGCTGATTTATTAAAAACAACAGCTTTGTCCATTACACTTACCGTCTCACCAATGACACGCACGGTTGAGGGTGAATACGAGCCACCCATTATAAATTTTGGTGAATTGGGTGCAATTAGATGTAATCTTTGCAAGGCTCATATATACAATTTGTAGATGCTGGTCGTCGTTTCCAAAGTCTTGTGTGTAAAGTAACAACAGATGGTAAAAAAATCTGTAAATTTTGCTTGTGTTCATTGATCCATATTTTTTCTCAACAGTGCCAACTGAATATTTCCAACATTTGGGCCACACCGGACAGCGTGTCGATAAATATGAATGTCCTGAACTTGTATTGGGTACGTATGAGTTTTTGTGTAAAAAATGTTTGGTTACCGATAGCTCTCAAGGTAAACCTCAACTCATATCCAACATCAATGCCTCGCAATCAATTGTGGACGCTATACGCACTACATTGGGTCCACGCAGTATGGACGAGCATATTGATGATTCCAGTGGGAAGGCCACAATTTCAAATGATGGGGCAAGCAGTATGAAACTATTGCATATTGTGCATCCAGCCGTAAAACTCTAGTCGACATCGCCAAATCTCAAGATGCTGAGGTAAGTTTTTTGTTATATTAGAATGTGTAGAATAAAAATGTTTCTCTTATCAGGTCAGCGATGGCACCACTTCAGTAGTACTTTAAGCAGGTGAAATCTTAAAACAAGTTAAGCCATATGTTGAGGAAGGCATGCATGCACATATCATCATTAAAGCTATACGTAAAGCATTACAATTATGCCAAAATATGACATGGCTGTACATGTAGAGGCGCCAATCAAAGGAATAACAACGTGCTTTATTGGAAAAAGGCGCTGCCACAGCAATGTCCTCCAAACTTATTCATCAACAAGAAGATTTATTTTCTAAAATGGTTTTGGACGCTGTACTTTCCTTTAATGGACCCAAAGTCATACAAAAAATATAAAATCGCAAAATTAAATATAGAATTGGAATTGAAGGCTTTTATTCAGTCTATAAATTTCACTTTCAGACAATGTATGTATATACAAAGAAACATTAAAAACTAAAAATAAATATACATACAAACAGTGGCTCCGAAATCTATAATAGAAGCCACCTAAACAAAAGTTGCAAAAGTTACAGAGAGTTAATCAAACTTTGAAAAACGGACATCAAAGTTTGCACCTTTTTTGGCAGAGGGTCTCGCAAATTTTTGAGTACGCAGCTTTGTAGCCCAAATAATTTCAAAATAATAATGTAAATGCTAGAACTACTAAAAAGTTTATCTGAATTTTCAGAACTTTTTTGTAGAGGCTGTTCAACATTTTCTTCCATACAAAAGAAAATTTTTCTCATGCGTTGTATGGAAGAAATTTCTCAACAGCCTTTACAAAAAAATTCTGAAAATTCAGATAAACTTTTTAGTCGTTCTAGCATTTACACCATTATTCTGAAATTGATTGGGCTACAAAATTGCGTACTCAAAAATTTGCTAGACTCTCTGCCACAAAAGATGCAAATTTTGATGTCCGTTTTTCAAAGTTTGATTAATTCTTTGTAACTTTTGCAACTTTGGTTTAGGTGGCTTCTATTATAGATTTAGCTATGTTTTGCAAATTAGAGTGCCTTTTTGTGATGCAAATTATACAGCCTTCCTGTGATGCATTTTAATCGAGATTTTGATACAATATAGAATATTTAATGGTTCATCTAATGACCTGATTAGATCAAAGTTTAAAAAATGGCACACTCACGCTTCTGGCAATCAAGTGACGATATGTACAGTGTGCGCCAAAACTAAAGCACCGAAGTCTCTGTTGCTTTTGGTTAAGTAAAATCTTAAATTCAAGTTCTTAATTCAATGGGGCGTATACTCTAAATTAGTTGCAACTTTTTTGACAGATAGCCCATTGGAAGTTTTGTCAAAAAGCTACAACTAACTTTAAGTACCCACTTAATTCTGACTATGAATATGCCCCAATATTTTGCTTTTATTTGTGAAGACCACATCGACGGCTGAGTGGAACATCACCGTATTTCAAAACATTTTTCGAAAATTCCCTTTGTCAGAAATTGTTTCACGAGCGCCTTAAATTAGAACTTGTTTCAAAAATGCCCTATTTCAAAACTTGGTTCAAGAACGTCCTATCTCAGAATGAGTTTCAGAAACGCCCTATCTCAGCTGCAAGTGTATTTAGTTTTCGTTCAAATATGACCTTTTGTAAACTCATTCTAAGATACGGCGTTTTGGAACTAAGTTATAAAATAGGGCGTTTTAGGAAAAGATTCTAAGTTAAGGCGTTCTTGAAACAATTTCTGAGAAAGGGCATTTTTTTTTAAATGTTTTGAAACAGGGTGATCTTCCACTCAGCCGTCGATATACTAAACATTTATATATTATATTGAGTATATGTTCTTCCTTAATAAAATAGACTTAACATCCTAGAACTTATAATTTGACTTTTGTTGAGCTATGTAGATGTTCTGAAAGGAATTTCGGTGCTTTATTTATGTCGCACACTATATATCATAAATTTCACCAACAGACTTCAATATTTACTCTTGGAGAGCTCATTAATAATACAATACAATAAATAATAATAAAGGCATGCTTTCAATAAGCGCCTATAAACTTCCTCTCTTATCCATAAAAAAATAAAATAGGTTTATTAAGCTCTTATAATTGGAAATTTGTATAGAAATGTCATTTTAAAATGCTTTATAAACCTCCAATATTTTATATGAATAATGGGATTAAATAAATATACCCCCTTATACATAAAAAATCATGAGGGTTTATAAAGATTTTTAAAATGACATTTCCATACAAATTTCCAATTATAAGAGCTTAATAAACCTATTTTATCTTTTTTATGAATAAGGGGTATAATTTATAACAAACATAAAATAACATTTCTTTTTATCTAATAATATATTGGGTAATATGAACAAAAGAGTTTGCTAATAGACTTCAATATTTTGACGCTTTAAGAGCTTATTAAATTCATTAAATGTATACTTTCAATAAGGGCCTGTATTAGGCTGAGGCGGTTTGGCAATTTATACCGTGCCGTCGAAATTATAGTTCCTCATATTCATACGAACCAAAAATTTAATGTTGTTATAAAAAAAATTAAAAACTTAGAAGGAATCATTCGCAAATCTAAATCTTTTCCATTTTGAATTCAGAAAACGTCAACTGAATTTCAGAATAGGTAATTGGATTTCAGAATAGGCAATTGAAATTCAGAATGTGTGAAGTGGATTTCAAAAATAGACAATTCAATTTCGGAAGGCATCAATTGGATTTCAGATATCAAACAATTTATTACGCAAAGTTGGAATATAATTTGTAAGTTCAAGGCATTTCATAAATTCATTTAAATGTAAAATGGTTCGAAAGGTATTTTCTAAAATCCACTTGACGATTTCTGAAATCCAATTCACACATTCTGAATTCCAATTACCTATTCTGAAATCAAATTAACATATTCTGAAATCCAGATAACTATTCTTAATCCAAATGACAAATTTTGAAATTCAATTAACTATTCTGAAAGGTGTAGTTGACCGATCAAGTATGTACCTATTAATTTGGCAATGAGTGTATGTTGTAGGCCAATGTTTTGTTCGTACCAACATAAGGAATCATAATTTCGACGGCGCGGTCTAGCCTGCTTACTTAAATATAATTTATAACAATTTTTCATGAGGACGATATGTGATCACAGGTGGTGCACTGACGTACAGACCAATTTATTCTGTGGTCTGGCTGGATTTCTGTTCCACGATTTTCTGTAGAAGGATACTGTTTATGTGAAGACACATGTCATCTCCGACAGAACGTGGCAGCTTATTTAGCAGCCAGTCAAAAGTCGATAATGCCTGGGCGTATGGGGATTTCTTACGATCCTCCAAAAACTCCTCTTCCTTTTTTAAAATTCTATTCAAGCGCCCCCACTTCTCATCTGGACTTTGAGATAACGTATACGATTTCGAACGCTTTGGATTCTGTAAATACAAAATGATAGGTCTATTTATATATTTTATTTATTTATTATTTATAGAACGTCATGCTGTTGCGCTTATTGCCAGACATCAACGCAGAATGTGATGCTGATGCAAATGCGCAATACTGCTGTCGATATTACCATCTGCACCCATACTCACATAGTCGTATTGGGAATCGTTGTCACTAATTTGCGTGCTGTTCAAGTCCTCTGAGGGATCTAAGGGAGATTGGCTTGATTCCTCACTGAAATTCGATGAAGATGTAAATGTCCTGCAAGGGAGTACATGTACAATGTTAACATTTTTTGAAGTATACACACAGAATTCATGACAATGGATCAAACTTCAAAAACTTTTTTTTATCAAAACTTGAATTTTTTTATCCGAATTTCCAAAAGTTCTTCGAATATGCAGTTTTGTAATGTCCAAGTTAGAAGTTTCTCAGAAGTTTCCCCGAATTTTCAGAACTTTTTTTGTAGACAGTGTTGGTTATTTTCTTAAAAAAAAATAAAAATATTTCGTTTTTTATTCGATATTCAAAAGTTTCATTTCGTTGATATCAAAGTAAAAAAAATTGATTTTTAGAGTTTGAGTATTTTTTTCCATACAAAAAACGCTGAAAAAATTACTAAAAAATTCTAAGTTTTTGATTTTGTTTCTGATGCCAACATAACGAATTTAAAAAAATTTTTTTTGACTTCGTTGTCGAAAAAAAAATATTTGTTTATTTCGTTGTGCAGCCTTGTTTTCTACCATACAACTCATGCACAAAAGTGATTTTTCAATCAAAACATATGGAAAAAATACTCAACACTCTCGACAACAAAAAATTCTGAAATTTCGGGGAAACATATGAGGTACTTCTAACTTACACATCTATCTATATATATAAAAATCAAATTATGTATGTATGTAGGTATAGATCGAGTTGCGTCCTAAACATATCGACCGATCACAACCAAATTTGCACAACCCACTAGAAACCTTCCAAGGATGGTCATAGGCTAAAAATAATATCGATATATAAAAGGGGCGTGGCACCTCCCATGCAAAATAAATATTTAGTACTACATAACTCTGAATATATTCATGCTAGAACATTGAAATTCAGTAAGGAGTTATATGAGGTCAATCCCCAACACAAACAAAATGTGGGGAGGGGGAGAAGGTCATCGGGAAGTTAGTTAAAAGTGGATTGCAAAATTACATCCTTGTTGTGAAACGTTTGGCAAGAATGCCATTTCCCCGGCAAACTCCCAATATAGCCGCATCCAACGCAGCGCCGCCGCTACTGCCACTCTTTTGCCGCTTGGATGCTCTGGCGTGGTAGCGATAGCTTTCCCGAAGGCTGGTCCACGCGTCTTTGCTTTCAATCACTAATGTAAATAACACATACAATTAAATGTGACACTTTGCATTTGCTCACAATTGTTAAAACATGTCCAAAAATGTCGCGAGAGGTATATAAAGATACGTACGTGACTTCCGTACCAATAACACACTTGCAGTTTTCGGAACACGCAATACTTGTGCGTACACGAACCAAATGGAAATTACAGCAAATTTCCAACTTTTCTTGCAAATACCTATTTATAAAAGACAAAACGCGTCTTTTGACACTCCTCCATATATTTTTGGACGTGGTTTAACAGTTTTGAGCTAAAGTAAATAATTACCAATTAAAATACACAAATATGGTAATTGTTTACTTTAGATCACAACTGCAAAAACCCGACCAAAAATATCGGAAGAAGTGTCAAAAGACGAGTTTTGATCCCAGGACCACCACTCCGAGAGCGGAAACTCAAAATTTAATTTCTGTCAAAAGTTATTTCCAAAAAACCGAAAAATGGCCCCGGGGCGCTCCGAAACCGAGGGTGGGATCCATAGTTTTCTTGCGCAGAACACCTTTCTGCATTGGCGGCCTTCGGCCACTCTTATAAAAAATTACCCTGGGTGGGTCCAATACCGGTTTGGAGACCAAAACTATATCCGCGCAACACACTTTTACCCACAGTTTTTCTTGTGGGTACTACAAAATCATCAAAATAACAACCACATGAAAATTTTCAATTTTGTTTGCAAATATCGGTAATAGTCTAGTTGAGGGGTC
Organism: Eurosta solidaginis; assembly: GCF_040869045.1. Lineage (NCBI taxonomy): Eukaryota > Metazoa > Arthropoda > Insecta > Diptera > Tephritidae > Eurosta > Eurosta solidaginis. The sequence continues at coordinate 155,602,876 of NC_090321.1, forward strand.
GACTGCTAATACGCTACGACGCATCTTGACATCAGTATTAATAATCCGAAGGCGGAAAATAAAAATTTTAACGCGCTCAAAAGATATTAACGAAAAACCGAAAAAAGACCCGCGGGTACCTCCGAAACCGGGGGTCGGATCCATAGTATTTTTGCGCAGAACACCTTTCTGTGTTGGCGGCCTTCGGCCGCGATTATAAAAAATAACCCTGGGCTAATGGATTAATAGTGCCATACCGTAGCCAACCAATTGGTTTTGGTTTTTCGCCATATCCATAACCTAAAAATATTTGAGTTGGTGAATTTATTAACTTTTTGAATATTTTACGTATTGGTTTGGGATACGTTTTGACTAAGAGACTTATTGTTTGTGGAATATGTTTGTAATTTTTTGTGTTTTCCTAATTTTTACGAAAATGTCAGCTGTTTAAGGTTATGGCACCATTAATCGATCACAATGGAGATGGTTATGGATATGGGTATCGGTACGAATATGGCGTTAGAGCTAATGAAGTTTAACTGGCCCTATGTAGTTGGTCAATGGTGCCCTATAATAACGCCGGAGCCACAACATAGCAAGAGAACCAATTAGTTTTAAACAATAGTTATCACCAAATTATTGGATTAGGGGTTGAGCTCGAAATTGAACCTAAAATCCTTTATCAGTAGGCCGATGCATCAAAAACAATTAGTTTTTAGTTTTTCGCCATATCCACAACTTACAAATATTTAAGTTGGCAAGTTTATTAGCTTTTCAGATACTATTATATACTAGAAATATAATTTGTAAGTAATTCTTTTGAAGAATCTTTTTTCTGAAATTATCAGATTTTCTAGATGCAGCAATGTCAATAAATATGTTTACATAAACATGGTTATGATGAAGACATTATGACTTTGTTAAAAATTTAATCTCCAGGTTAATAGATAGGCGTGAATATTTTATGGAATAAGTAAATGTACACATAGAGCTTGTTTTACAATTTACAATTGAAACATATTTTGGTTTTGCATTTAAACTTAAAACTTCTTTTTCAACGAAGAGCGTTCGTTTGCATTTGTATTTATTAAATTTTCTGTCCCATATAATCTAAATTATATGAAATACATAACAAACGACAATTCCGTGTGAAAGAAAATCGTCACGAATTACAATCGATGCTGTGTGCAACACAGCAACACTTTTGAGCAAACATAAACCCTGTTCCAACTTTTCTTGGCCCTGCACGAAACCCTAATTGCCGATTGTGGCCAAACTAACAACGGTAACCCAGACTTTTCCCGTTATTTTTTCACGAAGGTCTTTATTCTGCTCGTGTTTTTTTACCATTCGGCTCGCTCGGCAATGGCAGCCATATTGAACAGCCTGTCAAACCTCCATATTGAACAGCCTGTCAAACCTCCATATTGAACAGCCTGTCAAATGCTTGACAGATAAGAGATCACACTTTGTCATCATTCACAATGTTACAGATGAGCCAACCTGTATATAGTTGAACCATGGACTGAACCAAAAAATGTACTACATATGTATTTGTCGCGCTGGTATACTGCGTAGCATAGCGGAATGACTTTGCGCCATGCTGCGTAGTAATCAGTGATCATCAGTGTCATTGTTTACTATATAGTTTGGCAGCTTAAATAGAGCTTATGTTGCGAACAGAGTGGAAGGCAATGGACTAGGCAGTCGAATGTCATATAATGAAGGAATTGATGTTCAGAGTTTATTCGAAATTTTCCCGAAATCGTGAATCACTAAAGGGAGTGTAGTTAAGTACGAAAATGAAAAAAATGTTGTTAGGTTTTGCTCCTTTTTTAGCAGAAATTTTCATTTTAAAAATGTAATGTACAAACCAATGTTCATTCTAATACTTTTTTAGCAGAAGATTTTCATTTTAAAAATGTAATATATAAACCAATTTTCTTTCTATTACTCATTTTATATATGGAGCTTCATATGCACTTTATAAAAACGTACTTTTTATTTTTACGAACTTATTCCTCAATGAAAATAAATGAAACACGTATTAATGTAAGCATTAATCATGTTGCTTACTTCTCAAAAGTTCGTCTAAAATATTATAAATGTGTTAAAAGTAGCAGGACTTAAATAATGTTGACAAATCTGATATTTCAAACTAATTTTATATAATAAAAATGATTTCATAAATTGCATGCATTTTATACATATGCTGTTTAGGTAAGAACCTAAATATTTATATCTATTTTATTTATATTTTAAATTTTCTCTAACTATTCGTTTTGTGCTGAGTAAATTTTGATTATGCATAACTTTCTTTGGCTATATAAGCTAGCAATTCCAGGGGCCGTTTTCACCATCTTCGGTGAACGCTAACAAACACTTTATTTGAAAGAAATCGTCCAGTGATTCGTCAAATAAGGGTTACTTTAAAATAACGGACGTTAAAAGTTCCCCTGTCACATGAGGAAAAATGATCAAATTGTGTCGCGTTCCAGGAGGATATATTCCACCGTCTCTCCTGATCGATTACGAAATCGACATGAATTCAAAATTATGTTTTTTATTTAGTTGAACGGCGATAGAAAATCGGTTTTTTTTTTTAAATGCAAGAAACTTCAAGAAGAACGTAAGTTTTTAATCATTTGCGTGTTGCTTTGACGTTGGCGTTGCGTTGCTTATGGATTGAAGCAATTAAAGCCCGTGTGTTCAAAGTCAGATGTAGACGCAATGCAAGAGCCAAAACGACGCAAAAGTCACCTTAAGCGTATTTGCTTTAGGTGTTATTTATCAATATTAATTAAAAATATTAGATCTCCTAAAAAGTTGAATTTAGGCAAGATACACAAGAGGCGTAGCTTCGTAGACGCCTGCAAAATATGGCATGCAGCTAAGATCTCTCTACACCTCAAGATTGCTTATGCTGTGCCTAATACGCGTCTATGAAGCTACGCCTCGTGTCCATCTTCTCTTAGATTATATTTCAAAGAAATTTTTTTAGCTATAAACTTTGTTCATAATATTCATGTACATGTCTACTACTATGGCAGTCTCTTGCATACTACTATTTCATTATTTAAAAAAAAATTTAATTCGGAAATATGCAACCTTATCATGTGCATTCTCAAACACGGTTGCCACACCATGTTGCCATTTGGGACCAAAATTTATCGAAAAAAAGACCAGGCCTCAAAAAAACGGACCAAATTTTAGTTTTATTTTATTGGAATACAAACAATTCGGCAAATTACTAGAGTATCGTATTTGTTGTGATAAGCGAAAATTGTAGGATGTTTCAGGGGTGTCCGATATAAAATTTTAATAAAGGAGACACTGGGCTTTAGTTCAAACTGCACAAACAAAAATAAAGTGTACCTTTAGGTATCACATTTTCAAATTTTTAGGATAAGACTATGTCTTTCACCAATCTAACGTTGTGGACCTAGTTTTGCTTGTTTGCAATGAAATAAAATGTGTAGCGCAGTTATGTTTTAGTAAGGAACGGTTAAAAAATTTGCGTTGTGGCAAACTCAATAAATCGTAAATGAAACTAAGTAATTGTGTTAATGCTATTTTTATAGATGCTTTTATTTTCACTCACAGTTTAAACTTCATACCAGAGCCTAGATTCAGTAAGTGTGAGTTTTGAACTCAGACTAAAAATGAAGCGTCTTAAAAGTTTCAACTGTATAATAATTGAATACCGATCGAAATATCTAAACACTAAAACAAGTCTTTTTCTGATAATTCGTTGTTTCATCAAAAATTAATGACAATGTATTTGTCCGAACATTCAACACTTCATTTTTAATGCCTCGCCTAAATTATCTCCCAAGTGAAATGTGATTGTTCTGCCACATTTTATTGATAGAGCAATTTTCGTGGTAAAAATTTCATTGGAGTAAATTGAAAATTAAATAAATAAATAAATGTAAGGCGCGATAACCTCCGAAGAGATCTAAGGCCGAGCTTCTCTTCCAATTTGCGTCGTGCTCCTCTTGATTTCCCCTACAAATTGGCCGGACGGGACCTACATGTTTTATGCCGACTCCGAGCGGCATCAGCGAGGCAGATGAGTTTTCACTGAGATCTTTTCATGGCAGAAATACACCCGGAGCGCTTGCCAATTGAAAATTATATGTGGGTAATAGATTTGCGGCAATTTTTTTTAGCAGTGTTTTGAATTTTTGTTTCAGTGAAAAAGAAATATAAGTACCAAAACCGTGCCAAAAAGACCCAAAATTGAGAAAAAAGGACCAGATGACCATATAGGGGAGGAAGGGAATGGACTGAAGTGGCAACCGTGTTCTCAAATGCAAGCTTCCACATCAAATACATATACATATAAGTACTTCGACATTACGAAATACATTGTCGCCTTGCATAAAAGCTTTTTGACCACCATAATACCACAGATTAAGTATAAAATTTCACAAAAATAATACATTTTTTCGAAAAATCACACAGAATATTCACAGTCATTGTTTACGAATTTAGAAACAATGAGAATGGCAAATACGAACGTGTATGAAATGTAATGTCAAAACGTATATGCACATGGTTGTATTTATATGCACGAAAACGCTTTAAAATCGCATGAAAATGTTAAAATAAAGTTCAAAAATAAATGATAAAAACTTTAATATAAATAAGAAGATTCTTTTAATAACAACAAAAACGCCTTATATATTCTATATATATATGAATTGGTAAGGATTATCGCACTTTAAAATTTAAGTTAAATAATCTAAAGATTTTTTTTGAAACTGAGTCGAGAACTGTGCGTGTGAATGTGCGAATTTCACCGATCAGCTTTGCGCTCATTGTAAATTTTACCAAGTAGCGCAACTAACAGCTGATCGGTGAAAATACGCACATTCACACGCACAGTCCTCGACTCAGTTTCAAAAACAAACTTTAGATTATTTAATTCAAATTTTAAAGTGAGATAATCCTTATAAATTTATGTATACAGAATATATATGGCGTTTTTGTTGTTATTAAAACAATAGTTTTATTTATATTAAAGCTTTTATCATGCTTTTTTTATCTTTGAAAAAACTCCGAACACCATTCCTTCATTATATGACATTCGACTGCCTAGTCCACTGCCTTCCACTCTAGTCGCAACATAACATCTACTTAAGCTGCCAAACTATATAGTAAACAATGGTTGCGCTACTTGGTAAAATTTACTATGATCAGTGTTCTTGATCATGGTTCAACTATATAAAGGTTGGCTCATCTGTAAAGCAACAAAATATGTATGTTCAAATTGTCAAAATATGTGTATTGGTGTTGGTGCGAATGGTATGGAATGGAAACATAAAACTTAGCAGTTTTTGTATGTGTAAGTAAAATGTTGTCAATGTGTTGGTTTCATTTTGAGTTTGCCATCTCCTTTTGACAATCCCTTCGACCATGCAATGACATAAATAAAATCAGCTGATGAGATGAGCCAACCTGTACATAATTGAACCATGGTTCTTGATCATATAGAAATTTCTGAAAGCATAGTGTAGAAGTACAAGTGTGTTGACTTCTTTCTGACAGGCACTCGCTTAAGTGGGCATAACGGGAAAATCTGTGTTACCATTGTTGTTTCGGTTGAAAAAGGTCAATTAGGGTTCTGTGCAGAGACGTAAAAGATTGAAACAGGGTTTATGTAGTCACAAAAGTGTTACTCCTGTTCCACAGCATTTTAATTTTATTTCACGGCGAAAAGTGTTCAGTTCAGAGTTTTTGATTTTCATTAAAAGTTTAATTTATTACGGAAGGTTACTCCTTTAATTGTAAAAAGCAGAGAAAACGTAGAGTTTTTCAAATTATTGTGAAACACTTTTTAATTTGAATTTCTGTACCCAAGTTCACTATGAAAACTGAAAAATGTACACTTATTAAAAACTCATTTGCACACACAATTTCCACTTTGAATTTAATTGTGTTTTTATGCATAAAATTTTGAAACTAAAAACAAAATTTTCATTTGTCAGAAAAAATAAAGAAAAAACTGCCTAATGTCAAAAACCCCTATCGCAATACAAACTGGCTTGTTTGTTTTTAATGAACTACGTTGATTTTTTCTTGTATTTCGTTAGTTTTTTCAAATATAGTTCACATACTTTCACCAGTATTGAAACCTTATTGGCTCCCTCGACAAAAAATATAAGAGAAAATACAAGAAAAATACATAGAAAATAAAGTAGCGTCATATAGGAATTTGATTTGTTTGCAATTACAGCACCATTATATTTGCAGGAGGCTTTCACAGCTACAAAAATTAAGGCGGATTTAAACAGACGCTGTGGTTGTGTTGCATTCATTAATTCATCTGTCGGGCGAAGTATAGAAAAATTTACATAAATGCTTTGGTTGCGTGCCTACGCTAAACTATATTTCAAAAAACTAACGAAATACAAGAAAAATACAACCTTTCATTAAAAACAAATGAGCCAGTTTGTTTTTCGATAGGTTTTTTTGACATTCGGCCGTTTTTTCTTTATTTTTTTTCAGACAAATGAAAGTTTTTTTTTTAGTTTGAAAATTTGATGCATAAAAACACAATTAGAATCAAGTTTCTTTTGAAAAAAGTGAACCATTAGAGGAAGAAATAATTTGCGCGTGTTATTTGCTATGTTTTATTGTTAAAAATGTTAATGTAAAAATAAAATGTAAAAAATAAACAAAAACATGACAAACTCGCTAATTATGGGGGAATAGTGGCCTCGCTTTTTCATGATAAAATTTTTTTTTGTGTTTTGAAGTTCCGATAAAGTTTCGTTAGTTTTTTTAGCTTGAAATCCAAGCAAAGATAAAGTAGTGTCATATATGCTTTTGAAGTGACCAAAGCGTTTTATATAATTTTGCCCTTATGCATTTGTGTAAACAGCCTTAGAAGTGAAATTTTTCCATGTTACACATGTGGCGCTTTATATTTTGACTCTAATTTAAATAAATTTTGCTTCCCGTATGTTTCCGCATTGTTGCAGGCTACAAATCTAGTATTCTTATTTCCGCGGAAATATATGCTACTATTACATCTGTAAATTGTACAGTTTTATTTAACTATTAAATGCAACTCAGCTTGAAGTACTCTTACGTACCAAAAATGCAACTCTAGACCTGAGATTTGCATCAGGTGAGCGAGGCTGTTTGTAGTTTTGACGTTTATCGCTTAGTTGACACACTTGGTATAGGTACACTATGTCTGAAAGTTTTATTAAGAATAAAGTATTGTATGGATAGCATCTCTTTATAAAGTGAGCCGTGATGAGCAATGCAGCTGCTAAAACTCGTCCAAAAATGATTATCAGTATACAGTTTTGCAGATTTTACATATAGGCTTTCGAATGGATTGATTTGACAACGCAGCATAATGAATGATAAGCAACCGGTTGGATACTCAGAAGACGCTGAGGAAAACACCGTCACTTCAAGTAGGGAAAACTTCTCGTACATTATTATATTAATAATTTTTTTGTTCTAATTTTTAGCTAATACCATTAATCGCATGTCGGCGAGTCCCCGATCAATAACAACACAAGTCGCCAAACTAACTTATCCGGGCACGGCAAAACCATTAAAAAAAATTGGGACAAAGAAGCAATGTAAACCAATACAACATACTCATGATAATTTGAAGCAACCAGAATCAGAGGCTATCGATACAGCTCGAAACGAGTTCAGCAAGAAAAGAGAAGAACGTGACAAAGAAGTGAAAGAATTTAAGTCGTACATAACTGGAATCGCTACAAGTAGAGAAGAGGGTGACAAAAATGAGAAAGAATTAAACAGAGGTTCTACAATACACAAGAATGAGGAGCTTAAAATTAATACAATAACTACTTTTCGTAGATGTAAAACTGAAATACTTAGTAATAAAGTTGAATTGATATCAGAACGGCCGATAACAACTAGAAAAGGGGCTAAGGAAAGATCCAAGTCCAGTCATCTTCCAGATACAAAATCAAAAGATTTATTACCTTCAGCTTTATGTAATACAAAGAGAAAGTCGTATAACGTTGAAGAAGCACGGAAGTTCTTACAACAGCAAAAACGTCGAAGGCGCTGTCAACAATCCGCTTCAGCACTAAAAGTCTATAATGAAAAAAACGCGTTTGAAAAGGAGGAAATCAAAAAAAGACTGGAAGAACTAAGGAAAAACTCTAGAGCCATTATTACGAAGAATGTAAAAAGAAAGAAAACACCACTTCTAGTCAAAGCCACTACTAACAGAAATGTAACAACAACGGAAAAACAAGAAAAATCTATTGCGGATATAATCGTTGAACCAACTAAAAAAACAGGAATTATTTATGTTGAAAACAACAATCGTTCCGAAAACAAAGGTACTTCGGCCACCATTGAGAATCTATCGGAAAGATCTCGAAGTAATGGTGAAAGGAAAACGGCTAACGTAAGTAAAATACTTGCTGAGTTGTTTGTTTAGAATAAAATATTAAAGCACTTGTCCACACTATGTGCGCGAACAAACTAATCGGATTTATAGACAACCTACGGTAGCGCTTCCCAAGGCAGTCGGTTCTATGTACCGGAGCGACGTGGGATTTTTCCCGGCCAAGAACTGTCATTTCAGGGTACCCATTTAATTTGTTGCGACCCTCCCACAAATTGTCATCCTCCCAGCAGCTCCTTGCAGCGAGACTGCTCCATATTCTCTTGCTCCGAGAAGGTATCGAATCCAATCCGGGTCCGTCTCCTGACCTCGGTCCTGAGAAATAGTTTTGCTGCGTATTATTATTATTATTATTATTTATTTATTATTACGGCGTTTTAAGCCTAAAACTTAGATTATTACAAATTATAAATATATTTTAATAATAATAGGATTTCTAGCGTTTGGGGTGTCGGAATGCATGATATTCCGATCAGCACGGGAACTGGTGGTCCCAACGACGAGTCTTGGAGTCATCTCATTGGGAGGTTGGAAGGACGTGTTCTCAATCCTGCTCTACTCCAAGACGTATGATTACACAGTTTTATTATTTATACTGTCGGAATGCATTTGATTCCGGTCTACCCAAAAGCTAGCAGCTCAGCAGAACGAGCCACTCTTATCGGACGGTTGGAAAGGACGCGTTTCCAATCCTCCCTGTACCAGCTTTTATGTACACACAACCAACTATAATATATCGTTGTTGTAGTAATATACGTGATTCACATGAACACTCCACCTGTTTGTCTGGGACGATATTTTCCGGAATTCTGTCCCAATTTGATTGCGAGCGATATATGTTTTTGACCTGATGCATAAGGTTCCTCTGTGTCTATTTGGATTGACATGTACGCTCAAGGATCAGTAACATGAAATACAGATACAAAATATTTTATCTCATTGGAAGGGTTTTGTAATATTCTAATAAACTTTTTTTGAAGGTGTATAAGTTTTCACAATTTTTAACATGATTAGGTAGTTCATTAAAACATTTCAGGCCTTTGTAAAATATATTTTGCTTGTCCATTTCTGTTTTGAGAAGAGGTAATCTAAAATTATTATTTTCCCTGATTATGTAAGAATGGGTTTCATTCACATAAACAAGTTTTTCACTTAGGTAGGCTGGTAATTTACCATGCTTGATATAAAATACAAATTTCATACTATGGTAAAATATCAACTGTTTCACACTCAACCAGTTTAGTGCATCAAGCATCCTCTTTATGGAAGTGTCGTATCTCACTTTCAATCTTTGTTTTTCATAGCTTTGTTTTGCATAATTTGTAACCCGTCTAGTTGTGTTTCATTAGCAATAAAGAATATTGTAGGGCAATATAAAAAGTGCGGTTCTGTGATGGATCTATATCCTTTCAACTTATATTTCTTACTAATAAGTTTACACGATCTCTTCCAAAATCCAATTTTTTTGCCCATTTTGGCAACAATATAATCAATATGATCCGTAAACCTCAGTTTATTGGCAATCAGGATCCCTAAGTACTTAAATATTTTGACATCCTCAATGCTTGTATTCAATATTTTTAGATTTAAATTAAGTGATTCTTTATTGGTCGTCCTAGATAAAACCATGAACTTAGTTTTGTTAACGTTAAGCTTGAGTTTGTTAATGCAAAGCCATCTATACAATGAGTCCAAATCTTCTTGCATTTTGCTCCTTGCTATTGAAATGTCCGTTTCATTTACTTCAAGTAGCGCATCATCTGCAAACAACCTGATTTTACTATATTTCAGTGCTGATGATATATCGTTTATGTAAATGTTGAACAAGATTGGTGCTAATACCGCCCTTGTGGTAAACCTATGTCCACTTGTGCCTCGGATGAGACTACTGACTCGGTGGTTGTTCTTTGTTTCCGGTCTGATAAGAAGCTTCTAAACCACTGCAATTCATTTTCCCTAATACCAATTTTTTGTAGTTTATCGAGCACTATATTCCTATCAATTGTTTCAAACGCTCTTTTCAGGTCAATGAAAACTGCTACTATATGTTTTTTTAGGCTCAGCTCTTCCTTTCAGCTAGATATGACGTAATTTAATGCCGTCTCGCAAGAGTGCCTTTCTCGGAAACCGGATTGTCCCATTATAAGTATTTTATTATTTTCTAAGTAATTAAGCAGTTGATTTTTTATTGCAATTTCTAGAATTTTTTCTATGTTCGGCAATGTATTTATCGGCCTTAGTTCTTCTGCCACTATTGAACCTTTTACTTTCCTAATTGGTACTATTGTCGAAATTTTCCACATGTCTGGTACTATTCCAGTAGTGATGGATTTGTTTATAGTAGTTGCATAGAAGAAACCCATGTACGATACCGAATCTTTAATTACGCCTTCTGAAAGTAAATTCCCCCCCCCCCCCCCCCCCCCCCCCCCCCAGTTTTATTTTTGAACCTTTTTGCTATACGTGTAACATCCTCAACCGTAATTTCTTCGAATTTTAAACATGACCTACCTGTAAATTGGAAGTCGTTCTGACTTTGAATAACTTCAATTTCCCTGTTTATATCAACAATGCTATCTATAAAGAAGGAGTTCAATGCTTCAGCAATATCATATGTCACACCTTTTACGAACACCGTCAAGATCTTTTCTTGTGGCCCCGTTAAGTTTACAGCATGCTTAAGATGCTTCCACATTAGCTTGCTATCTGAACTATTGATATCAATATTATTCTCCATGTATTTAATCTTTTTAAATTTGATTAGTTTTTTGTAGTACTTTGCGACCATGTTATATTCGGTATAGTCACCCGTTGCTCTAGCTGGTGAGTGCAACCGGTATTTTAGTTTATTCAATTCTGTCAATTCTTGGTCATACCATTTATTTCTTAACTTTACCGTACTGTTTTTTTCAAACGTTAGTACTCCCATACAATCTAGTAAACAAGTATTTATATAGTTGACCATGTCGTTGACATTCATGCTCCTTATTAAACTGAGATCGCAATTCCTCAGTAGAGTGGTCAAGTTATCGGCAGAATAATTCTCCCAGGATGTTGATGAAATGACTCTTCGTAACGGGTTTGAATTACTTACTTTTATAGCAAATGAAATAGTTTCGTGATCGGATATTCTGTGGTCTTCAAGATTTACACAAGACAGTATATCAGCGCTTGCATGTAATAAATATATTTGTGTTTGAGAAGTTTCCGCGACTCTTGTATTGAAATTTATTTTTTGTTTCATTGCGCTACGTGCACAAATTGCATTCAGTTTGTAGCTACTCGAAGAGTTAATATTTAAGTTTATATTGAAATCTCCATCTAGAAGGGAATTCGTACCTGATTCTAATACTTCTGATAAAATACTCTCTACGTGATTTAAAAATTCACTGTCACTAGAACTTGGGGAATGGTACAACACACCTATTTGCCACTTAATGTCCACTTGCTTTAATTTTACTATAGCATACCATACATTTCTATCAATTGATCGATTAAACCTGACTTTGTACTTGATTTCCTTTTTCAGTAATAAAGCGACCCCTTCCGTATGTCTACTATGAGAGTCGCAACGAATTAATGTATACGGTGCAATATTAATTTCAGAATCAAGAATATCTGAAGTTATACATGTTTCTGAGCATAAAACAATGTCCGGATCCACTTCTTCTATCATTTTTTCGAGCTCTGCTTTATTTGCTAACAAACTACAAATATTCAAGTAGACATATTTCAAATCAAAAACATTTATTACTGGGCTTGTACGTCTTGGTTGCTAAAAACCAACTCGTTGTTTTTCCAGTTTAAGCTTCCTTTGATAAACTGGGCAGTCATGGCTCATTATGTTATGGCCTATATTGAGCTTAAAACCTGACTGATTATTGGCATCTACGAAATTACCACATTTATTAATGGGCGTGCTCTCCTGGCAGTTTTCTGTCACATGTTCTCCCAGACATTTACTACATCTCTGTTTCAGAGCAATTGGCAGCTATGTGGTTAAACCCTAAATATTTGTAGCACCTTTTTACAGTTTGACCGTCATAAACTGGGCAGCGATCCCATCCAACATTAATTTTCTTATGTCTCAGGATGGCCTCATAATATTTATGCTCAATTTCTATAACTGCATTAATATGTTGTCCTCTATTTTCTTTTTTAGCGCGTTTAATTGTAATACATTTCATTTTAGCTTCCCTGAGTGTATCATTCTGCGCAAGGATCCGGCTAACTATTTCGCTCTCGGTATGCTCTGCACTAATATTAGCTACCACAACTCTAGGAAAATACACTTTTGGCTCAGCTATATTATACACATTTTTATCCAACTTTTCTGTTAGCGTATCTCTAATTTTGTCCTTGTCGCCTGCTGTATTAGCGCTTATAATTATCGTGCCATTATTTTTGTTTTGTACCCTTCCTATATTTAAATGAGATGGATCTATTTTTTTTAAATCCATTTTTTTTCTCAATGGCTTGTTTCAATTTGGGCTTAATAACAATTGGAGGGATGCCTTTTGTAACAGTGGCATATGTAAAAACATTTCCACCATCAAACCCTTTATTCTGATTTGCAACCTTCTTAACCTCTTTTATAATTTCCTCTTTCTGTTTATTAAATGCCTCATTAGAGATATTAGCAACCTTTTTAACTTCATTAATAATTTCATCCTTTTGCTTAGTGAACACCTCATTAGGTATACTTACTTTACTTAGTTTATCCTTATTTTCTAAGCACAAGCATTCTATTTTTTTCATTAACTCTAGTTTTTCTGAGTTCACCTTATAGATTTTTTCTACTATTATTTTCATCTCTCTTTCGTTGTGAGTTATGGAAGCGCTTATTTCCCTTTTATGCTCACTCAACATTTTTTCAATTTCGCTTTTTGCTCTTTCAAATTTACTTTGTTTACCTCTGAAATAGCCAAGATTTCCCTTAAAGCCTCATCAACATTGGAAACATAAGTCATGCAATCATCACAAATAAATCTTAAAAGTTTAAAACCTTGCAAACAATTAAAGCCATAATCATCGATAGACGCACACGCAATGTTTTTATGGTAAACCTTACCACACACACCCTCACATCTTACACCTGTTTCCCCTCTTATTTTTTTGCTACATTTCCCGCACTCTTCCATTTTCTGCTTAACAGTTACACAAAACTGCACAAGCAAAATATATTTTCTCCTTTTTATTTAAATTAAATATAATTGAATCTCACAAGAAATGCACTTTATTAATGATGGTGCATCACCTGTCACTACTTTGCTAGTTTCACCAATTTTTAGTGCTTATCAAAGCACACAGACTTTATAATGTTTATTCTACTTACGAGCTCCAAATACACGTCCATACGCAAGCAATTCGCAAGCAATGATCGTATGCCGGAAAAGAATCTTTTTAGGACGGTCATACTCTTGTCAGTGTGTCTCGGGTAAGGGATGGTTGCATAGATTCCAAAACCCGACGCCCACGTTACTTTTATAAATATTTTGTGGCTCCTTGCTGTTCACGCCCAAGGGCGTCCCGTAGACTACGCCTTAGCGCCCCCTACATCCTTCCAGCAGCCCCCCTGCTCAGCAAGCCACAAGTACCCGCTGCTGCTCGCGCCCCACGGCATCACCAACTCATACGGCCGCTGCAACTCATACCTACAACCTCCGTAGTAGAGTCGGGAGCAATGACGAGCATCAGTCCCTGCCCCCGGCTCTTCCCCCCTCTTTTACGGCAGCAATCGTTTAGGTCAGGGAAACATACTCTTAGTCCCTACCTCCCTTTGCACCGTTTGCCAGCAGTTTAGTTATCTTTGTTGTTGTTGTTGTTGTAGCAGTGCTTCGCCCCACCTAACAGCTGCGACCGATCACAAATTGTCATCAATATCCTCTAACGGGAGTCCAAGGAAAGTTGCTGTTTCAACAGGGGTGGACCATAATGAAAGGGTTGTTAGAGGCGTTGGTTCCACATTACAATTAAAGGGATGGTTGGTGTCATGTGGGGACACATTGCAAGCGGGGCATATATTTTGTATGTCGCGGTTGATTTTGGATATGTAAGAGTTTAACCTGTTACAGTATCCCGAACGAAATTGAGCCAGAGTGACTCGTGTTTCCCTGGGGAGTATGCATTTATCTTCCGCAAGTTTTGGGTACTGTTCTTTGAGTACTGGATTCACCGGGCAATTCCTGGCATAAAGATCCGACGCCTGTTTGTGGAGTTCACCAAGGACCTGTTTGTGTTTTTTGCTTCATACGGCTGAGTTGTTAGGTGTCGTATTTCCTCAAATTGCTTACGGAGATGACTCAAGTCCCTAGGCGGTGTTGGCTTATCAATCAGATGTCTGTTGGGATGCCCAGGTTTCTGGGTATTCAACAGGAACTGTTTGGTTAGCATCTCATTTCTCTCCCTGATGGGGAGTATTATCGCCTCATTATGTAAATGGTGTTCTGGGGACATAAGAAGACAGCCCGTGGCGATTCTGAGAGCAGTATTTTAGCAGGCCTGTAGCTTATTCCAGTCGGTAATTTTTAGGCTTGGCGACCATATAGGGGACGCGTAGCATGCAATTGCTTTGTATGTGGTAATAAGCGCTTCTTTGTCTTTTTCCCAAGTACTGCCAGCAAGGGATTTGAGGATTTTATTACGGCTCTGGATTTTCGGTACAATTGCAGCTGCGTGCTCACCAAAATGTAGATCCTGATCAAACGTCACACCCAAGATTTTGGGGTGTAGGACAGTCGGTAGCGTAGTGCCATCGACGTGGATGTTCAAAATGGTCGACATTTGTGACGTCCATGTTGTAAATAAGGTCGCGGAGGATTTAGTCAGAGATAATGCCAGGTTTCGCTAGGCGAAAAAACTGGAGAGATCAGGGAGGTAGCCGTTTATTCTGTTGCAAAGCTCATCGATCTTTGGGCCTGGACCTGTGGCCATTATTGTGCAGTCATCGGCGTAGGAAACGATAGTAACTCCTTCTGGTGGCGGAGGTAGCTTAGTATATGTAGAAATTAAACAAAAGTGGGGATAGGACACCACCCTGTGGCACCCGTTGTTTAATTCTTCTTGATTTTGATGTTTCATTTCTAAATTGCACCGATGCCTGCCGACCACCCAGATAATTTGCGGTCCACCTTTTAAGACATTGGGGAAGGGTAGACCCTTCAAGGTCTTGCAGTAACGAGCCATGGTTGACCGTATCAAAAGCTTTTGATAGGTCTAGCGCAACGAGTACAATTCTATGGTGGGGGTTTCGTTTTAAACCGCAATTTATCTGGGTGCTGATGGCATTCACCGCGGTGGTGGTGCTATGGAGTTTTCTGAAGCCATGATGATGGCAGGCTAGCTGCAAATTTGCTTTGAACTCCTATGTTAGCTGGTTTCCCAGGCTTTAGTAGCGGGACCACCTTGGACATTTTCCATTCTTCGGGTATGACAAAGGTGGAAAGAGACAGGTTGAAGACATGTACTAAATATTTGAAACCCTCTTTCCCTAGGCTTTTAAGCATCGGCATGGCTATGCCGTCTGGGCCTACTGCTTTGGATGGTTTAGCATGACCGATGGCATCCTCAACCTCTTTGGCGGTGGTGGTAATTGGTGACGCGCTGAATTTATGTTTATGTGCGTGTCTGTTGGCCCTCCGTCTACCTTTGTCGACCGTAGAATGCATTATATATTGTCGGCAGAAAGCACTCGCGCATTTTTTCGCATCCGACACACTTTATCGCCAAAGGCGATGGGAACTAAGTCATTGTGCCTAGACGGATTCGATAGGGACTTTACGGTTTTTTTTAAGTTTACCTACACCGGCAGAGAGGTTACAACCGCTTAGGTGTTCCTCCCATTTCGCCCGCTTGTGTTCATCCACAAGCAATCTGATGCGTTGGTTTATATCCCTTATTTGGGGGTCGCCGGGATTGAGCTGTCTTATAAGATCACATTCTCTCGCTAAACTTGCGGCCTCCTCCGGGAAGTGGGCCGAATTTCGGGAATTCTACCGGCGAGAATGAAACGAGCAGAGGCGGATTCAATGATCTTGCGGAAAGCACGCTTCCCTTGGCGGGCATCAGTCGGGACAGGGAAGGCAGCAAAGCGGTTGTCTGTAAAGGATTTGTATTCGTCCCACTTTCCCTTTTTAAAGTTAATGAAAATGCGTATTTCTGTGACGATGAAGTCGGCGGAACGCTCGAGCGAAATAAGTATCTACATTTTGGTGAGCACGCAATTGTACCGAAAATCCAGAGCCGTAATAAAATCCTCAAATCCCTTGCTGGCAGTACTTGGGGAAAAGACAAAGAAGCGCTCATTACCACATACAAAGCAATTGGCCAGCCGATTGCATGCTACGCGTCCCCTATATGGTCGCCAAGCCTAAAAATTACCCACTGGAATAAGCTACAGGCTTGCCAAAACACTGCTCTCAGAACCGCCACGGGCTGTCTTCTTATGTCCCCAGAACACCATCAACATAATGAGGCGAGAATACTCCCCATCAGGGAGAGAAATGAGATGCTAACCAAACAGTTCCTGTTGAATACCCAGAAACCTGGGCATCCCAACAGACATCTGATTGATGAGCCAACACTGCCTAGGGACTTAAGGAGTTATCTCCGTGAGCATTTTGAGGAAATACGACACCTGAGAACTCAGCCGTATGAAGCAAAAAGACACAAGCAGGTTCTTGGTGAACTCCACAAACAGGCGTCGGGTATTTATGCCAGGAATTGCCCGGTGAATCCAGTACTCAAAAAACAGTACCCAAAACTTGCGGAAGAGGAACGCATACTCCCCAGGGAAACGCGAGTCACTCTGGATACTGTAACAGGTTAAACTCTTACATATTCAGAATCAACCCGACATACAAAATGTATGCCCCGATTGCAATGTGTCCCCACATGACACCAACCATCTCTTTAATTGCAACATTGAACCAACGCCTCTAACACCCTTTCATTATGGTCCACCCCTGTTGAAACAGCAAGTTTCCTTGGACTCCCGTTAGAGGATATTGATGGCAATTTGTGATCGGTCGCAGCTATTAGGTGGGGCGAAGCATTTCTACAACAACAACTAGTGCTGATTTTATTTCAGACGCCGAGATCGCCTTGAGTGCAGCCTGACTGTCACTGTGTATGGCAATTGTTTCTTGTAGTATTCGCGCTGAAGGTTCAGGTCAGCGCACTGGCTTATAGCGAATACTTCTGCTTGAAAAATGCTCGGGTATGCTCCCAGAGGTGTTGATAGCTTGGCTCTGGGTCCAACGACTCCAGATACAATCCCCTCCGGCGTCTTCGAGCTATCGGTATACCATACTATTCTATTTAGCTGATGAATGTACTCAATTCTGCTTTCCTCCCACGTATACTTGTCTCCCAGTTGTACTTTATACCTTTTCTCATAGACTATCTGGCTTGGGATATCATCCCTCGGGAGTTGAGAGATTGGGATCTTCTCTCTCAATTCCTCCATGTTCCGGGACGATATGACTTATTTTTATTTATTTATTTATTATTACGGTCTTTAAGACCTAGTTTAGGTTAAAATAAGAGATAAAACATAAATACTCATGTCACATTTAGTGACGTACAATATAAAAACAATTTTTCTTTGAACTTACTAATATTTTCACAGTCTTTCAAATCAGAAGGTAACTCATTATACATTTTATAACCTAAATATTCAAGAGACCTTTTGGCGAACTCAGTTCTTATTCTAGGCAGTCTTATATTATTGCAATTTCTTGTTCCATAATTGTGGATTTCATGATTATAATGTATTTTACTACTCAGGTAATTCGGTAACATTCCTAACCTAAGTTGGTGTATAAATTTCAATGTGAAATAACTAACTGACTGTTTAATACTAAGCCAGTTTAATCTATTGAGCATTACAATTTTTGGCGTTCTTGGAGGACATTTTAAAATAAATCGCATTGCCTTGTTTTGCGATATTTGAAGTTTCTTAATATATATATCATTACTTAATAGCAGAATAGTAGGACAATAAATAAAGTGTGGTTCAATAATTGAACGATATACCAATATTTTATGACTTTGACTGATATGTTTACATGTTCTATACATGAAGCCTATTTTCTGTGCAATTTTCCTTTCCAGATAAGTTACATGCTCTCCAAAATTTAGATTATCATCAATCAAAACTCCTAAATACTTAATTTTTTCTACTCTTCGGATTTCCATGTTTTTTACCTTCAGCGTAATATTATTTAAACTATTGTTACTTATGATATTAGTGTTTTTACAAAATATCATGAACTTAGTTTTTTCGACATTTAATTTCAGTTTTCTAAGGCATAACCATTTGTATAGCGAGTCCAGGTCTTCTTGTACTTTCAGCATGGCACATTCTGCATATTTTTCACTTATGATAAGCAATGCATCATACGCAAATAGACGTATTTTACAATATTTTAAGCATCTTTTGATATCATTGATATACAATGTAAACAATATTGGCGCCAAGACCGAGCCTTGTGGTAAACCAATGTTAACATCCACCACTGATGAAACCTCCTTTCCAATTATCGTTCTCTGTTTTCTGTCACCCAAATAACTCCGGAACCATTCCAAAGCCTTTCCTCTTATACCAATTTTAAACAACCGCTTTGAGTATACATTAAGTACTGAAATACTTAAATCACGATTAAATTCTTGTACTGGATTGTAGAATACGGCCCCGCCGGCAATAATTTCTGTAGTGCTTTCTTTGATCACACGTTCGGGTGCTTTGTCGTTCGTAGCGATCTGTTAATTCATAAAATTTAGGGCGATTTTGTTAATAACACGAAACATATATTTACCTTATTTTCAGATATTTCCTCAACTTCCATTTTGGCTTTAAACTGCTGTGCATCCAAGTTTTTGTTATCAGCTGTTCGGTGGTGGCATACGCTGGCTGCTGCTTTCGTTGAACAGTGAATCGTGGAAACTGTTTCAACAGAGGAAATATTTAAGCATTAAAGATGCACAACACTGTTTTTTTATAAATCAACGATGATAGCCAGCCTTGGGAGGTTGTTGCTGCTGCTATCGTGGCCTTGCATTACTCGGTTGCTGTTGTGGTATATACCTTGGTATAACTGGATGTGGCGTCATTGCCACACCTGGTCCAGTTGATGCGGACCACGAACAACAACCACCACGACCTACACTGTTTGGATTCACTTTGCTGCTGCAAACACACCTCCGTCACAATAATTAATGGAGACCATGGAGGGGTATCTCAACAAGAGAAGCGATTTTATTGCACACATAGCCGTTTTTTTACACCGAATTTTCTAATCTTTTTTTTTTTTTCAATTTTGGGATAATAAATCTTAATGGTAACAAGAATTTTTTTCTTGTATGTATGTGGAAATCAAAATTTACTATTCTGCATTAGAATTGCTCACGATTATTTATACTATGCTATTACATATTTCACTTTCTTTCTTTATAAACATGCAGACATTGATATGAGTTTTTTTTGCTAAAACACACTTTAGTAGACCAAAAAATATAAATTTCTGCAAAATGTAAATCACACAAATTGAAAAAATTTTCCACTTTTCTGCAGAATTAGAAATGGCGGATTTTTCGCACGCAAAAATGACGTATTTTGCTATCCCTTTGAAAATAATAGGTGCGAGAGAGCACGATACATTGTGGGAAAGCAAAATTTGTCAGCATGCTATTTCATTTGCACAATTTTTCATTCCAAATCGTCACCCCTGTCAAAAATTCGTGTGGCTGTGTGCGTTTTTGGTCACTCGATTTTTGCAGGGTATAACCGCTGCAGAAAGTCACAATGACCGTAAAATGACTAGTAAAATGACGTGGAGCGTTTTTGCAGGGTTTTGCCTTTTTTCTTGCGTGAAAAATAGTAGTATGGAAGTAATTTTGACGTTTAAAAATCTACGGTGAATAGTGAAACAAGCAAGAAGAAGAGCACATAAACAAAAGAAATATAAAGAATGTCACTTCCTTATTAGGGAAAGTATTCGCAAACATATATTTTTGATAATTTTCTGTCTAATAAATGTTGTTATTTTTCTAGAGTGGTCCTCAAATTGGTCAGCTACACCACCAACATCAATTGCCGGCAGTGTTAAATCTCCACACCAGCAAATGCCACCGCAACTGGGTCCAATGCCACGACAGCCTGGTCTAATGCAGTCAAAATCCGGTCAAATGCCACCTCAACACCCTATGCGCCAGTCATTTGGTGGCCATGAGCAACAAGGTCCTCCAGGTATGCCGCCCGCATCTACTGGACCAGGTGGGGCAATGACACCACATCCAGTTATGCCAAGGTATATACCACAACAGCCACCGGGTTATGCAATGCCACGATAACAGCAGCAACAACCTCCCCAGGATGGCTATCTGCCAATGCCACAAAATCCGGGCTATCCACCACAACCTCAAAATCCAGGTTATCCTCTACAACAACCAGGTGCACCACGTGGTTACATGGGTCAAATGATGCCACCAACACAACCTGGACAGACGCCAATGCTCAGTCAAGCCGGGTCAACCCCCAATACCCGGACACGTTCGGACGTTCTGGTCATAATGTATGCTAATACAACTAATAATTTACAAATTAGCTGATGATTATTTTTGTGTTATTTTCTTTAGCAACCACCTGCAACTGTTACTGGTAAATATCAACAGCCGCAACAGTATGATCAAGCCCAACGCCGTTTAGATCCCGATCAGATGCCAAATCCGATAAGCGTTATCATTGAAAATCAAAATAGCGCTGGTGGTGCTTTTATTACTAATGAACAGGGTTTATTACCACCATTGGTGATCACAAAATATGTGGTAGAAAATTAGGGTAACTCCTCGCCACGTTACGTTAGGTATCGATAATCGAAATTAATGTTTTGTTTGGCAATTACATTGATCTTTCTTCTTTGCAGGTCGTCTTTGTATTGCATACCTGCAACAGCTGATTTATTAAAAACAACAGCTTTGTCCATTACACTTACCGTCTCACCAATGACACGCACGGTTGAGGGTGAATACGAGCCACCCATTATAAATTTTGGTGAATTGGGTGCAATTAGATGTAATCTTTGCAAGGCTCATATATACAATTTGTAGATGCTGGTCGTCGTTTCCAAAGTCTTGTGTGTAAAGTAACAACAGATGGTAAAAAAATCTGTAAATTTTGCTTGTGTTCATTGATCCATATTTTTTCTCAACAGTGCCAACTGAATATTTCCAACATTTGGGCCACACCGGACAGCGTGTCGATAAATATGAATGTCCTGAACTTGTATTGGGTACGTATGAGTTTTTGTGTAAAAAATGTTTGGTTACCGATAGCTCTCAAGGTAAACCTCAACTCATATCCAACATCAATGCCTCGCAATCAATTGTGGACGCTATACGCACTACATTGGGTCCACGCAGTATGGACGAGCATATTGATGATTCCAGTGGGAAGGCCACAATTTCAAATGATGGGGCAAGCAGTATGAAACTATTGCATATTGTGCATCCAGCCGTAAAACTCTAGTCGACATCGCCAAATCTCAAGATGCTGAGGTAAGTTTTTTGTTATATTAGAATGTGTAGAATAAAAATGTTTCTCTTATCAGGTCAGCGATGGCACCACTTCAGTAGTACTTTAAGCAGGTGAAATCTTAAAACAAGTTAAGCCATATGTTGAGGAAGGCATGCATGCACATATCATCATTAAAGCTATACGTAAAGCATTACAATTATGCCAAAATATGACATGGCTGTACATGTAGAGGCGCCAATCAAAGGAATAACAACGTGCTTTATTGGAAAAAGGCGCTGCCACAGCAATGTCCTCCAAACTTATTCATCAACAAGAAGATTTATTTTCTAAAATGGTTTTGGACGCTGTACTTTCCTTTAATGGACCCAAAGTCATACAAAAAATATAAAATCGCAAAATTAAATATAGAATTGGAATTGAAGGCTTTTATTCAGTCTATAAATTTCACTTTCAGACAATGTATGTATATACAAAGAAACATTAAAAACTAAAAATAAATATACATACAAACAGTGGCTCCGAAATCTATAATAGAAGCCACCTAAACAAAAGTTGCAAAAGTTACAGAGAGTTAATCAAACTTTGAAAAACGGACATCAAAGTTTGCACCTTTTTTGGCAGAGGGTCTCGCAAATTTTTGAGTACGCAGCTTTGTAGCCCAAATAATTTCAAAATAATAATGTAAATGCTAGAACTACTAAAAAGTTTATCTGAATTTTCAGAACTTTTTTGTAGAGGCTGTTCAACATTTTCTTCCATACAAAAGAAAATTTTTCTCATGCGTTGTATGGAAGAAATTTCTCAACAGCCTTTACAAAAAAATTCTGAAAATTCAGATAAACTTTTTAGTCGTTCTAGCATTTACACCATTATTCTGAAATTGATTGGGCTACAAAATTGCGTACTCAAAAATTTGCTAGACTCTCTGCCACAAAAGATGCAAATTTTGATGTCCGTTTTTCAAAGTTTGATTAATTCTTTGTAACTTTTGCAACTTTGGTTTAGGTGGCTTCTATTATAGATTTAGCTATGTTTTGCAAATTAGAGTGCCTTTTTGTGATGCAAATTATACAGCCTTCCTGTGATGCATTTTAATCGAGATTTTGATACAATATAGAATATTTAATGGTTCATCTAATGACCTGATTAGATCAAAGTTTAAAAAATGGCACACTCACGCTTCTGGCAATCAAGTGACGATATGTACAGTGTGCGCCAAAACTAAAGCACCGAAGTCTCTGTTGCTTTTGGTTAAGTAAAATCTTAAATTCAAGTTCTTAATTCAATGGGGCGTATACTCTAAATTAGTTGCAACTTTTTTGACAGATAGCCCATTGGAAGTTTTGTCAAAAAGCTACAACTAACTTTAAGTACCCACTTAATTCTGACTATGAATATGCCCCAATATTTTGCTTTTATTTGTGAAGACCACATCGACGGCTGAGTGGAACATCACCGTATTTCAAAACATTTTTCGAAAATTCCCTTTGTCAGAAATTGTTTCACGAGCGCCTTAAATTAGAACTTGTTTCAAAAATGCCCTATTTCAAAACTTGGTTCAAGAACGTCCTATCTCAGAATGAGTTTCAGAAACGCCCTATCTCAGCTGCAAGTGTATTTAGTTTTCGTTCAAATATGACCTTTTGTAAACTCATTCTAAGATACGGCGTTTTGGAACTAAGTTATAAAATAGGGCGTTTTAGGAAAAGATTCTAAGTTAAGGCGTTCTTGAAACAATTTCTGAGAAAGGGCATTTTTTTTTAAATGTTTTGAAACAGGGTGATCTTCCACTCAGCCGTCGATATACTAAACATTTATATATTATATTGAGTATATGTTCTTCCTTAATAAAATAGACTTAACATCCTAGAACTTATAATTTGACTTTTGTTGAGCTATGTAGATGTTCTGAAAGGAATTTCGGTGCTTTATTTATGTCGCACACTATATATCATAAATTTCACCAACAGACTTCAATATTTACTCTTGGAGAGCTCATTAATAATACAATACAATAAATAATAATAAAGGCATGCTTTCAATAAGCGCCTATAAACTTCCTCTCTTATCCATAAAAAAATAAAATAGGTTTATTAAGCTCTTATAATTGGAAATTTGTATAGAAATGTCATTTTAAAATGCTTTATAAACCTCCAATATTTTATATGAATAATGGGATTAAATAAATATACCCCCTTATACATAAAAAATCATGAGGGTTTATAAAGATTTTTAAAATGACATTTCCATACAAATTTCCAATTATAAGAGCTTAATAAACCTATTTTATCTTTTTTATGAATAAGGGGTATAATTTATAACAAACATAAAATAACATTTCTTTTTATCTAATAATATATTGGGTAATATGAACAAAAGAGTTTGCTAATAGACTTCAATATTTTGACGCTTTAAGAGCTTATTAAATTCATTAAATGTATACTTTCAATAAGGGCCTGTATTAGGCTGAGGCGGTTTGGCAATTTATACCGTGCCGTCGAAATTATAGTTCCTCATATTCATACGAACCAAAAATTTAATGTTGTTATAAAAAAAATTAAAAACTTAGAAGGAATCATTCGCAAATCTAAATCTTTTCCATTTTGAATTCAGAAAACGTCAACTGAATTTCAGAATAGGTAATTGGATTTCAGAATAGGCAATTGAAATTCAGAATGTGTGAAGTGGATTTCAAAAATAGACAATTCAATTTCGGAAGGCATCAATTGGATTTCAGATATCAAACAATTTATTACGCAAAGTTGGAATATAATTTGTAAGTTCAAGGCATTTCATAAATTCATTTAAATGTAAAATGGTTCGAAAGGTATTTTCTAAAATCCACTTGACGATTTCTGAAATCCAATTCACACATTCTGAATTCCAATTACCTATTCTGAAATCAAATTAACATATTCTGAAATCCAGATAACTATTCTTAATCCAAATGACAAATTTTGAAATTCAATTAACTATTCTGAAAGGTGTAGTTGACCGATCAAGTATGTACCTATTAATTTGGCAATGAGTGTATGTTGTAGGCCAATGTTTTGTTCGTACCAACATAAGGAATCATAATTTCGACGGCGCGGTCTAGCCTGCTTACTTAAATATAATTTATAACAATTTTTCATGAGGACGATATGTGATCACAGGTGGTGCACTGACGTACAGACCAATTTATTCTGTGGTCTGGCTGGATTTCTGTTCCACGATTTTCTGTAGAAGGATACTGTTTATGTGAAGACACATGTCATCTCCGACAGAACGTGGCAGCTTATTTAGCAGCCAGTCAAAAGTCGATAATGCCTGGGCGTATGGGGATTTCTTACGATCCTCCAAAAACTCCTCTTCCTTTTTTAAAATTCTATTCAAGCGCCCCCACTTCTCATCTGGACTTTGAGATAACGTATACGATTTCGAACGCTTTGGATTCTGTAAATACAAAATGATAGGTCTATTTATATATTTTATTTATTTATTATTTATAGAACGTCATGCTGTTGCGCTTATTGCCAGACATCAACGCAGAATGTGATGCTGATGCAAATGCGCAATACTGCTGTCGATATTACCATCTGCACCCATACTCACATAGTCGTATTGGGAATCGTTGTCACTAATTTGCGTGCTGTTCAAGTCCTCTGAGGGATCTAAGGGAGATTGGCTTGATTCCTCACTGAAATTCGATGAAGATGTAAATGTCCTGCAAGGGAGTACATGTACAATGTTAACATTTTTTGAAGTATACACACAGAATTCATGACAATGGATCAAACTTCAAAAACTTTTTTTTATCAAAACTTGAATTTTTTTATCCGAATTTCCAAAAGTTCTTCGAATATGCAGTTTTGTAATGTCCAAGTTAGAAGTTTCTCAGAAGTTTCCCCGAATTTTCAGAACTTTTTTTGTAGACAGTGTTGGTTATTTTCTTAAAAAAAAATAAAAATATTTCGTTTTTTATTCGATATTCAAAAGTTTCATTTCGTTGATATCAAAGTAAAAAAAATTGATTTTTAGAGTTTGAGTATTTTTTTCCATACAAAAAACGCTGAAAAAATTACTAAAAAATTCTAAGTTTTTGATTTTGTTTCTGATGCCAACATAACGAATTTAAAAAAATTTTTTTTGACTTCGTTGTCGAAAAAAAAATATTTGTTTATTTCGTTGTGCAGCCTTGTTTTCTACCATACAACTCATGCACAAAAGTGATTTTTCAATCAAAACATATGGAAAAAATACTCAACACTCTCGACAACAAAAAATTCTGAAATTTCGGGGAAACATATGAGGTACTTCTAACTTACACATCTATCTATATATATAAAAATCAAATTATGTATGTATGTAGGTATAGATCGAGTTGCGTCCTAAACATATCGACCGATCACAACCAAATTTGCACAACCCACTAGAAACCTTCCAAGGATGGTCATAGGCTAAAAATAATATCGATATATAAAAGGGGCGTGGCACCTCCCATGCAAAATAAATATTTAGTACTACATAACTCTGAATATATTCATGCTAGAACATTGAAATTCAGTAAGGAGTTATATGAGGTCAATCCCCAACACAAACAAAATGTGGGGAGGGGGAGAAGGTCATCGGGAAGTTAGTTAAAAGTGGATTGCAAAATTACCTTCGTTGTTGTGAAACGTTTGGCAAGAATGCCATTTCCCCGGCAAACTCCCAATATAGCCGCATCCAACGCAGCGCCGCCGCTACTGCCACTCTTTTGCCGCTTGGATGCTCTGGCGTGGTAGCGATAGCTTTCCCGAAGGCTGGTCCACGCGTCTTTGCTTTCAATCACTAATGTAAATAACACATACAATTAAATGTGACACTTTGCATTTGCTCACAATTGTTAAAACATGTCCAAAAATGTCGCGAGAGGTATATAAAGATACGTACGTGACTTCCGTACCAATAACACACTTGCAGTTTTCGGAACACGCAATACTTGTGCGTACACGAACCAAATGGAAATTACAGCAAATTTCCAACTTTTCTTGCAAATACCTATTTATAAAAGACAAAACGCGTCTTTTGACACTCCTCCATATATTTTTGGACGTGGTTTAACAGTTTTGAGCTAAAGTAAATAATTACCAATTAAAATACACAAATATGGTAATTGTTTACTTTAGATCACAACTGCAAAAACCCGACCAAAAATATCGGAAGAAGTGTCAAAAGACGAGTTTTGATCCCAGGACCACCACTCCGAGAGCGGAAACTCAAAATTTAATTTCTGTCAAAAGTTATTTCCAAAAAACCGAAAAATGGCCCCGGGGCGCTCCGAAACCGAGGGTGGGATCCATAGTTTTCTTGCGCAGAACACCTTTCTGCATTGGCGGCCTTCGGCCACTCTTATAAAAAATTACCCTGGGTGGGTCCAATACCGGTTTGGAGACCAAAACTATATCCGCGCAACACACTTTTACCCACAGTTTTTCTTGTGGGTACTACAAAATCATCAAAATAACAACCACATGAAAATTTTCAATTTTGTTTGCAAATATCGGTAATAGTCTAGTTGAGGGGTCGACTGCTAATACGCTACGACGCATCTTGACATCAGTATTAATAATCCGAAGGCGGAAAATAAAAATTTTAACGCGCTCAAAAGATATTAACGAAAAACCGAAAAAAGACCCGCGGGTACCTCCGAAACCGGGGGTCGGATCCATAGTATTTTTGCGCAGAACACCTTTCTGTGTTGGCGGCCTTCGGCCGCGATTATAAAAAATAACCCTGGGCTAATGGATTAATAGTGCCATACCGTAGCCAACCAATTGGTTTTGGTTTTTCGCCATATCCATAACCTAAAAATATTTGAGTTGGTGAATTTATTAACTTTTTGAATATTTTACGTATTGGTTTGGGATACGTTTTGACTAAGAGACTTATTGTTTGTGGAATATGTTTGTAATTTTTTGTGTTTTCCTAATTTTTACGAAAATGTCAGCTGTTTAAGGTTATGGCACCATTAATCGATCACAATGGAGATGGTTATGGATATGGGTATCGGTACGAATATGGCGTTAGAGCTAATGAAGTTTAACTGGCCCTATGTAGTTGGTCAATGGTGCCCTATAATAACGCCGGAGCCACAACATAGCAAGAGAACCAATTAGTTTTAAACAATAGTTATCACCAAATTATTGGATTAGGGGTTGAGCTCGAAATTGAACCTAAAATCCTTTATCAGTAGGCCGATGCATCAAAAACAATTAGTTTTTAGTTTTTCGCCATATCCACAACTTACAAATATTTAAGTTGGCAAGTTTATTAGCTTTTCAGATACTATTATATACTAGAAATATAATTTGTAAGTAATTCTTTTGAAGAATCTTTTTTCTGAAATTATCAGATTTTCTAGATGCAGCAATGTCAATAAATATGTTTACATAAACATGGTTATGATGAAGACATTATGACTTTGTTAAAAATTTAATCTCCAGGTTAATAGATAGGCGTGAATATTTTATGGAATAAGTAAATGTACACATAGAGCTTGTTTTACAATTTACAATTGAAACATATTTTGGTTTTGCATTTAAACTTAAAACTTCTTTTTCAACGAAGAGCGTTCGTTTGCATTTGTATTTATTAAATTTTCTGTCCCATATAATCTAAATTATATGAAATACATAACAAACGACAATTCCGTGTGAAAGAAAATCGTCACGAATTACAATCGATGCTGTGTGCAACACAGCAACACTTTTGAGCAAACATAAACCCTGTTCCAACTTTTCTTGGCCCTGCACGAAACCCTAATTGCCGATTGTGGCCAAACTAACAACGGTAACCCAGACTTTTCCCGTTATTTTTTCACGAAGGTCTTTATTCTGCTCGTGTTTTTTTACCATTCGGCTCGCTCGGCAATGGCAGCCATATTGAACAGCCTGTCAAACCTCCATATTGAACAGCCTGTCAAACCTCCATATTGAACAGCCTGTCAAATGCTTGACAGATAAGAGATCACACTTTGTCATCATTCACAATGTTACAGATGAGCCAACCTGTATATAGTTGAACCATGGACTGAACCAAAAAATGTACTACATATGTATTTGTCGCGCTGGTATACTGCGTAGCATAGCGGAATGACTTTGCGCCATGCTGCGTAGTAATCAGTGATCATCAGTGTCATTGTTTACTATATAGTTTGGCAGCTTAAATAGAGCTTATGTTGCGAACAGAGTGGAAGGCAATGGACTAGGCAGTCGAATGTCATATAATGAAGGAATTGATGTTCAGAGTTTATTCGAAATTTTCCCGAAATCGTGAATCACTAAAGGGAGTGTAGTTAAGTACGAAAATGAAAAAAATGTTGTTAGGTTTTGCTCCTTTTTTAGCAGAAATTTTCATTTTAAAAATGTAATGTACAAACCAATGTTCATTCTATTACTTTTTTAGCAGAAGATTTTCATTTTAAAAATGTAATATATAAACCAATTTTCTTTCTATTACTCATTTTATATATGGAGCTTCATATGCACTTTATAAAAACGTACTTTTTATTTTTACGAACTTATTCCTCAATGAAAATAAATGAAACACGTATTAATGTAAGCATTAATCATGTTGCTTACTTCTCAAAAGTTCGTCTAAAATATTATAAATGTGTTAAAAGTAGCAGGACTTAAATAATGTTGACAAATCTGATATTTCAAACTAATTTTATATAATAAAAATGATTTCATAAATTGCATGCATTTTATACATATGCTGTTTAGGTAAGAACCTAAATATTTATATCTATTTTATTTATATTTTAAATTTTCTCTAACTATTCGTTTTGTGCTGAGTAAATTTTGATTATGCATAACTTTCTTTGGCTATATAAGCTAGCAATTCCAGGGGCCGTTTTCACCATCTTCGGTGAACGCTAACAAACACTTTATTTGAAAGAAATCGTCCAGTGATTCGTCAAATAAGGGTTACTTTAAAATAACGGACGTTAAAAGTTCCCCTGTCACATGAGGAAAAATGATCAAATTGTGTCGCGTTCCAGGAGGATATATTCCACCGTCTCTCCTGATCGATTACGAAATCGACATGAATTCAAAATTATGTTTTTTATTTAGTTGAACGGCGATAGAAAATCGTTTTTTTTTTTTAAATGCAAGAAACTTCAAGAAGAACGTAAGTTTTTAATCATTTGCGTGTTGCTTTGACGTTGGCGTTGCGTTGCTTATGGATTGAAGCAATTAAAGCCCGTGTGTTCAAAGTCAGATGTAGACGCAATGCAAGAGCCAAAACGACGCAAAAGTCACCTTAAGCGTATTTGCTTTAGGTGTTATTTATCAATATTAATTAAAAATATTAGATCTCCTAAAAAGTTGAATTTAGGCAAGATACACAAGAGGCGTAGCTTCGTAGACGCCTGCAAAATATGGCATGCAGCTAAGATCTCTCTACACCTCAAGATTGCTTATGCTGTGCCTAATACGCGTCTATGAAGCTACGCCTCGTGTCCATCTTCTCTTAGATTATATTTCAAAGAAATTTTTTTAGCTATAAACTTTGTTCATAATATTCATGTACATGTCTACTACTATGGCAGTCTCTTGCATACTACTATTTCATTATTTAAAAAAAAATTTAATTCGGAAATATGCAACCTTATCATGTGCATTCTCAAACACGGTTGCCACACCATGTTGCCATTTGGGACCAAAATTTATCGAAAAAAAGACCAGGCCTCAAAAAAACGGACCAAATTTTAGTTTTATTTTATTGGAATACAAACAATTCGGCAAATTACTAGAGTATCGTATTTGTTGTGATAAGCGAAAATTGTAGGATGTTTCAGGGGTGTCCGATATAAAATTTTAATAAAGGAGACACTGGGCTTTAGTTCAAACTGCACAAACAAAAATAAAGTGTACCTTTAGGTATCACATTTTCAAATTTTTAGGATAAGACTATGTCTTTCACCAATCTAACGTTGTGGACCTAGTTTTGCTTGTTTGCAATGAAATAAAATGTGTAGCGCAGTTATGTTTTAGTAAGGAACGGTTAAAAAATTTGCGTTGTGGCAAACTCAATAAATCGTAAATGAAACTAAGTAATTGTGTTAATGCTATTTTTATAGATGCTTTTATTTTCACTCACAGTTTAAACTTCATACCAGAGCCTAGATTCAGTAAGTGTGAGTTTTGAACTCAGACTAAAAATGAAGCGTCTTAAAAGTTTCAACTGTATAATAATTGAATACCGATCGAAATATCTAAACACTAAAACAAGTCTTTTTCTGATAATTCGTTGTTTCATCAAAAATTAATGACAATGTATTTGTCCGAACATTCAACACTTCATTTTTAATGCCTCGCCTAAATTATCTCCCAAGTGAAATGTGATTGTTCTGCCACATTTTATTGATAGAGCAATTTTCGTGGTAAAAATTTCATTGGAGTAAATTGAAAATTAAATAAATAAATAAATGTAAGGCGCGATAACCTCCGAAGAGATCTAAGGCCGAGCTTCTCTTCCAATTTGCGTCGTGCTCCTCTTGATTTCCCCTACAAATTGGCCGGACGGGACCTACATGTTTTATGCCGACTCCGAGCGGCATCAGCGAGGCAGATGAGTTTTCACTGAGATCTTTTCATGGCAGAAATACACCCGGAGCGCTTGCCAATTGAAAATTATATGTGGGTAATAGATTTGCGGCAATTTTTTTTAGCAGTGTTTTGAATTTTTGTTTCAGTGAAAAAGAAATATAAGTACCAAAACCGTGCCAAAAAGACCCAAAATTGAGAAAAAAGGACCAGATGACCATATAGGGGAGGAAGGGAATGGACTGAAGTGGCAACCGTGTTCTCAAATGCAAGCTTCCACATCAAATACATATACATATAAGTACTTCGACATTACGAAATACATTGTCGCCTTGCATAAAAGCTTTTTGACCACCATAATACCACAGATTAAGTATAAAATTTCACAAAAATAATACATTTTTTCGAAAAATCACACAGAATATTCACAGTCATTGTTTACGAATTTAGAAACAATGAGAATGGCAAATACGAACGTGTATGAAATGTAATGTCAAAACGTATATGCACATGGTTGTATTTATATGCACGAAAACGCTTTAAAATCGCATGAAAATGTTAAAATAAAGTTCAAAAATAAATGATAAAAACTTTAATATAAATAAGAAGATTCTTTTAATAACAACAAAAACGCCTTATATATTCTATATATATATGAATTGGTAAGGATTATCGCACTTTAAAATTTAAGTTAAATAATCTAAAGATTTTTTTTGAAACTGAGTCGAGAACTGTGCGTGTGAATGTGCGAATTTCACCGATCAGCTTTGCGCTCATTGTAAATTTTACCAAGTAGCGCAACTAACAGCTGATCGGTGAAAATACGCACATTCACACGCACAGTCCTCGACTCAGTTTCAAAAACAAACTTTAGATTATTTAATTCAAATTTTAAAGTGAGATAATCCTTATAAATTTATGTATACAGAATATATATGGCGTTTTTGTTGTTATTAAAACAATAGTTTTATTTATATTAAAGCTTTTATCATGCTTTTTTTATCTTTGAAAAAACTCCGAACACCATTCCTTCATTATATGACATTCGACTGCCTAGTCCACTGCCTTCCACTCTAGTCGCAACATAACATCTACTTAAGCTGCCAAACTATATAGTAAACAATGGTTGCGCTACTTGGTAAAATTTACTATGATCAGTGTTCTTGATCATGGTTCAACTATATAAAGGTTGGCTCATCTGTAAAGCAACAAAATATGTATGTTCAAATTGTCAAAATATGTGTATTGGTGTTGGTGCGAATGGTATGGAATGGAAACATAAAACTTAGCAGTTTTTGTATGTGTAAGTAAAATGTTGTCAATGTGTTGGTTTCATTTTGAGTTTGCCATCTCCTTTTGACAATCCCTTCGACCATGCAATGACATAAATAAAATCAGCTGATGAGATGAGCCAACCTGTACATAATTGAACCATGGTTCTTGATCATATAGAAATTTCTGAAAGCATAGTGTAGAAGTACAAGTGTGTTGACTTCTTTCTGACAGGCACTCGCTTAAGTGGGCATAACGGGAAAATCTGTGTTACCATTGTTGTTTCGGTTGAAAAAGGTCAATTAGGGTTCTGTGCAGAGACGTAAAAGATTGAAACAGGGTTTATGTAGTCACAAAAGTGTTACTCCTGTTCCACAGCATTTTAATTTTATTTCACGGCGAAAAGTGTTCAGTTCAGAGTTTTTGATTTTCATTAAAAGTTTAATTTATTACGGAAGGTTACTCCTTTAATTGTAAAAAGCAGAGAAAACGTAGAGTTTTTCAAATTATTGTGAAACACTTTTTAATTTGAATTTCTGTACCCAAGTTCACTATGAAAACTGAAAAATGTACACTTATTAAAAACTCATTTGCACACACAATTTCCACTTTGAATTTAATTGTGTTTTTATGCATAAAATTTTGAAACTAAAAACAAAATTTTCATTTGTCAGAAAAAATAAAGAAAAAACTGCCTAATGTCAAAAACCCCTATCGCAATACAAACTGGCTTGTTTGTTTTTAATGAACTACGTTGATTTTTTCTTGTATTTCGTTAGTTTTTTCAAATATAGTTCACATACTTTCACCAGTATTGAAACCTTATTGGCTCCCTCGACAAAAAATATAAGAGAAAATACAAGAAAAATACATAGAAAATAAAGTAGCGTCATATAGGAGTTTGATTTGTTTGCAATTACAGCACCATTATATTTGCAGGAGGCTTTCACAGCTACAAAAATTAAGGCGGATTTAAACAGACGCTGTGGTTGTGTTGCATTCATTAATTCATCTGTCGGGCGAAGTATAGAAAAATTTACATAAATGCTTTGGTTGCGTGCCTACGCTAAACTATATTTCAAAAAACTAACGAAATACAAGAAAAATACAACCTTTCATTAAAAACAAATGAGCCAGTTTGTTTTTCGATAGGTTTTTTTGACATTCGGCCGTTTTTTCTTTATTTTTTTTCAGACAAATGAAAGTTTTTTTTTTAGTTTGAAAATTTGATGCATAAAAACACAATTAGAATCAAGTTTCTTTTGAAAAAAGTGAACCATTAGAGGAAGAAATAATTTGCGCGTGTTATTTGCTATGTTTTATTGTTAAAAATGTTAATGTAAAAATAAAATGTAAAAAATAAACAAAAACATGACAAACTCGCTAATTATGGGGGAATAGTGGCCTCGCTTTTTCATGATAAAATTTTTTTTTGTGTTTTGAAGTTCCGATAAAGTTTCGTTAGTTTTTTTAGCTTGAAATCCAAGCAAAGATAAAGTAGTGTCATATATGCTTTTGAAGTGACCAAAGCGTTTTATATAATTTTGCCCTTATGCATTTGTGTAAACAGCCTTAGAAGTGAAATTTTTCCATGTTACACATGTGGCGCTTTATATTTTGACTCTAATTTAAATAAATTTTGCTTCCCGTATGTTTCCGCATTGTTGCAGGCTACAAATCTAGTATTCTTATTTCCGCGGAAATATATGCTACTATTACATCTGTAAATTGTACAGTTTTATTTAACTATTAAATGCAACTCAGCTTGAAGTACTCTTACGTACCAAAAATGCAACTCTAGACCTGAGATTTGCATCAGGTGAGCGAGGCTGTTTGTAGTTTTGACGTTTATCGCTTAGTTGACACACTTGGTATAGGTACACTATGTCTGAAAGTTTTATTAAGAATAAAGTATTGTATGGATAGCATCTCTTTATAAAGTGAGCCGTGATGAGCAATGCAGCTGCTAAAACTCGTCCAAAAATGATTATCAGTATACAGTTTTGCAGATTTTACATATAGGCTTTCGAATGGATTGATTTGACAACGCAGCATAATGAATGATAAGCAACCGGTTGGATACTCAGAAGACGCTGAGGAAAACACCGTCACTTCAAGTAGGGAAAACTTCTCGTACATTATTATATTAATAATTTTTTTGTTCTAATTTTTAGCTAATACCATTAATCGCATGTCGGCGAGTCCCCGATCAATAACAACACAAGTCGCCAAACTAACTTATCCGGGCACGGCAAAACCATTAAAAAAAATTGGGACAAAGAAGCAATGTAAACCAATACAACATACTCATGATAATTTGAAGCAACCAGAATCAGAGGCTATCGATACAGCTCGAAACGAGTTCAGCAAGAAAAGAGAAGAACGTGACAAAGAAGTGAAAGAATTTAAGTCGTACATAACTGGAATCGCTACAAGTAGAGAAGAGGGTGACAAAAATGAGAAAGAATTAAACAGAGGTTCTACAATACACAAGAATGAGGAGCTTAAAATTAATACAATAACTACTTTTCGTAGATGTAAAACTGAAATACTTAGTAATAAAGTTGAATTGATATCAGAACGGCCGATAACAACTAGAAAAGGGGCTAAGGAAAGATCCAAGTCCAGTCATCTTCCAGATACAAAATCAAAAGATTTATTACCTTCAGCTTTATGTAATACAAAGAGAAAGTCGTATAACGTTGAAGAAGCACGGAAGTTCTTACAACAGCAAAAACGTCGAAGGCGCTGTCAACAATCCGCTTCAGCACTAAAAGTCTATAATGAAAAAAACGCGTTTGAAAAGGAGGAAATCAAAAAAAGACTGGAAGAACTAAGGAAAAACTCTAGAGCCATTATTACGAAGAATGTAAAAAGAAAGAAAACACCACTTCTAGTCAAAGCCACTACTAACAGAAATGTAACAACAACGGAAAAACAAGAAAAATCTATTGCGGATATAATCGTTGAACCAACTAAAAAAACAGGAATTATTTATGTTGAAAACAACAATCGTTCCGAAAACAAAGGTACTTCGGCCACCATTGAGAATCTATCGGAAAGATCTCGAAGTAATGGTGAAAGGAAAACGGCTAACGTAAGTAAAATACTTGCTGAGTTGTTTGTTTAGAATAAAATATTAAAGCACTTGTCCACACTATGTGCGCGAACAAACTAATCGGATTTATAGACAACCTACGGTAGCGCTTCCCAAGGCAGTCGGTTCTATGTACCGGAGCGACGTGGGATTTTTCCCGGCCAAGAACTGTCATTTCAGGGTACCCATTTAATTTGTTGCGACCCTCCCACAAATTGTCATCCTCCCAGCAGCTCCTTGCAGCGAGACTGCTCCATATTCTCTTGCTCCGAGAAGGTATCGAATCCAATCCGGGTCCGTCTCCTGACCTCGGTCCTGAGAAATAGTTTTGCTGCGTATTATTATTATTATTATTATTTATTTATTATTACGGCGTTTTAAGCCTAAAACTTAGATTATTACAAATTATAAATATATTTTAATAATAATAGGATTTCTAGCGTTTGGGGTGTCGGAATGCATGATATTCCGATCAGCACGGGAACTGGTGGTCCCAACGACGAGTCTTGGAGTCATCTCATTGGGAGGTTGGAAGGACGTGTTCTCAATCCTGCTCTACTCCAAGACGTATGATTACACAGTTTTATTATTTATACTGTCGGAATGCATTTGATTCCGGTCTACCCAAAAGCTAGCAGCTCAGCAGAACGAGCCACTCTTATCGGACGGTTGGAAAGGACGCGTTTCCAATCCTCCCTGTACCAGCTTTTATGTACACACAACCAACTATAATATATCGTTGTTGTAGTAATATACGTGATTCACATGAACACTCCACCTGTTTGTCTGGGACGATATTTTCCGGAATTCTGTCCCAATTTGATTGCGAGCGATATATGTTTTTGACCTGATGCATAAGGTTCCTCTGTGTCTATTTGGATTGACATGTACGCTCAAGGATCAGTAACATGAAATACAGATACAAAATATTTTATCTCATTGGAAGGGTTTTGTAATATTCTAATAAACTTTTTTTGAAGGTGTATAAGTTTTCACAATTTTTAACATGATTAGGTAGTTCATTAAAACATTTCAGGCCTTTGTAAAATATATTTTGCTTGTCCATTTCTGTTTTGAGAAGAGGTAATCTAAAATTATTATTTTCCCTGATTATGTAAGAATGGGTTTCATTCACATAAACAAGTTTTTCACTTAGGTAGGCTGGTAATTTACCATGCTTGATATAAAATACAAATTTCATACTATGGTAAAATATCAACTGTTTCACACTCAACCAGTTTAGTGCATCAAGCATCCTCTTTATGGAAGTGTCGTATCTCACTTTCAATCTTTGTTTTTCATAGCTTTGTTTTGCATAATTTGTAACCCGTCTAGTTGTGTTTCATTAGCAATAAAGAATATTGTAGGGCAATATAAAAAGTGCGGTTCTGTGATGGATCTATATCCTTTCAACTTATATTTCTTACTAATAAGTTTACACGATCTCTTCCAAAATCCAATTTTTTTGCCCATTTTGGCAACAATATAATCAATATGATCCGTAAACCTCAGTTTATTGGCAATCAGGATCCCTAAGTACTTAAATATTTTGACATCCTCAATGCTTGTATTCAATATTTTTAGATTTAAATTAAGTGATTCTTTATTGGTCGTCCTAGATAAAACCATGAACTTAGTTTTGTTAACGTTAAGCTTGAGTTTGTTAATGCAAAGCCATCTATACAATGAGTCCAAATCTTCTTGCATTTTGCTCCTTGCTATTGAAATGTCCGTTTCATTTACTTCAAGTAGCGCATCATCTGCAAACAACCTGATTTTACTATATTTCAGTGCTGATGATATATCGTTTATGTAAATGTTGAACAAGATTGGTGCTAATACCGCCCTTGTGGTAAACCTATGTCCACTTGTGCCTCGGATGAGACTACTGACTCGGTGGTTGTTCTTTGTTTCCGGTCTGATAAGAAGCTTCTAAACCACTGCAATTCATTTTCCCTAATACCAATTTTTTGTAGTTTATCGAGCACTATATTCCTATCAATTGTTTCAAACGCTCTTTTCAGGTCAATGAAAACTGCTACTATATGTTTTTTTAGGCTCAGCTCTTCCTTTCAGCTAGATATGACGTAATTTAATGCCGTCTCGCAAGAGTGCCTTTCTCGGAAACCGGATTGTCCCATTATAAGTATTTTATTATTTTCTAAGTAATTAAGCAGTTGATTTTTTATTGCAATTTCTAGAATTTTTTCTATGTTCGGCAATGTATTTATCGGCCTTAGTTCTTCTGCCACTATTGAACCTTTTACTTTCCTAATTGGTACTATTGTCGAAATTTTCCACATGTCTGGTACTATTCCAGTAGTGATGGATTTGTTTATAGTAGTTGCATAGAAGAAACCCATGTACGATACCGAATCTTTAATTACGCCTTCTGAAAGTAAATTCCCCCCCCCCCCCCCCCCCCCCCCCCCCCAGTTTTATTTTTGAACCTTTTTGCTATACGTGTAACATCCTCAACCGTAATTTCTTCGAATTTTAAACATGACCTACCTGTAAATTGGAAGTCGTTCTGACTTTGAATAACTTCAATTTCCCTGTTTATATCAACAATGCTATCTATAAAGAAGGAGTTCAATGCTTCAGCAATATCATATGTCACACCTTTTACGAACACCGTCAAGATCTTTTCTTGTGGCCCCGTTAAGTTTACAGCATGCTTAAGATGCTTCCACATTAGCTTGCTATCTGAACTATTGATATCAATATTATTCTCCATGTATTTAATCTTTTTAAATTTGATTAGTTTTTTGTAGTACTTTGCGACCATGTTATATTCGGTATAGTCACCCGTTGCTCTAGCTGGTGAGTGCAACCGGTATTTTAGTTTATTCAATTCTGTCAATTCTTGGTCATACCATTTATTTCTTAACTTTACCGTACTGTTTTTTTCAAACGTTAGTACTCCCATACAATCTAGTAAACAAGTATTTATATAGTTGACCATGTCGTTGACATTCATGCTCCTTATTAAACTGAGATCGCAATTCCTCAGTAGAGTGGTCAAGTTATCGGCAGAATAATTCTCCCAGGATGTTGATGAAATGACTCTTCGTAACGGGTTTGAATTACTTACTTTTATAGCAAATGAAATAGTTTCGTGATCGGATATTCTGTGGTCTTCAAGATTTACACAAGACAGTATATCAGCGCTTGCATGTAATAAATATATTTGTGTTTGAGAAGTTTCCGCGACTCTTGTATTGAAATTTATTTTTTGTTTCATTGCGCTACGTGCACAAATTGCATTCAGTTTGTAGCTACTCGAAGAGTTAATATTTAAGTTTATATTGAAATCTCCATCTAGAAGGGAATTCGTACCTGATTCTAATACTTCTGATAAAATACTCTCTACGTGATTTAAAAATTCACTGTCACTAGAACTTGGGGAATGGTACAACACACCTATTTGCCACTTAATGTCCACTTGCTTTAATTTTACTATAGCATACCATACATTTCTATCAATTGATCGATTAAACCTGACTTTGTACTTGATTTCCTTTTTCAGTAATAAAGCGACCCCTTCCGTATGTCTACTATGAGAGTCGCAACGAATTAATGTATACGGTGCAATATTAATTTCAGAATCAAGAATATCTGAAGTTATACATGTTTCTGAGCATAAAACAATGTCCGGATCCACTTCTTCTATCATTTTTTCGAGCTCTGCTTTATTTGCTAACAAACTACAAATATTCAAGTAGACATATTTCAAATCAAAAACATTTATTACTGGGCTTGTACGTCTTGGTTGCTAAAAACCAACTCGTTGTTTTTCCAGTTTAAGCTTCCTTTGATAAACTGGGCAGTCATGGCTCATTATGTTATGGCCTATATTGAGCTTAAAACCTGACTGATTATTGGCATCTACGAAATTACCACATTTATTAATGGGCGTGCTCTCCTGGCAGTTTTCTGTCACATGTTCTCCCAGACATTTACTACATCTCTGTTTCAGAGCAATTGGCAGCTATGTGGTTAAACCCTAAATATTTGTAGCACCTTTTTACAGTTTGACCGTCATAAACTGGGCAGCGATCCCATCCAACATTAATTTTCTTATGTCTCAGGATGGCCTCATAATATTTATGCTCAATTTCTATAACTGCATTAATATGTTGTCCTCTATTTTCTTTTTTAGCGCGTTTAATTGTAATACATTTCATTTTAGCTTCCCTGAGTGTATCATTCTGCGCAAGGATCCGGCTAACTATTTCGCTCTCGGTATGCTCTGCACTAATATTAGCTACCACAACTCTAGGAAAATACACTTTTGGCTCAGCTATATTATACACATTTTTATCCAACTTTTCTGTTAGCGTATCTCTAATTTTGTCCTTGTCGCCTGCTGTATTAGCGCTTATAATTATCGTGCCATTATTTTTGTTTTGTACCCTTCCTATATTTAAATGAGATGGATCTATTTTTTTTAAATCCATTTTTTTTCTCAATGGCTTGTTTCAATTTGGGCTTAATAACAATTGGAGGGATGCCTTTTGTAACAGTGGCATATGTAAAAACATTTCCACCATCAAACCCTTTATTCTGATTTGCAACCTTCTTAACCTCTTTTATAATTTCCTCTTTCTGTTTATTAAATGCCTCATTAGAGATATTAGCAACCTTTTTAACTTCATTAATAATTTCATCCTTTTGCTTAGTGAACACCTCATTAGGTATACTTACTTTACTTAGTTTATCCTTATTTTCTAAGCACAAGCATTCTATTTTTTTCATTAACTCTAGTTTTTCTGAGTTCACCTTATAGATTTTTTCTACTATTATTTTCATCTCTCTTTCGTTGTGAGTTATGGAAGCGCTTATTTCCCTTTTATGCTCACTCAACATTTTTTCAATTTCGCTTTTTGCTCTTTCAAATTTACTTTGTTTACCTCTGAAATAGCCAAGATTTCCCTTAAAGCCTCATCAACATTGGAAACATAAGTCATGCAATCATCACAAATAAATCTTAAAAGTTTAAAACCTTGCAAACAATTAAAGCCATAATCATCGATAGACGCACACGCAATGTTTTTATGGTAAACCTTACCACACACACCCTCACATCTTACACCTGTTTCCCCTCTTATTTTTTTGCTACATTTCCCGCACTCTTCCATTTTCTGCTTAACAGTTACACAAAACTGCACAAGCAAAATATATTTTCTCCTTTTTATTTAAATTAAATATAATTGAATCTCACAAGAAATGCACTTTATTAATGATGGTGCATCACCTGTCACTACTTTGCTAGTTTCACCAATTTTTAGTGCTTATCAAAGCACACAGACTT
Source organism: Eurosta solidaginis (assembly GCF_040869045.1). Taxonomy (NCBI): domain Eukaryota; kingdom Metazoa; phylum Arthropoda; class Insecta; order Diptera; family Tephritidae; genus Eurosta; species Eurosta solidaginis. Next base: position 155,644,063 of record NC_090321.1, read on the forward strand.
TATAATGTTTATTCTACTTACGAGCTCCAAATACACGTCCATACGCAAGCAATTCGCAAGCAATGATCGTATGCCGGAAAAGAATCTTTTTAGGACGGTCATACTCTTGTCAGTGTGTCTCGGGTAAGGGATGGTTGCATAGATTCCAAAACCCGACGCCCACGTTACTTTTATAAATATTTTGTGGCTCCTTGCTGTTCACGCCCAAGGGCGTCCCGTAGACTACGCCTTAGCGCCCCCTACATCCTTCCAGCAGCCCCCCTGCTCAGCAAGCCACAAGTACCCGCTGCTGCTCGCGCCCCACGGCATCACCAACTCATACGGCCGCTGCAACTCATACCTACAACCTCCGTAGTAGAGTCGGGAGCAATGACGAGCATCAGTCCCTGCCCCCGGCTCTTCCCCCCTCTTTTACGGCAGCAATCGTTTAGGTCAGGGAAACATACTCTTAGTCCCTACCTCCCTTTGCACCGTTTGCCAGCAGTTTAGTTATCTTTGTTGTTGTTGTTGTTGTAGCAGTGCTTCGCCCCACCTAACAGCTGCGACCGATCACAAATTGTCATCAATATCCTCTAACGGGAGTCCAAGGAAAGTTGCTGTTTCAACAGGGGTGGACCATAATGAAAGGGTTGTTAGAGGCGTTGGTTCCACATTACAATTAAAGGGATGGTTGGTGTCATGTGGGGACACATTGCAAGCGGGGCATATATTTTGTATGTCGCGGTTGATTTTGGATATGTAAGAGTTTAACCTGTTACAGTATCCCGAACGAAATTGAGCCAGAGTGACTCGTGTTTCCCTGGGGAGTATGCATTTATCTTCCGCAAGTTTTGGGTACTGTTCTTTGAGTACTGGATTCACCGGGCAATTCCTGGCATAAAGATCCGACGCCTGTTTGTGGAGTTCACCAAGGACCTGTTTGTGTTTTTTGCTTCATACGGCTGAGTTGTTAGGTGTCGTATTTCCTCAAATTGCTTACGGAGATGACTCAAGTCCCTAGGCGGTGTTGGCTTATCAATCAGATGTCTGTTGGGATGCCCAGGTTTCTGGGTATTCAACAGGAACTGTTTGGTTAGCATCTCATTTCTCTCCCTGATGGGGAGTATTATCGCCTCATTATGTAAATGGTGTTCTGGGGACATAAGAAGACAGCCCGTGGCGATTCTGAGAGCAGTATTTTAGCAGGCCTGTAGCTTATTCCAGTCGGTAATTTTTAGGCTTGGCGACCATATAGGGGACGCGTAGCATGCAATTGCTTTGTATGTGGTAATAAGCGCTTCTTTGTCTTTTTCCCAAGTACTGCCAGCAAGGGATTTGAGGATTTTATTACGGCTCTGGATTTTCGGTACAATTGCAGCTGCGTGCTCACCAAAATGTAGATCCTGATCAAACGTCACACCCAAGATTTTGGGGTGTAGGACAGTCGGTAGCGTAGTGCCATCGACGTGGATGTTCAAAATGGTCGACATTTGTGACGTCCATGTTGTAAATAAGGTCGCGGAGGATTTAGTCAGAGATAATGCCAGGTTTCGCTAGGCGAAAAAACTGGAGAGATCAGGGAGGTAGCCGTTTATTCTGTTGCAAAGCTCATCGATCTTTGGGCCTGGACCTGTGGCCATTATTGTGCAGTCATCGGCGTAGGAAACGATAGTAACTCCTTCTGGTGGCGGAGGTAGCTTAGTATATGTAGAAATTAAACAAAAGTGGGGATAGGACACCACCCTGTGGCACCCGTTGTTTAATTCTTCTTGATTTTGATGTTTCATTTCTAAATTGCACCGATGCCTGCCGACCACCCAGATAATTTGCGGTCCACCTTTTAAGACATTGGGGAAGGGTAGACCCTTCAAGGTCTTGCAGTAACGAGCCATGGTTGACCGTATCAAAAGCTTTTGATAGGTCTAGCGCAACGAGTACAATTCTATGGTGGGGGTTTCGTTTTAAACCGCAATTTATCTGGGTGCTGATGGCATTCACCGCGGTGGTGGTGCTATGGAGTTTTCTGAAGCCATGATGATGGCAGGCTAGCTGCAAATTTGCTTTGAACTCCTATGTTAGCTGGTTTCCCAGGCTTTAGTAGCGGGACCACCTTGGACATTTTCCATTCTTCGGGTATGACAAAGGTGGAAAGAGACAGGTTGAAGACATGTACTAAATATTTGAAACCCTCTTTCCCTAGGCTTTTAAGCATCGGCATGGCTATGCCGTCTGGGCCTACTGCTTTGGATGGTTTAGCATGACCGATGGCATCCTCAACCTCTTTGGCGGTGGTGGTAATTGGTGACGCGCTGAATTTATGTTTATGTGCGTGTCTGTTGGCCCTCCGTCTACCTTTGTCGACCGTAGAATGCATTATATATTGTCGGCAGAAAGCACTCGCGCATTTTTTCGCATCCGACACACTTTATCGCCAAAGGCGATGGGAACTAAGTCATTGTGCCTAGACGGATTCGATAGGGACTTTACGGTTTTTTTTAAGTTTACCTACACCGGCAGAGAGGTTACAACCGCTTAGGTGTTCCTCCCATTTCGCCCGCTTGTGTTCATCCACAAGCAATCTGATGCGTTGGTTTATATCCCTTATTTGGGGGTCGCCGGGATTGAGCTGTCTTATAAGATCACATTCTCTCGCTAAACTTGCGGCCTCCTCCGGGAAGTGGGCCGAATTTCGGGAATTCTACCGGCGAGAATGAAACGAGCAGAGGCGGATTCAATGATCTTGCGGAAAGCACGCTTCCCTTGGCGGGCATCAGTCGGGACAGGGAAGGCAGCAAAGCGGTTGTCTGTAAAGGATTTGTATTCGTCCCACTTTCCCTTTTTAAAGTTAATGAAAATGCGTATTTCTGTGACGATGAAGTCGGCGGAACGCTCGAGCGAAATAAGTATCTACATTTTGGTGAGCACGCAATTGTACCGAAAATCCAGAGCCGTAATAAAATCCTCAAATCCCTTGCTGGCAGTACTTGGGGAAAAGACAAAGAAGCGCTCATTACCACATACAAAGCAATTGGCCAGCCGATTGCATGCTACGCGTCCCCTATATGGTCGCCAAGCCTAAAAATTACCCACTGGAATAAGCTACAGGCTTGCCAAAACACTGCTCTCAGAACCGCCACGGGCTGTCTTCTTATGTCCCCAGAACACCATCAACATAATGAGGCGAGAATACTCCCCATCAGGGAGAGAAATGAGATGCTAACCAAACAGTTCCTGTTGAATACCCAGAAACCTGGGCATCCCAACAGACATCTGATTGATGAGCCAACACTGCCTAGGGACTTAAGGAGTTATCTCCGTGAGCATTTTGAGGAAATACGACACCTGAGAACTCAGCCGTATGAAGCAAAAAGACACAAGCAGGTTCTTGGTGAACTCCACAAACAGGCGTCGGGTATTTATGCCAGGAATTGCCCGGTGAATCCAGTACTCAAAAAACAGTACCCAAAACTTGCGGAAGAGGAACGCATACTCCCCAGGGAAACGCGAGTCACTCTGGATACTGTAACAGGTTAAACTCTTACATATTCAGAATCAACCCGACATACAAAATGTATGCCCCGATTGCAATGTGTCCCCACATGACACCAACCATCTCTTTAATTGCAACATTGAACCAACGCCTCTAACACCCTTTCATTATGGTCCACCCCTGTTGAAACAGCAAGTTTCCTTGGACTCCCGTTAGAGGATATTGATGGCAATTTGTGATCGGTCGCAGCTATTAGGTGGGGCGAAGCATTTCTACAACAACAACTAGTGCTGATTTTATTTCAGACGCCGAGATCGCCTTGAGTGCAGCCTGACTGTCACTGTGTATGGCAATTGTTTCTTGTAGTATTCGCGCTGAAGGTTCAGGTCAGCGCACTGGCTTATAGCGAATACTTCTGCTTGAAAAATGCTCGGGTATGCTCCCAGAGGTGTTGATAGCTTGGCTCTGGGTCCAACGACTCCAGATACAATCCCCTCCGGCGTCTTCGAGCTATCGGTATACCATACTATTCTATTTAGCTGATGAATGTACTCAATTCTGCTTTCCTCCCACGTATACTTGTCTCCCAGTTGTACTTTATACCTTTTCTCATAGACTATCTGGCTTGGGATATCATCCCTCGGGAGTTGAGAGATTGGGATCTTCTCTCTCAATTCCTCCATGTTCCGGGACGATATGACTTATTTTTATTTATTTATTTATTATTACGGTCTTTAAGACCTAGTTTAGGTTAAAATAAGAGATAAAACATAAATACTCATGTCACATTTAGTGACGTACAATATAAAAACAATTTTTCTTTGAACTTACTAATATTTTCACAGTCTTTCAAATCAGAAGGTAACTCATTATACATTTTATAACCTAAATATTCAAGAGACCTTTTGGCGAACTCAGTTCTTATTCTAGGCAGTCTTATATTATTGCAATTTCTTGTTCCATAATTGTGGATTTCATGATTATAATGTATTTTACTACTCAGGTAATTCGGTAACATTCCTAACCTAAGTTGGTGTATAAATTTCAATGTGAAATAACTAACTGACTGTTTAATACTAAGCCAGTTTAATCTATTGAGCATTACAATTTTTGGCGTTCTTGGAGGACATTTTAAAATAAATCGCATTGCCTTGTTTTGCGATATTTGAAGTTTCTTAATATATATATCATTACTTAATAGCAGAATAGTAGGACAATAAATAAAGTGTGGTTCAATAATTGAACGATATACCAATATTTTATGACTTTGACTGATATGTTTACATGTTCTATACATGAAGCCTATTTTCTGTGCAATTTTCCTTTCCAGATAAGTTACATGCTCTCCAAAATTTAGATTATCATCAATCAAAACTCCTAAATACTTAATTTTTTCTACTCTTCGGATTTCCATGTTTTTTACCTTCAGCGTAATATTATTTAAACTATTGTTACTTATGATATTAGTGTTTTTACAAAATATCATGAACTTAGTTTTTTCGACATTTAATTTCAGTTTTCTAAGGCATAACCATTTGTATAGCGAGTCCAGGTCTTCTTGTACTTTCAGCATGGCACATTCTGCATATTTTTCACTTATGATAAGCAATGCATCATACGCAAATAGACGTATTTTACAATATTTTAAGCATCTTTTGATATCATTGATATACAATGTAAACAATATTGGCGCCAAGACCGAGCCTTGTGGTAAACCAATGTTAACATCCACCACTGATGAAACCTCCTTTCCAATTATCGTTCTCTGTTTTCTGTCACCCAAATAACTCCGGAACCATTCCAAAGCCTTTCCTCTTATACCAATTTTAAACATAACGTCCAATAGCTCAGATCTATCGACAGTTTCAAAAGCCCGTTTTAAATCCAAGAAGACAGACACCGTAAATTTTTTGTCCGCCATGTCTTCTTTCCAATCTGCAATTACCATATTCAACGCTGTTTCACAAGAATGGCTCTTCCTGAATCCCGATTGTTCTGGGATAATCACATTGTGCTTCTCTAAGTATGCCACAAGTTGATCCTTCACCACTGTCTCCATAATTTTTTCATCTGTAGGTAACGTGTTAATTGGACGTAGTTCCTCGGGTTTCATTGTATTTTTTACTTTTTCAACAGGTATTATTGTTGAAATTTTCCAGTAACTAGGTACAATACCGCTGTCTAAGGATTCGTTAATTATGTCTTTGTAGAAATTAGCAGTATATGTCATGGCATCTTTAACGACACCCTCCGATAAAAGCTTGTCGCCGCCATATTTGTTTTTAAGTGATTTTGTGATAATAATAATATCGTCCACTACAATGTCAGTAAATTTAAATGTTTCAAATGGATTACTATGATTTGCGCTTATTTCATCCCCATTTACAATTTCTTCGATGCTATCATTAATTTCAACAATACTTTGTATAAAAAAGTTATTTAGGGCATTAGCTATATCATATTCATTTTCCAGGCATTCACCGTTAATTACAATTTTAGTGATATGTTTTTTAACATCATTAAGCTCGACGAGGTCTTTTAGACACTTCCACATACGTTTCATATCGCCATTGTTATGATTTACTCTATCTTCCATGTATTTCTTTTTTTTATAAATTATGGTTCTTTTATATATTTTCTTAATGACGTTATATTCGTCCCAAAATCCAGTATCCAGTACCTATGCCCGAGCCCTCCTTGGCGATATTCAGGAGGGTTCGCTTGGCCGACTGCTCTATTGATATATGCAGCGGGGTTAGATCGAGGATAGCCGGCCTTGCGAAACCTGGCATTATCACCGACTAAATCATCCGCGACCTTATTTACAACTTGGACGTCCCAAATGTCGACCATTTTGAACATCCACGTCGATGGCACTACGCTACCGACTGTCCTACACCCCAAAATCTTGGGTGCGACGTTTGATCAGGATCTACATTTTGGTGAGCACGCAGCCGTAATTGTTCCGTAAATCCAGAGCTGTAATAAAATCCTCAAATCCCTTGCTGGCAGTAATTGGGGAAAATACAAAGAAACGCTCATTACCACTTACAAAGCAATTGGCCAGCCGTTTGCGTGCTACGCGTCCCCTATATGGTCGCCCAGCCTAAAAACTATCCACTGGAAGAAGCTACAGGCCTGCCAAAATACTGCGCTCATAACCGCCACGGGCTGTCTTCTTATGTCCCCAGAACACCATCTACATAATGAGGCGAGAACACTCCCCATCAGGGAGAGAAATGAGATGCTAACCAAACAGTTCCTGTTGAAAACCCAGAAACCTGGGCATCCCAACAGACATCTGATTGATGAGCCAACACCGCCTAGGGAGTTAAGGAGACATCTCCGTAAGCATTTTGAGGAAATACGGCACCTGAGAACTCAGCCGCATGAAGCAAAAAAACACAAGCAGGTCCTTGGTGAACTCCACAAACAGGCGTCGGACCTTTATGCCGGGAATTGCCTGGTGAACCCAGTATTCAGGGAACAGTACCCAAAACTTGCGGAAGAGGAACGCATACTCCCCACGGAAACGCGAGTCACTCTGGCTCAACTTCGTTCTGGATACTGTAACAGGTTAAACTCTTACATATCCAGAATCAACCCCGACATACAAAATGTATGCCCCGCTTGCAACCCGAATAAGTCAAAATGTATTGTTATTCATAGAAGGTCTTTTCCCACTAATGATTTAGAGAATGTAGTGCGCTTCCCAAGGCAGTCGGTTCTATGTACCGGAGCGACTCGAATGTAGTGTTTGACAATTCCGTTATTGAATACGTAGATACGACGAAAAACTTAGGTGTATTTTTTAACAAAACATTGACATGGAAAGACCATATTTTTAGAACGGTTGGAAAAGTGTATGGAATGCTTCGTACACTATGGTTAACACACATTATTTCACGCCTTTGCACATAAGACTACTTCTGGCTAAAGCGTACTTAATACCTACGCTACTCTATGGTTATGAGAGTATGTGTGCAAAAACAAACTAAATGTTGTTTACAACAACATTGCTAGATATGTTTATGGGTTGAAAAGACTTGATCACGTATCACAACATGCTAAAAGGTTGGTAAACATTTCTTTCGAAAATCTTTTAAAAGTCAAAACACTGTCCTTCCTCCATAAATTGATACCCACGAAGAAACCTGACTATCTATATCGTAAGCTTATTTTTCTGCAATCATCAAGATCGGTGCTTCTTACGCACATTAGATACCGCACGCTCACCTCTGAAGCCAATTCTTTGTTACTGCAATACGTCTTTGGAACTCCCTACCTACAAGTCTTCGACTTTTAAGTAATGCTCTGCACTTCAAAAAAGAGCTAATATCATTTTTTAACGACTCTTAAACTGGATCTCAACTTGTTGTTAAAATGTTCATTTCTAAGTCCCTTTTCCTTTCTCTGTGTCTTCTTTCTTTATTTGTTAAATACTATTCGATCTATAATCAGCCAAAGGTTATCATAACTACTGCTGTCTTTTAATATTTATTAACTACTTTTCTTTAGTTTTAAGATTTACATCTACATACATAAATATTTAACTATTATCTGTTATACTTAATTTAATTTGGTTAATCTGATTTATTATTATAAATGTTAAATTTTTATAGCTCATGCTATCACTGTTAAATAGTTTGTCAAAATTGTTGTGCTAGGAACAAATTTTCAAATAAATACAAAAATACCATGATGGACCTCGTGGCCCTAGCTCTCATGGAGTCGAAGTGCTGTTTCCATAGGAGCTTGGTGTCAAAAATGACCCCAAAGTATTTCACCGCGGTTCCATATTCTAGTGGCACGCCATCTATTGTTATTGCTCTCAGGGCTGGTAGGGCCCTTCTTCTGGTGAAGGGGATGATAGTCGTTTTAGATGGGTTGATGTTAAGCCCCACACTGGCGCACCATCCCCTTGTAATATTCAATACTCTCTGTATTATGTCACATAGCGTACTCTCGAAATTACCCCTTGCAATTATGACGATGTCGTCAGCATATCCTTGGCATCAGCAGTTGCGTCCTAGCCTTTCATAAGCGAGGCGTAGTCACCCGTCACTTACTCACAGAGTGACGACGTCTCCTCCCGTGTCACTTCAGAATTCTGCAGTTAAACTGTAATGGATTAACTGGGAAGATCACGGGGATAGTCGATTTCATGAAGCGGCACAACATCCGCATTGCTGCGATTCAAGAGACTAAACTCACAGCAAGATCTGCTCTGCAGACTTGTTCTGGGTGTAATGTCCACAGAAAAGATCGCGAGAGCGGAAATGGAGGTGGTCTGGCGTTTATCATACACCACTCTGTGCAATATCATATCTTTGATCCCGACATCGGCCGCAGAGACAGTGTCTTAGAACGTCAAGGCTTATCTGTCCGTTCAGGCGATGGAAACCTAGAAATCATCAACATCTACATCCCTCCTGCCACCTGTTGCCCCAGTGGATACCACGCTAATATCAGTGCCTTACTCACTGGCGATAATCGCATTATCTTAGGTGATTTCAATGCCCATCACGATCTATGGCATTCAGACTTGCAGGCAGACAGTAGGGGTGATATGTTGGCGGATCAAAAAGAAGAAACGACGTTCTGCACAATAAACGGAGACGCCCCCACACGTATGGTAGGAAACTGTCACAGTTCGCCGGATATATCAATCGTCACCGCAGGACTCGTAAACTGCGTCAACTGGCAGCCGATGGTAACATTGGCATCCGACCACTTGCCCATACTTATTTCGCTCGACCGTACCGCCGACTTCATCGTCACAGAAAAACGCACTTTCATAAACTTTAAAAAAGGAAAGTGGGACGAATACAAATCCTTTACAGACAACCGCTTTGCTGGCCTCCCTATCCCGACTGATGTTCGCCAAGGGGAGCATACTTTCCGCAAGGTCATTGAATCCGCCTCGGCTCGCTTCATTCCCGCCGGTAGAATTCCCGAAATTCGGCCTCACTTTCCGGCGAAGGCCGCAAATTTAGCGAGAGAACGTGACCTTATAAGAAAGCTCGATTCCGGCGACCCTCATATAAGGGATATAAACCAACGCATCAGATTGCTTGTGGATGAACACAAGCGGGCGAAATGGGAGGAGCACCTAAACGGTTGTAACCTCTCTGCTGGTGTAGGTAAGCTTTGATCCACCGTAAAGTCCCTATCGAATCCGTCTAAGCACAATGACAAAATTTCCATCGCCTTTGGCGATAAAGTGCTGTCGGATGCGAAAAAATGCGCGAGCGCTATCTGCCGACAATATATAATGCATTCTACGGTCGACAAAGATACACGGAGGGCTAACAGACACGCACATAAACAAAAACTCAGCACGTCTCCAATTACCATCACCGCCAAAGAGGTTGAGGATGCCGTCGGTCACGATAAACCATCCAAAGCAGTGGGCCCAGACGGCATAGCCATGCCGATGCTAAAAAGCCTAGGGAAAGAAGGTTAAAAATATTTAGCGCATGTTTTCAACCTGTCTCTTTACACCTTTGTCATTCCCGAAAAATGGAAAACGGCCAAGGTGGTCTCGCTACTCAAGCCTGGGAAACCAACAAACATAGGAGAGTCATATCGCCCGATATCTCTCCTATCGCCAGTAGCCCAGAAGCTTGAAGCCATCTTGCTCCGCTACTTCAAAGCAAATTTGCAGTAGCCTGTCATCAGCATGGCTTTAGAAAACTCCATAGCACCACCACCGCGCTAAATGCCATTAGGACCCAGATAAATTGTGGTTTAAATCAAAACCCCCACCATAGAACAGTACTCGTTGCACTAGACCTATCGAAAGCTTTTGATACGGTCAACCATGGCACGTTACTGCAAGACCTGGAAGGGTCTACCCTTCCCCCATGTCTTAAAAGGTGGACCGCAAATTATTTGGGTGGACGGCAGACATCGGTGCAATTTCGAAACGAAACATCTATTCCAAGGAGAGTTAAACAAGAGGTTCCACAGGGTGGTGTCCTATCCACACTCTTGTTTAACTTCTACATATCAACGCTACCTTCGCCACCAGAAGGAGTTACTATCGTTTCCGCACTGCTACAACAACAACAACAACACCATCCTACGCCGATGACTGCACAATAACGGCCACAGGCCCAAGCCCACAGATCGATGAGCTATGCAACAAAATAAACGGCTACCTCTGATCTCTCCAGTTTCTTCACCTCACGAAACCTGACATTATCACGGACTAAATCATCGGCGACCTTATTTATAACATGGACGTCCCAAATGTCGACCATTTTGTACGTCCACGTCAATGGTACTACGCTACCGACTGTCTTAAAAAAAAATAAATAAAAATGTAAGGCGCGATAACCTCCGAAGAGATCTAAGGCCGAGCTTCTCTTCCAATTAGCGTCGTGCTCCTCTTGATTTTCCCTACAAATTGGCCGGACGGGACCTACATGTTTTATGCCGACTCCGAACGGCATCTGCAAGGCAGATGAGTTTTCACTGAGAGCTTTTCATGGCAGACATACACCCGGAGCGCTTTCCACACACTGCAGAGGGGCGACCCCGCTTAGAAAATGTTTTCTCTATGTCAGGAAGTGCCCGGTGAATCCAGTACTCAAAGAGCAATACCCAAAACTTGCGGAAGAGGAACGCACACTCCCTAGGGAAACGCGAGTCACTCTAGCCCAACTGCGATCTGGATACTGTAACAGGTTAAAATCTTACCTATCCAGAATCAACCCCGACATACAAAATGTATGCCCTGCTTGCAATGTGTCCCCACATGACACCAACCATCTCTTCAATTGTAATGTGGAACCAACGCCTCTAACACATCTCTCATTATGGTCCACCCCTGTTGAAACAACAAGTTTCCTCGGACTCCCGTTAGAGGACATTGATGACAATTTGTGATTGGTCAGACCTATTGGATGGGGCGAAGCACTGCTTCAACAACAATATCTTTCTGGTTAATCCGTTACAATTAAGTTGGAGAATTCTAAGTGCAACGGGGGGCAGTCGTCACTCTGGGAGTCAGAAATGAGTGTAAGCGCCTTTAAGGATATAGGCTTTGTCGAGTGTTCGGTTCGATTGCTGCCTGGTGACGATGAGTTGGCACTTGTGTCTTGGCAGCTCGGTGTAACGAATGTACCGGTCGGACGGTTGCAATTTCTAAGCCCAGAGCATCTATGAAGGTGGCATCGGCCGAGGCATGAACTGCATTGGACCGATGTCCCGATCATACATATTCTTAGCTGGTGTGGGGAACTAGGAGTTGATACGCGAGTGCGTGTGTCGGAAAAGGAGGGATGGGTCGTGGGTAAAATCTGATGCTCGGCATTGCTACTGTCCATGCTACGTAGATTGTAGTGATAGGTTGCAGCGGCCGCGTTCGCTGGAGGCGAAGTTTGGCGCGAGCAACAGCGGACAGTTGATGTGGCATGCTGGGCAGCGTTACTGCAAGAAGGTGGCGGGGTTACGCATGAGAGTGAACCGCGGGACGTCCTTGAATTGAACAGCAGTGAGCCACAAAGGTTTTGTAGAAATTTCGGGGCGATGAACGTTGGGTTCTAACTGAGAACAGCCTGAACAATGCAACAATCTTTTAAGCGTGACACACTGGCAAGAGTTTGACAGTCTGGGATAAATCCTTTTCCGACATATGCAGCAGAACAGCAGCCTGGGACCGGGGTTAGGTTCAATGCCTTCCTCGAGCTGGAGGGTATGGAGCAGTCCAGCTGCAAAGAGCTGCTCCGACGATGACATTTTATGGGAAAGACACAACAAATTAAATGGGGTTCCACTGAAATGACAGCCATCTTCAACCTGTTTGGCGGTAATTGGGGACCAGCTGTATTTATGCCTGTGTGCGCGTCTATTGTCCGCAAAAAGCGCTCCCACAAAATTTTTCGCATCCTACAGCACTTTATCACCAAATGCGATGGATGGGGTAGAAAGTTTGGGGCGACGAACGTTGGGTTCTTACTCAGAAAAGCCTGAACGTCATTGAAATTAGTCGGGTTCGATAAGGGCTTTACGGTGGACCATAGATTACCCACACCGGCAGAGAGGTTACAATTCTTTAAGTGATTTCCCCATTTCGACCGCTTGCGTTCATCCACAAGCAATATGATGCGTTGGTACATATCCCCTATATGGAGGTCGCCGGAGTCGTACTGTCTTATAAGATCACCTTCTCTCGCTAGAGTTGCGGCCTCCGCTGGAAAATGTGGCCGTATTTCCGGGATTCCTAAGGCGGGAATGAAACGAGCCGACGCGGATACGATGACCTTGCAAAAAGCACGCTCTCCTTGACGGGCATCAGTCGAGATAGTGAGGGCAGCAAAACGATTGTCTGTATAGGTTTCTTAATCGTCCCACTTTCCTTTTTGAAATTGATGAAAGTGCGTCTTTCAGTAGTGATGAAATCGACAGATCGCTAGAACGAAAGGAGTATGGGTAGGTGGTCGGATGCCAATGTTAGCATCGGCTGCTAGTTGACGCAGTTAACGAGTCCTGCGCTCACGATGGAAATGTCTGGCGAACTGTGGAAGCTTCCTACCATACGTGTGGGGGCGTCCTCATTTATCGTGTAGGACGTCTTTGCTGTCCGCCTGTTAGATCAGAATCAGTGAGCTGCAATTATTCATCTTTTAAGGTTATTAGTGGACTAACGAAAAAATGAGTATTAGTGCGTACACAAACAAAGAATATCAAGCACTTATATCCACTAAAACACATTTACATAGTCATGCTTCGTAAAATGAATAAACGCTCATAAGTCACGAAGCAGTTCAGTACTCAATTGTCTCATTGAGCGAGAAAGTCAACTGTGTTATACGATAACACTAATTGGAATGAAGCGGGAGTCATTGGTGCCGTATGTCGTATCGCTGTAGTCGTATCCCTAACGTAATCAGCTGTTTATCGTTACGACGGTAAAGCGCAAAATACACGACACGAACATTTTCGCGAACATTCGCGTTATGTCATGTTTCTGCGACCTTTTCTGTCGTGTATGGTGGTGTTTGCCAGTTCGCGCAAATGTTCGCCAAAAATCAAAATATTTTAATTTTTGGCGAACATTTGCGCGAACTGTTCGTGCGTGTATGGCGAAATAGCTCATAATCGTAGTAATTTCTGAACGGAACAGACGTGCGTGGAAAAGTAAAATGGACAATAAAAAATTTCTGAGTGAATTTATTGAATCTTCTCTCTTTTTTTACGCTTAATTGCCACTTTGAGCAATATTGCTGCAGCACAATTGTTGCCCGTATTCATCGCTGTCTGAAAGAGAACTAATGTTCGGCCAAAAGTTCATATGGTGTATGGCCAAAGCTGCGAACAAGATTGCGGAATGTTCGTGTCGTGTATTTGGCGCTTAAACCAAAAACCAATTGGTTGGCTACGATACGGTTACGACCTTAGCGGCACCAATAATCGATTGCATTGATTCCCATAAGGTTGGTCGAATCAGCTGTTATGAGGTTACCGATACAGTTACCGATAAAGCACCAATGTCTGCAGCTTAAGTAAGCCTAACGTCCAATAAAATGAATGCAGTCATATCAGCCTTCTGACGCTAGCAACACATCGATGTACACGAAACTAAACTGAATGCAGCGCTAAAGAAAAACCGATAATAAACGAAGTATACAGTGTATTATATACGAAACCAACGTGCTACTGAGTTAAAGCGACTATGATTTCAGTTTATACTCAACAATGTCATATATGTATGGGACATATGTGTTGCGTGGCACTCGTATGTATTTTCTATTTTATGTGCTAGTCACTCATAGTATTTTTCTGTACTTGACTAAGTACACATTTACGGCGTTATTATGTATAACGCAAAGCGACGCGAAGAGTCACTTTCAGTCCCCAGCGGGTTAGGGGGTCAGAATATACCCGCGGTAGGTATGCCTGTCGTAAGAGGGGCTGTGTAGCGCAACCCTTCAGGTTGCCAGCGCAATATATAGCTTCTCCAAACCCAATTGTCAACCTCACCTATCCGCGGCGAATCCTGTTTCACTAACAGACGAGGCTCTGGCGACCCTAAGCTCCTCATGGAACTTGGGGGTGGGGAGGGAGGGGATGGCCTGAAGGTTTAATGTGGCTATATAAATCGTTCCCGAGATGGTCGGGCTAGCTCCTTAATGGTGCTGTGGTACCGGAGCGTACCGGATCTGTATCCGGCAAAGGACCATCATATCGATAACACTCCCCAAAGCCTTCGGGGATCAACTTTATCGCTACAACAACAACAACAACAAGAGTCACTTTCACCCAAGTGAAACCAAATTCGTATCATATAAGAGCATTCATTCACTTCGGTGACTCTCAGTGACTATAGATGACTGTAGGTGATTGTATTACGTTTTTTCGTATTATATAGCGACGCAAAGTGTCACGAACACTCATTTTTGCTGTCAAAATATTCATTTGCTTCTGGGTCGCGTTTGCTTCATTCACTTCGCTTTTTTATTGTCGTTTTTTATAATTTTGAGTAAAAACAGACAGCCGATAAAGGTTATATTTAGAGCTTCGTTCAATGTGGATGCATATTTCGTCTAATTTTACAGGAATATAAAAAGCGAAACCTATAAAAATTACAGCCAGGGACCCAAACTGTTATTTCTTTTGTAATAAAAGTCCTTCAGAAAAATGTATTGGTGGTATGGCCTAGAAGGTTCAATGCGGTCATATTAAATCGTTCCCGAGATGGTTGAGCTTGTACCTTAATGGTGCTTGTTACCGGAACATACCTGATATATATCCCGTGAAGGACCATCAAAATCGATAACGATTTATCGCTACAACAACAACAACACCAACAACAACAATGAAATGAAATGCTAACCAAACAGTTTCTGTTGAATACCCAGAAATCTGGGCATCCCAACAGAGATCTGATTGATGAGGCTACACCGCCCAGGGGCTTAAGCGGTAATCTCCGTAAACATTATGAGGAAATACGGCACCTGAGAACAGACCCGTATGAAGCAAAAAAGCACAAACAGATCCTCAGTGATATCCACAAACAAGCGTCGGACCTCTATGCCAGGAATTGCCCGACAAATCCGGTACTGAAAGAAAAATTCCCAGAACTAGCAGAGGGAGAACTCACTCTCCCTAGGGAAATGCGCGTCACTCTAGC
This sequence comes from Eurosta solidaginis, assembly GCF_040869045.1. Lineage (NCBI taxonomy): Eukaryota > Metazoa > Arthropoda > Insecta > Diptera > Tephritidae > Eurosta > Eurosta solidaginis. Next base: position 155,659,671 of record NC_090321.1, read on the forward strand.
TAAACTTCCATCTGGGTACTGTAACAGGTTAAATTACCTATCCAGAATCAACCCCGACATACAACTTGAAAGAACACTGAAGGAAGTTTAAAATAAAATTCGAACACAAAATATGGAAAAAAAAAATTTAGAAATTTGGTAATACTCTAGAACAGGGGTCGACTACACTGTTTGTAACGTTGACCTGTTCTTTCTCATAATATAAAATTGAAATTTTTTACGACAAACAAAATTTCTGGTAAAAGTCCAGAACAGGGGTCGACTGCTAATACGCGTCCAAAAATATTGTGAGAGATGTCAAACGAAAATAAAAATATTGACTCGTTCAAAGTTTATTGACGAAAAACCGAAAAATGACCCCGGGTCTCTCCGAAACCGGGGGTGGCATCCATAGTATTTTTCCGAAGAACACCTTTCAGCGTTGGCGGTCTTCGGCCGAGCTTATCAAAAATTACTCTGGCCGATCCACCAATGGGGTGGGATAAAAATTAAATGCGTCCAAAATCCCTTTTTACACAAAATTTTTTTCAGTGCACACCATTACAACAACCACATAAAATTGCCAAGTTCAACTGCAATTATCTACGGACCTTCGGATTGTTGTTGTCGAGGTCAATACGCGTCCTTTGACACCTCTCTCTATATTTTTGGACGCGTATTAGCAGTCGACCCTGGTTCTGGACTTTTACCAGAAATTTTGTTTGTCGTAAAAAATGTCAGCTTTTATATTATGACTCTTTGATTATGAGAAAGAACAGGTCAACGTTACAAACAGTGTAGCGTTAACAACTGTAACGAGGCTGTGCCTACGGAAGCTTGAGCGCAGCCCATACGACCATAGTGGTATGAACTTCAAGGCGTAGGTACCAAAATTGCAGCTGTAGTGCAAGGCCGCAACAAAATCCTCAAATCGATTGCCGGCAGTACTTGGGAAAAAAATAAAGAAACATACAAAATTCAAATGCAATTGAAAAATAAACAAGCAACTGGTTTTAAAAACATTAACAATCAGACAATCAATATTGCAATAGAAAAAGTGTGTTGCTACATGCGTAGTATACAAATGTCTATAGGAAAAGTATGTTTATAAGCAAAAGTGTCAATTTGTGTTGCTACATGCATAGGCTACATGTGTATTACGGAAAATTGTTGCTACGTTTATAGTATACATGTATATTGAGAAAGCCAAAATGTCTAAGTATGTACAAAGTAAAAATTTTATATACGTATATATTAAGGTACTGTACCGCCCTTTTTCTGCTTTGCTTGCTGCCTTCGCTTGTATACTGCTGAAATTTGTTGTTGTTGGTGTTGTCTTCCGTTGCTGCCGTTACCAAGTGAATATTTTCTGCTTCTTGCCTCCCGTTCTCTCCTTCTAATTTTTCTCTGACTTTTGATGAATTTTATGATGATGAGTAGGATAAGTAAATGGCGTGTCGGTGATGTTTTACCGCTATTAACGGTGCTTATTAAAGGCGTCACTGGTGGTTGTGTTTTTAGTTTCACCGTTATGGCGTGGTACAGCCAGTTCAAAATTTAATATCTCCATATACATGTATGTATGTATGTATGTAACACCACAAAATGTAGGTTTTGTGTAAGTTCCAAATTTATGTTTAGTAAAAATTGTATTTTTAAATTTCTTCTAAATTTTCTCAAATTAGTTTTTAAATGTATATGTTTTAAATAGTCCATTTTGCCATATGTGGCTTTTTGTTTTGCAACTTTGTATTTTTTTCGTTTTTTTTTTTTTGAAATTTTATATATTTTTTTTGTAATTTTTCCTTTCGGAGTTTTGTATATTTTTGTAGTATTTGCAACTTTTGTAATTTCGTAGCTTTAAAATTTTGTGAAAAAAATTTTTTTTTTATTTGTAGTTTTTCTTTGAAAGTATGCTTTTTTTGTAGGTTTTGAAATTTTATGATTTTTTTGTAGATTTTGAAATTTTAAATTTTTTTTTGTAGTTTATGACATTTTATTTTTTTTGTAGTTTTTTGAAATTTTATGATTTTTGTATTTTTGAAATTTTGTAATTTTTGTAGGTTTGAAATTTGATAAGAATAAAAATTTTTTTGTAGTATTTTTGTAATTTTGTAGTTTTTTTGTAGTCTTTTATAATTTTGTAGTTTTTTTTTTTGTAATTTTTTGTATTATTTTTTTAGATTATATTACTTCGTGTAATTTTCTTTTTGCATATATTTATGTTATTTTATGAATTTTGCAAAATTTTTTCCATATTGGCACAACCACCACGCACTTTTTCGTCACAACCACCACGCACATATTCTTTCAGATTTTTTTTTTTTAATTATGCTGCTTTTGTAGTGCAGGGAATTTTTTCCTTCCCCGACGCCACCTTTTGCCGCAGGCATGGCCACGGTCGCCATGTAAGATGACCATCGTGGTCATCTTTATTTCCGTCGTAGTGGACGTAGTTTATCGCCCAAACGCTTTAACGATACTAGTTACGTAGACTCACGCAAATACACCGATTTCAATACAAAACAAGAAATGATGCACTTTACTTTATAGTATAGTCCTTTTCTTTATTTGTTCTTATAAAAATGTTCAGAAATTAACACATTTATATATAGATGTGCGAGCTACTTCAATTTTTGCTTCTGGACAAGTTAACTGCGCGGAATTAATTGGCTTCTATTCATTTGACAGATAGCCCTTATCGTGAATGTGTTGTGTTGACAGGTAACCCTTATTGTGAATTATGGTTATGTTTAATAAGCATTGCTTATGGTCACGCAACACTTACCGTAAGGGTTACCTTACACTGTCGATGTTGAAGACGCCATTGGTCGCGCTAAACGATCCAAAGCAGTGGGCCCAGACGGCATAGCCATACCGATGCTTAAAAGCCTAGGGAAAGAGGGTTTCAAATATTTAGCGCATGTCTTCAACCTGTCTCTTTCCACCTTTGTCATACCCGAGAAATGGAAAATGGCCAAGGTGGTCCCGCTACTAAAGCCTGGGAAACCAGCTAACATAGGAGAGTCGTATCGTCCGATATCTCTCCTATCGCCAATAGCAAAGACGCTTGAAGCCATTTTGCTCCCTTATTTCCAAGCAAATTTGCAGCTAGCCTCTCATCAGCATGGCTTCAGAAAACTCCATAGCACTACCACCGCGCTAAATGCCATTAGCACCCAGATAAATTGCGATTTAAATCATTACCCCCACCATAGAACAGTACTTGTAGCGCTAGACCTATCAAAAGCTTTTGATACGGTCAACCATGGTTCGTTACTGCAAGACCTGGAAGGGTCTACCCTTCCCCCATGTCTTAAAAGGTGGACCGCAAATTATCTGGGTGGTCGGCAGGCATCGGTGCAATTTAGAAACGAAACATCAAAACCAAGGAGAATTAAACAAGGGGTGCCACAGGGTGATGTCCTATCCCCACTTTTGTTTAATTTCTACATATCTAAGCTACCTTCACCACCGGAAGGAGTCGCAATCGTTTCCTACGCCGATGACTGCACAATAATGGCCACAGGCCCAGGCCCAAAAATCGATGAGCTATGCAATAAGATAAACGGCTACCTCCCTGATCTCTCCATTTTTTTCGCCTCGCGAAACCTGGCATTATCACCGACTAAATCTTCCGCGACCTTATTTACAACATGGACGTCCCAAATGTCGACCATTTTGAACATCCACGTCGATGGCACTACGCTACGACTGTCCTACACCCCAAAATCTTTGGTGTGACGTTTGATCAGGATCTACATTTTGGTGAGCACGCAGCCGTAATTGTTCCAAGAATTCAGAGCCGTAACAAAATCCTCAAATCCCTCGCTGGCAGTACCTGGGGAAAAGATAAAGAAACGCTCATGACTACATACAAAGCAATAAGCCAGCCGATTACGTGCTACGCGTCACCCATATGGTCGCCAAGCCTAAAAATTACCCACTGGAAGAAGCTACAGGCCTGCCAAAATACTGCTCTCAGAATTGCCACGGGCTGTCTTCTTATGTCCCCAGAACACCATCTGCATAATGAGGCGAGAATACTCCCCATCAGGGAGAGAAATGAGATGCTGACCAAACAGTTCCTGTTGAATACCCAGAAACCTGAGCATCCCAACAGACATCTGATTGATGAACCAGCACCGCCTAGGGGCTTAAGGAGTCATCTCCGTAAGCATTTTGAGGAAATACGGCACCTGAGAACCCAGCCGTATGAAGCGAAAAAACACAAGCAGGTCCTTGGTGAACTCCATAAACTGGCGTCGGACCTTTATGTCAGGAATTGCCCGGTGAATCCAGTACTTAAAGAAAAGTATCCAAAACTCGCGGAAGAGGAACGCATACTCCCCAGGGAAACGCGTGTCACTCTTGCTCAACTTCGTTCTAGATACTGTAACAGGTTAAACTCTTACCTATCCAGAATCAACCCCGACATACAAAATGTATGCCCCGCTTGCAATGTGTCCCCACATGACACCAACCATCTCTTTAATTGTAATGTGGAACCAACGCCCCTAACACCCCTTTCCTTATGGTCCACCCCTGTTGAAACGGCAAGTTTCCTTGGACTCCGTTAGAGGATATTGATGACAATTTGTGATCGGTCGCGGCTGTTAGGTGGGGCGAAGCATTGCTACAACAACAACAACATTTTAAGTTAGCATTGTTTGACACAATTTTATATGTGCTCTCTGCCAAAAATGCTTCAACTAACTTAGTCACATTTTATTTCGATTATGAATATGCCCCAATATGTTCGCATCATGTTATAAAAAATCGTGTACTCATACTTAGTCAGGGTTATTAAAACGTAGCGATTCGTATCAGTAATTTGGTTGAGTCTTTTTCATCCTCACACCGCGTTAGCGTTGAACGCGAAAGATCTGACAACAGAAGATGCTGATATCCGAAGTGAAGCCCCTTTTGGCAAACAGATACGATATGTTTTCTCGAAAATGTGTATATTCATACCGTGGTGTGATGGTAGCGTGCTCCGCCTATCACACCGTATGCCCTGGGTTCAACTCCCGGGCAAAGCAACATCAAAATTTTAGAAATAAGGTTTTTCAATTAGAAGAAAATTTTTCTAAGCGGGGTCGCCCCTCGGCAATGTTTGGCAAGCGCTCCGGGTGTATTTCTGCCATGAAAAGCTCTCAGTGAAAACTCATCTGCCTTGCAGATGCCGTTCGGAGTCGGCATAAAACATGTAGGTCCCGTCCGGCCAATTTGTAGGGAAAATCAAGAGGAGCACGACGCAAATTGGAAGAGAAGCTCGGCCTTAGATCTCTTCGGAGGTTATCGCGCCTTACATTAATTTTTTTTTTTTGTTTTTTTTTTTAATATATAAAAAACACGTGTCACACAATTGAGGCCAATGGACTCCTAAACTACTGAACCGATTTTGAATTTGTTTTGCAACCCGTGTGTATTTTGATCTAACTTGAAATATAGGATAGGTGACTGGGTGACTAGGGTCTCGGGATATAGGCCAAAACGTGGACCCGGGTACCCCTGTTGTTGTTGTTGTTGTTGTAGCGATAAGGTTGCTCCCCGAAGGCTTTGGGGAGTGTTATCGATGTAATGGTCCTTTGCCGGATACAGATCCGGTACGCTCCGGTACCACAGCACCATTAAGGTGCTAGCCCGACCATCTCGGGAACGATTTATGTGGCCACATTAAACTTTCAGGCCATCCCCTCCCTCCCCACCCCAGGTTCCATGAGGAGCTTGGGGTCGCCAGAGCCTCATCTGTTAGTGAAACAGGATTCGCCGCGGATAGGTGAGGTTGACAATTGGGTTTGGAGAAGCTATATATTGCGCTGGCAACCTGAAGGGTTGCGCTACACACCCCTTGAATCTGGTATTTTAGTCGCCTCTTACGACAGGCATACCTACCGCGGGTATATTCTGACCCCCTTACCCCTTACCCGGGTACCCCTAGAGTGTGTTTATAGAATATGGATATCAAATGAAAGCTGTTGATGAGTTCTTTAGTAGAGGGTAATCTTCATACCCCTGGGTGAGTAGGGTCTCGAGATATAGGCCAAAACGTGGACCCGGGTACCCCTAGAGTGTGTTTATAGAATATGGATATCAAATGAAAGCTGTTGATGAGTGCTTTAGTAGAGGGTAATTTTCATACCCCTTGGTGAGTAGGGTCTCGAGCTATAGGCAAAAACGTGGACCCGGGTACCCCTAGAATGTGTTTATAGAATATGGATATCAAATGAAAGCTGTTGATGATTGCTTTAGTAGAGGGTCATTTTCATACCCCTGAGTGACTAAGGTCTCGAGATATAGGCCAAAACGCGGACCCGGGTACCCCTAGAGTGTGTTTATAGAATATGGATATCAAATGAAAGCTGTCGATGAGTGCTTTAGTAGAGGGTAATTTTCATACCCCTGGGTGACTTGGGTCTCGAGATATAGGCCAAAACGTGGACCTGGGTACCCCTAGAATGTGTGTATAGAATATGGATATCAAATGAAAGCTGTTGATGAGTAATTTAGTAGAGGGTAACTTTCATACCCCTGGGTGACTAGGGTCTCGAGATATATGCCAAAACGTGGACCCGGGTACCCCAAGAATGTGTTTATAGAATATGGATATCAAATGAAAGCTGTGGATGAGTGCTTTAGCAGAGGGTACTTTTCATGCCCCTGGGTGACTAGGGTCCCGAGATATAGGCCAAAACGTGGGCCAGTGAATGCCTAGACAGTGTTTATACAATATGGATATCAAATGAAAGCTGTTGATGAGTGCTTTAGTACAGAGTAATATATTATCCCGAGACGGACTAGGACTGGCATTAGGACTAGGACTGGGACTGAGATTCGGAGTGGGACTGGGACTGGAATAAAATACATACCACCCTCCGGGACAGGCAATAAGGGATGCAGAAGAGTAAGAAGAAAGAGAAAAAAGATAAGGAGAAGGAGATTGAGAAAGAGATAGAATGAGACGATGGAGATAGATGAAGCGAAAAGGACTGAGGAAGGAGTGAATAAAAGGATTAGGAAAAAGTGAAGAGGGGGGGAGGGCAGATTCAGACGGAAAAAGCTTATTAAAATGTATGCAGATAGGCCAAATTTAGGGCAGGACAACGTCTGCCGGGTATTCTAGTGTATGTATATATTGTTACGAATATTAGCAACACTAAGGGGTACTGTCATCTCTAAGCCGATGCTAAGCAGTGACTTGTATGCACATCAATAATTCAATCATTATGTCTACACATATGTACGTACACGCAGCGGAGAAGCAACGCACAAACACATGCAGATATCTTATCTGAGATGGTCCCAAAAGTATGCATTTATAATTGTGGAAGTATCGCTCACAAAAACACGCGCATATGAGAGCTACACACGTGCATCTTTAGTTAAAATTATATACCAGTAACTAAGTAAATTCTGGAAGAGCCTAGAAGATGCAACGAGGAAATCACACAGTATAAAAGCAGCAACAGTAGAGGCGCGACAATCAGTTTGATTTAAGAAGCCACCTGGCGAGCAATAGTAGCGAAGTACTTTAATAAAGGCCATTTTGCATTATTGAAAAGTGGAGTTATTTATTCAACAGTTTAAGGATACGAACGTTAGTAGAAGTTTGCAAATAAGAGGAATTGCAGTAAATTCGTTACAATTGGTGTCAGAAGAGGAATTGTTGAATAAATTCCAGAGGACAACAAGGACATGGCAAAGTTCAGTGAATTGAAGATCCAGCAACTGAAGAAGGAGTTGGAGAGCCGTGGATTGAATACAACCGGCATTAAAATCGAACTTCAGGCACGACTACGAGAGGCAATGGAAGCAGAAGGAATTAACGTGGAAGAGTATGTCTTTCATCTTGATGGCGACGAGACAACAACAAAAATTGAGGAGAACAACGAAACACCGCAGACAATGGCGCACAGACTTGAACACAATATTAGCTGCAATATCTGCACAAACGTCGACAGTAACATCCAAGATGGAAACTCAACTGGAAGAACAGAAGACATATATGGCATCCCAACTGGGATCGCAAGGGACACGCATAACATCCAAGATTGAAGCACAGGAGACGCGTATTTCCGAAATGTCGGCACAAATTTCAGAACAGATATCACCTCAGATCTCCACACAACTAGAAGAGCAGGAAGTCCGAATATCATCGAAACTGGAAGTGCATATGGAAGAAAAACTTACCCAGTTTCATAAAGGCTTCAGTGGTCGACAGGATAAAATAGAGGCAGAGATGGATGCTTTGAAAGATAGGATCCAGGAATTACAATTAAGACGCCCAGCTGTTCCAGCAAGTAAGCTAAAGGTAAAAACACCATCCTTTGACGGTTCTGTTCCTTTCCAGGTCTTTAAGCTACAGTTTGAGAAGACCGCAGCAGTGAACAACTGGAATGCTGATGATAAAGTTGCAGCTCTATTCGTAGCATTGAAGAGGCCAGCAGCCGAAATCCTACAGACGATTCCCGAAGGAGAGCGGAATAACTATGAAGCATTGATGGCCGCTGTCGAGAGACGTTATGGAAGCGAGCATAGAAAACAGATATACCAAATTGAGTTGGAAAACCGTCACCAAAGAGCGAATGAGACTTTGCAGGAGTTTGCCTCGGATGTTGAAAGATTGGCTCATCTCGCAAATGCGGACGCACCCGTGAAATACACCGAGAGGGTAATAATCCAGAGTTTTATAAATGGCCTACTGGTCGTGGAAACGAAGCGAGCTACATATGCGATTCCAAAGCTGACATTTGCTGAAACGGTATCACATGCATTGACTCAGGAAACTGCCTCCCTAATGAGTAAACCAGCATATAAGGCTCATCGTGTGGAAGTAGAAAGACCAGAGTGGGTAGACAATATTTTGGAAGCATTGAAGGGTACGCAGCAGAAGAATAATGATGCAGTCAAATGCTTTAAGTGTGGAAAGCACGTCATTGCGATCTTGGTCCTGGTAATTCCAACTTGGGTGGCCGTAAACGCAAAGCTGGAGGAGATGAGCAAGAGCGTGCCAGATGTTATAATCGAGAGCTAGCTCCAGCTATTGAATTTCCTGTGATATCTGTGTCGCAAACTGGAAGGAAATCAAGCAGTCTTACAGTCAGAGGGAATGTGGATGGCAAGGAGCGTGTACTGACTGTAGATACGGGCGCATCTCATTCTCTTTTTATTCGATCTGATTTAGTCAACAAGAGATTAAAACCGTTACCTGTAGCAAGGTTGCGTACGGCCACAGGCGAGTATAACCAAGTTCAGGGAGAAGTGATATGTGAAGTCCTAATTGGGAAGGTCATGGTTCTACACAAATTCATTGTGGCGGAGATTGTTGACGTAGTCATATTGGGAGTGGACTTCTTAGTTGACCATGACATCAAGATCGATATGCAGGGAAGGGTTGTGCGTTATGAGAACCAGGATGTACCACTTAACTTTAGTTTGAAGAAAGGGTTCAGCAGTAATCGAGTACTGGTGGAGAAGACTCGACAAAGACCACGAAAGTCCAAGGTAAAGGTTGATGAATCGGATGGGCCAAATAAATCAAAACCAAAGGTACCTGCGAGAAAAACACTGGCATTGACAAACCCTAATGGACGCACTAAAACGACTGAAAGAATTTTCCAGAAAGAATGCAAGGGTGGTTTCAAGCCAACGCGCACTACTGTTGTGAAACGTCAAGACGATACTGATGATGCAAAGTCAATCAGATATACCAAAGTCAATCCGTCAAGATCAAGCTCTGCGAAGTAGTTCTTCATTGGCCAAACAACAGAGTGTGAGGGAACGGCCCAGGGTATTGAGAAGTAAGATGAAACACAGGTACGACAAGAAAAATAATTCGGAAGGTTTCCGGGAGGAAGATTTGGTACTGCTATACAACCCTCACCAGCGGAAAGGTGTTCCATCCGAATCTTGGTGCAGTTGGGAAGGCCCGTAAAGAGTTGTGAAGAGGATCAGTGATGTCATCTACCGCATACAAACCATTCGGAAACCACGAAGTAGAAGGGTGGTTCATTTGGAGATGCTAGCGGCATTTAGATCGAGATATTTGTCTGATCGGGACGATCAGACTTAGGTGGAGGGCAGTGTTACGAATATTAGCACCACTAAGGGATACTGTCCGTGGTGTGATGGTAGCGTGCTTCGCCTATCACACCGTATGCCCTGGGTTCGCACCCCGGGCAAAGCAACATCAAAATTTTAGAAATAAGGTTTTTCAATTAGAAGAAAATTTTTCTAAGCGGGGTCGCCCCTCTGCAGTGTTTGGCAAGCGCTCCGGGAGTATTTCTGCCATGAAAAGCTCTCAGTGAAAACTCATCTGCCTCGCAGATGCCGTTCGGAGTCGGCATAAAACATGTAGGTCCCGTCCGGTCAATTTTTAGGGAAAATCAAGAGGAGCACGACGCAAATTGGAAGAGAAGCTCGGTCTTAGATCTCTTCGGAGGTCATCGCGCCTTACATTTTTTTTTTTATTTAAGGGATACTGTCATCTCTAAGCCGATGCTAAGCAGTGACTTGTATGCACATCAATAATTCAATCATTATGTCTACACATATGTACGTACACGCAGCGGAGAATCAAAGCACAAACACATGCAGGTATCTTATCTGAGATGCTCCCAAAAGTATGCAATTATAATTGAGGGGATGTGTGGAATAGTGGTATTAGTCGAGCTACACCGTTTTTCCATAAATCAACCAAATAAAAAGAGCACGATTACATACACATACCATATTAATCTTAGAAAATAATAGTGATATTTAAACAAAGATATTAGATTCATTTATGAAAAAACGGTATAACTCGCTAATAAAATTTTGCAGTAGTGAAGCATCGAAATGGTATGAAAATATATTCAATGTCGTAGACCAGAAAGAACTGAAAAATAAAAGAATTGAAGTGGTTTCAAAAACGACTAAGCAGACAGAGAACTCCATTGTCAAATATAAAAAAAAGGTTAAAAATGATAAAAGTAGTAAAAAAATATTGCTAAAAATAACAAAAAGAAATAAAAAATAGTTATAAGCATTTCTAAATAATAGAATATAATGTATTTAATAATGGTCATTAATGTATCTACTATTTTGTTCATTAAAGTATCTCAATCAAAATATTTGATATTCGATCTATGGAATAACTCAAAAAAAAGAAAGCATCCATTTTCTAATAAAATTCAATTCAATTAAATTCAATTTATTTAACACATTTGTACAAGTGAGACTATTGTCTCTTAAAGTACATCGATATTTGGATATGTGTACAATGTAATAATGTGAGAATAACAATATTTATATTAATACAAAAGAAATAACAGAATAGACAATGTAGAATCGAGAAAATAGCTAGAATAGTGTTTTTCGTATATCAAAAAATTCAGACAAAGCCAATTTAAAGCGCGATGCATTGGGCTCATTTTTAATAAAATTAGGTAATGAGTTCCATACTTTGAGAGTACTGACAAAGAACGTCCTTGATGATGAGAGATATTTATGGCGTGGAACGATGAGGATACAGGTTCTGTCAGATCTAGCAAAACATAAATTTCGGAATAGGTATTCTGGTTGTTTTTATAAATTAATTTATTCAGGAAAATTAGATTGCGATAGTTTATGAAGGTAGTAAGACAAATTTACGCTCAAGTAGATATATCTTGCACAATTGTTCAATGCAAGTTGTAGCTTATTTCTAGACTTACAGTCTATATCACCAAACACTAACCCTCCAAACGAAATTAAAGGAACTATTAGTGATCTGACTAACATTAATTTGACATTTGGAGGAATGAAAGCAGCTGTGTACCACAATTTCCTTAACACAAAATAAATTTTTGATAAAACGTAGTTAATATGATCAACACAGTTAAAATTGGAATTTAGTTTGAACCCTAAACTACTAACGACCGACTCATACTTAATGGTAATATCCTGTAGTATAACCGATGGCAAATTCTGCAATAGTTGCGGAGAGTGCGAAATGCAAATAGCTTTTGTTTTAGACGCATTTAGATTTAAATTATTATCACTCGACCACGAAGAGATGCTTTCGAGATCCTCGTTCATCCTACAAACCAAATCTTCAGATAAGCCAATAGGGCGAAATAAATATATTTGTACATCATCAGCATATAGATGTATTGAAACACTTTTGCAGCAATGAGTAATATCGTTAATGAACATACTGAACAAAATTGGTCCAAGTATAGATCCCTGAGGCATCCCCGAGTACAGGCACTTCGTCTCAGAGCAACCACTTTTAACTACTACCTTCTGCCAACGATTTGTAAGATAGTTTTCAAGCAATCTTGAAGCACTAGAAGAGAATCCAAAGTAGTGTCGTAATTTCATTAAGAGAATGGAATGATCTACTGTGTCAAAGGCTTTCGAAAAATCTAAAAGTGAGGTCACAGTCAGATCACCCCTAGGCAGGGCGGAGGTCTTCAATTACCTTGAGTAAAGCCGTCGCACAACTATGGCTCGCTCTATAACCAGACTGGCATTCTGAGAGAAGGTTGTACTTATTGAGGTGTTCGGTGATTTGCGCCACCACTAACTTTTCCCAGATTTTAGAAAGAGCGGGTAATATGCTTATCGGCCAAAAATCCTTTGGCAAAACAGCCGATGGCTTTTTAGCAATAGGAATAACTTTTGCTATCTTCCAAGCATCGGGAAAAGTTGAAGTCGTTATCGAAAAGTTAATAATATGTGTTAACGTTGAAATAATGTTGATTGGAATAAGTTTTACAAACCTAAGGCTTATACCGTCGGCGCCAACGGCATTGGATTTATTGAGAATATACTTCTTATGACATCATCCTCTGTAACTCCGAAAAATTGAAATTTGTTATTATCTGGTGTGTACATCACATTTTCATTAAGTTTGAAATTTTGATTTCTTATATAACTACTCGACTGTAAAAAGAAGTCATTGATGGAGTTAGGGTCCAAATCGCATTTCGAATCATTTTTACATGCAATCCCTACTGATTTGGGATTTTTCCACACGTTCTTGGTTGGTAAATTCGTGTCAAGCTTTGTTTGAAAAAAAAAAGTCTTTTAGAATTTCTTACTGTGAGTGTAGCATGATTTCTGGCCAGACGATAATATTGCCAGTTTTCATTTGTGAGCTTTTGCTTCCAAATTCTGTAAGACTTACTACGAGCTTTGATAGCCAGCATAACCTCTTTTGTGAACCACGGCTGTCTATTTGTTTGGGACTTTACCGCCTTTAGAGGTACATATTTAGTAAATAGGTAATTTAAAAGAAACATGAAATAACTGAGTTTTTGGTTAGTATCTGAAAACATCCATACGCGGTTCCAATGTAAAGAATCAGCTTCGCACATTAGTTCAGAGAGATTAACTGACTTAAAATCCCTATAATAAAATTGTGTTTCAGTATTGCAAATAAAATCTATATCATACGATATAAACAACATATCATGATCAGATATTCCCGCAACTGAGAACTGGTCAAAATAAAGTACACTGGAACTGTCCGAGGTACATATCAGGTCTAGCAAGTTAATTTGCAATTTGGTGAAAATCTAGTAGGAGATTTATTGACAACTTCTAAGCCAGCGGAATACAAATTATCCATTAATGTCATTGACCTCAAGTCATTGTTTAATAGGTCTGTGTTAAAGTCACCACAGACAAAAATATGTTCATATTTGTATATAAATTCAGACAATTTTAGGAAAAAATTGTCTAGCTTATGGAATTTACTGGGGTTGTATACACACACAACTAAACACTTCTTTAATGCATCACTAACTTCTATAATCAAGTACTCAACAGGATCATTTTCGTTGGATTTGAAGATAACCTGATGCCTCAGCGATGTTTTACAATATATGGCAACACCTCCACCCCTTGCCCCGGTTTTCCTATCATTCCGTGCCAATGATTAAGAGTGTAGTTTATAAAATTCATCCTCAATATTCTCTATAAACCAAGTCTCAGTCACACAAAGTATGTCAATTTTTGTATTTTGCAAAATTTGGTTCATGTAATCAAGTTTCTGTAAATTAAGAATACGTGCATTTATGTGGCAAAGCTGCAAACCTGTATGACTGTTGCTTACAAAGGTTAAAATGGTCTTGAGACATTCGTTGTCAGTACTCAGATACTCATTTTCACTGATCATTAGGATTAATGCACTTAGCGCTGCGTAATGGGCTTTGGTTTGTAGAATTGAAAGTAATAAAGAAAAGAGGAATTTGCAAATAATAAACATACATATTTGAAAAAGTAAGAGAGAAAGATAAAAAAGTAAATGTAGTAATAAACATAAATACTAATCCCATGCTTGCTTTGTAGAAATTCGTCATCATTGTTTGTCTTCGCTGACAAGAGCATTTATATCTTCTCTGCTGATTGAGCGCATACGGAAAGCTTGACGAATGGCTGGTGTCTCATAACTAATTGCTTCACACAGTTTGCTGAAAATTTCTTTAACATTGCCATTATTTGAATTCGGTATACCATTTATCACGATATCAGTTGACACAGCTTTTTCCGCAAGATCCTAAATTTCTTCACGCAATGCATCAACCTTGGTTTTGAGAAATGCAAACTCAGTTTGTGCATTTTCGACACCCGCTACTCTTTGTTCACATCTTCCTATTCTATCTTTGGCATTCGCTAACTCACCCGTAAGCTCGCTCATTCTTTGCATAACTCTATTCTCCATGGATTGCATTGACTCATTAATATGTTTAATAATATTTTCTTCGTGCGTTTTGAGTTTTTGTTCCCACATTTCATTTATGTGTTCAATGATATTTTTTTCATGCTTTTCGAGTTTTTTCTCCCATATTTGCATAAGCTGTTCGGCTGATATGCTCTCACCTTGCATTTTTCAGGCCGCGTTCTGTGATTGTGTTGAAATTGATGCATTAGGCGACAGAGAAGTGATTGGTGACGATACATCATTCCGCGCCAAAAGCCCTGGTTGTTGTTGCTTTGTGAGCCTTGTATTCGGTTTACTCATTTTGCCACAAAAGAAAACCAAAAATAAACACAAACTGGAAGATTTTAGATTAAAGTTGCTTTTTACTTGTTTGGAATGTAACCACTTTTATAAAAAAACTAGCAGAATTGCATAAATATATCACCAAACACTTATTTGGTACAAATTTACGTAAATAAAGCAAAGAAAACAGCAATCCTTTCTCAGCGAAACAAAAACACGTCTACACAGCGAACATTTATTATATATATGATGTGTATATAAAATTTATTACTTTTTCTTATCAAAGAATCATACTATCTAAAATCTTAACAAGTAGGATTATTATAAATTTATTTTTACCTGTATTGTTAAGTTTTTTTCACTTTTCACAAAAGGTTGATTTTTGAGTTATACCGTTATTCCACACATCCCCTCAATTGTGGAAGTCTCTCTCACAAATACACGCGCATATGAGAGCTGTAGTGTAAACAGCCAACAATTTAATCCCAAATATTTAAATCAGTCTAATATGCTCCGAGTTCGTGAGGCGTTCGGAACTGGCAACTTAAGTATAATACGTATGTATATTAGATTAGTTTTAACAATTTAAAAATTATTGTTAGGCAGGAAAATATTCGGGCAACCTAACGGCTGCCTATTGACAAGCAAAAATTTAAATTTCTGCTGTAAAAACTTTTTACTAATTATTGAGCTGAGGGATTAAGGAAAAATAATTATAAAAATAAAAAACCGAATCCAGCAATGTAAACATTAGAGTGTTAAAAAAAAAAGATAAAATACAATTTTGTAAAACTATTGATTTTAAAATTATGGAAAGATCAAGAAAAATTAAAAGTTATGTAAAAGGCCCACTTGAGGACCTTACAAATGAAACTAAAATTGTAGATGAGGAAAAAACTCCAATTTGGTTGAAAAGTCATTGGAAACTTATTGAGATGCCTGGGGAACCAACAATATGTAATGTTAGGAACCCACACGTAACAGCAGCTGAAGAGATATATAGATGGGAAGTAAAATTTATGGGAAGAACAGATTAAAATATTGAAAAAAAAAAATTTTAATAAAAGAAAAAAACCACAAAAATTTTTTTTTTGTCTTCATATCTTTTTTTACGATGGAAGGCCAAGAATCAAAAATAGAAAAACCAACGGCAAACGTTGTAAAGTCAGTCCAATTAGTAGACCATACTGAGGCACTAGATACTATTAAGATCATACTTCTAATCATCTGCGTAGTCAGTTGCATCAGTTTTTTTCTGAAACTCTACTCAACCCATAATAAATTCCTAAAAAAGCGATATGCTGGCCGCGCAGACGGTTTAGATACGTTTTAACTGCCATCCCCAATGGGCAAATGGGAAGATATCGTTAAACTACTCATAGAAGAAAAAACGATAGGAGAAAAATCTTACAAATGTATTAATAAAAATACCAAAGTTAAGGCAGAAACAGTAGTAAAGCATCTTAAAATAATAGTTGAAGCATTTAACAAAATAGGACAAATAATTCAACAGTTAAATGGTAAACTCGACGGCAATCGAAAAGACCAAGCATATCAACCTTGTTCCAGCATTAGAGGCAAATTGGTGTCCTCACTGGCAAGATATGATATAGAATTCATAGTACCAACGAGTTTCAAGAAGGAAATAGAAATAGACTATAGCACATTCCTTCTGGAGTCAGCATCCGATTTAGAAGAGGAACCAAAAGTAGAACAAAAAGAAGAAGAAAAACAGGAACAAAAGGAAATTTTAACAGAGACGCCAAACTACCAAACAAGAAAAGACAAAATCAAAACCACAGTAGAATTCTTAAAAACGGCTTCGTCAATTCTACCTGAGTTTGATGGTAAACATGGGAATTTACATAGCTTCTTAGACGCACTAGATATCATAGAACAAATTAAGGATACTCACGAGACCATAGCAGACCCCATGATAAAAACTAAGCTCAAGGGAACAGCTAGGAACCTTTTGAGCACTGAAAATTCAATACTAGCAATAAGGCAAAAGTTGAGTTCAGCAACTAAAGGTGAATCTGTAGAAGTTTTTACGGCAAAACTCCTAAACGTCCAACAGCGCAGTAAAACAGCTAACCAGTACACTGCCGAAATCAAAAAATTAACAAAATCGTTGGAAGGTGCTTACATATCAGACGGTCTTGCACCTGACTTGGCAACCAAATATGCCACACAATCAGCTGTAAAGGCCATGTGTAAAAACTCGGCTAACGAAAGAGTTAAACTGATAATGCAAGCAGGAACGTTCACATCTATGAACGAGGCTATTTCAAAATTCACGAATAGCTGTAGTGAAGTCACGGGTAACCCAACTACAGTGTTACGCCTGACGCGCTCACAAGGTAATTACCTAGGTAACTTCCGAAGAAGCTAACAAAATAATAATTATCGAATTAACCAAAGCCGAAGATATTACGGTAACACTAACAGATATAATAACAACAATAGTGATAGACAAAATAATAATATCCAAAGACGTAATTTTGGAGGTCAGTCAAGATCATCCAATCAGAGTAACACAAGCAATCTCCATAATATAAACCAACAGGAAAACCAGCAAACTCCACTCCAACAGTAAATTCTAACGGTAATAAAATATGCACATTCAACTTGCATCTAAACAGCTACATATCTTCCAATACTACCCTAAATAAATCAACTGCCACAATAAATAACTCACAGATCACAGATTTAAAAGGTATTGGCCGAGGCATAACAAGCACACTTGGAACAGTAAAAGCAGATCTAACAGCTGATAGTCTTTTAATAAAACATAAATTTCACATAGTAGAAGACAATTTCCCAATCCCATGTGATGGAATTTTGGGACTCGACTTCATTAAAAAATATAATTGCATTATAGATTATAATAAAAATGGGGACAGCCTAATACTACGACCATATGACTACCCAGAAGATATAGTTATATAAATGACAAATAAACCAACAATTAATAGCATTACAATACCCGCAAGAGCCGAGGTAGTTAGACAGGTTCATATCAATAGTCACAATAAGGAACTATTAGTACCTCATCAAGAATTGACTAATGACATTTTTGTAGCCAACACGATAGTAAACTCAAATCAAGCTTTAATAAGAATAATAAATACAACAGATAAACATGCAATCATTCAAGATTATGACATCAAAACAGAAAGTTTAGAGGATTATGTAATAATTGAAAATACACCTCACTGTAAAGCTAATAATAAAGAAAAGTTAGAAAGATTGAATAAAAACTTCCCACCATTCGCTAGTAAATCACTCAACACATTATGCTCAGAATTCGATGATATATTCTCATTAGAAGCAGAACCAATTACGACCAACAACTTCTACAAACAAAAGTTGCATCTGAAGGATAACACTCCTGTGTATATTAAAAATTATAGACTACCCCAAGCACATAAGAATGAAATAAATAAACAAGTAAATAAACTAATTCAAGATGATATTGTTGAACCATCAACCTCAGAGTACAACAGCCCTATTTTATTGGTACCAGAAAAATCTCTTCCGGGAAAACAAGAAAAAAAGGTGGAGATTAGTTGTTGATTTCAGACAAATAAATAAAAAATTAACAGCTGATAAATTCCCTTTGCCTAGAATATATTATATTCTGGATCAATTGGGAAGAGCTAAATATTTCTCATGCCTAGATTTAATGTCAGGATTTAACCAAATAGAACTCAGCCCAGAATCAAGAGATATCACATCCTTTACAGCGGACAACGGTACTTATCGTTTCAAGAATTACCTTATGGCCTCAAAGTAGCGCCAAACTCATTCCAGAGGATGATGACATTGGCATTCGCAGGTCTAAACCCATCACAAGCATTCTTATACATGGACGATTTAGTCGTATTAGGATGCTCTGAAAAACATATGATTAAAAATTTTACGGGATGTATTCTCCACATGCAGAAAATATAATTTAAAATTACATCCGGACAAATGTCTATTTTTCAGCAAAGAAGTCACTTATCTTGGACATAAATGCACAAGTACTGGAATTTTACCAGACCCAAGCAAATTTAAAATTGTTCAAAATTACCCAACTCCCAAAAATGCCGATGAAGCAAAAAGATTTGTCGCATTTTGTAATTATTATAGACGATTCATACCAAATTTCGCGGAATACGCCAGGATTCTAACAAGACTTAGTATGAAAAATGTAATTTTCAATTGGACAGATGACTGCGAGAAATCTTTTAATTACCTAAAAAATGCATTAGTTAGTCCAAATATCCTACAATATCCCAATTTTGATAAAGAGTTCTTTATTACAACTGACGCAAGTGGTTATGCTTGCGGTGCTGTGCTAAGCCAAGAATATGAAGGAAAACAATTACCCATTGCCTATGCCTCAAGATCATTTACAAAAGGCGAAATAAACAAAGCCACGATCGAAAAAGAATTAGCGGCCATACATTGGGCAATTATATATTTTAGACCATATGTTTATGGCAGAAAATTCACAGTGAAAACGGATCATCGACCTTTAACGTATTTATTCTCAATGAAAAACCCTTCATCTAAATTAACTAGAATCAGGTTAGATTTGGAAGAGTATGACTTTGGGGTGGAGTACATAGCCGGAAAAGAAAATTACGTGGCAGACGCTCTGTCACGAATAGATATCAATGATTTGAAAGAAATGTCAATACAGGCATGTAAAATAATGAAAGTCACGACAAGATCGCAAACTAAAAAGAATTCCAGTAATAACAGTAATAGAAATGAAGAGAAGAAAAATCACAAAGAAAATAAATAAAATGTAAGGCGCGATAACCTCCGAAGAGATCTAAGGCCGAGCTTCTCTTCCAATTTGCGTCGTGCTCCTCTTGATTTTTCCCTACAAATTGGCCGGACGGGACCTACATGTTTTATGCCGACTCCGAACGGCATCTGCAAGGCAGATGAGTTTTCACTGAGAGCTTTTCATGGCAGAAATACAATCGGAGCGCTTGCCAGACACTGCCGAGGGGCGACCCCGCTTAGAAAAATTTTCTTCTAATTGAAAAATCTTATTTCTAAAATTTTGATGTTGCTTTGCCCGGGAGTTGAACCCAGGGCATACGGTGTGATAGGCGGAGCACGCTACCATCACACCACGGTGGCCGCCAGATCACAAAGAGAACCTTATAATATACGAAGCGCTTAATAAATGTGAAGTAAAAAGACTAGGCCAGCTCGTTTTCGATCCTCCGAAATTATATTTCAAAAACGGAAAGAAAATTTGTAGTGAAATAAATATAGAAAATCAAATTATTGAGGCGAAGATTGACTTAGGCCAATTCTTTACCAGGCTTATGGAAAAAGCCGGCGTTCGAAACAGTACAAATTGGTCCTTTACCAAGATCATTAAATGGAAACGAATACGCTGTCACTCTAATATGTGATTTGATACTTAGTTGCAATTCCTATGCAGAGCAAACATGCAAAAACAGTAGCCAGAGCCATATTCGAGAATTTCATATTAATTTATGGAAGTATGAAAACAATAATAACGGATATGGGATCTGAATATAAAAATAGCCTGTTTGAAGAACTATGTAAACTTCTCAATATTGAGCACAAAACATCTACGCCGTATCACCACCAAACTTTAGGCACTGTTGAACGTAGCCATAGAACTTTCAATGAATATGTGCGTTCATACATATCCATTAACAAAGATGACTGGGACGAATATCTTAAATATTTTGCATATTGTTACAATACTACTCCATCTACAGTCCATAACTATTGTCCGTTGGAATTGATCTTTGGCAAAAACCCCAGACTTACGAATTTTTACAAGAAAATACGGTAAGCCCATTATACAATTATGAGGCTTACGATAAAGAAATTAAATATAGGTTACAAATAGCACAGGATAGAGCCTTTAAATTAGTAGAAGAGGCTAAAGAAAAACAAAAGATTGGTTATGATAAAAATATTCACTATAAGGAAATAAATATAGGAGATGTAGTGTTAGTAAAAAACGAAGGTAGGTAGAAGAAATCGATGAAAATAATAATTTTACTCGAATACCCTATAAAGAAGAAAATACTAATAATAAAAATAATGACACTTTAATCCCATCTAAAATAGGAAATGAGGATAAGCAAAAATGTCTCAGTAACATAGAGAATAGCAATATCATAAATAATAAGAAAATAAAAATACACAAAAATAGACTTAAATTAGTAGAATAAGAAAATGTTCAACCTACAAACATAAAATACAAAAGTAGAATTAATTTATAAAAATAGAACACTCATGCATTCTCCAAATGCATAAGCTTTCTAAAAAAAAAGGGAGATGTAGTGTAAACAGCCAACAATTTAATCCCAAATAGTTATTTAAATCAGTCTAATATGCTACCCTGCTACAAACATCGTCTAAATGTTCATCAACACATAAATATGCATTTGATAATTATTGCTGACATAGCCATTCACACGATTTAATACAGGTGTGTGTACAACACAAAACCAAACAAATTTGAATTCTAGCAAATTTGCAAACATTGCATTTCCCATAGAAGTCACAGCTCAACACAGATGTGTAGGTACATATTTGGTATCGAGTTGTATGTAGGTATTTAAGTATGTATGCTTAATGTAGATATGAATGTAAGTATGTATGCTTAAATGTAAATATGTATGTAAGAATATGTTTAGAATAATTTAATATAAATAAGCTGAAATATTTGAATAAAGATTCATTCAGAATTCACTCATTAAGGTCACAACTCTTTTTATTGCATTTTAATCTTTTACAGAGCTACACACGTGCATATGTAGTTATAATTATATACCAGTAACTAAGTAAATTCCCCCGGGTTCCCCCCGAGCCCAGGGTTTCTCAGGGGGCCCGCGATTCAGAGGTACTAAGACATTTTTTTTTAATTCAGGAGAGTCTTTAGTTGTTCCATGTGCAAATTTTAAGCCGAATTTCAAAAGCAACGAATATTGATAATGATTTTTGCCTGGGCCTGAGGAGACAATAAAAACATCAAACAAAAATATATGTTTACATGGATCCGAAATCGTAAAGTTTTCGTGGTGACACTGATGAAGGTTCATCTTCAAAAAGTCAACAATACCACCAACTCTGTATAAAAGTTCAGATTATTTAAACGACTTCGATATCGGTACCGTGAATAATGAGTTTTTGCGATCTGAAGATATAATTCGTCGAGACCATCAAAAGTGTCCTGTTATTTTTCCACGTGATTATCATGACGAGGAATTTCCTACCTCGTTGTTAAACAAAATCTTGCCAAATGGAGAGAAAGTGGAGCGTGACTGGTTAGCGTGGAGTGCCAGTGGCAATGCTTTTTACCATGTCGTTTATTAATCACCAATACTTTAAATCGGCCTAAAATTTGTTCTGCGGATATTCGAAATTCCAGGTATGGAAGAAGCTATACGATAAACTGCCACCACACGAATATACTCAAGATCACATTAAAAATTATATTCAATGGCGATCTTTACAAAATCTAATTCAAAAGGAGGCTACAATTGATACACTTATCAATGAACAGCTAATCACTGAAACTCAAAAGTGGAAATAAATTTTATATAGAATTTTTGACACTATTTTATTTTTGGGTGAAAGTGTATATCTTGGTTAACAAAACAATGGACATTTTTAGGGCATCCAAAATCTCATAAGCCATTATGATCCGATACTTGAGATCATTTGGAGAAAGTTAGGATTTCACAACGACAGCACAAACGTTTACAAGTTCAGAACGAGTTTATAGAAATTTGTGCAAAGCACGTGAGGGAAACTATATTACAACTGAGCACTACGTCACATTCTCGACAAAAACTCGAATGCTGATTGCTCGCCTTGTGCAACCCACAGTCTCCATTTACGTGTTGTTGATGCTGCAGAATGTTGTACGGCTGCAATAACTTTCTTCGGAGTTGTACAAAAATATTTTACTATTTTCAGCAGTAGTCCACAACGATGGGACATACGCTTCCCAAGGCAGTCGGTTCTATGTACCGGAGCGACTCGGGATTTTTCCCGACCAAGGACTGTCATTTCAGTGTGACCCCATCTAATTTGTTTCGTCCCTCCCACAAATTGTCATCCTCCCAGCAGCTCGTTGCAGCAGGACTGCTCCATATTCTCTTACTCCGGGAAGGCATCGAATCCAATCCGGGTCCGTCTCCTGATCCCGGTCCTGAGAAATGGTTTTGCTGCATCTGCCGGAAAAGAATCTTTTTAGGACGGTCATACTCTGTTCAGAGTGTCTCGTGCAAGGGATGGTTGCATCGGACAGGTTGTTCTGGGCTTGATCCCAAAACCCGACGTCCACGTAACTTTTATAAATATTTTGTGCCTCCTTGCTGTTCACGCCCAAGGGCGTCCCGTAGTCTACGTCTAAGCGCCCCCCACTACCTTCCAGCAGCCCCGCTGCTCAGCAAGCCACAACAAGTACCCGCTGCTGCTCGCGCCCCACGGCGCCAACATCTCAAACAGCTGCTACCACTCATAACTACAATCTGCGTAGTAGAGTCGGAAGCAATGCTGAGCAACAGCCCCCCCCCCCCCCCCCCCCCCCCCCCCCCCCTCCTGCCTTGGGTGGTGCCACTTTCCTAGATGTTCTGGTCTCCGCGACGGCAACCCCCCCGACGGGTTTCATCGCGTCATGTTGCCAGGTCGCAAACCCAAATCACCCGGTACCCCAATGCTTGCCCAAGGACGCCCAGTCCTAGGGCCACAACAGCAATTGCTTCCTGGCCTTCCCCAACCCAGGCGTAGTCACCCGTCACTTACCCCCAGAGTGGCGACGTCTCCCCTTATGCACTTCAGAATTCTGCAGTTCAACTGTAATGGACTAACTGGGAAGATTACGGAGATAGTCGATTTCATGAAGCGGCACAACATCCGCATTGCAGCGATTCAAGAGACGAAACTCACAGCAAGATCTGCATTGCAGACCTGCTCTGGGTATAACGTCCACAGGAAAGACCGCGAGAGCGGAAATGGAGGCGGTCTCGCGTTTATCATACACCCTCTGTGCAATATTATATATTTGATCCTGGCATCGACCGCAGGGACAATGTCTTAGAACGTCAAGGCCTATCTGTCCGGTCAGGCGATGCAAACCTAGAAATCATCAACATCTACATCCCTCCTGCCACCTGTTGCCCCAGTGGATACCGCCCTAATATCAGGGCCTTACTCACTGGCAACAATCGCATTATCTTAGGCGATTTCAATGCCCATCATGATCTATGGCATTCAAACTTGCGGGCGGACAGTAGGGGTGAGATGTTGGCGGATCAAATAGAAGAAACGACGTTCTGCACAATAAACGGAGACGCCCCCACACGTATGGTAGGAAGCTGTCACAGCTCGCCAGATATCTTAATCGTGAGCGCAGAACTCGTAAACTGCGTCAACTGGCAGCCGATGGTAACATTGGCATCCGACCACCTGCCCATACTTATTTCGCTTGAGCGTACCGCCGACTTCATCGTCACTGAAAAACGCACTTTCATAAACTTCAAAAAAGGAAAGTGGGAAGAATATAAATCCTTTACAGACATCCGCCTAGCTGCCCTCCCTATCCCGACTGATGCCCGCCAAGGGGAGCGTGCCTTCCGTAAGGTCATTAAATCCGCCTCGGCACATTTCATTCCCGCCGGGAGAATTCCCGAAATCCGGCCCCACTTCCCGGCGGAGGCCGCAAACTTAGCGAGAGAACGTGAACTTATAAGACAGCTTGATCCAGTACCCCCAAATAAGGGATATAAACCAACGCATCAGATTGCTTGTGGATGAACACAAGCGGGCGAAATGGGAGGAGCACCTAAGAGGTTGTAACCTCTCTACCGGTGTGGGTAAACTTTGGTCCACCGTAAAGTCCCTATCGAATCCGACTAAGCACAAAGACAAAGTTTCCACCGCCTTTGGTGACAAAGTGCTGTCGGACGCGAAAAAATGCGCGAGCGCTTTCTGCCGACAATATATAATGCATCCTACGGTCGACAAAGATAGACGGAGAGCCAATAGACGCGCACATAAACACAAATTCAGCGCGTCACCAATCACCATCACCGCTAAAGAGGTTGAGGACGCCATTGGTCGTGCTAAACCATCCAAAGCAGTGGGCCCAGACGGCATAGTCATGCCGATGCTTAAAAACCTAGGGAAAGAGGTTTTCAAATATTTAGCGCATGTCTTCAATCTGTCTCTTTCCACCTTTGTCATACCTGAGAAATGGAAAATCACCAAGGTGGTCCCGCTACTAAAGCCTGGGAAACTAGCTAACATAGGTGAGTCGTATCGTCCGATATCTCTCCTATCGCCAGTGGCAAAGACGCTTGAAGCCATTTTGCTCCCTTATTTCCAAGCAAATTTGCAGCTAGCCCCTCATCAGCATGGCTTCAGAAAACTCCATAGCACTACCACCGCGCTAAATGCCATTAGCACCCAGATAAATTGCGGTTTAAATCAATACCCCGACCATAGTACAGTACTCGTAGCGCTAGACCTATCAAAAGCTTTTGATACGGTCAACCATGGCTCGTTACTGCAGGACCTGGAAGGGTCTACCCTTCCCCCATGTCTTAAAAGGTGGACCGCAAATTATCTGGTTGGTCGGCAGGCATCGGTGCAATTTAGAAACGAAACATCAAAACCAAGGAGAATTAAACAAGGGGTGCCACAGGGTGGTGTCCTATCCCCACTTTTGTTTAATTTCTACATATCTAAGCTACCTTCACCACCGGAAGGAGTCACAACCGTTTCCTACGCCGATGACTGCACAATAATGGCCACAGGCCCAGGCCCAAAGATCGATGCGCTATGCAATAAAATAAACGGCTACCTCCCTGATCTCTCCAGTTTTTTCGCCTCGCGAAACCTGGAATTATCACCGACTAAATCTTCCGCGACCTTATTTACAACATGGACGCCCCAAATGTCGACCATTTTGAACATCCACGTCGATGGCACTACGCTACCGACTGTCCTACACCCCAAAATCTTGGGTGTGACGTTTGATCAGGATCTACATTTTGGTGAGCACGCAGCCGCAATTGTTCCGAGAATTCAGAGCCGTAACAAAATCCTCAAATCCCTCGCTGGCAGTACTTGGGGAAAAGATAAAGAAACGCTCATGACTACATACAAAGCAACTAGCCAGCCGATTACGTGCTACGCGTCACCCATATGGTCGCCAAGCCTAAAAATCACCCACTGGAAGAAACTACAGGCCTGCCAAAATACTGCTCTCAGAATCGCCACGGGCTGTCTTCTTATGTCCCCAGAACACCATCTGCATAATGAGGCGAGAATACTCCCCATCAGGGAGAGAAATGAGATGCTGACCAAACAGTTCCTGTTGAATACCCAGAAACCTGGGCATCCCAACAGACATCTGATTGATGAACCAGCACCGCCTAGGGCTTAAGGAGTTATCGCCGTAAACATTTTGAGGAAATACGGCACCTGAGAACCCAGCCGTATGAAGTGAAAAAACACAAGCAGGTCCTTGGTGAGCTCCATAAACAGGCGTCGGACCTTTATGCCGGGAATTGCCCGGTGAATCCAGTACTTAACGAAAATTATCCAAAACTTGCGGAAGAGGAACGCATACTCCCCAGGGAAACGCGTGTCACTCTTGCTCAACTTCGTTCTGGATACTGTAACAGGTTAAACTCTTACCTATCCAGAATCAACCCCGACATACAAAATGTATGCCCCGCTTGCAATGTGTCCCCACATGACACAAACCATCTCTTCAATTGTAATGTGGAACCAACGCCTCTAACACCCCTTTCCTTATGGTCCACCCCTGTTGAAACGGCAAGTTTCCTTGGACTCCCGTTAGAGGATATTGATGACAATTTGTGGTCGGCCGCGGCTATTAGGTGGGGCGAGCATTGCTACAACAACAACATGGGACATCCTCAAAAAAATGTACCGAGCTCTCTTCATAGTCTTTCAGACAAAAGCTTTGACTGCGCAAGCATACGGAGATGTTACCGGCATTCTCAAGTACGTCAACAAGTTCGAATATATCTTGCTGTCCTCAATTTGGTTCAAAATACTGACTTCCATTAATGAAAGAAACGGTGTCCTCCAAGCTAGAGACGCCACCATAGATGTTGAGGTCCGACATCTAGATGCCTTATTAGCTGATTTGAAGTTGATCAGAAACAATTTTAAACGAATGCAAAACAGTTGCTACTCAATTGAACATCTCTCCAAAGTTTCCGGACATTCGAAAGAGAAAACCCAAAAGACGTTCTGAAGATAATTTAAATGAGATGATTACGGATGATTCAGAGTCTGATTTTAAAAACAAAACATTCTTGGTGATCGTCGATTCGGTAATCACTGGCATTACTGAACGATTTGGAGCTATGAGAAATTTGAACGCGACGTTTTCCTTTTTGTGGCAATTTGAAGACATGGATGAAACTACGGTTCGGGCGAGTGCAGTAAAATTTGTCGAAAAATATAAGTCGGACATTTCTCAAAGCTTAGAATGCGAAATAATTCACTTGAAACACATTTACAAAGCAAATTTGGATAAAGGTCTGTCACCATTGCTAATGACACCTACGATTTTCCCCAACATTTGTGTTGGTTTACGTATCTTTTGCACTATACCTGTCACTGTAGCTAGTGCAGAACGTTCCTTCAGCGTCCTTCCAAAAATCAAAAACTTTCATAGATCGTGTTCATCTCAAGAGCGAGTTTCAGGACTTGCCACGCTTTGTGATGAATCCGTTTTGGCAAGACAGTTAAAAATAAAAATAAATGTAAGGCGCGATAACCCCCGAAGAGATCTAAGGCCGAGTTTCTCTTCCAATTTGCGTCGTGCTCTTCTTGATTTTCCCTACAAATTGACCGGACGGGACCTACATTTTTTATGCCGACTCCGAACGGCATCTGCAAGGCAGATGAGTTTTCACTGAGAGCTTTTCATGGCAGAAATACACCCGGAGCGCTTGCCAAACACTGCCGAGGGGCGACCCCGCTTAGAAACAAGCAAGGCAAGACAGTTAAATTGTGTTATTATTATACAAATTTTGCAGCGAAAAAAGCAAGTAAAGCCACTTGTTTACGCCCCTCCTTATTGTGCAACCCACGCCGCACATGCATTTCCAACCAGTCTTCGAATTTGCATTACTCTCTACTTCACATGTTCATACATAGGTACATACCTACGATTCTAACGTCTCATCATCGCTGTCATTGTCGTTGCTTGCATTTAGCTAATTTCTTCGCTTTATGCTGAAACCCACTGTCCATCTACCGTCGTCGTCGTCTTAGTCGCTGCAGCATTCATACATTTGGGTTTTTGGATATACATATAATTTTACATATGCACACATAACAACACGCATAGTTTTTGGTATCTTCGCACTTATTGTTTTGTTTACCTATTTCAAGAAATCATACGAGATTCTCTACGGTAATTGTCAATGTATTATAACAGGGCTTTTCCATGGATGATTCCTACATATTTTTTCTGCTAGCATTGAATTCGTTTTTAGCTTTTAAGATTATTAACCTTGTAACCATCGAAGAGTGAACTTCAATAAAGCAAAATATTAAATTGAAATTATTCGGTTAACCTTTCTTTAATTGAAGAACCTTTCGCAAGTTTTGTTGAAGGTCAAAGGTTGTAGAAAACGCTCTACAACTCATCCATAGGTCCTTCGAGCCGGATTTCCCCGGCTCGCATCATTAACAAGATTCATCAATCAAAATGTCACAGACCAACGAAGATCGATCATTTGATGCTAATGCCGAATTGACACCAATAGCATCAAATGCCAACAACATACATGTAAAGGAGCTGCAACGAGAACAACTATGTCGCCGAGTCTCCGAACTGCGTTGAAACGCGCAGCAATTCAACACTTTGACGTATTCACAGCTGGAATATAAACTTGCGCTTTTGGAACATCATTTCACCACATTTGAAAGACTACAATCGGAGTTGGAGCACCTTGATGAGTCTCAGTTTGAGCTAGATCACCGATTAACTTTCGAAGAGTCGTTTTGTGAAGTAAAAAGCATCATAATCGATCGTATAGCTGCACTTCGTCGGAGTGATGGGTTTAGTAGCACTATGGTCCCTACACCGAATTTTTCGTCTTCGTCATCGCAACCAGCATCGCACAGATTACCTAAGCTGCAGCTAACGAAATTTAGTGGAAAAAACACGGAATGGCTTGACTTTCATAATATGTTTAATGTCACAGTACACAACAACACAGGACTTGATGACGTCGAGAAGTTCCAATATCTACGCTCTTGTTTAAGTGACAGTGCATTTCGCTTAATACAGTCGCTGGAAGTTACACACGACAATTATCAACAGGCTGTAGAGCTACTTGTTAACCGCTACGATAATAAGCGGTATATTTTTCAATCGCACCTGCAAGCCATATTCGACAAGGGAGCTATCAGTCACCCGACCGTTGCCTCTTTACGAGAATTCATCGACTCCATAAATGCTCATCTTCGTGCCATACAGTCATTGGCAACACGCCCCCCAAATCGCCGATGGTATTTTACTGCACCTGATCGTTTCCAAATTGGACCATGAAACAGTTGAAATGGGAGGAGGAAGTGTCAGTCAAATGGGATAATGCTACAACCAATGCCTTTCAACTTCCATCATGGGATGATCTGGTCTCGTTCATCGAGCGCCGCTGCCAAACAATCAACCAGCAATAACGTATCAAGTAAAAACAGCTCATCTAAATTCCCAGCGCGTCCATCAAAGGCTGGCTCAGTATTGGTCACCACATCGAATAACAATAAATGTCCACTGTGCGATGAAGTGGCCACACATAGTGCCTTTAAATGTAGTAAATTTGCCGCTATGGACCCATTGCAGAGGTATGACGTAGCTAAAAAAAGGAATCTTTGTTTGAATTGCCTGGGTAAAAATCACCTGTCTAGCAAGTGTCCATCAACCAATCGATGCCAACATTGCAAGGTGAGTTATCATTCCCTGCTTCACCGTAATTTGCCATCGACACCAACATCACCAGACCCCATCCAAGCACCAGCAGCGTCACTGCATTCACATATGAAGAGCAATGATGTAATCCTTGCTACAGCTGTAGTACAACTTCACAACAATAAAGGTAATTCAATTACGGCTTGAGCGCTGCTCGACTCGGCATCTCAGCGTAATTTCATATCAGAACGCATCGCCAATATGCTGAAATTATCTCGAACCAAAATTGCTATGGAAATCAGCGGAATAGGCGCACTACGAACGAAGGCAAAATACGTGGCTCTTATTGGGATCAAATCCATGCACACTGGATTTCCGTCACTAGTGGAAGCCGCCTTCATGCCATCGATTTCTTCGACTCAACAACGATGCCATATAGAGATTGCTGAATGGGGGATACCTCAAAACATCAACTTACCCGACAAAACATTTCATATCCCTGGTGTCATTGATTTGCTTCTTGGTGCCGTCATTTTCTTCGACATTCTGTCTGTGGGGCAAATAAAACTGCAGAAAAACTTACCCTCTCTGCAAAAGACGCAACTGGGTTGGGTAGTGGCTGGAGCCCTCACTACGTCTTCTTCGCTCTCATTATGTTTACTTCATCCTCAACAACGCATACCGAGTCGTCGTAACTAACAAATTTATCGCTTGAATCTCTTCTGGAAAGGTTCTGGAATGTAGAAGACGTTTGCTACAAACCACCTGTCGATAACGCAACAACTGAGCATGAGTGTGAAAAACATTTTCGATAAAATACGACACGTTGCTTGGTTACGAAGAAGTTCATCGTACGTCTCCCCTTCAGAGAAAATCCTGCTGGGTTAGGTAACCCCTTGGAAACGGCACGTCGAAGATTGTTCATCATGGAAAAGGGAATTCAGAGTAACCGCATTATTCAGCAAGAGTACAAGGCATTCATGCAAGAATACATTGAGCTACAACATATGGTACCAGTCGATCTGGGCGCGTTAGCTTCGAAGGTAGGTACCTACATTCCCCACCACTGCGTTGTAAAGGAGGAGAGTTCGACAACCAAATTGCGTGAGTATTCGACGCTTCATGCGCACTTCAAATGGGCGGTCCTTAAACGAAATTCTACACGCAGGGCCCATACTACAAGACGATATTGTAAAAATTCTGCTTCCGTTTCGAACTCACCGGTTCGTTCTTATGGCCGACATCGCTAAAATGTATCGGCAAATCATCGTTGATCTACGCGATGCAAAGTGGCAGTGTATATTGTGGCGTAACTCTCCTGCAGAGCCTCTAACAACATATCAACTTCAAACGGTAACGTACGGCACCAGCTAGCAGTTCGCTGCTTACAACAACTTGCACGTGAAAACCTCGAAACCTATCCTCTTGGATCGCGAGTCACTCTTCCTACAATAGGGGAAGTGCTAGAAATCAAGACTGAATTTACCGCACTACTAGCATCAGGTGGGTTTCCACTTCGTAAATTCGCGTCCAACTGCAACGAAATTATTTATGTATTTATTTATTTAGTCTATGATATACAGAGAATCCTAAAGACTAGATTACATAAGATTTCATATACTTATATATAATAAAGAACCACTTAACTTAAGGCAGAAAGAGCATATTTTTAAAGCATTGCCGCGATAAAGAAAAATCAATACAATGTTTATGATTAATTGAGTTGATTACAATTAGGGCGCGTGTGATTGGTCCATTCAGCTCATAATAAGACTTAAAATTCTCAAGAGCAAACATATAATGTTGACGCTAATTACGTTGTGGAACATGGAAGTCCAAAGATTCAAGAATTATTGGACAATCGATTACGCCATTAACAAAAGGGGCTGGTCGAATTTTAAATCAGGTAAACAGTACTTCATAAAAGTTTTCTGAACACGTTCAATCCTCATATTATGAACCTCATAGTGAGGACTCCATATGATGGAAGCATATTCAAGCCTAGATCTAACGAACGCGTTATACAACAGCTTCTTAGTATATGGGTCCTTAAATTCGGAGCCATTTCTTTTAAGAAATGCCAATAAGGCGCAAGCTTTGGGAATTATGAAATTTAGATGTTCAGTAAATGTGAATGATGAATCAAACACAACACCTAAATCCCTTAAATCCCTGGGGTAAGTAAACCCAACTAGAGC
This sequence comes from Eurosta solidaginis, assembly GCF_040869045.1. Taxonomy (NCBI): domain Eukaryota; kingdom Metazoa; phylum Arthropoda; class Insecta; order Diptera; family Tephritidae; genus Eurosta; species Eurosta solidaginis. Next base: position 155,691,787 of record NC_090321.1, read on the forward strand.
TGTATCAGAAACAAGATAAGTCGAAGTCACTGTATTTCTTAATTTAGAATACGTAACACTACATTTATTGACATTGAGCGCGAGCTTATTTCTACAGCACCAAGCATTAAAGTCATTGAGTTCAGTTTGAAGAATGGAAACAGACTCTTGTAATTTTCAAAAAGATTTTTAAATCATCAGCATACATGAGGTGACGACATTGTTTAAAACAAGCACTTACGTCATTGAAAAACATAATGAAAAAGAGTGGACCAAGGATGCTTCCCTGAGGTACGCCCGATGTAGCCACATAAGGTGCTGACTCCACACCGTCAATAACGACGAAATTGACTCTATTGGATAAGTATGAACTTATCCATTGTAGAAATGAGGAATGAAATCCCCTTCTTTCTAGCTTACCCAATAGTACGCAGTGCGATACTCTGTCAAAAGCTTTGGCTAAATCAGTATAAATACAATCAACTTGACAGCCATCCGTGAATGATGAAATGCAATAATTAGAAAATACAGTGAGATTGGACACTGTGGAACGTCCTAGAACAAAACTATGTTGACAAGAACTTAAATAAGGATTAACCATGAATGATATTTTAGCCATAACAATTTTCTCAAACAATTTAGATATAACAGGAAGTTTAGAGATTGGATGATAATTTGAAACTTCATTTTTATTGCCACTCTTATGAATTGGTTGAATGTACGAAATTTTCCATTCATCCAAAAAAATGCCAGACTTTAGTGATAAATTATATAAATACATTAGAGGTTCCGCAACAGAAACCGCACATTGCTTTAAAAAGAAAGATGAAAATTGTTGATAATCGCATTACTTTGAATTTTTGATAGCCTTAATACCCAAAGTAACGTCATCAATATCAAGAACTAATGAGCACAAGTTGAGATAAGACGGTATATTATTGAACATATCACCATTGTCATTCAGTGGTTCATCACTCACGAAATTCGCCTTAAAAAATTCAGCAAAATAATTAACTTTGTCGAAAGACGATGTGGAATTCTTACCTTGGTACGACACAGACACGGGAACTGCCGAAGATGAGCGCTTGGAGCGAATGAAATTCCAAAACGGGGTTCGATTTAATATTCGTTTCAAAATTATGAATATATTGCTTATATAAAAATTTCTCACGGCAATTAAACTCTTTGGCATACTTTAAGTATAGTTGCTTGTGCTGTGGGCTACCAGATTCTTTGAAGAGCTTATGAAATTTATTACGTAAGTTTTTAAGTCTCTTTGGATTCCTGGTGTACCAAGGCAACTTATACACTCTTTCGGGAAAACGCGGGATATTATTATTTACTATTTCTGACACATTGTTTTTAAATAACGCAAAACAATCCTTGAGATTACTTACTTACTTACTTAATTGGCGCTTAACCGTCTAAACGGTTATGGCCGTCCAACAAGGCGCGCCAGTCGCTCCTTCGCTCCGCCAACCCGCGCCAATTGGTCACACCAAGGGAGTTTAAATCGTTTTCCACCTGGTCCTTCCAACGGTGTGGGGCCGCCCTCTACCTCTGCTTCCATAGGCGGGTTCCGATAGAAACACTTTCTTGGCCGGAGCATCATCTTTAATTCGCATAACATGACCTAGCCAGCGCAGCCGCTTTGTTTTAATTCGCTGGACTATGTTGATGTCTGCGTATAGCTCGTACAGCTCATCATTAAAAATTCTTCGGTACTCGCCATCGCCAACGCGTAGAGGTCCATAAATCTTTGGAAGAACTTTTCTCTCGAACACCCCCAAAAGCCGCTTCATCTGCTGTTGTCATGGTTCATGCTTCTGCCCCATATAGCAGGACGGGTACGATAAGTGACTTGTAGAGTATGATTTTCGTTCGCCGAGAGAGAACTTTACTTTTCAATTGCCTACCTAGTCTAAAGTAGCATTTATTGGCAAGATTAATTCTTCGCTGGATTTCAGTGCTGATGTTGTTGCTAGTGTTGATGCTGGTTCCCAAATAAACGAAGTCTTTTACTATTTCGAAATGATGGCTGCCAACAGTAGCGTGGTTGCCAAGGCGCGTATGCGCTGACTCTTTGCTGGATGACAGCAGGTACTTCGTTTTGTCCTCATTCACCATCAAAATCCTTGAGATTACGCCCATTAAAAAGGTGTTGCCAGTCAAAATTGGAAATCAAACTATTTATTAAGACAAAATCGCAGCGACTATAGTTGAAACCGCACTCATTATTATGTAAATTAATAGCAAACTCATAAAATTCAAGCTCCAGTATTAATGGAACATGATGCTTATCTGTATTGGACAACGGACAGCAGGCGCGAGACAAATTATAATTTAGATCATTAAAATTGAAGACATACCAAGCACTGACGTTGAAGAAATTATCACATCAGAGGGACTGAAATGGTCACCAACAAACGACAACTTCATATTCTCGTACCGCTCATCGCAACATAATTCATCGAAGCTAACCAAACGCACTATATTGGCACAAGTAGCAAGCTTCTTCGACCCGCTAGGAATACTTAATCCTATCATCGTTAAGTGCAAAATCTTGTTGCAACGCCTCTGGAAACTACGTTTAGCATGGGATGAGAGTGTACCGCTTTCTATTCACACATAATGGGAGAGTATCTGCCATCAACTGACCCTCGTCAATCGCACCAAAGTCCCACGGTACGTATACTTTAACAATAACACTAATTTACATGCCTTTGCAGATGCAAGCTGTAAGGCTTATGGGGCATGTATCTATGCCGTTTCTTGTGATGAAAATGCTATCCATTCAACTCTTATCTGTGCCAAGTCACGAGTTGCACCAACGAAGGAGATAACCCTACCTAAATTGTAGCTTTGTGCTGCTCTGTTGCTCTCAGAGCTGCTTCATTCGATTTTAGAAACATTCAGCGAACTATCACCTTGTCATGGTTGCAACGTGAACCAGATTGCTGGAAAACATTCGTCGCCAATCGAGGTGCAAAAATACAACACATTACTGCTGACTTCACATGGCATCATGTCCCATCCGAAGAGAATCCAGCAGATTTAGTATCGCGTGGAACGCTAGTAGATGCCCTCATCGATAATAAATTGTGGTTCAGTGGGCCAGATTTTTTGACAAAGGAAAGCTGGTTCTGGCCACGTAATCCAGTTGACGCTTCGCAAGAACTTCCAGAACAGCGGGCACTTTGTGTTTCGTTAACATCGTCGCCACAAGAAGATATAATAGCTGAACTCAAATATGTGAATAGGTACGGAAAACTGCTTCGGAGATTTGCTTACGTTAAACGTTTTATTTCATCCCTTCGTCATCGCTTCGTGGAATCGGGTCCAATCACGGCCAAAGAACTAGATAAGTCTCTAATGACTGTTCCGATATATCCAGAGTGTAGAATTTGCCGAAGAGTACGAAACACTACATACATCTGAGGTCAATCGTAATTCCACACTCAATCAATTATCGCCATTTCTGCACGATAAAATAATCAGAGTGGGTGGAAGAATTTCTAATTCATCACTGCCGTGGTCTACGAAACACCCAATTCTCCTTCCCAAGGCACATCCATTCGTGCGAACCCTCGTCGAAGCTACGCATCGTCAACACCTGCATGCTGGATGCCAAACTCTCTTGAGCATCCTTCGTGACAAGTACTGGATTATCAACGCCCGAAGTATAGTTAAACAGGTAGTTCACAATTGCATTTTATGCTATCGCAACAAACCCAAGCTAGAATAGCAACTCATGTGAGCACTTCCTCCAGAACGCGTTCAGCCTGCTTATCCCTTTGAAATCGCTGGGGTTGACTATTGCGGCCCTTTGTCAATAACTCAAAGAATTAGAAGCAAGGGCCGTATCAAGGTATACATAGCATTGTTCATTTGCTTCACAACAAAGGCCGTGCATATGGAGTTGGTACCAGACTTGAGTACTGCCGCATTCATTTCTTCTCTCAAGAGATTTTTTGCACGCAGAGGCAAATGCCGCACAATTTTCTCAGACCATGCAACAAATTTCGTCGGAGCAAATCGAGAGCTGAAGGAGATGTTATCGGAATTTACATCACAAAAACATATTAATACAGTCCAATCAGCTTGTGCAGACGAAGGCATAGAATGGAGATTCATACCGCCACGGTCACCGCATTTCGGCGGACTTTGGGAAAGCGCAGTAAAATGTGCAAAATATTATCTCCGACGGGTTGTCGGCGCAACATTGCTTACATTCGATGAGCTAAATACAGTTTGTTGTCAAGCTGAGGCAATGATGAACAGCCGCCCGCTTACACCCTTGTCTACTACCCCTGACGATCTTCGTGCGCTTACTCCTGCTTATTTTTTGATTGGCAGAAGTCTCACCACGGTAATTGAACCATCGGTCCAACAAATTCCTACTGGGTTGTTATCAAGATACCAAATGGTGTAATCAATGCAACAAAACTTTTGGGAACGCTGGCGGCAAGAATACTTAAAGGAATTAATGGTTCGTACCAAGTGGAGGACAACATATCAAAATTTAAAAATCAACGACATGGTTCTTATTAAGGACGATTCCACACCACCCCTGAAGTGGCCACTAGGTAGAGTTGTTGATACTTTGTTGGGATTTATGGCATAGTACGAGTGTTTCTTATCAAAACTGCTGAAGGAACATACAAAAGAGCAGTGACACGAGTATGTAAGCTACCAATAGAAACATTATCATCTCAACAGTAACAATTGATAGCAAGCTTTCAAGGGGAGGCGGGGGTGGGGGAGAGTGGATGTTTACGCCCCTACTTATTGTTCAACCCACGCCGCACATGCATTTCCAACCAGTCTTCGAATTTGCATTACTCTCTACTTCGCACATACATACATAGGTACATACCTACGATTCTAACGTATCATCATCGCTGTCGTTGTCGTTGCTTGCATTTAGCTAATTTCTTCGCTTTGTGCTCAAACCCATTGTCCATCTACCGTCGTCATCGCCTTAGTCGCTGCAGCATTCATACATTTTGGTTGTTGGATATACATATAATTTTACAAATGCACACAAAACAACACGCATAGTTTTTGGTCTCTTCGCACTTATTGTTTTGTTTACCTTTTTCAAGAAATCACACGAGATTCTCTACGGTAATTGTCAATGTAATATAACAGGGCTTTTCCATGGAATATTCCTACATACTTTTTCTGCTAGCATTGAATTCGTTTTTAGCTTTTCAGATTATTAACCTTGTAGACGAAGAGTGAACTCCAATAAAGCAAAATATTAAATTGAAATTGTTCGGTTAACCTTTCTTTAATTGAAGAACCTTTCGCAAGTTTTGTTGAAGGTCAAAGGTTGTAGAAAACGCTCTACAACTCATCCACCACTCTTTTATATCCGAACTTTCCATATTGAATAATTAAAATTTATAATCATTATAAAATTTATCAGAAATGTATTAGAATTTTACCAAATAACTAGAACAGATTATTTGAAACAATACGTGGCTATTAAAAGAGAATTTTATTTCAACGTTACAATAAAATAGTATAAATAGTAAATATTCTCTGAGTTAATTTTATTGTCAGCTCTTAGTCCAAAAATCATTTAGTTGATGTGGCAAAAGTTTTTTTTTGATGTAATCCAACAATAATGATTCATGAATGAGACGTCATTAATTCAAGTTAATCAAATGTATTAGTGAATTTTTTATGGGGGCCCGTAAATTGTTTAGTCCCGGGCCCGGATTTTCTCTCTACGGCCCCGGTATGCATTAACCTGGGTCGATTTGTAGGGACGAAAGTTAACCTATATCGCGCTATCGATTTTTCGATAGGATTTGGGCTCAGGAAAAAAAGTTCCACTACGTATACCCAAAAAAATAATTTTTTTTTAAAACTACATTTACCAATTTTGCATTTGCCAATTGACATGAAAAAATGCATAAAAAATCGAAAAAATCGTTGAAATTTTGCAGGCTCAAAAATTATTTTTTTGGGTATGCGTAGTGGAACTTTTTTTCCTGAGCCCAAATCCTATCGAAAAATCGATGGCGCGATATAGGTTAATAAATCGACCCAGTCTAATGCACATATATACAAATTCATTTGAATGAGTTGAACAAAGCATGGGGCGCATTCCAAAAGCACAACTGCTGGCGAAGTTGATTAGTGATAACTTCTTGGAACGCACAGTTGCAACTTTACGACAAATTAGTGAGCATAACAGTTTTCCGCTCATTCACTCAACGTTTTTATCGATTGGTTGTTGACAGTTGGCTCAACGTATCGTTTCAAAAGCACAGTTTCTTTCACTCAGCTGATAACTGATTATTAGCAAGATCAGTTAATTGATGGAAGAAAAGACAATGATCAGATTGATGTTCATAATATAATACACCCAGACATTAACAAAACAGGAGGTCTTCCAAAAGAACTAGAAATATTTGTTGGTGTTAAAGTTATGTTCAGATCTAACGTTGACGTTGCTAAGGGACTTGTAAATGGAGCAAAGGTCACACCACTGAAATTATATGGCCATATTACGTGCTCAACTATACCATAACGATATACCATCGGTTCGCGTAGACTTTGGGAACGATGGCGTTCACATAATACAGCCTAAATCAGTTCAATTTCCTTCTAAATTTAATCACGGCACCGCTGATAACATTAAAACTTTACACCTAAATTATTAAATCTTACAGTTTATATCACAGTCCTAATTGTTCTAATAAACGCGTGTTAAATTTTGATGGTATAATTAAGAACAATTAGGACCTTCTTTTATTGCTATCACAATGTAACACGCTTTTATTAGAACAATTAGGACTGTGATATAAACTGTAAGATTTAATAATTTAGGTGTAAAGTTTCAATGTTAAAAATATATAATTATGTACAATATGGAATTTTTTTGTCGCAGACGAAGAAGCCTAATTATCGTTAAAGGTTACAATGAACTTATAATAACACTTTCTTCACAGTCAATTTATTTTTTACTTTTTAGTTAATTTTATTAACCAATAATAAAAGCTTATTTTAAAAAAAATTTTTTTTCTTTTATTTTATTTTTTACTTTTTAGTTAATTTTATTAACCAATAATAAAAGCTTATTTTTAAAAAAGTTTTTTTTTTTATTTTTATTATATTTATATTTCTAATGTATAATTTAGTTATTTTATAGTAAACAAACATTTTTTCTTTGAATTTGTGACGCCTTCAATGTAATCCAGTGATAATAATAATAATGCCCAACGGATTAATACCCTCCAAAGCCCGCCCGACCAGCGCGAGCGGCACATCCGCATGACGCACGGATTTCTTTTTGTTTTTTCCGAGTTGTTGATAGGTGGAAAGCGTCGAGATCTAAAACTGCTCAGCTACAGAATAAAAATCATCAGCTGAGTACTATACATAACAGTTAGAAATTACATAACGGTTAGAAATTATACTTATACGTACTACATTGTTAAATTACAGAAGATTTTTATTTTATTAGATTGTTTTTTTTACGAGTTAAGATAGGATAAGACAGTTTTCTTTATGGTAAAAAGTGAATCAGTTATATCAAATGAATTAGAATGATTGTTAAAATCATGACACAAACACCGAAAAGGTTCATTCAATTCAAAGCTAGTTCTACACTGCCTCAAAAGAAGAGGTTTGTAATGTCTTCACACTCGTGATGGGACGTTAAAGTTTACTTCGTTTAAAAGAATTGGACTAGACATCAATCCATTCAGGAGCTTAGTCATAAATATAACGCCTAGCATTTCTCTACGACTTGCAAGAGTTGGAAGATTGATAAGCTTCAACCGACTAGTATAAGGCGGAAGATTATACGCAGAGTCCCACTGAAAATTCCTTAAAGAGAAAAGTAGAAATTGCTTTTGTATTGATTCAAGCCTATCTGCACGAACTCGATATTGTGGATTGCAGACTATTGATCCGTATTCTAGTATCGGTTTAACTAAAGTGATGAAAAACGCTTTAGTTACATAAGGGTCACTAAATTCTTTAGACCATCGTTTCACGAATGATATAACACCTCTAGGCTTATTGACCGTAGCATTAGTATGAAGGTTGAAACTAAGTTTAGCATCTATCGTGACTCCCAAGTCCACAAAATAGTTTACTGATAGAAGACAAAAATTATTAATTACGTAAGAGGCTGCTGGCAAAGATACATACATTTATGTCAGTGTTCTATTAAAATAATCCTTTTGCTCATTTTTAACCAAACATTTTTTCCAATAACTTTCTTTTATGCATATTGTTGTTGTTTGTAATAAAAATAACTAAATAAATTCAGCTTCGCTCCTGAAGAAGCTAAGGTGCTTAGTGAAACGTCGAGCCGAAATATTGGAGTTTTATTTAATTTTGCACTAAGCAAATAATGGTCAAAAAGCCTATTTCTACTGTCGTAAACCATATAATTGACCGGCTATCATTTAAAGAAATTAATTCTTATTTTGAAAATTTCTCAATCAGCAAAGACATTTTTTTTTTCAAAAGCGCGGCATACATTTGTATACCCAGCTGTACTTATGCTTAGCTATTATAGCTTTAATCGGATAACGTTGGGGTGTAATGGTGTAAAGGGGTCGAGATAGACATAAACTCTCGTGTATCAATATTATCAGTGTCGAAAAAGAAAACGATTGGCCCAGGTCAGTCTGTCCGCCGTTAAAGCTTTTGATAGGCAGGTAGGAGCACCAAAATCATGACCTTCAATACAGAACTCTAGAACTTTTCCACTATTGCTTTGCAAAAACCGCTGTCAGCCATATATATATATTTTATAGAAATAATTTTCATTCGAATACAAAAAGCTCTATCTGACTTTTAAGCAAGTATAAACGACTTATTTGAATACACCACGGAATTTTGTATCACCTATTGGAATACTTCATATTATAAGAAATTTAAAGTATAGCTGTTTTTTTTGTTCTCCTGAGCAACTCAGCCCAATTCTAAGCAAAAATTCCGTGCGAGTTCTTTCCCTTCTCCCATTCCTCGTATTCTAAATAAAGATTCCTTGTGAGTTTTTTCACTTCTCCCTTTCCTCCTATTCTGAATAATGTTCGAAAAAGCGGAAACCGGTTATGGGATACAAGTAGGTATTATGTATGTGAGGGAGAGGAAGATTTCATAGCAGTTTTTTCACTTGTTAAATTAAAGGAAAACGCATCGAAATAGTTAAAGGAAATTGGTTTTTTTAAGAAAGAACACTTATTTGTACAAATTTGTGCTAAAATATGTATGTACATTCTACAACAATATTCTCACTGTTAAGACAACAACAACAACAACCACAATATTCTTTATTTTAAGTCGAAAAGTATATCATAAGCAACGGAAGAGCTCTTGGTATATTTGATGCAGCCATCCAGAAATTGCGCAAGGATTTTTTAAGAAGGCTTAAATAGATTTTGGCATATGGCGAAAGGCGAACTCAACTCGACTTGGCCGCCAGAAAATTGCTTTGCTGAATGAAAGCAGGCAACTCCGGCGGATTGTGCATTGTTTATATTTTATTTCTTAATTTCAAACAAATTCGCAACAATAATTAAACTTTTCTATTTTTTAAACAAAATAAGAAATGCGCAACGAAATTTCAATTGACGAAACAGATGTCTTCGAAAATTCGAAATTCCTATTCCCCAATTATTGTTCTCACTAGGATAAAAGAATTGGAGAAATTTTTCCGCGGGAAAAAAAAATCGCGAGAACAAAATTCCGAGGGAATATTTAGAATTGGGTTGACTGTGTTTTCGCTGATAGAGGGTATTGAATATAAGCCGAAAATGTAGTACATGTTTACTTATTACAAGAGCTTTTAATCAGTTTTGATATCTTCAGAAAGTAATAGTGATGAAATTTATTGATGAAATATAACAAAAATCGATAGTTTACCACGCCCACTTACTATGACAGATTGAAAAATCAACATTATAAAGGATAGATTCAAAGCGTAAAGAATATCCGTATCTCTTTGTTTTAGGCATTTGCGCCATCTAACATAACATTTTTTTATTATATTTAAGCTTCAAATTTCCAGCTTATCGAAAAATAACATCAATAAACTACCAAAATGTTTTACTTCTATCCATTTTAGCTGGAAGATGGAAGTTTTTCTGAAAACTGTGGTGACCAAAATGCTTCAAAAGTAATTAAAGGCAACAAACCCATACCCTCGCAAAAACGTGTAGGACTATTGCGTAAACCAGAAACCAAAGACCACTCGTTCAGTGCTATTAAAGAGTTCAGCTTTGATAAAGAAAATATTGCATTAGAGATGATGACACCAAAAATACGCCAACATATGCCATCGGAAGCAAATGCAATTTCTAAAGGTAAAGATATAGCGACAATAACGCTGGACCAACCAGAAAAATCACTGGAAGTCGCATATCGTAAATCAATTAATATTGAAAATGATTTAGAAACGCTACGTCCAAATGAAATCAAAAATATCGAGGGAACAAAATCCAATGGTGAGCTTAATTATGTTCCGATAAATTGTGAAGCATCACAATCTACGTTGAATGTTATACATGAAAAGACGGAGCAAAATGACCTTCCTTATTGGCTTAAACCCAGTACAGTGCAGATATATCCATACAATTTTATAATGGCTGTTAGACGAAAGCTTGAAGCGCTAGCAGATGTAAAACAAGTACATTCCCAAATAAAGCACCATAAAACAACATCAACTAAGGATTTGCTCTCAAAGAGAGCAGAGAATGAACAAATAAGTTTCTCAAAAACTGTTAAAGAACTGACTCCACAATCTATCACTCGGTCGTTCATCCCAGTGAGTAAAAATACATTTGAGGAATCCGTCGTAACTTATTCAGCCGATAAAGATGCTTCACCAAATTTTACTAAATCGAAAAATTATTCGACTCATTCGCAATCCGAAGTTAACTCAAATATTAGCTCGATATCAATACAACTTATACCATCTTCGAATACCGTTTCACAAACCTCTTCCAAAACGTCGATAAGTATTCCATTAACATATTCAAAATCAAAACCTGACACTCAACCGGAGGATGACACAACAATATCAAGTTCAATCTTCAATAGCCCGGAAAGAAATACCGGTCACAAAAATACTAACAATGATAAAAATGAGAAACATTTGCAGAGGTCAATTAGTCCGCTATCTCTTGATCGTGTGGAAAATCTTACGATTACACCAAATATAAATTTTGCAAGAACCAATGCATGGAAAAACGTGAATACCAATCGAGGTGACAAAGTACAGGCTTGTACTATAGATCAAAAACCTAGCAATAATAAGATTGTGCACGAGGAAGTAAATATTAATCAGCTTTTAGACGATTTCAATCGTAGTTTATCACACGTTATAGCTGTAAATGATCGAATAAAAACGACTAAAAATAAAACGCAGTATAAATGTGGCACGCAGGATATTTGTGGCACGCAGCAGTGTATAGAGCAGAGCGAATATATCGACCCAAAAGAATCTGATGAGTATACAGAAGACTTTGAGGGTCACTCTAGTCAAAATTCGACTTGCAATAAAAGAAGTACAGTGTCTAGTAGGAATGAAACTATTACTAGTGAAGAGGAGTTAAAGGGCAATACTGAAAGCTCCCAGGCTAAAGTAATTTCAATTAGTTTATGTTCACGTTCAAGGGTAGCTTCTGAAGAGACGCAAACTCAACTAAATAGAAAATTTTCACAACATGAATTAAATAAATCTGATAAACGTGCACAAAAAATAGAAAGAGTAAAGAAAAAAGTTATGCAAAATATTTCAACTTCACAAAAAATGAGAAATTCTAAAGAAAATTTTAAAGATTTTATAGATGAACAACACAATTGTATACAAACAGAACTATTAAATGGCATACCAGCACCTCACAGCATTAAACATAAGCAAAAGGAATGTTGTAAATCGGAGAGCGTAGTGGATAATATTCAAACTAAAGGTAACATTGCCAAGGAGCGAAATATAGAACATTCAAAACATTCGCCAACAGACCGTTCCCACGAAGAAAAAATTAAGTTAAACGAATTACAAAAAAATGAAGGTGGTCTTTGTAAACGTCATTTACTACCAAAATATGTTACAGCCAGTCATAAAGTTCTGGAAATGTTTGATAGTTCCAATTTAGAGATTTCTATAGGTTCCACAAATAAAGACAGTCTATCTGATTCAGCTTGTAACTACTCAAATGTCGGCCTGGTAAGTGTGTGGGTCTCAAAGTCTATTAAAAATATTAATATTCTTATATTTCCCTTACTTATATTTAGTATGCAAAATTAATACGAAACGAAACAACAAAATCAGAACATTTGTCAACCTTATTAAAGATGCGGGAAAAGGTGTTGTTCGATCGTACTAAAGGGCAAATAGCATGGTTGGAAGTACAAAAGGAACGATGTAAGTCAAAGGGATTACTTCAGCAGATAGTTGCTATAAAGAAAAAACAACGTGGGATTTTGCTGAAAATGGAAAAGGAACGTGAAGAAATAAAGAGGTAACTACATTGTTGAGCGTAGCTAAAACATATAATCAATTGCTTTACGACCGAGAAACGTTTGAGAGAAAACTGCGTGAGAGAGGCGGCACCTATTGCCCAAAAGCTGAGTTTATGATATTAGTTTATATGAACATGCCATTTTAACTGTCTTGCAGGTCTTGGCTGTTTTTAAACTTTTTATGAAAATAAAATGGTATATTAAATTTGTCACGAAACTTAAAATTATAAGTCCTTAAAGGAGAATAGATAGACCCACCAATAAATATACGGACATGGTCAGGTTGACAAACTGGTTTGATTTAGCCATGCCCGTCAGTCTCTCGTAATTTCTTTCCAATGTTAACAGCTAGAAATTTCACCAAATAATTACGTATACGACATTTATTGTTGTCTGAAAAAAGTGTACAGAACGGTAGTATATAAAGTATATATCCTTTAAAACGGGTTGTTCAGATAAAATATCCATGGCCACAGCTATCTCATGCAGATAACAAGAAATGTGAAACTGTGCGAGGATTACGGATCTATTATTTATTTGATATAAATCGAAAATGTCATCTGTTCTTATGTACACCTGTTCTCTATATATTACATATCTCGACTGTATACGATTATTAGGATATTACGAATGAGATAAGATTATTGCTCAGCTCAATTCATGAAAGGTCTTTGGCACAACCGATCACAGTTCCGTCCTTGTTTTTTTTTTTTTAATTTTGAGGCACTGGGGTATCATTCTGATATTTGAACAGGTAGGTCAGTCGAATCCTCGTTAGAACTGCCCACGATGCAATAAAGCCAGACAGGTGAAGTTAATCTTACAAAATAGTCACATTTGACAATATTCGCCCTCATAACTTAAAATGTTGCTTTCTGATTTTTTCTCAGCATTGATTTTTTTCAGTATCATACAAAATCATATCATGCCACGCGGACATGACTTCCATTTTTCATGCGTCAATTCCGCAGGCATTATTTAATTGCTCCAGAATTACGGAGCTCCTTAGGCGAAATGAAAAAGTTGTAAGCTTTTTTTCGCTTAATTAGCATACTTAAAACCTTATAAAAGTTATATGAAGCGATTCGTATGGATCAGCCGCAGTGCATTGGCCTATTTTTGTTAACAAATAATGCTATGTTTGTTTATAATTAATAGAAACAGTTTTTTCGAAAATTCCAACAATATCTAAAAATATCGAAATTAACTTTCTTACCCAAAAGCAGATTTGTAGGATCGAAAATTTTCATGGCGTCTTTCCGAAATTCAAAGACACAAACATCTCTGCTAGACAGAGCTGACAGAAACTCCAACACATTAACAGAATTTTTGACATCAATAATACACTTGCATAAATTTTTCCTTTTATTCCTATAGAAAACCATGGTATGTATGTGTATGCATACACGTATACAAAATGTTTACATCAGGTTTGTCATGTCGCTTCTAACAACCTGACAAAAACTTTGCTTTACGCTGTGATGCAAATTTCCATCAGCCATATCTGTCAATTGATGCCTCAAATGACTGATAGCTGTCTAGCAGGGATATAAGCCCGCTCTAATTCGAAATTCGAAAAGCTGCATAGTCGTGTTGCTCAAATGTTTCACCCAAATACATATATGTACGAGCAAGACGGTAAGAGAACTACTCTCTTACTAGTTTTGAGTTTGAATAACATATGGCTTTCCAATTGTTTCCACTTACCTATAGTATAGTAAGTGGCCTTCAATCAGGCTCGGTGCCTCGGGGCAGCTTGAGCGCCGACCATATGGCCATAGTAGTATAGCGTCATCAATCACAAGGCGAACAGACTACCTGATTCCCTATCTGCGCTTCGACGGAGATCTTAAGGCCACAATAGAGGTGGACGGTTGGCGCAAGGGTGCGCAAATGGCGGACGAGGCGATACATGTGTACACAGATGGTTCCAAAGTAGTGGAAGGAGTAGGGTCTGCGGTATACTGTGCTGATCCGGAAATAAGCAGATCCTACAGGCTGCCGGATTACTGTAGTGTAACGGAAATATTAGCCGTAACCAAAGCAGTAGAAACCCTGGAAGAGAATAGCTTAAGCTGCAACCGTGTTAACTTTTATATTGACAGTCAAGCAGCAATTAAAGCAACAATCTCGCATAGCACAGCATCTAAACGCGTGTTAGAGTGTAAACAGTCTCTGGAGAGAATCGGGACTGGGAATGAAAAAGCGGATGAACTAGCTAAAAAGGGCGCATCCCTTGAAGCTTGCTCCTGAGACGTCACAATTAGATTGAGGGAAATTAAGCGAAGGCGAGAGGTGCACATGATCGACCAAGCGGGAAAGGCGTGGGTTCAAGCGCGGGGCTGTTAAGTGTCGAAGATTATGTGTAGGTCTTACAACCTTAGACTAACAAAGTTGCTTCTATCATTAAAAAGACAGGACTGTAGACTCATGACGGGTATTCTGACTGGGCACTGCCTTCTGGCGTCACATACCTTTAAATTAGGCTTGGTCAGTGATAGCATATGTAGGAAGTGCGGGTTGGAGGAGGAAACAATTGAGCACGTTCTGTGCTCGTGCCCTGCACTTGCCAGGCTACGACTCCAGCTATTAGGAGTGATACAGCTGTCAGATCTAGAAACAGCAAGTGGCTTAAGTCCTAGGAAGCTTCTAGTATTTGCCAAGAGGACGGAGTTATTTTATAACAAAGGTCATGGTTTTTGATAGGGTTTTTCAGTTTGGTAGTTAAAACAAACTTCTGGTAACACTACGTACTCAATCAGTCTATATGAAGTCCTTATTGACCGGCCAGTTCAACCTAACCTAACCTATAGTGGTCTGTACCAAAATCCTAAAAAATGTTTCCAAAATAATTTTTAGCGCACAAAAAAACCTTAAATAGAATTAATTTTTGACCGGCCCATTTTTTGGGCAAATTTCACTTACACGTAAATACATAGGTGTCTTTTTTTCCAGATTATTTTTTCTTTATTTTAGTTGCTTCTAAAAAAAACACGAAATCCCAAATAACGAGTTAACTTTTGACGAAACTGACTAAATTTACGTATTTATGCTACTCTATTTTATTATATCTTATTTTATATTATATTATATTCTTTTATTTCACCTTATTTTATTATTATTTAAATGGAACGGACTGAATGGGAAAATTTCACGAAAAAGAATATTTCAAAAATGTTTTAGTTTTTAGGCATGGTTCAACTATATGGTTGGCTCATCTGTACAATAACAAAACATGTCTGTTCAAATTGTCAAAATCTGTGTATTGGTGTTGATGCGAATGGTATGAAATGGAAATATAAAACTTAGCAGTTTTGGTATGTTTAAGAAAATGTTGCCAACGTGTTGGTTTCATTTTGAGTTTGCCATCTCCTTTTGACAATCCCATCGACCATGCAATGAAATAAATAAAATCAGCTGATGGGATGAGCCAACCATATAATTGAACCATGGTTTTAGGTCAAAACGGCAACCGTCATATAGCGTAATTTTATCGATTTAAAACATATAAACGCTCACGGTTGCCATTTGACAAAATTTTTTGTGCCAAAAAAAAAAACGCAATGTACCGAAATATTCGAAGTAGTTTATATTTTATAAAATATATTTTTCTAACGTCATTTTCAATTTATTTGATTACATTTAATTTTTTAATATTATTTAGTATTTTATTCAAATTTCTTATATTTTTTAGTGTTTTATTTATTTTATATTATTTTATTTTACTTCCTTCCAATTTATTTTATCTAACATTCTTTTAAATCAACTTATTTTATTTCGTTTTATCGTATTTATATCTTTCATGAACATGATATTAACTTTGGTCCGATGTTTGTAACGTTGAGAAATATAGAAGATATAGATTGATCAGAGCGACGAACTGAGTTGATATAGCCATGTCCGTCTGTCTGTTTGAACGCAAACTAGTCCCTCAAATTTTCAGATATCTCAATGAAATTTGGCACAAGGGTGTATTTTTGTATTATATTAGACATTTGTCGGATCCGATAGGATCGGACCACTATATCATATATCTCCCATACAACCGATCGTTCAGATAGAAAGATTTTTGGCAATTTCTCCCTTAATTTCCAATATAAAAACGTTTAACTTGGTGATATTTATTCTAATATATCATAGAAGATTTCATGAAAAAATCATTTCGACCGGAGCTATATATAATATTGTTACGAATATTAGCAAAACTAAGGGGTGCTGCCATCTCTAAGCCGATGCTAAGCAGCGCCTTGCATGCACATCCATATATCAATCTATATGTATCTACATAAACGAACCAATCATTGTGCCTACACGCAGCTGAGAGCAACGCACAAGCACATGCAGATATCTTATCTGGAATGCTCTTAAAGGTATGCAATTGTGATTGTGGAAGTGTCGCTCACACATACAAGCGCATGGGGTATGAGAGAAGCTATAAAAATTATACATCTGTAGTTGTAGCTGAGAAATTTATAACTAACTAATTAAAATTCTGGAAGCGCCTAGAAGATGCCACGAGGAAATCAGAGAGTATAAAAGCATTAGCGGTAGAGGCGCTATGGGCAGTTTTCAGTTAAGCACGCTATCTGTCGAGCAATAGATCAGTTTCATCAGTCAGTTTGGTTATTAAGCCAGCTAGTTGCAAAGTATAAGTGTTATTGTGAAGTACTTTAATAAAGGCCATTTTTCCATTATTCAATATTGGAGTTATTTATTCAACAGTTTAGTGAGACGAACTTAGCAAAAGGGCAAATAAGAGGATTTGCAGTAAATTCGTTACAATATATATCCCATACAATCGATCGTCCAGATAGAAAGGTTTTTGGTCATTTCTCCCTTAGTTTCCAATATAAAAACGTGAAACTTGGTGATATATATTCTAATATATCATAGAAGATTTCCTGTAAAAATCATTTCGATCGGAGCTATATATAATGTATATCCCATACAACCGATCGTTCAGGTAAGGGGTTTTTTGCCATTTTTTATTTTATATTTATCTTAAAAATCGTTTAGGTATGTACATCTGTTCACTATATATTTCTTATCTTGTACATCCGATCATTTGGAGATTACGAACGGGATAAGATTATTGTTCAGCCCCATTCATGAAAGGTATGAAGTCTTCGGCACAGCTGAAGACATTCCCGTCCTTACTTGTTTTTATTTAACTTTCTATCGTTTGCCTGTTTCTTTTATATGGCATGCTTTGCTTCCATATTCTTCTTCTTATTTAATTGGCCCTTAACGTTTAAACGGTTATGGCCGTACAACAAGGCGGGGCAGTCGCTCCTTCTCTCTGCCAACCGGCGCCAATTGGTCACCAAGGGATTTTAAATCGTTTTCCACCTGGTCCTTCCAACGGAGGGGCCGCCCTCTACCTCTGCTTCCATAGGCGGGTTCCGATAGAAACACTTTCTTGGTTGGAGCGTCATCTTTCATTCGCATAACATGGCCTAGCCAGCGCAGCCGCTGCGTTTTAATTCGCTGGACTATGTTGATGTCTGCATATAGCTCGTACAGCTCATCGTTAAATCTTTTTCGGTACTCACCATCGCCAACGCGTACAGGTCCATAAATCTTTCGAAGAACTTTTCTCTCGAACACTCCCAGAGCCGCTTCATCTGCTGTTGTCATGGTTCATGCTTCTGCACCATATAGCAGAACGGGTACGATAAGGGATTTGTAGGTCATGATTTTCGTTTGCCGAGAGAGGACTTTACCTTTCAATTGCCTACCTAGTCCAAAGTAGCATTTATTGGCAAGTGATTCTTCGCTGGATTTCAGAGCTTCCATATGGGTAACATATATACAATATACAATATTTATTATTAGTCTAACTATGGTGGTGATATATATCTCCTAATCTTTATGAGTAGTTTAAGGATTTGGGTCCATTATAATATTTTAAAAATTAATGTGCATGTAATTTTTTTATCTTAGTGTGCTGCCTCTTTTCATCACTACATAAAATTTTACTGAAGCATTTTGGTTCATTATCATTCACTTGGGTGGTAGGATAGAAATTGTTCCAAACATAAAATAGTGCAAAATATTGAAAGATTTCTGTTTTTTAGTCAAAATAAAGAACAAAAAATTTTTCCCAAATTATTAAATAAATTATAAAATTAAAAAAATTGCTTCAAATAAATGTTTTCATACATTTAAAAAAAAAAAAGCAATATGGGCAATCCCCGATTATTAAAAATCATACAAACAGACAAAATTGGTTAATTCGTTGTAGTTCTATAAATAGAACGAAAACAGCAACAAAACCAAAGTTTCTTTGAAAACCGCCGTACCAAGCATAGCTTTAACACATAATTGCATACGAAGTATGCAATGTGTAAAAGATTAAAATATGCAAAAAGAAGGCAATTGGGAAAGACTTCACAACAGGCATGACGTAGCTGAATGCGTTTACAACCATTTCAACTATCGTAGGGGTGCGAGTTCGACTCCCACTCCCGGGAGAAAAGGCTTTGAAGAGATTTACAAGGTATAATCGAAACAGCTGTCGCCTTGTCCGTCCTGATGTCACGTTGTTTAAATTTTTCCCAAATTATTAAATAAATTATAAAATTAAAAAAATTGCTTCAAATAAATGTTTTCATACATTTAAAAAAAAAAAGCAATATGGGCAATCCCCGATTATTAAAAATCATACAAACAGACAAAATTGGTTAATTCGTTGTAGTTCTATAAATAGAACGAAAACAGCAACAAAACCAAAGTTTCTTTGAAAACCGCCGTACCAAGCATAGCTTTAACACATAATTGCATACGAAGTATGCAATGTGTAAAAGATTAAAATATGCAAAAAGAAGGCAATTGGGAAAGACTTCACAACAGGCATGACGTAGCTGAATGCGTTTACAACCATTTCAACTATCGTAGGGGTGCGAGTTCGACTCCCACTCCCGGGAGAAAAGGCTTTGAAGAGATTTACAAGGTATAATCGAAACAGCTGTCGCCTTGTCCGTCCTGATGTCACGTTGTTTAAATTTTTCCCAAATTATTAAATAAATTATAAAATTAAAAAAATTGCTTCAAATAAATGTTTTCATACATTTAAAAAAAAAAAAAAAAAAAAGCAATATGGGCAATCCCCGATTATTAAAAATCATACAAACAGACAAAATTGGTTAATTCGTTGTAGTTCTATAAATAGAACGAAAACAGCAACAAAACCAAAGTTTCTTTGAAAACCGCCGTACCAAGCATAGCTTTAACACATAATTGCATACGAAGTATGCAATGTGTAAAAGATTAAAATATGCAAAAAGAAGGCAATTGGGAAAGAGTTCACAACAGGCATGACGTAGCTGAATGCGTTTACAACCATTTCAACTATCGTAGGGGTGCGAGTTCGACTCCCACTCCCGGGAGAAAAGGCTTTGAAGAGATTTACAAGGTATAATCGAAACAGCTGTCGCCTTGTCCGTCCTGATGTCACGTTGTTTAAATTTTTCCCAAATTATTAAATAAATTATAAAATTAAAAAAATTGCTTCAAATAAATGTTTTCATACATTTAAAAAAAAAAAGCAATATGGGCAATCCCCGATTATTAAAAATCATACAAACAGACAAAATTGGTTAATTCGTTGTAGTTCTATAAATAGAACGAAAACAGCAACAAAACCAAAGTTTCTTTGAAAACCGCCGTACCAAGCATAGCTTTAACACATAATTGCATACGAAGTATGCAATGTGTAAAAGATTAAAATATGCAAAAAGAAGGCAATTGGGAAAGACTTCACAACAGGCATGACGTAGCTGAATGCGTTTACAACCATTTCAACTATCGTAGGGGTGCGAGTTCGACTCCCACTCCCGGGAGAAAAGGCTTTGAAGAGATTTACAAGGTATAATCGAAACAGCTGTCGCCTTGTCCGTCCTGATGTCACGTTGTTTAAATTTTTCCCAAATTATTAAATAAATTATAAAATTAAAAAAATTGCTTCAAATAAATGTTTTCATACATTTAAAAAAAAAAAAAGCAATATGGGCAATCCCCGATTATTAAAAATCATACAAACAGACAAAATTGGTTAATTCGTTGTAGTTCTATAAATAGAACGAAAACAGCAACAAAACCAAAGTTTCTTTGAAAACCGCCGTACCAAGCATAGCTTTAACACATAATTGCATACGAAGTATGCAATGTGTAAAAGATTAAAATATGCAAAAAGAAGGCAATTGGGAAAGACTTCACAACAGGCATGACGTAGCTGAATGCGTTTACAACCATTTCAACTATCGTAGGGGTGCGAGTTCGACTCCCACTCCCGGGAGAAAAGGCTTTGAAGAGATTTACAAGGTATAATCGAAACAGCTGTCGCCTTGTCCGTCCTGATGTCACGTTGTTTAAATTTTTCCCAAATTATTAAATAAATTATAAAATTAAAAAAATTGCTTCAAATAAATGTTTTCATACATTTAAAAAAAAAAAAAAAAGCAATATGGGCAATCCCCGATTATTAAAAATCATACAAACAGACGAAATTGGTTAATTCGTTGTAGTTCTATAAATAGAACGAAAACAGCAACAAAACCAAAGTTTCTTTGAAAACCGCCGTACCAAGCATAGCTTTAACACATAATTGCATACGAAGTATGCAATGTGTAAAAGATTAAAATATGCAAAAAGAAGGCAATTGGGAAAGACTTCACAACAGGCATGACGTAGCTGAATGCGTTTACAACCATTTCAACTATCGTAGGGGTGCGAGTTCGACTCCCACTCCCGGGAGAAAAGGCTTTGAAGAGATTTACAAGGTATAATCGAAACAGCTGTCGCCTTGTCCGTCCTGATGTCACGTTGTTTAAATTTTTCCCAAATTATTAAATAAATTATAAAATTAAAAAAAAATTGCTTCAAATAAATGTTTTCATACATTTAAAAAAAAAAAAAAAGCAATATGGGCAATCCCCGATTATTAAAAATCATACAAACAGACAAAATTGGTTAATTCGTTGTAGTTCTATAAATAGAACGAAAACAGCAACAAAACCAAAGTTTCTTTGAAAACCGCCGTACCAAGCATAGCTTTAACACATAATTGCATACGAAGTATGCAATGTGTAAAAGATTAAAATATGCAAAAAGAAGGCAATTGGGAAAGACTTCACAACAGGCATGACGTAGCTGAATGCGTTTACAACCATTTCAACTATCGTAGGGGTGCGAGTTCGACTCCCACTCCCGGGAGAAAAGGCTTTGAAGAGATTTACAAGGTATAATCGAAACAGCTGTCGCCTTGTCCGTCCTGATGTCACGTTGTTTAAATTTTTCCCAAATTATTAAATAAATTATAAAATTAAAAAAATTGCTTCAAATAAATGTTTTCATACATTTATAAAAAAAAAAAAAAGCAATATGGGCAATCCCCGATTATTAAAAATCATACAAACAGACAAAATTGGTTAATTCGTTGTAGTTCTATAAATAGAACGAAAACAGCAACAAAACCAAAGTTTCTTTGAAAACCGCCGTACCAAGCATAGCTTTAACACATAATTGCATACGAAGTATGCAATGTGTAAAAGATTAAAATATGCAAAAAGAAGGCAATTGGGAAAGACTTCACAACAGGCATGACGTAGCTGAATGCGTTCACAACCATTTCAACTATCGTAGGGGTGCGAGTTCGACTCCCACTCCCGGGAGAAAAGGCTTTGAAGAGATTTACAAGGTATAATCGAAACAGCTGTCGCCTTGTACGTCCTGATGTCACGTTGTTTAAATTTTTCCCAAATTATTAAATAAATTATAAAATTAAAAAAATTGCTTCAAATAAATGTTTTCATACATTTAAAAAAAAAAAAAAAAGCAATATGGGCAATCCCCGATTATTAAAAATCATACAAACAGACAAAATTGGTTAATTCGTTGTAGTTCTATAAATAGAACGAAAACAGCAACAAAACCAAAGTTTCTTTGAAAACCGCCGTACCAAGCATAGCTTTAACACATAATTGCATACGAAGTATGCAATGTGTAAAAGATTAAAATATGCAAAAAGAAGGCAATTGGGAAAGACTTCACAACAGGCATGACGTAGCTGAATGCGTTTACAACCATTTCAACTATCGTAGGGGTGCGAGTTCGACTCCCACTCCCGGGAGAAAAGGCTTTGAAGAGATTTACAAGGTATAATCGAAACAGCTGTCGCCTTGTCCGTCCTGATGTCACGTTGTTTAAAATTTTTCCCAAATTATTAAATAAATTATAAAATTAAAAAAATTGCTTCAAATAAATGTTTTCATACATTTAAAAAAAAAAAAGCAATATGGGCAATCCCCGATTATTAAAAATCGAACAAAAATGTTTGTGCACAAAGATGAAGCTAAAAGTATTTTCACCACCAACTTTTAAATTATAGTGAAATTATTTTGAGCTCTACTGCCACTACTACTGAGTGAGGCTGCTATTTTTCCACTCACTGCTCAACTATTAACGCATTAATGCACTGGATGCATAGAGTGAGTTGAAAAAAATACAAGTTGGTAGAATTTCGACCACAGGCGATACTAGTATAGAGTAATATGTCTTCTATAGTTTAGCGTTTTAAGTCGTTTACGAATCGTGAAAAGGAGTTTAACTAGATTTAATTCATATGTCTTCTGTAAAAAAATGTATTGTCACGAATATTAGAATCACTAAGTGATACTCACATCACATCCTATGGTGATTCTAAGCAGTATGTGCGTAAATAAATAAATCATTATGTACACATTACGACAAGCAACATTTACATACACACAGCGGGGAAATACACATAAACACATTAACCGTCGTTTACCCACATGCATACAAGGCAACGAAGAGATAACTCACACACAGATGTACATAGTTAGTCAACAGTCAGAGTATTACTCACATATATACACGCATATGCCTATGCCAGAGTCTATAAACTACAAATAGGTATACATATATGTAGCTCAATTACTAGGGTAAACAAGTAGAACATTCTACAAGGAGAAACATCTGGAATATCCCAACGATGCAGAAAAGAGTATAAAAGCGGCAAAAGCGGAATAGTCTGACTTGAGTTTGATTTAAACACGATAACAGTTGTGAAGTATAATTGTTATTCAAAGTAGTCTAATAAAGACCGTTTTGCATTATTAAATATTTGATTTATTTATTCGACAATTTAGCGATACGAACGTAAGAAGCAAGTTGAAAATAAGCGGAGTTACAGTAGATTCGTTACAATTGGTGTCAGAAGAGGAATTGTTGAATAAATTCCAGAGGACAACAAGAACATGGATGTGCCACTTAATTTCGGCTACGAGAGAGGCTACAGCAGTAAACGAGTGATGGTGGAAGAGAATCAGCAAATACCACCAAAATCAGAAGCAGTCATCTGGGCAAAGGTTGATGGAGATTGTGGGTTGTCGAAGCAGCAAACAAATCAACACCGAATGTTCTTGTAGGGAAAACCCTGGCTATGACAAAACAAGATGGACGTATTCCGATAAGAGTACTCAATGAGTTCAATTCACCAATCAAACTTACCAAAGGAGCTAGATTGGGAAGATGTCAAGAGGCTGATGTAATTATTAACTGTGAGCAGCTCCAGGAGCACGTTCCAACAATGTGGGTGGCCGTAAACGCAGAGCTGAAGGAGATGAGCAAATCTCCAAGTCCACTCAATCGTTAAACTAAAGCGAGTCAGCCGCAAGGGGCGACAGCTGGCTCCCCCAATTGAATGCCCCATAATCTCTATCTCGCAAATCGGAAGAAGGTCAAACAATCTTACTGTAGGAGGACATGTGGATGGAAAGGAACGTTTTAGGATTTAGTCAACAAGAAGATAAGACCATTGCATGGAGCAAGATTGCGTACAGCCACTGGAGAAGACACCGCAGTCCTAGGAGAAGTAGTATGTGAAGTTGCAATTGGGAACGTCACGGTAGTATACAATTTTATAGTGGCGGAGATTGTTGATGAAATCATAATCGGAGTGGATTTCTTAATCGACCAAGGCATCAAGATCGATATGCAAAGCAAGATGAAGCAATATAACTCAGGTGCACCGTTTGAAAGGATTGGACGTATTCCGATAAGAGTACTCAATGAGTTCAATTCACCAATCAAACTTACCAAAGGAGCTATATTGGGAAGATGTCAAGAGGCTGATGTAATTATTAACTGTGAGCAGCTCCAGGAGCACGTTCCAACAATGTGGGTGGCCGTAAACGCAGAGCTGAAGGAGATGAGCAAATCTCCAAGTCCACTCAATCGTTAAACTAAAGCGAGTCAGCCGCAAGGGGCGACAGCTGGCTCCCCCAATTGAATGCCCCATAATCTCTATCTCGCAAATCGGAAGAAGGTCAAACAATCTTACTGTAGGAGGACATGTGGATGGAAAGGAACGTTTACTGACTGTAGATACGGGTGCATCTCATTCCATTATTCGAGCGGATTTAGTCAACAAGAAGATAAGACCATTGCATGGAGCAAGATTGCGTACAGCCACTGGAGAAGACACCACAGTCCTAGGATAAGTAGTATGTGAAGTCGCAATTGGGAACGTCACGGTAGTATACAATTTTATAGTGGCGGAGATTGTTGATGAAATCATAATCGGAGTGGATTTCTTAATCGACCAAGGCATTAAGATCGATATGCAAAGCAAGATGAAGCAATATAACTCAGGTGCACCGTTTGAAAGGATTGGACGTATTCCGATAAGAGTACTCAATGAGTTCAATTCACCAATCAAACTTACCAAAGGAGCTATATTGGGAAGATGTCAAGAGGCTGATGTAATTATTAACTGTGAGCAGCTCCAGGAGCATGTTCCAACAATGTGGGTGGCCGTAAACGCAGAGCTGAAGGAGATGAGCAAATCTCCAAGTCCACTCAATCGTTAAACTAAAGCGAGTCAGCCGCAAGGGGCGACAGCTGGCTCCCCCAATTGAATGCCCCATAATCTCTATCTCGCAAATCGGAAGAAGGTCAAAAAATCTTACTGTAGGAGGACATGTGGATGGAAAGGAACGTTTACTGACTGTAGATACGGGTGCATCTCATTCCATTATTCGAGCGGATTTAGTCAACAAGAAGATAAGACCATTGCATGGAGCAATATTGCGTACAGCCACTGGAGAAGACACCACAGTCCTAGGATAAGTAGTATGTGAAGTCGCAATTGGGAACGTCACGGTAGTATACAATTTTATAGTGGCGGAGATTGTTGATGAAATCATAATCGGAGTGGACTTCTTAATCGACCAAGGCATCAAGATCGATATGCAAAGCAATATGAAGCAATATAACTCAGGTGCACCGTTTGAAAGGATTGCTTTAGATGTCGCGGGTCCATTTCCTACTAGCAGCAGCTGAAACAAATACGTATTGGTGGTTATGGATTATTTTAGCAAATGGCCAGAGGTATACCCAATCCCAAATCAAGAAGCGGAAACAATTGTAGTCTTTGTTGTAAATAATTGGAATTACATTCTGACCAACTCAGGAATTTTGAATCAGCTGTGTTCCAAGAAATGTGTAAAATACTGGGCATTCGACAAACACGGACAACTGCATTGCATCCTCAGTCCGATGGTATGGTGGAAAGATTCAATAGAACCTTGGAGGAGCACTTAAGGAAAGTAGTCGACAAGTACCATAAAGAGTGGTATACGCATATACAATTATTTTTGATGGCTTACCGATCGGCAGTGCATGAGACAACGGGCCAAACCCCCGCAAAAGTAATTTTTGGCAATGACCTTCGACTGCCAGCCGATTGGAGTTTGGGATTAATGCCGGTGCGGAGAGAAATGCCAAGAAATCCACTGGTGTCTTGGAAGAAGAGATGAGAGAAATACACGATCTTGTAAGACAACGAACAAAGATTATGAGTGACAAAATGAAAGCCAGATACGATAAAGCAATTAATTCGGAAGGTTTTCAGGAAGGCGATTTGGTGCTGTTATATAACCCACAACGGAAGAAAGGTTTTTCCCCGAAAATACAGTGTAATTGGGAAGGCCCATACAAAATTTTAAAGCGAATCAACGATGTAGTTTACCGCATACAACGGCAAACCACGAACCAAAATGAAAGTGGTTCATTTGGAGAGGCCAGCAGCGTTTAGATCAGGAGATTTGTCTGATCGGGACGATCCGACTTAGGTGGAGGGCAGTGTCACGAATATTAGAATCACTAAGTGATACTCACATCACATCGCTAGTGTGATTCTAAGCAGTATTTGCGTAAATAAATAAATCATTATGTACACATTACGATAAGCAACATTTACATACACGCAGCGGGGAAATACACATAAACATATTAACCGTCGTTTACCCACATGCATACAAGGCAACGAAGAGATAACTCACACACAGATGTACATAGTTAGTCAACAGTCAGAGTATTACTCACATATATACACGCATATTATGCCTATGCCAGAGTCTATAAACTACAAATAGGTATACATATATGTAGCTCAATTACTAGGGTAAACAAGTAGAACATTCTACAAGGAGAAACATCTGAAATATTCCAACGATGCAGAAAAGAGTATAAAAGCGGCAAAAGCGGAGTAGTTTGACTTGAGTTTGATTTAAACACGATAACAGTTGTGAAGTATAATTGTTATTCAAAGTAGGCTAATAAAGACCGTTTTGCATTATTAAATATTTGATTTATTTATTCGACAATTTAGCGATACGAACGTAAGAAGCAAGTTGAAAATAAGCGGAGTTACAGTAGATTCGTTACAGTATATTTATGAATATACTGAAATATATGAAATTAGGCTCATATCGAACGACCATCGCAAGAAGGGAAATACTTTTATTTCGGGCTCTTACATGAGCTCATAATGAGGGCAAATGCTCCTATTTAGGTGTCTTTTCTGACTCTTTTTGGACTCCGAATGTTTGCTGGGAATAAATATTTGTAAAAGTCGAAACAAATTATTACTTTGCAATATGAACAAAAAAAATTGTATAATAACTATGAGTGACGTAAAATTGTATGAATCATAAATAATTATTTTTGTCCGACTTTTTAAAGTAACATAATAATTATCATGCAATTTATATTTAAAAGTCCCAATATAATAATTATGAGTGAAATTCATTTTGTATAAGTCTTTAAAATTTTTCATTGCGAAACTGAATATGCACAAGTCTGCGGCTGCATTGAAAGGCGTTTTAGGACATGTTGTTGTAGCAGTGCTTCGCCCCATCCAATAGGCGCGACCGGTCACAAATTGTTGTTGATGTTGTAGCAGTGCTCCGCCCCATCCAATAGGTGCGATCGATCACAAATTGTCATCAATGGCCTCTAACGGGGGTCCAAGGAAACTTGCTGCTTCAACAGGGGTGGACCATAATGAGAGGGGTTAGGGGCGTTGGTTCCACAATACAGTTAAAGAGATGGTTGGTGTCATTTGGGAACACATTACAAGCAGGACATATGTTTTGTGTGTCGGGGTGGATTCTGGATAGGTAACAGTTTAACCTGTTATAGTATCCAGATCGAAGTTGAGCAAGAGTGACGCGCGGTGTAGGCTCATCAATCAGATGTCTGTTGGGATGCCCAGGTTTCTGGGTATTCAACAGAAACTGTTTGGTTAGCATTTCATTTCTCTCCATAATGGGGAGTATTCTCGCCTCATTATGTATATGGTGTTCTCGCGACATAAAAAGAAAACCCGTGGCGGTTCTGAGGGCGATATTTTGGCAGGCCTGCAACTTCTTCCAGTGAGTAGTCTTTGGGCTTGGTGACCATATCGCGGACGCGTAGCATGCAATCATCTTGCCAATTGCTTTGTAAGTGGTAATGAGCGTTTCTTTATCTTTACCCCAAGTACTGCCAGCGAGATTTGAGTATTTTATTACGGCTCTGGATTTTCGGTACAATTGCGGCTGCATGCTCACCAAAATTTAGATCCTGATCAAACGTCGCACCCAAGATTTTGCGGTGTAAGACAGTCGGTAGCGTAGTACCATTGACGTGGAGGTTCAAAATGGTCGACATTTGGGACGTCCATGTTGAAATAAGGTCGCCGATGATTTAGTCGGTGATAATGTCAGGTTTCGCGAGGTGAAAAAACTGGAAAGATCAGGGAGGTAGTTGTTTATTTTGTTGCAGAGCTCATCGATCTGTAGGCCTGGGCCTGTGGCCATTATCGTGAAGTCATCGGCGTAGGAAACGATAGTGACTCCTTCTAGTGGCGAAGGTAGCTTTGATATGTAGAAGTGGGGATAGGACACCACCCTGTGGCACCCTTGTGTAATTCTTCTTGGTTTGGATGTTGCTTTCCTGAATTGCACCGATGCGTGCCGACTAGACAGATAATTTGCGGTCCACCTTTTAAGACTTGGGCGAAGGGTAGACCCTTCCAGATCTTGCAGTAAAGTTTTTTAACGACATTATGTTCAGTCTCGTATTACACTCAATGAGATGAAACCAGCCGAAATAGATGCCTATGCATCTTTGTTTTATAAATTTTGCTAATTGAAAATGCTTTGATTTTTAAATGTAAGATGATTCAACCCGAAATAAATCTGTATATGTAACACCATAAAAACATGATTTATTTACTATTATTTTTATACTACACCGTTGTTTCAGAAATACTCCGTATGAATTTATTCGGAAAGTTGTCATTGGCTGTATAATGTTTTTATAGAAAAATGAATTAATTTTTTATGAAAAATGCAGAGCAAAAATATAGCAAATTATTCAAACTATTATAAAAATATTTTTTAACAGAAAATTAGCCACCCACTTCAGTGCCCTAGAAATTAGCCGGAAAATTCAACCATATAATATGACAAAACAGAATTGCATTCTCCTAAAAAACTTAAATTTTGAGTTATATCTGTTTACAATAAGACGAGTGATATATATTTCTATAACTCTTTTATTTTTCCATCAAAAACACAAATTTTATAAAACTGCTAACGGCTACTGCCTAGAAGTATTAACTTAGGAATTACACAGGCAACCAATCTTAGACCAAGTCTAAAGACCCATGTATGTATATTTGGCCTCACATAGTGTAATTAAAAACAAAAAAATTCAGTCATTTAATCTCTTTTATACACTTCATGAAATATTTATATGAACGGGGACTTTTACAATTATCAACGGGCTTTGCATGCGTTTCATTTATGGGCTCATAAAATTGCCACATTTCACTTCTTTTTTACTATAACGAGCCGAACCCGTGCGCATCTTGCGGAACCAATCTAAAAGTCTCTTCTCAAATATTAACAGAAATCAGCTGTTCTATCAATCAATTAAAATACAGCTTTCTCTGCCATCTGGCGTATGGGAGCAACTGCCGGTAATGCAGTGCAAATATTCACAATGGTGCCATAGTACAAATAGATTTCTTTGTGTGCTCACAATCGTTTATTTTTAACAAATTATTTTAATAAAATATAACTAAACAAAAGCAGTACGACTAAAATTACCCAAAGCTCGCTAATAGCCCGAATCTCCATCTTTACAACCAAAACTTTATTTATAAATTTGAATTCCAAATAAGAGCGCAAAAGGGACCCGTACATAAAAACAGCAATTTGAAATAATATATGTATATGATTTGCTGTCATCTTTCATTCGGTATTAGACGGATTTTTAATAAATTAATACAACCAAATTTTCGCAGCCAACCAGATCAAAACGTCGTTTATAAAATTCAAAATAACGTCGGGGGGGGGGGGGGGCGGGGGTCGATGAGCCGTAGACTACGGGACGCCCTTGGGCGTGAACAGCAAGGAGCCACAAAAATTTATAAAAGTTACGAGGACGTCGGGTTTTGCGATCTATCTCAGAGCAACCTGTCCGATGCAACCATCCCTTGCATGTGACACACTGAAAAGAGTGTGGCCGTTCTAAAAAGATCCTTTTCCGGCAAACGCAGTAAAACCATTCCTCAGGACCGGGGTCAGGAGAAAGACCCGGATTGGGTTCGATACCTTCCCGGAGCAGGAGAGTATGGCGCAGTCCCGCTGCAAGGATCTGCTGGGAGGATTTTGTGGCAAGTGACAGCCCTTGGTCGGGAAAAATCCCGAGTCGCTCCGGTACATAGAACCAGCTACCTTGGGATGCGAAATTGTCACCAATAACCTCTAACGAGAGTCCAAGGAAACTTGTAGTTTCAGCAGGGGTTGACCATAGTGAGAGGGGTGTTAGAGGCGTTGGTTCCCATTATGGTTGGTTGCATTAAGGAGATGGTTGGTGTCATGTGGGGACACATTGCAAGCAGGACATACATTTTGTATGTCAGGGTTAATTCTGGATAGCTAAGAGTTTAACCTGTTACAGTACCCAGATCGAAGTTGAACTAGAGTGACGCGTGTTTCCCTTGCGAGAGTGCGTTACTCTTCTGCGAGTTCTGGGTATTTTTCTTTAAGAATTGGATTCGCCGGGCAATTCCTAGCATAGAGGTCCGACGCCTGTTTGTGGATATCACTGAGGACCTGTTTGTGTTTGTTTTTGTGCTTCGTAGGGCTGTGTTCTCAGTTGCCATATTCCCTCGTAGTGCTTACGGAGATGACCTCTTAAGCCCCTGCGGGATATCAGTTGGGATGTCCAGGTTTCTGGTTATTCAACAGAAACTGTTTGTTCAGCATTGTATTTATCTCCCTAATGGGGAGTACTCTCGCTTCATTGTGTAGTTGGTGTTCTGGGGACATAAGAAGACACCCCGTAGCGGTTCTGAGAGCAGTGTTTTGGCAGTCCTGTATTTTCTTTCAGTGAGTAACCTTTAGGCTTGACGACCATATCGGGGACGCTTAGCATGCAATCGGCCAATTGCTAAGTAAGTGGTAATGAGCGTTTCTTTGTCTTTACTCCAAGTACTGCCGGCAAGAGATTTGAGTATTTGAGTTCTGGGTTTTCGGTACATGCTCGCCAAAATGTAGATCCTGATCGAACACATTATTTTGGGGTAGCCGGTAGCGTAATGCCATCGACGTGGATGTCTAATATGGTTGTTGTTGTTGTTGTTGTAGCGATAAGGACACTCCCCGAAGGCCTTGGGGAGTGTTATCGAGTTGATGGTCTTTTGCTCGATGCAGATCCGGTACGTTCCGGTACCAAGCCCGACCTTCTCGGGAACGGTTTGTTATGACCACATGCGACCTTCTAGGCCAGCCCGCCCTCCCACCCCCTAGATCCATGAGGAGTTCGGGGTCGCCAGAGCCTCGGCTATTAATGAAACAGAATTCGCCACGGATAGGTAAGGTTGACAATTGGGTTTGGAGAAGCTATATATTGCGCTGGCAACCTGAAAAGGTTGCGCTACACAACCCCTTGAATCTGGTATTTTAGTCGCCTCTTACGACAGGTATACCTGCCGCGGGTATATTCTAACCCCCTAAACCGTTGGGTGATGTCCAATATGGTCGACATTTGCCGTGTCCATGTTGTAAATAAGGTCGCCGATGATTTGGTCCATGACAATGTCAGGTTTCGCAAGGCGAGAAAACTGGAGAGATCAGAGAGATAGCTGTTTATTTTATTATAAAGTTCATCGATGTGTGGGCCTGGACCAGTGGCCCTTATTGTGCAGTCATCGGCGTAGGAAAATATAGTGATTCCTTCGGCGGTGAAGGTAGCTTCGATATGTAGAAGTTAAAAAAAAGCAGGGTTACAACCCTGTGTTACCCCTTGTTCAATTCTTCTGGTTTTTGGTGTTATGTTCCTGAATTTCACCGATGCTTGCAGACCAGACAGATAATTTGCGGTCCACCATTTGAGACTTGGAGGAAGGGAGGACCCTTCCAAGTCTTGCAGTAACGTGCCTTAGTTGACCGTATCAATAGCTTTTGAAAGGTCTAGCACAACGAGTACTGTTCTGTGGTGAGGTTTTTAATTCAATCCGCAATTTATACTGCGTGTTAATTGCGTTTAGCGAGGTGGTAGTTGCTATGTAGTTTTCGAAAGCCATGCTAACACTGCGTTAGAAAAACGAGATTTAGTTCTGTCCTATGAACCAAATATAAAAAAATAAAAATACACGTGTATCGGCGAATTTTCATGTACACGTCAGAATTTTTTTTTATGCATAAAGTATGAAGCTCGTATTGTCCGTCTGTCCGCCTGAGTGAAAGACTTTGAGCCGATTTTTAACCCTTTTTCCGTGATCCAATGGAGCTGAATTTTTGCAGGCAGACTCGGGGAGACATTTCCATTTATCACGTCAAATTTTTTCAAAATTAGATTTTTATCAATTCTCAGATTTTACTGATTTTTTTTTTTTATGGTGATCGGTTTTTTGTAACGGTTTCAGCTCATTAAAAACCGATTTTTTTTTTAATTTTGTTATATTAAAATTAAAAATTGTTACATTAAAAAGTTCAATGCTTTTAAGGAAACTTAGGCCTTTTATTCTTCTTCTGAATTCTCGCATCTCGCAATCGATGCAAGAAATGTTGATAGCATTGTTGGTACCACTCTTGGTTCTCCATCGCTTAATTCGGGAACATCATTAAAAATCTCCATTGAAGCCGCTATACGTTCTTCTGGTGAGTACAGAACTGCTGGAATAACCGATTCTACATTAGCGTAGCGAATTTTGTTGCGGCGAAAGTATTGGTACCCTTTAGTTTGAGTAAAAGTTAAGCAAAAGTAGCACAATTCATTGCAGTGCTCCGTACGTGGTAGCCAAATTGTTGGTACATCGTACTTTATTGTTGACCTTCCATCAGTAAACTTGCATAAATTTCTATAGCAATAGTCGCACACGACTTGCGGAGTATACGACAAGTATGGAACATAAGCAGTCTTGAATATTTTCTGAAACGAATTAACCACTGTTTTCGTAATATTTTTAAAATTTTTACTTGGTCCGAATAAGCCACAAACTTAACAAAAGTTATTTCGAGTCGGGCACTGCATTTTTTCTCAGATGAAATATATAGAAATACGTTTTCGCACAACAGAACTTAAAACAATTGTCAAAGTATACGTTTCCTAGTAGCGCAACTGTCAGCTGATCGGATCAAACACACAAAGGGCACAGAGTGTGTTGTATCAAAAAATAAATTAATCGAATTTAAATCATACAATATTGATTGTGCAATTCAATTTTTCACATGTCATACCAGTTGTGAGTGTTGTAAAAGTCATAAGCAGTTTAGTGTTAGAAAGTTACTATTGATAAACTACAAATATATGGAGTAGGATGGGTCGAAAAACAATTTTTTTTTTCGGAACGCTTTAGTAGTTTAAAAATTTGGAGTCCCTTCAAGTTATGCCGAAAAAAGTGAAAAAAAATCAGGAAAATCTGAGATTTGATAAACATCTATTTTTTTTTAAATTTGACGTGATACAGACATTTCCATGAGTCTGCCTGCAAAAGCGACCTTATTTACAACATGGACGTCCCAAATGTCGACCATTTTGAACATCCACGTCAATGGCACTACGCTACCGACTGTCTTATACCCCAAAATCTTGGGTGTGACGTTCGATCAGGATCTACATTTTGGTGAGTATGCAGCCGCAATTTTACTGAAATCCAGAGTCGTAATAAAATCCTCAAATCTCTTGCTGACAGTACTTGGGGAAAATATATAGAAACGCTCATTACCACTTACAAAGCAATTGGCCAGCCGATTGCATTCTAAGCGTCCTCGATATGGTCGCCAAGCCTAAAGACTACTCACTGAAAGAAGCTACAGGCCCGCCAAAATACTGCCCTCAGAACCGACACGGGTTGTCTTCTTATGTCCCCAGAACACCATCTACATAATGAGGCGAGAATACTCCCCATTGGGGAGAGAAATGAAATGCCAACCAAACAGTTTCTGTTGAATACCCAGAAACCTGGAAATCCCAACAGACATCTGATTGATGAGCCAACACCGCCCAGGGGCTTAAGGATTCATCTCCGTAAGCATTATGAGGAAATACGGCACCTGATAACTCAGCCGTATGAAGCCAAAAAACACAAGCAGGTCCTCAGTGAACTCCACAAACAGGCGTCGGTCCTTATTGCCAGGAATTACCCGGTGAATCCAGTACTCAAAGAACAGTACCCAAAATTTGCGGAAGAGGAACGCATACTCCCCAGGGGAACACGAGTCACTCTAGCCCAACTTCGATCTGGATACTGTAACAGGTTAAAAACTTACCTATCCAGAATCAACCCGACATATAAAATGCATGCCCTGCTTGTAATGTGTCCCCACATGACACCAACCATCTCTTGAATTGTAATGTGGAACAAACACCTCTAACACCCCTCTCATTATGGTCCACCCCTGTTGAAACAGCAAGTTTCCTTGGACTCCCGTTTGATGACAATTTGTGATCGGTCACACTTATTGGATGGGGCGAAGCACTGATACAACAACGATAACAACAACTACCTAGCTCCTACGCTTCATGCGGCCTAGAGTCAAGGGCGCTTAAATAACAGACAAGGCGATGCACGTTTACGCCGATGGTGCCAAAGTAATGGAAGGAGTAGTAGCCGTAACATCTATATTAGGAATAGATGAACATGGAAAGCGGATGAGCTAGCGAAAGAGGGCACGTCCCTAGAAGCCTGTGCCGTAGACGTCCCGATCAGATTGGGCGAGATTAAAAGAAGGCAAGAGTTGCAACCACCAGGAAAGCAATCGCGGGCTGAAAAGTATTGAAGATCAAGTGCAGGTCTTACAACCTTAGACTAACAAACCTATTCTTATCACTGAAAAGAGGAGACTGTAGGCTTATGATGGGTATTCTGACCAGACACTTCCTTCTGGGATAGAAAATGTTCTTACGAATATTTGAGTATTTTTCCAATAGTTTTGTTATGTATTTTTAAAATCTTTGAAACCAAAACCTCTCTTAGCCCTTAACCTTGAGTGTAAATTTAAAGTAGTTCAGATATTCTGGACTAGTAAGCTTACTTAGCAAAACATGATTTTTCAATAATATAACATGAGTATTCTGATGTAATTTTTATATTTTATGTACATAACAATAATCATGATAATATGGCGTAGATTTAATTCGGTTGATTTCTAGATTGATTTTGTCTTGCAATTCGACTTGTTCTTTTACAGTTCCTATAAATTAGAGCGTTATACAGTTTTCCGCCGACGTTTGTCAGGTCATGCAAGGAAGGAATGTCAACAAAAATGGAGGTTTTTATTTAAGTTGCGACATTTCCATCCAACACGGTTCGATTTTAGATCTTCCTCATGTGAGGCAAACAGTATTGTCGCTATGATGTGGCGGCCTCTGTGGATGGTTTTAGACACATACTTGTATTTATAAATAAATCCTCCAGATCCATTCATAAATTTTGTGAGCGAGTTGAAACATTTCTGTTTACGTTTCTTTCTATGCATATATGTATATTCTTTTAAGATCACAAATATATGTATATATAAATATATATATGCATTAGGGTGGCTCTTATCAAATCAAATAAAAAAAATATTTCCAGTTTTTCCCGTTTCTAACGGTAATACCAAGGTCAAAAAAATTACATTTAACTTTTGGTCCGGGTGCGGATGGTTAAGGTTGTATCCAATACCCTAAATATATAGATAATACTAAAGTAGACGAAACTTCCAATGAATTTTGTTGGAAAGAGTTAAGGGGTGTGCAGTGGTTAAACTTCAGATTGCAATATTCGTATTATATATCAATGTTGTAATCTGTAACACGATTGACTTATTTTCTTTAAAATCCCAAATTAAACCTCAAAAAAGTCAAAATAAACCTCATTCAAGTCATTGAACAAATTTTACAAACTTTCTCGACAGCTTAACCACACCAACAAAGACCATATATAAATATATATATGCATTAGGGTGGCTCTTATCAAATCAAATAAAAAAAATATTTCCAGTTTTTCCCGTTTCTAACGGTAATACCAAGGTCAAAAAAATTACATTTAACTTTTGGTCCGGGTGCGGATGGTTAAGGTTGTATCCAATACCCTAAATATATAGATAATACTAAAGTAGACGAAACTTCCTATGAATTTTGTTGGAAAGAGTTAAGGGGTGTGCAGTGGTTAAACTTCAGATTGCAATATTCGTATTATATATCAATGTTGTAATCTGTAACACGATTGACTTATTTTCTTTAAAATCCCAAATTAAACCTCAAAAAAGTCAAAATAAACCTCATTCAAGTCATTGAACAAATTTTACAAACTTTCTCGACAGCTTAACCACACCAACAAAGACCATGGCCAATTGTCAAAATCGACAACGATAACATCTGGGTTTATTTTGTCCAGTTTTGGTGTTGACAAAGTTGGTGAATAGCAGGATTGTTAAAACTATTACTAGGCTAAGTTACCGCTGTAAAATTTTACAAAAAAAGTTAGTGAATAGCGCTACTGAACTTGGACCCCTGCATGACATTTTGTAACCCTTTCCAATACTCTACTATACTATTATATATTGTGGATTTTAGATACAAAAGAAAAACTAATTTTAATAGTTTGCGTCTCCATAGAAAAATAATAACAACCGGGACCAAAATTTATATGTGATATTTTGCTCCTGGTATTACCGTTTAAGGAGGAATGGGGTAAGACCTGAAAATATTTTTGATTCGTTGAAGATCGCCCTAATATGGAATATGTACATAATGTATGACATGTTGATTATACCAATCGTTCTCATCACTTGTGCCATCACGGTTGCCACTTTGGTCCATTTGGATTTTTTTTTTTTAATTTTGGTCCTTTTTTGGCTGTAACAAGATTTTAGTACTTTTGTTTCTTTTTCACTGAGGTAAAAATGCACAACACAGCCCACAAAATTTTCCACACCTTCATTAACCCTTATATAGTTTTCAATTTACCTCAATGGATTTCTTTCCAAAATCTGTCAATAAAATGTAGCAAACAATGTCATTTCCCCTAGCAGATAATTTAGAAAAGTGCTGGAGCTTGAAGCAAACCAATTTTCGTTAATTGTTGATGAAACAATCGACTAATCGAAAAATCTTATTTTGGTGGCTAGTACTCGGTCGGTTATCAAACACGTTTCGTGATATATTTTTGTCACTATTTCACTGAAAGAAAAATACTAGTAAAATCAACCGAAATACGGGTCAATTCAACCGAAATTTCTGTAAATTTTTATCCATCGCAACAAGATGTTGAATCAACTGCGCACAAATCGTTGATTCGTAATTGGGAACAAAATGAACAAAAAAAGTTGTTGCAACAAAACCAAAAAAAAAAAAATGTAAGGCGCAATAACCTCCGAAGAGATCTAAGGCCGAGCTTCTCTTCCAATCGGCGTCGTGCTCCATTTTAATTTTTCCTACAAATTGGCGGGACGGGACCTACTTGTTTTATGCCGACTCAGAACGGCATCTGCGGGGCAGATGAGTTTTCACTGAGAGCTTTTCATGGCAGAAATACACTCGGAGTGCTTGCCAAACACTGCTGAGGGGCGACTCCGCTTAGAAAAATGTTCTTCTAATTGAAAAACCTTATTTCTAAAATTTTGATGTTGCGTTGCCCGGGGTGTGAACCCAGGCCATTCGGTGTGGTAGGCGGAGCACGCTACCATCACACCACGGTGGCACTTACTAACCAAACTTCAATTGGGCGCACATCAAATATGCTGGCACACATTAAACATTATACACTTTATTATTTTGTTTTATTAAACACACTTTCACCAAATTTTATATTTTATAATTTATTTAATTTATAGTTTTGAACTTCGCTTTGCAAATAGAAATGAAAATAGTAGTCACAAAACTGTTTCTCATTTCTTTCAGTTACAGCTCAGCTCATTCTCAATTTCTTCTCTCGCATGTAGTTGCCACACTTGATTGTTTCGAACAAAACTTGTATAAATGTTTGACCTAACATTTTAAATAGAGAACTTGTAAGTTATAGAAAAGTAAAGAATCAAATCGCAGGAAGGTAACTCACCACTGGAGTAACTTTAAATGTAATTCGGCAAGTTCAATTTTCGTAACACTTTAACGATTCCAAAACAACTCACACTTTTATGTTGTCGGAAACATCAACGTTAAAAAAAGAGTGTTTTTTTTATTATCTTATTAGATACGTTCACGTGAGTGAAAATTCGTAAAAACTTGAAAAAAATGTTACTAACTTTGGAAAAATCCTGTTCGTTCAAACAAAACTTTTGCAACAAGAGGGCGCAATTTTGCATTTCGCTTGGAGGAGAAGTTGCAAAATTGTACCCGATAAATAGGTGTCCCGGTATCGCATAATTGTTTGCAGTGTTATGCGCATTAAATTCAAAAAAGGGTTTTTTTGTTTTGTATTGATAACTGAAAAACTAGTTTTTTGTTGTTTTTACTAGCACCATTTCTTTCAGTGTTGAGCTTAAAAAAAGTTGTTGCAAATGCACGTGCACCCCAAATAAATTTGATGGAGCTTGCCTCTGATGAAGGAATTCTTGAATTGAAAACTAAATTTAAGCATGGTACTAAATTTGTTTTATATTAAGTGCTCTTGCCACTCCCTTAATTTATTTTCATGTGCGTGCAAGCACAGGGGCGGATCCAGAATTTATTTTGGGAGGGGGCACACGAACGAACCCGCAAAAAAGTTAACAAGAACTTATATAAATATTTAGAAGTAGCATACCTACTTCAAATTTATTTATAGAGGTTCAAGTATATGCATACATATATAGGAAGGCTTATAAAAGTGTCAAAATAATGTAAC
Source organism: Eurosta solidaginis (assembly GCF_040869045.1). Lineage (NCBI taxonomy): Eukaryota > Metazoa > Arthropoda > Insecta > Diptera > Tephritidae > Eurosta > Eurosta solidaginis. Next base: position 155,730,935 of record NC_090321.1, read on the forward strand.
GAATTTACTGTAAATCCTCTTATTTGCAACCTTCTGCTAAGTTCGAATCACTAAACTGTTGAATAAATAACTCCAATATTGAAAAATGCAATAATAGGTCTTTATTAGACTAACACTTATAATTCGCAACTGATAGCTTGCATAAACGAAACTGATTTTCAAAATAATATTACTATTGCTCGCTAGATAGCGTCTTAAATCCAACTGATTCTCGCGCCTCTACTGTTGCTGCCTTTTATAGTGTTTGGTTTCCTCGTTGATATTTCTAGGCGGTTCTGTTCTAGAATCTACTAGTCGGTTATCTGCTATAATTATAACTACAGATGTACGTGTATAGCTCTCATATGCGCGTGCATTTGTGAGCGACACTTCCACAATTATAATTTCATATCTCAGATAAGATATCTGCATGTGTTTGTGCGTTGCTTCTCCGCTGCGTGTACGTACATATGTGTAGACATAATGATTGAATTATTGATATGCATGCAGTCACTGCTTAGCATCGGCTTAGAGATGGCAGTACCCCTTAGTGTTGCTAATATTCGTAACACTGCCCTCCACCTAAGTATCATCGTCCCTATCAGACAAATATTTCGATCTAAACGCTGCTAGCATCTCCATATGAACCACCCTTCTATTTCGTGGCTTCCCAATGGTTTGTATGCGGTAGATTGTATCACTGATCTTCTTCGCAACTTTGTACGGGCCTTCCCAACTGCACCGAATTTTGGATGGAACACTTTTCCGCCGGTGAGGGTTGTATAACCGTACCAAATCTCCCTCCAAGAAACCATCCGAATCATTGTTCTCATCGTACGTGCGTTTCATCTTGCTACTCATTATCCTGGATCGTTCCCTCGCACTCTGTTGTTTGACCAATGAAGAACTCCTTCGTAGAGCTTGCGATTGACGGATTAGCTTCACATAATCAGTATCGTTCCCACGTTTGACAACAGTAGTGCGCCCGGTTGAAACTACCCTCGCATTCTTTCTGGGAAATTCGTTCCTTCGTTTTTTGTGCGTCCATTAGGATTTGTCAATGACAGTGTTTCTCTCGCAGGTACTTTTGATTTCGCTTTATTTGGCCCATTCGATCCATCAACCTTTACCTTTGACTTTCGTGTTCTTTGTCGATTCTTCTCCACCAGTACCCGACTACTTCTGAACCCTTTCTCCAAACTAAAGTTAAGTGGTATATCCTGGTTCTTATAACGCATAATCCTTCTCCATATATCGATCCTGATGTCATGGTCAACTAAGAAGTCCACTCCCAATATGACTTCATCAACAATCTCCGCCACAATGAATTTGTGTGGAACCATGACCTTTCCAATTAATACCTCACATACCACTTCTCCTTGGACTTGGTTATACTCGCCAGTGACCGTACGCAACCTTGCTCCAGGTAATGGCTTTACTCTCCTATTGACCAAATCAGATCGGATTAAGGAATGAGATGCGCCCGTATCTACAGTCAGTACACGTTCTTTGCCATCGGCATTCCCTCTGAAGGCAAGACTGCTCGAGTTTCTACCAATTTGCGACACAGATATCACAGGACATTCCATAGCTGGGGCAAGTTTTCGATATTTACATCTGACTCGCTCTTGCTTATCTCCTCCAGCTTTACTGGAAGCGCTTACACAGAAGCGACGCTGTTTCCTGAATCCTGCGTATGTAGCTCGGTTTGTTTCGACGTCCCGTATGCCATTTATAAAGCTCTGAATCTTTACCATTTCAGTGTATTCCACGGGTGCGTCCGCATTCGCTAAATGTGCCAGCCTTTCAACATCCGACGCAAACTCTTGCAATGTTTCACCAGGCCTCTGGAAGCGGTTCAGTAACTCCATTTGGTATATCTGTCTCGTATGCCCAGTTCCGTATCGTCTCTGTAGAGCGCTCATCAATGCGTCATAACAGTTCCGTTCGCCCTCTGGAATAGTCTGTAAGATTTCGGCAGCTGGTCCTTTCCATGCTACGAAGAGTGCAGCAACTTTATCTTCAGCATTCCAGTCGCTCACTGTTGCGGTCTTCTCAAATTGTAGCTTAAAGACCTGGAAAGGAACAGAACCGTCAAAGGATGGTGTTTTTACCTTTGGATTACTCGTTGAAACTGCTGGGCGATTTAGTTGCAACTTCTCGATACGTCCTCTTAAAGCATCCACCTCGGCTTCGATTTTTTTTTTTCAAACTGTAAAATTTTTGTATCTTGCGCCTCCAACTTCGAGGAAATACGTGCTTCAATCCTTGCTGTTATACGGTTCTCCTGCGATTCCAGCTGAGTTTCCATCTTGGATGTAACTGTGTCGTCATTTCTGATATACGCGTTTCTTTGCTTCAATCTTCGATGTTATTCGTGTCTCTTGGGATTCTATCTGTGATGACATATACGTTTTCTGTTCATCCAGTTGAGATGACACTGTCGATATTTGAGCAGATATTGCAGCCAAAATCATGTTCAAGTCTGTGCTCGTAACTGTCTGCGATGTTTCATTTTTCTCTTCAATTTTTTTTGTTGTCTCGTCCCCATCAGGATGACAGACATCATCGTCCACATTAATTCCTTCCGACTCCATAGCGTCTCGTCGCCGTGCTTGGAGTTCGATCTTATTGCCGGTTGTATTCAAGCCACGGCTCTCCAACTCCTTCCTCAGTTGCTGGATCCGCAATTCACTCAACTTTGCCATGTCCAAGTTGTATTCGAAGTCTTCGGAATTTATTCAACAATTCCTCTTCTGACACCAATTGTAACGAATTTACTGCAAATCCTCTTATTTGCAACCTTCTGCTAAGTTCGAATGACTAAACTGTTGAATAAATAACTTCAATATTGAATAATGCAATAATGTTTTTTATTAGACTACTTGAAAATAACACTTATAATTCGCAACTGATGGCTTGCTTAAACGAAACTGATTTTCAAAATAATACTGCTATTGCTCGCTAGATAGCGTCTTAAATCCAACTGATTCTCGCGCCTCTACAGTTGCTGCCTTTTATAGTGTTTGGTTTCCTCGTTGATATTTCTAGGCGGTTCTTTTCTAGAATCTACTAGTTGGTTATCTGCTATAATTATAACTACAGATGTACGTGTATAGCTCTCATATGCGCGTGTATTTGTGAGCAACACTTCCACAATTATAATTGCATATCTCAGATAAGATATCTGCATGTGTTTGTGCGTTGCTTCTCCGCTGCGTGTACGTGCATATGTGTAGACATAATGATTGAATTATTGATGTGCATACAGTCACTGCTTAGCATCGGCTTAGAGATGGCAGTACCCCTTAGTGTTGCTAATATTCGTAACAATAATAAAACATTATGTGTACAGTAAAGACATTTTTCTTTTATATTTCCTGCTGAAAATGGCCAGCACTTCATTAGGGTCCATTTTTCCTGCAATATCTTCATTGATATGCATTAAAGCCAATCCATTCAAATGCTCTCCTGTCATCCTGTTGCGAAGATACGACTTTAATCGGCGTAAGGTGGAGAAAGATCGCTCGGCAGTGCTGGTAGTCACTGGAAACGTATACAGCAATTGACAAAGAGTTCTAATATTTGGCAACGCCGTTGCTCGTTTGTAGGCATCTGCTGCAGAATCTGGGATATTTTCTGTCATTTCTTTCCAAATTTTTAATTCACCCTTCAAAGCTTGAAAACAAGGAAGGTCTTCTTTATATACTTCTGCGCCTTGTAAAACATTCTCCAAATCTTCATCGCTGAAGTTTTGGGACAGCAACTTTTGCAATTGCCCAATTCTTTGCATGTAGGCGTTAGGAAACCTGGATACATTTCGTTTATAATATAGTCTAGGAAAGGAATATATACTGCAACTCGGTAACAATCCTCAACTGGCTGAGTCTGAATGTTTGGTCGATTATTTTGACGCCCGGTGATTCTGGGGACATTGATTTCTGCACCAATCTCATTCGCGATGGCCTTAGCCTGGTTGAAAAGTTTCAGTGCTCGTTTCACGTTGTCTCTGTAAACTTGATGTGGTCATATCCATAAGCTTAACTGCAGAAACTATATCAATATTGTGACGAATAAGTGATACTCACATCACTAGTCTGATGCTAAGTAAATGAAGCCACAACAACAATAAAGCAGGCAGTCTCTTGTATCTACATAAACGAATCAATCATTATGTCTACACATATGTACGTACACGCAGCGGAGAGAAAACGTACAAAGACATGTATATATCTTATCTGAGATGCGCAAGTACACTCACACATGCACGCTCAATGAGAGCCTTAAACGTAGTTATAGTTGGTAATTTTATAGCTGCTAACTAACTAGTAAATTCTAGAATAGAACCGCCTAGAAATATGTCAACGAGGAAACAAAACACTATAAAAGCAGCAACAGTTGAGGCACGAGAATCAGTTTGGTTTAAGCAAGCTATTGGTTGCAAGGTATAAGTGTTATCGTGAAGTACTTTAATAAAGGCCATTTTTGCATTATTCAATATTGGAGTTATTTATTCAACAGTTTAGCGATTCGAACGTTAGCAGAGAATTTGGAATAAGTGGAACTTCAGTAAATTCGTTACAATTGGTGTCAGAAGAGGAATTGTTGAATAAATTCCGAAGACTTCGAATACAACTTGGATGGCAAAGTGGAGTGAATGGAAGATCCAGCAGCTAAAGAAGGAGTTGGAGAGCCGTGGATTGAATACAAGCGGCATTTAAATCGAACTTCAAGCACTACTACGAGAGGCAATGGAATTAGAGGGAATTAACGTGGAAGAGTATGTATTTCCTCTTGATGGCGAGGAGACAACAAAAATTGAAGAGAAAAATGAAACATCGCAGGCAGTTATGAGCACAGACTTGAACGTGATATTGGCTGCAATATCTGCACAAACATCGACAGTAACATCAATGTCGTCGCAAATGGCATCACAACTTGAAGAAGACGTATATGTTATCCCATCTGGAATCCCAGGAGAACCGTACAACATCCAAGATAGAAGCACAGGAGACACGTATATCCGAAATGTCGTCGCAAATGTCATCTCAGCTAGAATCGCAGGAGAAACGTATAACAGCGAAGATTGAAATACAATTGGATGAACAGAAAACATACATGGCGTCACAAATTGCAGAACAATTAAAAGACCAAGAGGCACGCATAACATTACAACTCGAAGCACAGGAAGAGCGTATCTCAACGAAGCTGGAGGCACAGGAAACAAAAGTCTCATCGCAGCTGGAGGCTTTTAGTGAACGACAAGATAAAATGGAGGCCGAGATGGATGCTTTGAAAGATCGTATACAGGAGTTGCAACTAAATCGCCCAGCAGTTTCAGTGAGTAATCCAAAGGTAAAACACCATCCTTTGGCAGTTCTGTTCCTTTCCAGGTCTTTAAGCTACAGTTTGAGAAGACCGCAGCAGTGAACAACTGGAATGCGGAAGATAAAGAAGAGTACGAACGGAACAGTTATGAAGCATTGATGGTTGCTGTAGAACGAGCATAGAAAACAGATATTCCAAATGGAGTTACTAAACCGCTTCCAGAGGCCTGGTGAAACATTGCAAGAGTTTGCGTCGGATGTTGAAAGGCTGGCACATTTAGCGAATTCGGACGCACCCGTGGAATACACTGAAAGGGTAAAGATTCAGAGCTTTATAAACGGCATACGGGACGTCGAAACAAAGTGAGCTACATACGCAAACCCAAAGCCAACATTTGCAGAAACGGTATCACATGCATTGACTCAGGAAACGGCGTCACTATTGAGTAAACCAGCATACAAAGCTCATCATGTGGAAGTAGAAAGACCAGAGTGGGTAGACGCAATTTCGGAAGCTTTAAAGGGAACGCAACAGAAGAATAATGATGCAGTCAAATTCTTTAAGTGTGGTAAGCCAGGGCACATTGCACGTTATAGCAGTACCAACCCTAATAGTTCCAACAATGTGGGTGGCCGTAAACGCAGAGCTGAAGGAGATGAGCAAATCTCCAAGTCCACCCAATCGTTAAACTAATGCGTGTCAGCCGCATGGGGCGACAGCTGGCTCCCGCAATTGAATGCCCCATAATCTCTATCTCGCAAATTGGAAGAAGATCAAACAATCTTAGTGTCGGAAGACATGTGGATGGAAAGGAACGGTTACTGACTGTAGATACGGGTGCATCTCATTCCATCGTTCGAGCGAATTTAGTCAACAAGAAAATGACACCATTGCATGGTGCAAGATTGCTTGCAGCCACTGGAGAAGGCACTACGGTTCTAGGAGAAGTATCATGTGAAGTCTTAATTGGAAAGGTCACAGTTCTACACAAATTCGTTGTGGCGGAGATCGTTGGGAGTGGACTTCTTGGTTGACCATGACACCAAGATCGATATGCAGAGAAGGGTGATGCGTTATGAGAACCAGGATGTTCCACTTAACTTCAGTTTGGAAAAAGGGCTCAGCAGTAATCGAGTACGAAAGTAAAAGTTAAAAATTGATGGAACGAATGGGCCAAACAAAGCAAAATCGAAGGTACCTGCGAGAAAAACACTGGCATTGACAAACCCTAATGGTCGCACTAAAACGACTAAGAGAATTTTCCAGAAAGAATGCAAGGGTGGTTTCAAGCCAGCGCGCACTACTGTTGTGAAACGTCTAGACGATACTGTAGATGCAAAGTCAATCCGTCAAGATCAAGCTCTACGAAGTAGTTCTTCATTGGTCAAACAACAGAGTGCGAGGGAACGATCCAGGATAATGAGTAGCAAGATGAAACGCAGGTACGATGAGAACAATGGTTCGGAAGGTTTCTTGGAGGGAGATTTGGTACGGTTATACAACCCTCTTCGGCGGCACCATCCAAAATTCGGTGCAGTTGGGAAGGCCCGTACAAAGTTGTGAAGAAGATCAGTGATACCATCTACCGCATACAAACCATTGCACAGTGTTTCGTGTAGAACAAGCTAGCTGGACAAAAACAAAGTTCTTATTCCAAGAAAAGTGTAATGAGAAATGAAAGAAAACAAACAAAATAACGGGACTTTTGCTTTTTTTTATATTTTTGCTCATATATATTGAGTAATTGAAGTAAGAAGGCAGGAGTGGCCGTAAAATGCATTGATTAATTTGCAAAATTCTTGTTGAATATTAAGCTTCATATTTCTTTTAAGTGAACACTTTTATATAATTTTTTAATGAATTCTAAGCTCTAAGGTAAGTAAATTTTTTTAATAGTAATTATTTCGCAATTAGAGTATTTTAAATATATTTAACATTCCGTTATTAAGAAGAAAAGGTATTTTTTCTCTATATTTTTAACTACAAAAAAGTTACATACATCCGCGGACATCCGGGCTAAGTTTTACATATGTTATATTCGCAAGTATTCTCTAATAGTCGGAAGAAAAAACCATTGCGAATTCTTTGCACATCTATTTTTTTTTTTTTTTTTTTTTTGTAGATTTAGTTATCTCTACATATAAAATAGGATGTATGTACGTACCAGCTCCGACGAGATATTTGAACCTTTAAAGCTGATCTACAAACGGCAAAACCAATTCCCAGGTACAGGGAACAAACACGTAGCCATAAAACACACAAAAATAAACGCGCAATGTCAACAAGGGAAAGAAGTTCACTGACTTCAACCTACCACAACCTACCGCACCAGTCACCAAGGCATAAAAACAGGCACATACAAAGCAATCATAATGCAGGTATAACCACACAGGAACGCTACACACAACAACCCCATTTGGTAGCATCTACACCAATACCTGAATGTAATATAAATACTGCAAAACTTGGATTGATAGTAGATAAACCAAAACCAGGTTTCGGCAATACTAATGACGGCAACACTGCTCGTAGGTTTTTCGAAAATTCTGAGGCTGGTGCTGAGATTACGGGACTGGATGTTACGCTCATCAAAAGATTCGACACTCTCCTTCGCGCATTAGCATCTGGGTACAACATAAATATCCAAAGATTTGAAAAATTTGCGGTCGGGACTAAAAAACTATACATAGATCTCTATCCATGAATTAATATACCTGTTACAGTTCATAAAATCTTAGTGCATAGTACTTATATTATAAAATCAGCAATTTTACCTATTGGTCAACTTTCTGAGGAAGCACAGGAAGCCCGTAACAAAGATTTGAGACGATTCAGGGATGATAACATACAAAAGCAGTTGCGTGAAGCCACGAATAGAGATCTTATGAATATGTTGCTTATAACATCGGATCCTTTAGTTAGCAGTTTTAGGGAGATACCTAAGAAAAAATTTAAAATTCTGACTTCAGAAGTCGATAATGTTGAGGAGTCAATAAATACCCCAGTTGTTTCAAGCTTTCACAGTAGTGTTGCTGATGCTCATGACTATTCCACAAGTGACTCATCGAATGAAAGTGATGATACCGAATAATAACATAATTATAAAAGATAACCTACTCTATAACTTTTTGTTGGATCAGGTTTTATTTAATTTAAATCTATTGTTTTTGTACTTTGTATGATACTGTTACGAATATTGGCAAAACTAAGGAGTGCTGCCGTCTTTAAGCCTATGCTAAGCAGTGACGTGAATGCACATCAATAATTCAATCATTATTTATGTATCTACATAAACGAAACAATAACTGCGTCTACATATATGTACCATGTACGTATACGAGCAGCGGAGAGTCAATGCACTAACACATACATATATCTGAGATACTCCTATAAGTATGCAATGAGAAAAACTATAAAATTGTGCAATTGTAGTTACAGCTGAGAAGTTTGCGAGCTACTGGACTAGTAGATTCTGGAAACGCCTAGAAGATGTATAAAATTGTGAAATTTTAGTTATAGCTGAGAAGTTTGAGAGCTCATGGACAATGCTAGTAGATTCTAGAAGATGCGAACGAGGAAACCAGAGAGTATAAAAGGCCGCAGATGTAGAGGCGCTGGAATTCAGTTTGATTTGAGTTGTCAAGCAGTTACGACTAAGACGATATCAAGCGACCAATAGCAGTATTATTTTGAAAGTCAGTTTCATTTAAGCTATCAGTTTGGTTATTAAGCTATTCGTTGCACAGTTTGAGTTTTATTGTGAAGTATTTTAATAAAGGCCCTTTTTCCATTATTCAATATTGGAGTTATATATTCAACAGTTTAGCGATACGAACCTAGAAAAAGGGCAAATAAGAGGATTTGCAGCAAATTCGTTACAATTGGTGTCAGAAGAGGAATTGTTGAATAAATTCCAGAGGACAACAAGGACATGGCAAAGTTCAGTGAATTGAAGATCCAGCAACTAAAGAAGGAGTTGGAGAGCCGTGGATTGAATACAAGCGGCGTTAAACTTGAACTTCAGGCACGGCTACGAGAGGCAATGGAAGCAGAAGGAATTGATGTGGAAGAGTATGACTTTCATCTTGATGGCGAGGAAATAAATAAAATGGAAGAAACACCGCAGACAATGGCGAACACAGACCTGAACATGATATTGGCTGCAATATCGGCACAAATGTCCAAAATGTCATCATAAATATCTACCAACATGTCATCACAATTGGAATCACAGGAGGCACGCATTTCAGAAATGTCGACACAGATAACATCGAAGATGGAAACTCAACTGGAAGAATAGAAGACATATATGGCATCACAATTGGAAGAACAGAAAACACACATGGCGTCACAAATTGCAGAACAATTAAAAGAACAAGAGGCACGCATAACATTACAGCTCGAAGCACAAGAAGAACGTATCTCAACAAAGCTGGAGGCACAGGAAACAAAATTCTCATTGCAGCTTGAGGCTGTTAGTGAACGACAAAATAAAGTGGAGGCCGAGATGGATGCTTTGAAAGATCGGATTCAGGAGTTACAATTGAACCGTCCAATCACTTCAACGTCTACTCTGAAGGTAAATCCCCAACGTTTGATGGTTCTGTTCCATTCTAGGTATTTAAACTCCAATTTGAGAAGACGTCGGCAGCGAACAACTGGAATGTTGAATATAAAGTTGCAGCTCTGTTCGTGGCATTGAAAGGGCCAGCAGCCGAAATCCTACAAACGATTCCCGAATGAGAGCGGAACAACTATGAAGCATTGATGGCCGCTGTCGAGAGACGTTATGGAAGCGAGCATAGGAAACAGATATTCGAAATTGAGTTGCAAAACCGTCACCAAAGAGCGAATGAGACTTTGCAGGAGTTTGCCTCGGATGTTGAAAGGTTGGCTCATCTCGCAAATGCGGACGCACCCGTGGAATACACCGAGTGGGTAAAAATCCAGAGTTTTATAAATGGCATACGGGACGTGGAGCTACATACGCAAACCCAAAGCTCACATTTGCTGAAACGGTATCACATGCATTGACTCAGGAAACGGCCTCACTATTGAGTAAACCAGCATACAAAGCTCATCGTGTGGAAGTGGAAAGACCAGATTGGGTAGACACAATTTTGGAAGCACAACAGAAAAATTTCGGAGTTATTAAATGTTTCAAGTGCGGCAACCCAGGTCATATTGCACGACATTGCAGCAGCGGTCGCAATAGCTCCAACAATGTGGGTGGCCGAAAACGCAGAGCTGAAGGAGATGAGAAAATCTCCAAGTCCACTCAATCGTTAAACTAAAGCGAGTCAGCCGCAAGGGGCGACAGCTGGCTTCCTCAATTGAATGCCCCATAATCTCTATCTCACAAATTGGAAGAAGGTCAAACAATCTTACTGTCGGAGCACATGTGGATGGAAAGGAACGTTTACTGACTGTAGATACGGGTGCATCTCATTCTATCATTCGAGCGTATTTAGTCAACAAGAAGATAAGACCATTGCATGGAGCAAGATTGCGTACAGCCACTGGAGAAGACAGCACGGTTCTAGGAGAAGTATCATGTAAAGTCGCAATTGGGAACGTCACGGTAGTACACAATTTTATAGTGGCAGAGATTGTTGATGAAATCATAATTGGAGTGGACTTCTTAATCGACCAGGGCATAAAGATCGACATGCAAAGCAAGACGATGCGATATAAGAACATGGATGTACCACTTAATTACGAGAGAGGCTACAGCAGTAAACGAGTGCTGGTGGAAGAGAGTCAGCGAATACCACCAAAATCCGAAGCAGTCATCTGGGCAAAGGTTGATGGAGATTGTGGGACAAACAAATTGTGGGTTGTCGAAGCAGCAAACAAATCAGCACTGAACATACTTGTAGGAAAAACCCTGGCTATGACAAAACAAGATGAACGTATTCCGGTAAGAGTACTCAATGAGTTCAAGTCACCATTTAATTGACCAAAGGAGCTATTTTGGGAAGATGCCAAGAGGCTGAATTAGTTATTAACTGTGAACAGCTCCAGGAACACGTTTCATCTAGTAATACTGGTCTTTCAAATGACATCACGGCATGGACGCAGGGCTAGAGGAAGCCTATCCGAATAAGGCAAAACAGGTGCTCCTAAAGTACGCGAATATATTTGACCAGGATGGTTGCAAACCAGGCCGCACCAATGTTGTGAAACATCAAATTGACACTGGAGACGCGAGGCCGATCCGTCAAGCACCACGTAGTGTTCCACTGGCGAAGCGGGAAGTTGTGAGTCAAATCATACAAGAAATGAGCGAAAGCGGCGTCATTGAACCATCAGCTAGTCCATGGAGCTCACCGGTAGTACTTGTAAAGAAGATGGATGGAAAAATGAGGTTTTGCGTGGACTACCGGAAGTTGAATGACGTTACGAAAAAGGATAGCTACCCATTGCCAAGAATTGACGACACTCTGGACTCGCTATCTGGTACGAAATGGTTTTCCACACTGGACTTGAAAAGCGGCTACTGGCAAGTTGAGGTGAAGGAGGAAGATAAAGAGAAAACAGCCTTCAGTGTCGGTGATGGTCTTTGGCAATTTACAGTGATGCCTTTTGGACTTTGTAATGCACCAGCTACTTTTGAGAGACTCATGGACCAGGTACTGAAAGGACTACATTGGAAAACATGCTTGGTGTACCTGGACGATATCATCGTATTGGGCAAGAATTTTGATGAACATCTTAAAAGCTTGGAGGAAGTTTTCCAGAGAATAGCTGGCGCTGGTCTGAAGTTAAGTCCCAAAAAGTGTACGCTGTTTAAAAAGGAAGTAAATTATTTGGGCCACAAGGTAACGACAGAAGGTGTCTGTACAGCGAATGAAAAGATAGAGGCAGTATAGGATTGGCCAAGACCACAGAATCTGCATGAATTGAGAAGTTTCCTTGGGCTGTGTACATATTACCGCCGATTTGTACCAAATTTTGCCAGCGTAGCCCATAGTCTCCACGAGCTAACAAGAAAAAATAAAGCTTTTGAATGCAAGAAGGAGCAAGAAGTAGCTTTCCAAACATTGAAAGAGCGGTTGTGCACTGCCCCAATGTTGGCATACCCGATTCCAGGAGCAACGTTTATTCTAGATACAGATGCGAGCGAATATGCTATAGGAGGCGTTTTATCACAACTGGTCGATGGACAAGAGAAGGTAGTTGCATATTACAGCCGTTCAATTGGAAAACCAGAGAGGAACTATTGCGTTACACGGAGAGAGCTGTTGGCATTGGTAGAGTGCATTAAACATTTTCACAAATACCTCTACGGCCAGCGATTCCGTGTCAGGACAGATCACGCAGCGTTGAAATGGCTTCTGCAGTTCCATAATCCGGAAGGACAATTGGCACGGTGGATCGAGCGACTACAAAGCTATGACTTTTCCATTGAGCATCGGAAAGGTAGTACCCATGGAAATGCTGATGCAATGTCACGAACACCATGTAGTGTGAAATGCAAGCACTGCTCAAAGGCCGAGGCTAAAGAAGACAATATAGATGTCCGGCTAATGACTATAACGTGTACGGATGAATGGGACAAGGAACAACTAAGAAAGTGTCAGCTAGAAGATACAGATCTGTCACATGTTATGCAAGGGCTCGAATGAAACGAAAGGCCAAGCAGAGAGGAGATGTCGGCAGAGAGTCCCATTGCGAAGTCATATTGGGCACAGTGGAACAGTATGCAATGAGAAAAACTATAAAATTGTGCAATTGTAGTTACAGCTGAGAGGTTTGAGATCTACTGGACTAGTAGATTCTGGAAGCGCCTAGAAGATGTATAAAATTGTGCAATTTTAGTTATAGCTGAGAAGTTTGAGAGCTCATGGACAATGCTAGTAGATTCTAGAAGATGCGAACGAGGAAACCAGAGAGTATAAAAGGCCGCAGATGTAGAGGCGCTGGAATTCAGTTTGATTTGAGTTGTCAATAAGTTACGACTAAGACGATATCTAGCGAGCAATAGCAGTATTATTTTGAAAGTCAGTTTCATTTAAGCTATCAGTTTGGTTATTAAGCTATTCGTTGCACAGTTTGAGTGTTATTGTGAAGTATTTTAATAAAGGCCATTTTTCCATTATTCAATATTGGAGTTATATATTCAACAGTTTAGCGATACGAACCTAGAAAAAGGGCAAATAAGAGGATTTGCAGCAAATTCGTTATAATACTTTACTTTTAAGTTTTTTTAATAAGTAATTTTCACATAATTAATTTAATTATTTACATTGTTATTATTATTATTGTAATTCACTTTTACATTCCTGACTGGTACTATAAAATAATTTTGTAAAAATTGTAGTGCCAGGATAAATACTCAAATAAATGCAAAATATGTATGTACATATGTACAGTCACTCACATAAATAAGTATACACCCTTTTTGCACAATTTTCGCTTTCGCAAATTTATTTTAACTAATTCCCATAAGCAAATTTCTCACGATCTATAACAAAAACTAAATTATATTTAAACAAGTAAGGAAGGTTAAGTTCGGGTGTAACCGAACATTACATACTCAGTTGAGAGCTATGGTGACAACATAAGGGAAAATAACCATGTAGGAAAATGAACCGAGGGAAACCCTGGAATGTGTTTGTATGACATGTGTATCAAATGAAAGGCATTAAAGAGTATTTTATGAGGGAGTGGGCCATAGTTCTATAGGTGGACGCCATTTAGGGATATAGCCGTAAAGGTGGATCAGGGTTGACTCTAGAATGCGTTTGTACGATATGGGTATCAAATTAAAGGTGTTAATGAGTATTTTAAAAGGGAGTAATCCTTAGTTCCATAGGTGGACGCCGTTTCGAGATATCGCCACAAAGGTGGAACAGGGGTGACCCTAGAATTTGTTTGTACAATACGGGCATCAAACGAATGGTGTTAATGAGTATTTTAAAAGGGAGTGGGCCTTAGTTCTATAGGTGGATGCCGTTTCGAAATATCGCCATAAAGGTGGACCAGGGTTGACTCTAGAATGTGTTTGTACGATATGGGTATCAAATTAAAGGTATTAATGAGGGTTTTAAAAGGGAGTGGTGGTTGTTGTATAGGTGGTCGCCTTTTCGAGATATCGCCATAAGGGTGGACCAGGGGTGACTCTAGAATGCGTTTGTACGATATGGGTATCAAATGAAAGGTGTTAATGAGTATTTTAAAAGGGAGTAATCCTTAGTTCTATAGGTGGCCGCCGTTTCGAGATATCGCCATAAAGGTGGACCAGGGGTGACCCTAGAATTTGTTTGTACAATATGGGTATCAAAAGAAAGGTGTTAATAAGTATTTTAAAAGGAGTAATCCTTAGTCCCATAGGTGGACGCCGTTTCGAGATATCGCCATAAAGGTGGACCAGGGGTGACCCTAGAATTTGTTTGTACATTACGGACATCAAACGAAAGGTGTTAATGAGTATTTTAAAAGGGAGTGGGCCTTAGATCTATAGGTGGACGCCGTTTCGAAATATCGCCATAAAGGTGGACCAGGGGTGACTCTAGAATGTGTTTGTACGATATGGGTATCAAATTAAAGGTATTAATGAGGGTTTTAAAAGGGAGTAATCCTTAGTTCCATAGGTGGACGCCGTTTCGAGATATCGCCATAAAGGTGGGCCAGTGGTGACTCTAGAATTCGTTTGTGCAATATGGGTATCAAACGAAAGGAGTTAATGAGTATTTTAAAAGGGAGTGGGCCTTAGTTCTATAGGTGGACGCCTTTTCGAGGTATCGCAATAAAGGTGGACCAGGGGTGACTCTAGACTTTGTTAGTACGATATGGGTATCAAATGAAAGGTGTTAATGAGTATTTTTAAGAGGGAGTGGCTTTCGTTCTATAGGTGGTCGCATTTTCGAAATATCGCCATAAAGGTGGACCAGGGGTGACTCTAGAATTTGTTTGTACAATACGGGTATCAAAATAAAGGTGTTAATGAGTATTTTAAAAGGGAGTGGGCCTTAGTTATATAGGTGGACGCCTTTTCGAGATATCGCCATAAAGGTGGACCAGGGGTGACTCTAGAATGAGTTTGTACGATATGGATATCAAATTAAAGGTATAAATGAGGGTTTTAAAAGGGAGTGGTGGTTGTTGTATAGGTGGTCGCATTTTCGAAACATCGCCATAAAGGTGGACCAGGGGTGACTCTAGAATTTGTTTGTACAATATGGGTATCAAAAGAAAGGTGTTAATGAGTATTTTAAAAGGGAGTAATCCTTAGTTCCATAGGTGGACTCCGTTTCGAGATATCGCCATAAAGGTGGGCCAGGGGTGACTCTAGAATTCGTTTGTACGATATGGGTATCAAATTAAAGGTATTAATGAGGGTTTAAAAAGGGAGTGGTGGTTGTTGTATAGGTGGTCGCATTTTCGAAATATCGCCATAAAGGTGGACCAGGGGTGACTCTAGAATTTGTTTGTACAATATGGCTATCAAACGAAAGGAGTTAATGAGTATTTTAAAAGGGAGTGGGCCTTAGTTCTATAGGTGGACGCCTTTTCGAGGTACCGCAATAAAGATTGACCAGGGGTGACTCTAGAATATGTTTGTACGATATGGGTATCAAATGAAAGGTTTTAATGAGTATTTTAAAAGGGAGTGGGCCTTAGTTCTATAGGTGGACGCCTGATAATTATGCACCTTCTGCCAACGTTCGAATCGCTGAGCTGTCAAATAAATAACTCTAATATTCAGTATTGCAAAATGGTCTTTATTTAAACTACTTTGGGAGTAGTACTTCACAATCACAATTATACTTCACTAATAGCGTGTTTAAATCAAACTGACTAATTATTCCTCAGCTTCCGCTGCTTTTATTCTCTATTGCCTCGCTCACATATTTGCCCTAAGTTCTAGACTTTTCACGCACATGCCCTCTGGAACAGTTGTATCTCATACTTGGTTATTTAGCTATATGCGTGTGTATGTGTGAGTAACAACTTCTGCTCTTAGCTGATGATAACGTGATGTGTGATTGTTTCTCCTTCTTTTTCGCTCTTATCTGCTGACTACATATGTGTATGTGAAATAATCTCTTCGCTTCGAGCTTCTGGTTATGTGTGTGGAATATTCTTCATAGAATTGTGTGGCTGCTTGCTTTAATGTGTACATGTACATAAGTATGTCTGCTTGCTTTTTTTGTTGTTTTGATTATTTAATAACATCATAGTGATGCTAATATTTGCCACAATATCATGGCCATTTACTACAGCTGGAGGAGAATATCTTGGTAAAGATATAAATGGAGGCTTCAACGTCCATTCTTCCCGTGAAGATGCTCGTCCATTGATTGATTTCCTTTAAACTAGTTTGAATCTAGCCATGAATAATAATACTCTGATTTCGACAACACCACATGGCACTACAATAGACGCCTTTTTTGCACGGTATCTCAATGCTGTTAGTAAAAAACTTTCCGTATTGTATGTTAGTTATCAAAAGGCATTGATAACTGAAGTTCCGATTCAGTCTGGGAATATGCAATGGTAATGGACATAATTTCGCTTAATTCGCAAAATGTATAAAAATATTCATTGAAAATATTTTGTAATTGTTACATCAATGTTGAAGTGTATATTGTGGTTTACAAAATAAATATTTATTTAATTAAATTTAAACTGAACTTTATTGACTTTGCTGACTATCTTTTGCCAGTAATTTTATTATTATAATTAATAATTTGCATGTAATTAGAAACTATTTCTTAATGATGCTAAAGAACGGCACCCATTTTTTCTCCAAGCAGATATTTAGGCGATAATTAACTTTAACGTTTTGAATTTCGCTTTATTTCAATAATTTTTCAGAACTCGTTAAAGGTTGTTAATTTTTTGGACGCGAATAAAAACTTTATTGTGGTGAATGGTTTAAACAGAGATTTTTTGCAAATATATTAAAAAGTAGAGCAAAACCCATATTTTTCTCTAATCCACTTATGCGCAAGAACATACTTGCGTATTTTTCATCTATGGGATACGAATTCAATCACATTATTGGATTACTTGACTTTCCAGAGGCCTTGTTCGTCTAGCTTTGGCAAGACATTGGCGAAGGCATCTCTCTTTGCCTCACAAATACCTTTCACTTGTGCCGAAAGATTTTCTCACATCGTTATAGATCTTCTTAGCTTATCAGCCAAGGTAGAAGTGACAACTGAAATATTTTGCTGTTGTAGGACTTCTTAATTCAAAAAATTGTGGGCTAACGATAAGTTTTGGGTCGTACAAAAATCATTTGTTAAAGCCACAGAAGGTAATAATATAGATTCTTTACACTACTTCTTCAGGTTGAGAACCAGAGTTATCAGGGCGAATAAATTCAGCAAAAGTTGTAACGTAGAAACAAACTTGGTACTAACTACTACAACTTTGGCCTGATTAGAAATGAAGTTGTTGTTGTTGTGTTAACAGTGCTTCGCTCCATTAAATGGGCAAACCCACTCACAAATTGTCATCAAAGTCCTCTAACGGGGGACTAAGGAAATTAGCAGTTTCAACAGGGGTGGACCATATGGGGATTAATGTTAGAGGAGTTGGTTCCACATTTCAATTGAAAAGATGGTTGCTGTCGTGTGGGGACACATCGCATGCAGGACATACAGTACGTATGTCAGGGTTGATTTTGGACAAGTAAGAGTTTATCCTGTTACAGTATCCAGAACGAAGTTGGGAGAGGGGGACTAGTGTCTCCCTTGGTAGTGTGCTTTCTTCCTCAGCAAGAGTAGGATATTGTATATTGATAACAGGGTTCACCGGGCGCGTCCTGGCAAAGGCGTTTACCGATTCTGTGTGGATTTTGCTTAGGGCCTCCTTAGGCTTGTCTGGATCAAACGGCTGTGTTATAGCGCTTATGGATATGTTCCCTTAACCCCCGTGTAGGTGGGGCTAGATCAAGCAGTTGTTTGGTAGGGTGTCATGGTTTGTGACAGTTTAGCAAAAATTGACTTTCTTTGTGCTCTTTAATGTTGAACTCTTTGGCCTCACTATGTAGGTGGTGTGCGGGGCTCATAAGGAGACATGCCGTGGCAGTTCTGATTGCAGCATTTTGTCAGACCTGCAGTCTTTTCTAGTATGTGTAGCACATGAGCGGCTTTAGTTTGGAATTATCCTTGCCATCCTTGTGGATGGCTTCTTCAACCTCGTGTCTCCCACGTCGTGTTTATGTTTATGTGCCCGCCTGGCCTTGTCTACTGAAGGATGCATTATAAATTGTCGGCAAAAGGCGCTCGCGCATTTCTTCGATTCCGATAAAGATTTATCACTGAAAGCGATGGATACCTTACCATTTTGTTTTGTTGAATTTAACAAGGATTGGACGGTTGGCCACAGCTTACGAACACCCGCAGAGAGGTTGCGGTTCTTTAGATGCTCCTCCCATTTGGCACGTTTGTGTTTATTTACCAGCCGCATAATATCCATGTTGAGGTTCCTAAGATGGGGTCTCTAGGATAAAGTTGTCTCGCCAGGTCACCTTCTCTTGCTAAGTGTGCAGCTTCAGCCGGGAAATGAGGTATGATGTCAGGCACTTTACCGGTCGCAATAAAGCTTGCAGAAGCTGAAGCGATGACATTACGGAACGCACGTTAGCCTTGCCGAACATCGGTCGGAATGGGGAGAGCAGCAAGATTTGTGAAGGTTGTGTAGCCTTCCCATTTAGCTTTTTTGAAATTATCAATGGTCCGATTTTCAGTGATGATGAAATTAGCATGTCGCTGTATTGAAAGGAGTATGGGCATGTGGTTGTAGGGTTATCTACTTTGTAAAATATACTTTAATTTTGTAAATTATTTTTTATGTTATAATACTTTTAATCTTTTTTCAAAATGAAAATTTTCTAGTTAGTTATTTTTAAAATTTTTAAAAAGTGAAAATAATAAATAATACATAGAATAAAATAGTTTAACACTATATATTTATGGCTATCCGGAAGAACCTGGAAGATTCTAATTATATATTCAACTCACCCCGAGTGATAAGATTTTTTTTGAAGATCATCATCATGATGATGATAACCAAAACGGAGATAAAAAAACTTTTACCAACAAATTGTCTTACTGTCCAATATTTAAAATTAAAACATGTTGGCAGCGCATTTTATCCTGAAGACGTAAAAGATACCTACAATGGTGAACTTTTAGAAACCAATGATCAATACTCGATCTTTCAATTTCCCGATGAAGATACAAATCGCTACTTGTTGCCCTTTCACAAAAGTCCATTACATCGTTACCAACAAATATAAGTGATCGATTTAGTGAATTTTGTATGTATTAATAAAATTAAATTACCACTAGATCTAATAGTATATCAAAATGGAGAATTCTATATGGTTGATGACTTGCTACTAACTTGCTCGGCAAAACGTTTAGAAAGTTCAGAGTATGCGACACTCCATTATGCTGAAGTGAGATCCACAAGGCGTTCAGATGGTCATTTAAATGCTATAATATCTAAGCGTTTACATATCGGCTCTGAGCTAATAATGATCATCATTATATTACTTTTAAAGAAAAATTACATAAAAATTGTATGAACAAATTTAAATAGTTCGAAAGAAAACTTTGATCAGTTATAATATTTACGCGTCCATATATTAAAAAAATTAAAAATATTTGTGGTGGACAATGTATTTTAAAATTAAATATTGTCACGGATATTAGCATCACTAAATTATCCCATCACTAAGGCGATGCTAAGGCCATGCCAAGCAGTATTTACGTTAATAATCAAATCAAGTATACACATATATAAGGCAGCCCAGAGAGATGTCACACACAGATGCATTTACTTATATGCCTATGTGCGCGCGAGAGACTGTAAACTACAAACATTCACATCAATAATTCAATCTTTATGTATCTACATAAACGAATAAATAATTGCGTCTACACATATGTACGTATACGAGCAGCGGAGCGGCAATGCACAAACACATGCATATATCTTATCTGAGTTGTCACAAGAGAGAGCAATAATTTGTGCACGTAGTTGTGGCTGGCGATTTTGTAGCCGAAACAACTAGTAAGTTCTGGAAATCGAAGAGCCTAGAAGTATGCAGCGTAAACTATAAAAGCGGGGCAAGCGAGTAAGAAGTAATTCAGTTTGATTTGAATTGTCAAGCAGTTACGAGTAAGACGATATCTAGCGAGCAATAGCACTATTATTTTGAAAGTCAGTTTCCTTTAAGCTATCAGTTTGGTTATTAAGCTATTCGTTGCACAGTTTGAGTGTTATTGTGAAGTATTTTAATAAAGGCCATTTTTCCATTATTCAATATTGGAGTTATTTATTCAACAGTTTAGCGATACGATCCTAGCAAAAGGGCAAATAAGAGGATTTGCAGGAAATTCGTTACAATTGGTGTCAGAAGAGGAATTGTTGAATAAATTCCGAAGATTGGGAATACAACTTGGACATGGCAAAGTTCAGTGAATTGAAGATCCAGCAACTGAAAAAGGAGTTGGAGAACCGTGGATTAAATACAACCGGCAATAAGATCGAACTTCAAGCACGGCTACGAGAGGTAATGGAGTCGCAAGGAATTTGATGTGGACGAGTATGCCTTTTATCCTGATGGGGACGAGACAACAACAAAAATTGAAGAGAAAAATGAAACATCGCAGACAGTTACGAGCACAGACTTGAACATGATATTGGCTGCAATAGCTGCTCAAACATCGACAGTATCATCAATGTCGTCACATATATCATCCCAACTAGAATCGCAGGAGACACGCATAACATCGAAGATTGATGCACAAGAAACACGTAGGTCAGAAATGTCGACACAGATTACATCGAAGATTGAAGCACAAGAAACGCGTATGGTAGAAATGTCGACACAGATTACATCAAAGATGGAGACACAACTGAAAGAACAAGAGGCACGCATAACAGTACAACTCGAGGCGCAAGAGGCGCGTATATCATCAAAACTCGAAGCACGTATGGACGAGAAAATAACGCAGTTTGAGGAAAAAATCGAAGCCGAGGTGGATGCTTTGAGAGGTCGTATACAAGAGTTGCAATTAAACCGCCCAGCTGTTTTAGCAAGCAATCCAAAGGTAAAAACACCATCCTTTGACGGTTCTGTTCCTTTCCAGGTCTTTAAGCTACAATTTGAGAAGACGTCGGCAGCTAACAACTGGAATGCTGAAGATAAAGTTGCAGCTCTGTTCGTGGCATTGAAAGGGCCAGCAGCCGAAATCCTACAGACGATTCCCGAAGGAGAGCGGAACAACTATGAAGCATTGATGGCCGCTGTCGAGAGAAGTTATGGAAGCGAGCATAGAAAACAGATATTCCAAATTGAGTTGCAAAACCGCTACCAAAAAGCAAATGAGACATTGCAGGAGTTTGCTTCAGATATTGAAAGATTGGCTCATCTTGCAAATGCCGACGCACCCGTGGCATACACTGAAAGGGTAAAAATCCAGAGTTTCATAAATGGCATACGGGACGTGGAAACGAAGCGAGCTACATACGCAAACCCAATGCTGACATTTGCTGAAACGATATCACATGCATTGACTCAGGAAATGGCCTCACTATTGAGTAAACCAGCATACAAAGCTCATCGTGTGGAAGTGGACAGACCAGAATGGGTAGACACAATTTTGGAAGCACTGAAGGGATCACAACAGAAAAATGCCGGAGTTATTAAATGTTTCAAGTGCGGCAACCCAGGTCATATTGCACGACATTGCAGCACCGGTCCCAATAGCTCCAACAATGTGGGTGGCCGTAAACGCAGAGCTGAAGGAGATGAGCAAATCTCCAAGTCCACTCAATCGTTAAACTAAAGCGAGTCAGCCGCAAGGGGCGACAGCTGGCTCCCTCAATTGAATGCCCCATAATCTCTATCTCACAAATTGGAAGAAGGTCAAACAATCTTACTGTCGGAGGACATGTGGATGGAAAGGAACGTTTACTGACTGTAGATACGGGTGCATCTCATTCCATCATTCGAGCGGATTTAGTCAACAAGAAGATAACACCATTGCATGGAGCAAGATTGCGTACAGCCACTGGAGAAGACAGCACGGTTCTAGGAGAAGTATCATGTGAAGTCGCAATTGGGAACGTCACGGTAGTACACAATTTTATAGTGGCAGAGATTGTTGATGAAATCATAATTGGAGTGGACTTCTTAATCGACCAGGGCATCAAGATCGACATGCAAAGCAAGACGATGCGATATAAGAACATGGATGTACCACTTAATTTCGGCTACGAGAGAGGCTACAGCAGTAAACGAGTGCTGGTGGAAGAGAGTCAGCGAATACCACCAAAATCCGAAGCAGTCATCTGGGCAAAGGTTGATGGAGATTGTGGGACAAACAAATTGTGGGTTGTCGAAGCAGCAAACAAATCAGCACTGAACATACTTGTAGGAAAAACCCTGGCTATGACAAAACAAGATGGACGTGTTCCGGTAAGAGTACTCAATGAGTTCAATTCACCACTCAAACTGACTAAAGGAGCTATTTTGGGAAGATGCCAAGAGGCTGAAGTAGTTATTAACTGTGAACAGCTCCAGGAACACGTTTCAGCTAGTAATACTAATCTTTCAAATGACATCACGGCATGGACGCAGGAGCTAGAGGAAGCATATCAGAGTAAGGCAAAACAACTGCTTCTAAAGTACGCGAACATATTTGACCAGGATGGTTCTAAACCAGGCCGCACCAACGTTGTGAAACATCAAATTGACACTGGAGATGCGAGGCCGATCCGTCAAGCTCCCCGTAGTGTTCCACTGGCGAAGCGGGAAGTTGTGAGTCAAATTATACAAGAAATGAGCGACATCGGCGTCATCGAACCATCAGCTAATCCCTGGAGCTCACCGGTAGTACTTGTAAAGAAGAAGGATGGAAAAATGAGGTTTTGCGTGGACTACCGGAAGTTGAATGACGTTACGAAAAAGGATAGCTACCCATTGCCAAGAATTGACGACACTCTGGACTCGCTCTCTGGTACGAAATGGTTTTCCACACTGGACTTGAAAAGCGGCTACTGGCAAGTGGAGGTAAAGGAGGAAGACAAAGAGAAAACAGCCTTCAGCGTCGGAGATGGTCTTTGGCAATTTACAGTAATGCCCTTTGGACTATGTAATGCACCAGCTACTTTCGAGAGACTCATGGATCAGGTATTGAAAGGACTACATTGGAAAACATGCTTGGTGTACCTGGACGACATCATCGTATTGGGCAAGAATTTCGATGAACATCTTAAGAACTTGGAGGAAGTTTTCCAAAGAATAGCTGGCGCTGGTCTGAAGTTAAGTCCCAAAAAGTGTGCGCTGTTTAAAAAGGAAGTAAATTATTTGGGTCACAAGGTAACGACAGAGGGCATCTGCACTGCGAACGAAAAGATAGAGGCTGTAAAGGATTGGCCAAGACCACAGAACCTGCATGAATTAAGAAGTTTCCTTGGGCTGTGCACATATTACCGCCGATTTGTACAAAATTTTTCCAGCGTAGCCCATAGCCTCCATGAGCTTACAAGAAAAAATAAAGCTTTTGAATGGAAGAAGGAGCAAGAAGTGGCTTTCCAAACATTGAAGGAGCGTTTGTGCACTGCCCCAATGTTAGCATATCCGATTCCAGGATCAACATTTATTCTAGATACAGATGCGAGTGGATATGCTATAGGAGGCGTTTTATCACAACTGGTCGATGGACAGGAGAAGGTAGTTGCATATTACAGCCGTTCGATTGGAAAACCAGAGAGGAACTACTGCGTTACGCGGAGAGAGCTGTTGGCATTGGTAGAGTGCGTTAAGCATTTTCACAAATACCTCTACGGCCAGCGATTCCGTGTCAGGACAGATCACGCAGCTTTAAAATGGCTACTGCAGTTCCGTAATCCGGAAGGACAATTGGCACGGTGGATCGAGCGACTACAAAGCTATGACTTTTCCATTGAGCATCGAAAAGGTAGTACCCATGGAAATGCCGATGCAATGTCACGAAGACCATGTAGTTTGGAATGCAAGCACTGTTCAAAAGCCGAGGCTAAAGAAGACATTATAGATGTCCGGCTAATGACTATAACATGTACAGATGAATGGGACAAGGAACAGCTAAGAAAGTGCCAGCTAGAAGATGCAGATCTGTCACGTGTTATGCAAGGGCTCGAACGAAATGAAAGACCAAACAGAGAAGAGATGTCAGCAGAGAGTCCCATTGCGAAGTCATATTGGGCACAGTGGAACAGTTTAGAATTGATATCCGGTTGCCTTCATCGAGTATGGGAGAGTGAGGATGGTAAATACAAGAATAAACTGATAGTTGTTCCCAGAAAGAGGATTCCTGATGTGCTCAGAGAGCTGCATAATGGTCCAAGCGGAGGTCATCTTGGAATCACGAAAACGCTCGAGAAGATTAAACAGAGATTCTATTGGGTTGGTTGCCGTCAGTCGGTCACTGAGTGGATTGCGAACTGCGAGGTTTGCAGCAGAGCGAAAGGGCCCAGAACAAGAAGTCATGGCCAGATGAAGCAATATAACTCAGGTGCGCCATTTGAAAGGATCGCTATGGATGTCGCCGGTCCATTTCCTACTAGCAACGGCGGAAACAAATATGTACTGGTAGTTATGGATTATTTCAGCAAATGGCCAGAGGTATACCCAATCCCAAATCAAGAAGCGGAAACGGTAGCAGAAGTGTTTATAAACAATTGGGTTGCAAGGTATGGTGTACCAATGGAGTTACATTCTGACCAAGGCAGGAATTTCGAATCAGCTGTGTTCCAGGAATTGTGTAAGTCATTGGGCATTCGAAAAACACGGACAACTGCATTGCATCCTCAATCCGATGGTATGGTAGAACGATTCAATAGAACATTGGAGGAGCACTTAAGGAAAGTAGTGGACAAGTACCATAAAGAATGGGATACCCGCATACCATTATTCTTGATGGCTTACCGATCAGCAGTGCATGAGACAACGGGCCAAACCCCTGCAAAAGTAATTTTTGGCAATGACCTTAGACTGCCAGCTGATTGGAAGTTTGGGATAGATGCCAATGCGGAGAGAAATGTTAGGAAATCCACTAGTGATTTGGAAGAAGAGCTAAGAGAAATACATCATCTGATAAGGCAACGAACAAAGATTATGAGTGACAAGATGAAAGCCAGATATGATAAAGCAATTAATTCAGAAGGTTTTCAGGAAGGAGATTTGGTGCTGTTATACAACCCACAACGTAAAAAAGGTTTGTCCCCGAAATTGCAGTGTAATTGGGAAGGCCTATACAAAGTTGTAAAACGGATCAACGATGTAGTGTACCGCATACAAACCATCGGTAAACCACGAACCAAAATGAAGGTGGTCCATTTGGAAAGGCTAGCAACGTTTAGATCGAGAGATTTGTCTGATCGGGACGATCAGACTTAGGTGGAGGGCAGTGTCACGGATATTAGCATCACTAAATTATCCCATCACTAAGGCGATGCTAAGGCCATGCCAAGCAGTATTTACGTTAATAATCAAATCAAGTATACACATATATAAGGCAGCCCAGAGAGATGTCACACACAGATGCATTTACTTATATACCTATGTGCGCGCGAGAGACTGTAAACTACAAACATTCACATCAATAATTCAATCTTTATGTATCTACATAAACGAATAAATAATTGCGTCTACACATATGTACGTATACGAGCAGCGGAGCGGCAATGCACAAACACATGCATATATCTTATCTGAGTTGTCACAAGAGAGAGCAATAATTTGTGCACGTAGTTGTGGCTGGCGATTTTGTAGCCGAAACAACTAGTAAGTTCTGGAAATCGAAGAGCCTAGAAGTATGCAGCGTAAACTATAAAAGCGGGGCAAGCGAGTAAGAAGTAATTCAGTTTGATTTGAATTGTTAAGCAGTTACGAGTAATACGATATCTAGCGAGCAATAGCACTATTATTTTGAAAGTCAGTTTCCTTTAAGCTATCAGTTTGGTTAGTAAGCTATTCGTTGCACAGTTTGAGTGTTATTGTGAAGTATTTTAATAAAGGCCATTTTTCCATTATTCAATATTGGAGTTATTTATTCAACAGTTTAGCGATACGATCCTAGCAAAAGGGCAAATAAGAGGATTTGCAGGAAATTCGTTACAATATATATAAAAACAATTATTTTTAAATTAAACGTGGATACTAAGGATATCACGATATACTTAAAACCTTTTTCATAGGATCTTCTATTTTGAATTTAAATATTATGAACAAACTACTCAAATGAAACATCAATTATCAAAATTTACAAACAAAGTATTCAATTTATATTTTAATACAAATTATTTATAAAATTTTTAAATATGTTCAAAAATGTAATTAGTTTTCCTAAATAATATTTTCATTAAGAGATTTTTAATTATGTGCACTCCTTCTCCAGTTTATTTTCAAAAATATTTATACACAATCATTATCATTTTACATCAACGACATACAAACTCCACAATACAAATAGATTCATATTTAAATAATAACTTCATTTTAAATTCGAAAATAACATAAAACAGATCAATAACTTTGATTTTTAAAATAAAATCAAACAAATTTTTACAATTTTAAAAAATCTCTAAAAAATTCTTAAAATAATTTGTATCGACATATTTTCTAAATATCAATTCTTTCATATTGAAATTAAAATCATATAAAAACTCAATACTAAACCCATTAAAATTACACGAATCATTGACAATTTCATATCACCATCAAACGAATTAAGGAATTAACTTTTCATTACTTATCAACAACTTGGACATACATTATGCAGAGTACAATTATATATTGAACATATATTCTGCATAATACAAGTTTTTAATTTTTAAGTAATTGTGCACACAAAGTTGCCATCTACTATCATTCAACCTCATTCTAGGTTCTTCAAATACATAATTATAATTGACAATATTTACCAAACAACTATTAAGTTATTTTTAACCTCAACAACAACAATAACGACCCCTAAAAGTATGCTATCAAGTACATCGAATCATCAAAAGATTGGGTACTTACATCAATACTAACATAAACTTTTAACGCAATTAACACTTAATAAAATTTTTTTTTGTTTTTCAAACTACAACACAAAATTCTTACAGTAATCAATATACACTATAAATTAACATTTAAAACATAAATTTTTCGTTTCAGTTATCTACTTTGTAAAATATACTTTAATTTTGTAAATTATTTTTTATGTTATAATACTTTTAATCTTTTTTCAAAATGAAAATTTTCTAGTTAGTTATTTTTAAAATTTTTAAAAAGTGAAAATAATAAATAATACATAGAATAAAATTATTTAAATATATAGTTTAACACTATAGTGGTCAGATGCCAAGGTAAGCTCCGGCTGCCATTCCACGCAGTTTATGAGCCCTGCGCTGACGATGGAAATTTCTGGCCAATTGTGACATTTACGGGCAATTCGGGTGGGGCATTGTTTATCGTGCAGAAAGCCGTATTATCTATTTGCTCTGCTAGCAGCCTGGCTCTGGTGTCGACTGGGAAGCTGGAATTCTGTGTTTCTGAAAAGATATGTTTCTGAATTTATGGGGGGCACCGCATTTTTCAGTAGTGGTAAATTCTGATAGCTCGAGCCTTGACGTTCCAGCACACTGTCTGGGTATATCTTTAACCAGTAAGTCTAACACTGGTATTAGCTGGATATTGCCTATATGGAAAGTCTTCTATTATCAGATACATATATTAAGACTTATTACCAAAGATATTTCGACTCCATTTCGATGTAGCCTGTTCGCTTGGTTAAGCCTATGTTAATAAGTTATTCGCCAATTTCAATAAAATCGCATTAGCATTGTGTAGGTTCTAAATTTTGTACAACGAGTTGAAATGTCAAAACTAAACATCGCTAAATACAGTCACACCTGGCTAGTGAAAGTTGGATAGGAGCTACACAAAATAAACACTGTGTTTAGAAGATAAGAATTTAAAGGAAGTCGGGTGTAGCTCATCTCAAAAAAAAAAGAAAAATGTATATGCCCGTGTCTAGAAATGCTGTAACACTGATTCGGAAATTCTATGTACTAGACTACGAGTTTTTCTAGGGGATAGTATGAAATATGTAGAACCGAAGCCAATGCAGGATAATTAAGATAGCTTTTCGCGGTGGTGCATCCGTCCGCCTGACCGTCCCAAGGCTTATCCTAACATGTATTTTTTCAAAAATATCATTTGAAGAAAGTTATTGTAATGATATTTACCATACTACTTTACCACGAGTAATGAACTTTATCATATATGTAGGTGCGTTCAACGCAATCGTAGGCGTGACAGTCACATCACCACAATCACGCAAGATTTTGTGTTTGTAAATATAAAGGAACTTCAGCTTGGCAATTGAAACTTGAACTTGCCCATTCACATACAAAACTTCGCGAATTTCTCACTATACAAAAAAATACTTTCTAATAAATTTTTTTGGTAAAATGCTATTTTTTAAATTCTGAAAAACGTTGGAAAAGTAACAAAGATTGGTAAAAATAATTTCACTTGCAAAGTGTGAAAGCATTCATAGCCAAAGAATATGTCAAACTCTTCTTATGCTTTACATATAGCAAAATTTTTGTATGACAGATGGTGCCAGTGTCCCTCTATCTGCCGTTCTCCATAAAAATACGTGCAATCTTCTCATCAACGCATCTATATGAAAAAATGTATTGCGGTGCGGCCAAAGGGTTTATACTAAAAACATTTATTTTTGGTCTATGTACGAGCCTGGTCCTCTAAAGTTCTGGCATTGTATATCTTTACAAGTTACAGAGATATCACGGTATACATATGTGCCTCCAACACACATTTTTGTAATCTTATATCGACAGTGGGCATGGTTGTCTTCGTATATAAAATAGATGTTGAATGAAAATGATATATGTTTCTGTCATTTATTTCATTTGTTCCAAAGACTTTATAAAATTAATAAATGTAAGGCGCGACAACCTCCGAAGAGATCTTTAGCCGAGCTTCTCTTCCAATTTGCGTTGTGCTCCTTTTACTTTTTCCTACAAATTGGCGGAACAGGACTAATTGTCTTATGCCGACTCCGAACGGCATCTGCAAGGCAGATGAGTTTTCACTGAGAGCTTTTCTTGGCAGAAATACACTAGGAGTGCTTGCCAAACACTGCCGAGGGGCGACCCCTTTCGGAAAAATGTTCTTATAATTGAAAAAACCTTTTTATAAAATTTTGATGTTGCTTTTCCCGGGGCGTGAACCCAGGATCTTCAGTGTGGATGGCGGAGCATGCTACCATCACACCACGGTGGCCGCCAAAGACCTTAGCAGTGAGTTTATTATGATCAATGTAGCATTTTCGAGGCATTTTAATCGTATCTTCGGATATATTTGATTGAATTTCTAAGTCACCATGTCCTAGTTTGAGCAACCAGTTTTTAAACTCATGGTCATTATTTGCCCGAATATTTTGGACTAATCGTCGAATTTTTACTTTTGCCCACAACGGTGACCGTTTTATAAAATTGTTAATAATTCAAGGTCGTATGTCTAACACAGGGAAGAACTTGTCTAAAATCACCTCCAAATACAAATATTTTCGCCCTAAATATCAAATTAACATTCATGATGTCTTTTAAAAGCTTGTCAACAATGGTTATTGCATCTTTAGGAACCATAGATACTTCGTCCCAAATTAATAAATCTGTTTCACGCAATAGCTATGCATCTTTTGAGTGAGGCCGTATAGATGAGACCGAAATGTGTAATATAGGCACAGGTAGCTCAAAAAGAGAATGTGAATTTCCTCCTCCAGGTAAAAGATGGACAGCAATGCCCATCCAAATTATGAAAGTATTATGTACGACTGTTTTATGAACGTGTTGTGGCGAATGTTGACATCACTAGGCTGTTAGTAAATAATCACGCAACAACAAAAACATGAAGCAGCTACACTTGTGTACATAAATACATCAGTCATCATTTACATACATACATACTGTTATGAGACCTTTGACAAGCATACTTACTCTGGGTTGACAATTGTTTCGCAGATGTACCAAGTTTACCTGGTGGCACGAAGAAGATGATCGGCGTCTGCCCGTGTGCGTCTAGCTGTCCCGGAGCTTCAGCCACTTATGTGGGTTCGTTGACCAAACGACCCCAAACCACCAGTTACGACAAACCCGAGGCCTAAAAAGAAAAAATTTACGCACACGTAAGGGTTAAGGAATTTCTTACCTCATCACTCAATATGATCGTTGATTAACCTTTTTTAGAAAGCGACACAACACTTCGTCTTTTGCCTAGCGGTTCTTCTACCAATTACTTACCGCTCTTAACCCACCCAACCATGACTTCTCAGATGTTAATGAGATGTCCCTAAGTAAAGCAACAACAACAACAACGAATTTTAGACCATTATTACAAACTTAACAATTCATGTTTTATTTAATAATAAGACTAATCAACTAAAAAGAAAAAGATCAGAATTTGATTTCATACTAAATTTAGTACTAAAGCAAAAAAGGTACCAAATTTTACTATTAGGCTTAAGACCGAACACCTATAGGAACGGCATGGAATCGAAACAATATGCAAAAACTAATCTTACAAACTTACTAAAGAGTGTGTGATATTTAAACAGCTGAAATATTATTAACACAGAGAAACGAATCATATTAAATCAAATATAAGTTATTTGATTGAAATTTCCGCGGTTTTGAATTATGTTACGAATTCAGCATTAGTAAATATTAATCTCAAATAATTTAAAGTCATTTCTAATACCAACTCGTTTCGTTGATTCTCTCGTTCTCTCGCGATTCACTGATCATGCTTAATGATCATTAACATGGTAGTTAAAAAAAAAATTATATGTACATATGCAAAACAAAAAAACCAAATGGTATGAAAATATAAAAATTTTATTATAAACTTACGTGCATTGATGTTGCAGGAACTCGACGAAGGCCTTCTACGATGCTTCTGCTTTGCTGTAAAATGGTACTTTAGCACATACTATGTAAATTTTCTAATTAGAATTTGATATTGCGATTGCTTCGAGTTGCAATCAGATTTTTGTTTCCTATTCTTATTGGAACGACAATAAGACACTGGAACTCTCTCTCCAATCACTTAAAAAAATATCACTCTCTCTTTTTCTAACTTGAATATTTAATTATAATAACCTATATTTTTATTCTGATTTTACTTTAATTATCATGAACCATGAAACTCAAAAAGATTGTAATTTATTTGTTAAATTAAAAGGAAATGCATTGAAACTTTGATACCATTTAATTTAATAAGATTATGTCACCCACACTATATTTTTCTCTCTCTTTCATATTAAGTATGTATATACTTGTTTCTTTGAGTTATTTTACAGGAGTAAGTATACATATTCGTATATTTTTACTTTAATTGGAAGATTTAATTTTTACAATTTTTTTATGTTAAAAATTGTTTCCGTGTTTTTTTTTTCTTTTTTGGAACATCCTATATTCCGAAATTTAACTTAAATTTTTCTATTATATGTATATGTTTTTTTTTCCTCGACTTTCACCAAGAAAAAGTGATTTTATTCAGACTATTACGACTATACCGCGACAAAACTAGTTGTATACTGGAAGTCAAGAGGAACTTGGAATTTCTCTATTTCTCCTGACTCTTGACTGCATTTACTTATGTATATGCTTCATTTGTTCTTGCAAAGGTTTTAAGTAAAATGCACTTATGAAACTATTTTATCACTCCACATTTCGTCACTGCAACCAAGCCTGCGAGTTTTCCATGCTGAAGTTGATGATGATGTAGCCCCAATCCGTGTCATCGTGAGTCCCAATCCGAACATTGATGGATATTTTAAATATTATAGCTTTAATTTGCGGGTTACGCGTTAAGATTTTCGAAAACCCGAATTATTTTTCTCTAAGAAGGATTAGCGAATAATTAACTTTCCGCTTTACTTGTGGAACTTAGATCCGAACGATTTTTAACTTTTCGCCGATACTAGGATCATCGCGCGAGTATACGTTTAAGGCAAACTTTATCCAGCAAAAGACCCCGCTATGTCTCAATCCGAAGCTTTTATAGGCACGGAAAGACAAGTCAAAAAGGTGGCGTGATGCGAAACAGAGATAATTAAATAGGGATGGAGATCGATATTTATATACATTTGTCCTTTTTTAGTTGTTTTATAGGACATTATCTGTAAATTGTATTTTAACCCTTGCATTCCTTAATATCTTTTCCGTGGTACCACCCTATCTTACCATGTATGTCTTGCAATTGATACATGGAGTTTCCTTTTGTGGCGAGAACTGTAGCTTTAACAAAAACGGGTGCTAGCTTGGCGTTAAACTTATTCGCTTTGTCGCTCAGAACGAAATTGCGCCGATATACATTTTCACCTACACTAAATGGTTTTACTCTGCTTCGGAGGTTATAGCTTTGAGCTGATTTCTCAAAAGCGTTTCGTATGTTCTTGGCCAACTCAGTACGCACGAGTCGGAGTTTGTCTATGCGGTCTATTACAACATCCCCTCCCAAAGACTCGAGCGTACGCAGCAGACTATAATCATCTGCATGAATTACCATTTGCTGACCGAACATAGCATAGTATGGCGTGCAGCCAATGGTTTGGTGAAATGAAGACCGAAGTGCTTCAGCTATCATTTGAAGATTTTTGTCCCAATTGGTTTGATCAGATTGGAGATATGACCTGATACCAGCGATAACGGAGCGATTGACCCTCTCGCTCGCGTTAGCTTGGGGACTATATCGGGCCGTAAACGAATGTTTAATACCCCTGGAAGATAAACAATTTTTAAATTGGACGGACTTGAACTGACTGCCGTTGTCGGATACAATGCATTCAGGTGCACCAAAAATTGGGAAAATTTGTTTTTCTAAAAAGTCGCAAATTGGAGTGGCAGTAAACTTTTTGACAGCTTCGATAAATGGAAATTTCGTCAAATGGTCGAGAACTATAAAAATGCCAATATTACCCCGCTTAGAGCGCGGATAAGGACCTAAAAGATCTGCGTATAACCTTTGGCATGGACGTACAGAATTTAAGTTTGCTTTCATAGGTGGGCGAAGAATTATATTTGTAGATTTACTCTGCTGGCAGATATCACAGCGATAAATGAAACTTTTAACATCATTTACCATCGATGGCCAGTAGAAATTTAAACGAAGGCGTTCTAAAGTTTTTGCCATACCACCATGGCATTTGTTTGGAGGACAATGGGCCTTTTCGATAGTATCCTGGACTAGTTCCTTTGGAATCCACAGTTTCCAACATAAAACTTCTCTTTCTTCATTTCCATTCGCGTATTCTGTTCGCTTGTACACTTTATCGGCTTTGACCTGCAGGTCTGGTAAACTTCTCTGAGCTTCATGAATTTTCTGTTTTAATTTATTGTACTCGTCTGAGTTGAAAGCTTCCGAATCTAAATTGACTGCTGGAAAGACAGAAATTTCTCCTAGCTCATCAAAGTTTTGTCTCGACAACGCATCGGGAACGATATTCTGAGAACCACGTCGGTGCTCAATTTTAAACCGATAACCCTGTAATTTGAGTGACCAGCGTGCTAATCTACCACTTAAATAGTTTTGCTTCATTAGCCACTGCAAACTGGCATGGTCAGTCACTATCGTGAAATCTTGGCCTTCGACGTAAGCACGGAATTTTTTCAAGCTAAGAATAGCTGCTAGGCACTCAAGCTCGGTTACGCTGTAATTGCTTTGTGCGCGATTTAGTTTTTGCGAAAAATACGCGACGGGAACTTCTACACCATCGTCATTAACTTGGGCCAAAACTGCTCCTACATCTAGTTTGCTGGCGTCACATTGAATAAGAAAAGGTTTACTATAGTTAGCATTACCCAGTATTGGTGCTGACGATAACAGGGTTTTAAGCAACTCAAATGCGGTTTGGGCATCTTCAGTCCATTTAAAAACTTTGGCCTTTTTCAGCAAATTTGTCATTGGTGCAGTAACTGCAGCGAAGTTCGGTACAAATCGTCTGTACCAACCAGCCATGCCAAGAAACCGGCGTAATTGCTTGATAGTGGTTGGTTGGGGATATTGTGTAACCGCAGATATCTTATCCGGGTCAGTACGGAGTGTGCCATTCCCTACAATATACCCTAGGTACTTCACTTCTGGCAGACAAAATTTGCTTTTCTCAATATTGATTGTTAAGCCCGCGTTCCTTAAATGATATGCAACTTCCGACATCGTCTTCATGTGAGCATCAAAACTTTCTGATACGATGAGTAAATCTTCAAGATATACGAATACACTCTCTCTTAAATTCGATGGAATCACGCGATCCATTAATATACATAGGGCCTGAGGGGCATTGCATAAGCCAAAAGGCATTACGCGGTACTATACAAAGGACGGTTTGGTACCGTGAAACAAGTAAAATCTCTCCATTTTTCCGATAAGGGAATTTGCCAAAATGCTCGCCTTAAATCGAGCGAAGATATAAACTCAGCTTTTGGTAAGCGACTGAGTATCCCATCTATGTGGGGTAAGGGGTAAGCGTCTTTAATAGTTAAGCTGTTTACTTTGCGTGAATCTAAACATAGACGAACTTTTTCACCTTTACGGACTAAAACAACCGGACTCGACCACGGACTGTTGGGTGACTCCTCAATTATTCCCAGCTTCAGCATTTCATCTATTTCCCTGTGAACTAACTTTTCTATGGCAGGTGAAATAGGAAAATATCGTTGTTTCAACGGACGGATATTTGGCTCTAACTCAATTACGTGCTCAATAAGGTTGGTTTTGCCAAGACCTTCCTTAGCATATGACGGAAATAAATCTTTTGTGATTTGCAAACGTTTTTGTTGCTCAGTTGTCAGGGTGTGCATATTATTTAAAACATCAGTATTATTATTATCGGTGCTTACACAATCGATTTGGCCTATCAGATGGGGAGCTATTTGGAATGCGATCCAGAAATCTACGCCCAAAATTAAGTTTTGCTTCAAGCTAGGGACAATATAAAAAAGTAGTTTTGATGTTTTGCCTTTATAGGTAATTTCAAATAAAGAGGTACCAAATACAAATTGGTCATTGCCATCAGCAGTTCGTATCGATGAACAATGGTTGGTTTTAATATTTTTATCCGCGCAGATCTTTTCAGCCAAGTTGCTGCCTACACAAGAAACTTGCGCTCCACTATGGAGCAAAGCTAGATGAGTTTCGTTAATAATCTCTATTTCGACATATGGTCGAAGGTCTGACGAATGCTTTTGCAAAGAACATTAAATTGGTTAGCCCTTTTCTACCTGCTTTAACTTTTCTCCAAAATTTACTTGCCCGTATTGCCGAACGTGATTTAGGTGGTGTGCCCTTTTCGATATTATTAAAAATTTCTTTTCGTTTTTCTTGGTAAAATTTCAAACGATCTTGTACGGTACTAAATGTCTTAATTCTGGTTTATAAAAATTCTTAGTTTCAAGATTGGGCTTAATTACTGCTGGCGAGGAACCGTTTTCGAGTCCTCGCTCGCTTGCAAGTTTCCCGACTTACACTTTACACACGTAGGTTTGTACATGCCTACAGTACCACAACCATAGCAAAATATCGTTCGCTCTGCCAAGCAGTCGAAGTAACGATGCCCTTCTTTGCGGCAATTCCAGCACATCAGCTGATTGTTGCTCCTACGCCGTGTCACCTCGTCAACTTCAATAGCGTCTTCGACGCGTTCTTCTTCTATTTCGTCTACAATGTCAACTTCGTTAACTTGCTTACGACCGGACGTATTTCGATAAGGGGTGGACAAAGCAGTAGTACTTGAAGACGACTGTCTAGCGATTTCTTGAAGTAAGCTTTCGTGTTTAATGCATAACTCGCGCAATTTAGCTACCGAAGGAATGGAGACGTATAAAAGTTGTTGCCTCAAGCGAGGTCTTAACCCTCTCTGTAGTATTTCAACAAGTTCTGCCTCTGGGATAGGAATGCTCAAGTTTTCTGCGATTTTAAAAATAGCATTGCGATATTCATCAAAGGTTTCGGACATATTTTGCTTGCGCATACGTATTGCCTCTTTAATATCCGTATCAGTACGGTGTTCGGCAAAATGGGTACGGAGAGCTTGACAAAGATTAGGCCAAACAACACGATCTACTGAGCGTCTGTAACGCCAGTACCAATCTTTTGCCCCCTTCGTAAACACGCTTTGGACATGTTCGCAGAATAAAGTGAAATTTCCTCCGAGGGTATCGATCACCTGTGACTCGACTCTATAAATAAAATTTTCTACCGATAGACGATTGGAGCCATCAAATTTGATGTCCCAGTTTGAAATAAGGGCGGCAATTTTGCCAGAATTAGTGACGTGTGATATGTCACTACTGTAAGGATTTCCTTGTGCATGCATATTTAAAGGTGCGCCACCATGTTGACTAAGGCCATTAACAAAATCCGGTGGATCTTCTGGCCAATCAACTAATGGTGGTAAATCATTGTTTTGTGGAGGTTGCAAGTTTACGTTTTGCAATCTAGAGACAATATTATTAACGGATTGATCCAACCGCTGCTCTAACTGAGCAAATCGGGTTTCGAAATCTTGTAACAAATTAGCCTGTCGCGCGGAGATAACGGCGCTGAAAATATTTCGGTTTCTAGTGTCTTCCGGTGGCGTAACAGATATGTTGTTGCTGTTGTTTTGTTCCATGGTTCTTGCTGGTGATTGTTGTGACTGTTGGGATTGTTGGAGACCCGAATTTCCTGCGGCTGCTTGTGTTTCAGCTTGTGTTTCAACACTAGTTTCTGCCGGTTGCTGCTGCTGTTGTGCGGCCTGTGAGGTAGACTGTCGCTCTTGAACAGTGGGACTAGTTACCGATCTAGCTTGTGAACGAAGAGGGTATGGATTTGGTCGACAGTTATTGGGATTGCATTGTGCTCTACACTGAGGACAAGTTGTATTGTTCCTTAGCCAATTCAAAAGACAAGACCGATGGAATTTGTGATTGCATGCAGTACGCACAGCATCAGAAGTCAAGGTAAAGTTTTCGCGGCAAATTGTGCACAAACCGCTTGGGGTTAGTGGCGGGGGTGCATACTCATCACTGTGACGTAACGGCATTGTGCGTATATTAAAAAAAAATTGCAAAAAGGTATATATATATATATATATGTAAAGATATTAAAAGAGTGTGTATTTATTCAAAATACAGAAATAAAAATTCAAAAAAAAAATTTTGTTAAAGCAAACTCAAATCAAATATGGTCTTACTCTTCAATTGTTGCTGTTTGTTTTGTTGTTATACGGCCAAAGACATTTGTGTGCTTTTTCACTTTCATGTGGTGTGAGAATTTTTGTTGTTGCAGTACGTGCAACACACGCATTCCAACTTGCAACAAAAATTTGATGGAACTAAATCCTGATCCTTTAAACATACAATAACGAGATTCTACATTCAAGTGGTATTTAAAATATGCATATAGCCAAATTCAAAATAGATCCAAGATGAAAAAAGAAATAACGTAAAATACGTCAGTTTTTATTTGCAATTATTTGGTCAAAGCTACTGGTATGGTTAGTACGACGTGAATTTATCTCATCGTTTCAAACTAAATTCCAAATACCAATGGCTATGAAACCGGTACTACAAAAATAAAACTGAATGAAGAGAAACAAAATTTGTATAGGACAATGGTTTGTGAAACCCCTAATTAAAGTTAAAAATGATTTTTGGCTTTCTTCTACGCTGGGGCCCCACACTGTTGGGCGCCATGTTCTGTTATGGAACCTTTGACAAGCATACTTACTCTGGGTTGACAATTGTTTCGCAGATGTACCAAGTTTACCTGGTGGCACGAAGAAGATGATCGGCGTCCGCCCGTGTGCGTCTAGCTGTCCCGGAGCTTCAGCCACTTATGTGGGTTCGTTGACCAAACGACCGACCAAACCACCAGTTACGACAAACCCAAGGCCTAACAAGAAAAAATTTACGCACACGTAAGGGCTAAGGAATTTCTTACCTCATCACTCAATATGATCGTTGATTAACCTTTTTTAGAAAGCGACACAACACTTTGTCTTTTGCCTAGCGGTTCTTCTACCAATTACTTTACGCTCTTAACCCACCCAACCATGACTTCTCAGATGTTAATGAGATGTACCTAAGTAAAGCAACAACAACAACGAATTTCAGACCATTATTAC